>NC_058342.1:1312500-2527500 GCF_905475395.1 Chrysoperla carnea | reverse complement strand
AATAGAAAAAACATATGAGATATATATATTATTATTAATTTTTTCTTTTTTTTTTTCAAATATATATTTATTATGTCATTTATATAATTTTTTTGCTTTTACAAAAAGAAATATATAATAAATGTTATTCATAATAAATATTATTGAATAAAAAATAAAAAAAATAAAATAATTATAATTTTTTGTCAGACCATCACCAAATGGGTCTTAAAATATTTCAAACATTTTCTCATACTCGTCGCTAGATTGAAAGCGTCATTTATTTTTATATATATATATATATATATATATATATATATATATATATATATATATATATATATATATATATATATATATATATATATATATATATATATATATTCTTTATTGATATACAAAAAGCAAATCAATCATTACAAAATTACATTTTGTGTTACAAAATAGTACAAAGTATAGATTTACACAATATATCAAACGATAATGTAAAAATAAAAATACCAGAGGTAACATTAGAGCCTTATAGTGTTCCAAGTAAAGAAGAATGTTATAATAATAACAGTATTCAGAAGGGTAAATTAGATAAAAATCGATTATAAATTATTTTTTTCGCATCATCGATTCGATCATTTAAACTTAAGAAGAAAAAGAGTCTATAATTGAAATTTGTAAGAAAAATTATGATATTTTTTTTCTCGAAGGAGATATGCTGACTAATACATCTCTTGTTACACATACAATAAACACATTTCATGATAAGATTATTACTACAAGGCCATATAGACTTCCGTAAAATCAATATGACGTAAATTTTTCTCAAATAGAAAATATGTTAAAACAAAAACTGAATATACCTTGACTTCGCCGTGGAAATATAGGGTAGTAGTCGATTTTTGAGGTCTCAAGTCGATACAAGAAGGATAATGTTTTCCATTATCGAATTTTAATGAGATATTAGATCAGTTGAGAAATTCAAAATATTTTGAACTAAAAATGGATCCCCAACATTCTTGTAAGACCGCTTTCAGTAGCCCTTATGGTCACTAAAACTGAAATAAAATCGTTTTTGGGACTAGCTGGATACTATCGAAAATTCGTAAAAAAATTTTAGTGCTTTGGCAAACCCTATTGACAAACCAGAATTGTTATAGGAAAATAAAAAATTAAAATGGCCTTATATAGAAGAGGCTTCTTTTGAAAAATTGAAAAATTCGTAAATGACAGCTCCAATATTACAGAATAAAAATTTTCATGAAAAATTTGTATTAACTTGTGATGTGAGTTTCTATTCCATAAGAGCGATATTATCTCCAGGTGATCATAAAAATAATCTTGATTTATTTGTAGCCCATATCCTTTCGAAAAATGCTTTATGGATATTGTAGACCCATTAGCCGAAAGTCAAAATGGAAATAAATATGTACTTACTTTCCAAGATGACTGAACAAAATACTTAGAAACTTTTCCTATTCCTAATCAGGAATCGAAAATAAAAGCAAAGGTCTTCTTAATTTAGATTATTTGTAGACATGGTCTTTCGTTTAGATTATTATCCGATCAAGGTAGTAATTTCTTAAGTGAACTTTTTAAGAATGTTTGTAAATTATTAAGGATTCAGTTGCAGACTTTTGCTTATTTAAACATTAGCCGAATATCTACGTCACTACGTGGATGAATATCAAACCTCATGGGATGATTGGATACCCTATGCATGCTTTATGTTTAACACAACTCCTAATTCGACAACAACATTTAGTCCTTACGAGTTAATGTATGGACATTTAGCTACGTTACGCTCTATGGTAAATAAGATTGTTGTCTATACTTTTGATAATTATATTGACGATATAAATAAAGTCAAAACTATCTAGTAGAGATAGCTAGATCAAAATTATTAGAAAGCAAAATTAAGTCGAAGGTTTACTACGACAAAACTAATAAACCCATTCAGTTTAAAATTTGGGATAAAATTTTATTACACGACGAAAATGTTAGAAGGGGTAGAAGGAAAAAATTATGTGGGCGTTGGATAAGTCCATGTGAAGTAATGTCAACAGATTCTTATGTAAACATAATCTTTATATGCCTGAAGGAATGAATAATCATATTACCTTTAGTTGTCGTTTAATGGAATCTCCCAATCATTTAATTAGAAAAACTAAAATGGAAGTTCATGTCGTTTTCAACCTCTTAGAACATGAAAAAAGTGTATCAACTAGAAGTAAATGGGCTCAGTTCGACATTATCGGGAAAGTGTCCAAGACTTTATTTGGCACCTTGGATAATGATGACGCTTTGTACTATAATGCCAAAATAAACGCCATAACTAGCGATTCGAAGTACACAGCATCCTTATTAAAGTCCAACATCCATATAGTCAATGGTTCTATACGATCATTTAATCGGACTTTAGGAGACGTTGATTATAATCTAGATTTATTAAAAGCAAACTTTCAGAAATTGTATTTCCTAGTTACAAATATAAAAATTGTTACCAATTTGATGAGTTTGGAGGAAACAATGGAGTCGCAATTGTATATATTTATGTTCACATTAAATCAGTTCCAAAACGATAACGAAAAATTACTGAATGCCATTCTCTTTGCTCAGAAAGGTGTCCTCGCGAAAGGAGATGAATTTTCACTGCCACTGAGCTCACATGATTGTATTTTAAATTAGTAAATTTAAAAATATTTTATATAGATTATAAAATTGTTTATGTAATTGAAATACCATTAACGAAAATTGATATATTTCAAATTTATAAGATGATACTGTGCCCATGCACTCTGAAAATAATTAGTATAAGTATATTAAACCAAATAGTAAATATTTCGTAATAGACAAAATAAGAAAAAATTTTATAACATTATATGAAGTAGAATTTTAACATTGTAAATTTGTTTTAAATAAATATATGTGTAATCAGCTTTCACCATTATGTTCTATTTATTCTCATCAAAATTGCGAATTGGCTATATTTATGCAAACATATAGCCTTTTATCCAATTGTGATAAAAGATTAGCCAAACTTAATTTTAATTTCTGGTATCCATTACCGAATTTATCATCATGGATTTTTATTTGTGTTGTCTCTGAATCTGTGACGTTCAATTGTGGTGATTTGACTTTTGATTTGAAATTAAACAAAACTGGCATATTTTAATTCTAAAATGAAAATTGCGTATACTTCTTTTGCGGAGTTACAACTGAAACGCATGAGGAATAATACCTTAGTAGTTGATTTTATTCCCGAATTGGATATTCGCAAATTTAACCTTAGTAAGTACGTTTCATATTTAGAAAACATTTTGATTAATACAAATATGTCATTCAAATATAAACATATTAGTCTTGACAATATAAACGAAGCCAGTCATAGATTCACTGACTTAGATAAGTCCATGGATATTTTAATATTTAATAACGATCGCAGTAATGTGACTTCGCAACAATCATATATGATTTATATTATCATAACACTAGTAATTGTAATATTAGTATATTTAATTATTTATAAAATTGAGAAATATTGTACAAATTTAAACTTAAGGAAACCAGAATCGAAATCCGAAGATACAGAAAATATTGAATTGAATGTCAATACTCCCTCAACTTCAGAAGATCTTAGGAAAACTAAATTATTCGCTAATTCACTCGGTAGTAAATCGCTCTGTAGTAGTTTGTAAATCAGTATAATGTTCTCGTGTATTTTGTATAAATTGCAACTTTACGTATAAAACACAATATTTTATAATATTATGAGAATTTGCCGACCCAGCTTTCTGGTATTTTAACTTGTGGTACTTACACGTGTCACTTGAAATCATGGTCAAATTTGAATACACGAGGATGATTGTCTACAGACGCGATTGAAATATTGCTTCCCATCAGCCGCGTATATAATTCAAAGTCTCTCAAGCTAAGGAGAATTCGTTAGTTGCATTTGTTAGAGATCTATTCGTTTTGCGGATCTATTTTTTTCGGTTCTACTAGTAAAACAAATTAGTTAGTTAATTAATTTTCGGCTTTCAATTCGAACACATCATCCACAATTACATTGTAAATAATTCATCAAATTAATAATACTTATACAATTGTGAGTTAACTTTAAATAATATACGCTTTCAAAAAGATATCCGCTCGTCCGACCCCTGATCCACAACACATTGAACTCTACAAGTTCAATGTCACCGATCGCAATGCCTTCTAATTCTGAAGCATCACTAATTGTAACTATTACAGGTACTTAAAGTGGCATGAGATTTGTCATTCTTTATGCAAGGCTATCTGTTTTGTTGCACCACAATCTTGAATCGATCCTCTACGATTCCATCAATTTTAAGTCTTCCATTTTAAAGGGTCATAAAGTGACAGTGATAAATACACGGCTATTTGAATTGTTGGAACTTGGCTTACTGATTCTTTCGTTATTTTTTGTTGAAGTAATCCTTTACAAAATAACTCATTGATTGTATACTCAATGTCACAAAAAATGCTCGTTTTAAAACATTCTAAGTGTTACTATTATAACATAACATATGATGAGTACGCTTAGAATGTTTTAACTGTGGCACTTTTTTTGACAGTGAGTGTACGTATTAAAAAGACAATTATTTTTGCAATACTCTAAATACTTGACACACGGTTCATTTCGACAGTCCATCTTGATATGTCCTTTAATACTTCGTTTCAAACATTTGGCTGTGGACTTTCTTTGATACTGACAAGTAGATTTGATGATTGGTTTGTTAATCTTTGACATAAATACATTTTGAGTTGATAGTTTTTCGCTTTCAAATTTGTTATATTTTAATCTTCTTCCTATCGTAGATGTCCGAGTGGTGTACTCTAATTCTTGTCAGTTGTATTAACACTATCTCGAGCACCTCTAAAATTATGAAGACTGGTAGGTAACATTCTACTCATTGTCCAGCTTTCTTAAATTTCTCCTCCTTCAGCGGCTAACTCTTCCGAGATAGGAAAACTACGCATTCAATTTTCGACTGTAGATTTGTATCATATTTATAACAAAACAAAATTCATTGTAATCTTTCAATAGTTAGATCTGACTTTTACCGTATAACTTTCTAATTTGAACTACATTCGATACGACGACTACTTCGATTGCAATATTGCAGCTTCCACTTAGACCTACTAACGCTTGACCATAAGGATCTTTCCCATGCTTGCGTTTCATTGTTTGTTTGCGTTCCTACTGTTACATATGTTGCAACTTCATACGTATCTTTCGTTTTTGATGCTCACTCTAGTTTTAATTTCCAAGATGTATTATTTACAACACCATACGAATATTCTGATAAAGTTTCCAATTGCAATTTTATGGAATCCATGACTATAAATATTTAAGACCAACTGCCAATACGTGTAGTTAATTCAAGGTAACGACCTTCTTCATTAACCTGGCAACAATAATTTTTCAGCATTAATTCAGAAAATTTTAACATTGAAGACATTCCTGTGCCTGTGGCCAGATGAGATTTTATTATTTCCTAGATGCTCGGTAAGAAAAATGTTTGTCAAGATAATAATTTATTAATGATAATTCCAATATAAACACCTGGGAATGTGTTCTGTAAGCACCTGGGAATGTGTATTACAAAAGTATAATGCAATACAATTTAAATTATTGAAAGAGTGAAATCGTGAAAGGTACCTGGAATAATATATAACAAAAGTTTATAATGCAAGACAATTTAATATAAACTAGGCATTACTTTCAATCTTATACATAAATAAATTTCAAAATTAAATTTAAAGAATATTTTATCAGACATCAGTCAATACATTGGAACAGACAATACAATACAGACATCTATCATTAATCAGAGACTAAATCAAAAACAATATAAAAATAGTAGTCTCTAACAGAAAATGTGGCTATTAGAGATGATTTGCTTGAAGCGAAAGGTGATGTGAAATGTGAAATTGTTTCAATTTGTTTAAGGTTTTAAAATATTTGATCAATTCTAATCCTTTTTCAATGATAAACTAAATAATGCCTGTGACTTTGAAACTATTAAGAAGAAAAATTAAAATGACCTTTTATAACTAGAAATTCCACAACTTTAGCTCATTGCATATTCTGAGAGACTATTTTATGCTTTTATTTCCAATGAACACTAAACCCGTTTTTCACTGCTCTTTGTTATTCCCTTCAACTGCCACCTTTATGTTCAAGTGAGCTAAAATTATCATCTTCCTCACTCTGAAAATGGCAACGGGCCACATTCAAAATAAATGTTTCTACGGCTCTCACATTTCAAAATATATTTATTTAAATTATTCGCCCACTTAGTATTTTTTTTCGTCTACGAAAAATATTATTGTATTAATAAACAGCTAAAAGAACAGTTCACATAATGATCATTATATAATAAGAAGTGTGCTGTGTATGTGAGGGGTAAAACAATTAGTAGTTAGGCAAGTATTTTGCATTTAGTGTTGTAGATTATAATGAAGAGGTAACAGCAAAAACTAAACTCTCAGTTCTCATATAATAATTGTTACAATGCCTTTTCTTGTTGTCAAGAAGAAACTTGTTCTATATTAGTAGGTACTGAACAACCTTAAATGTGTAAGTATTATTTAATATATTTAAACTGTTATTCTCCTTGTTCTTACTTACCTCATATAATTTAATATTGTATGTTCTATTTCTATTATATACAGCGTGTCCTTAAGGAATTGGGACCGCTTAATTGAGTAAAGTACACCTTTATATTAGAGTATTTAATTGATTAAGGGTAAATTTCTTGTACTAGACAACACTTAAGTTGAACCCTTGAATTTTCTGAAATTAATAAAAACGGAATCGGCGATTTTTATACAATTTAGTTTATTGATGCAGCATAGTTAAACATAGTGATCATTTTATACGAAATAAATAATAAATTTTCAATAAAAATATATTTTAAGGGAAACGCTCTTATTGTACTAAAACGTAAAAAAATATTTTTTTTGTATGAGTCACTCGTACAAAAATATTTTTGAAAGCTGAAGGTGCTCAATTTGAAATATCAAAGAAGATTTATAACATCTCATGCTATACGAATAACCATGTATGAGTGCCCCATTAAAAAATTACAACATACTTTTTAGTACAATGAAAAGTTCCTTAAAAATTATCTTTTATTTTAATTCTTAATTAAAAAATATCCCTAATAAAATATGGTACAAGCGATGGGAAAATTGGGCCCTACCTTCCGTAAAAGCATTGGCCTTCGATTAACACATGCACGTAAAATTTCAACTCAATCCGAAAGTGGATCTAATTAAACTTGAGAGGTTTGACTCATACAAACAAGGCAAGTTAAATAAAAGCTTGTAAAGTCATTGTCGCTAACTCAGAGAAAATGGCAGATATATTTGCAGTGCACAATTTGGTTAACCACAATTTTAGTATATAGTACTCATCATATATTTCACATATAAGCACTTACCATACTTTGATCTATCTTACTCTAATGACCACATCACAACTTAAAGGGATAGGAACTACTTTATCCGTGGTGAAATTGTTGTAAAGTAACCAAATAGCATATCAAATTATTATCAATATGAGTTCATTGATAGAATATGAGACTATTAGTAAATATAGCCTCTCACATTCATCATTAAATCTACTAACTTTATCGTGTTGAAGACGTAATTATTTCATGAATTTGTAAAATCTTGTTCTCACATTTGAATGCAGAAAGCTAAAATGAAAAATTAAAACCAAACAATGCGTTAGTAATATCTCTTTACAGGGCAAAGTAGTATCTTTTGATAGAAACGCAATCGCAATATCTGTAGATTTCCTACCTGGGCCAGAGAAAAAAGTATCTGGGAGCGAATTAGGAATAAGATATTTTTTCGTTTCCAGATACTTTTCTCTAAATTGAAACAACTAACTCAAAAATAAAATTTTGATTTGATTATATGTGAATATTCATAGTAAGGGATAAATTACGCAAAAAACGTCGGCCTTCTGGTGTAGTACAGGTCTCGACAATAGAAAATGTTAAAAATTGTCTTCTTAAAAATATGGTGATATTGAAAATATCATAAATTTGGACAAAAAATTTTTCTTGCAATAAAGCAATACCTAACAGTCCTTGCATTCACCACTGTTATACTTCATTGATGCCGTAGTGATAGTAAAGATTGCTTGGTGATGATAAGGACGTGAAGTAAAACAAATTCTATGAGAGTCTTTGCAGCAAAGTAAAGCTACTTGCAACATTTGAAAGACAGTACAATTCCTAAAGTGCATTGTTGACGAATATGCCAACCATTTTCTAAAGCATTTTAATAGAGTATTAATAAACAAATAGATAAAAATATTTACTATAAACTTTGACATGATGGCAAAAACTTTGCACAACGCAGCCAGGCAATAATATTACCTAATTTCAATTAATTATAGTTTTTAAGAAACCAAATTTCATTGTATTTATTTGCTATTGACAATTCTGCAAAATATTTTATAAAAATTATAATATTTATTTTATACTGAATAAAACCAACATTCGCTTTACCTTATTAATTCAATATAAAATGTTTAAAGATTATTATCGATACTATACAGTGTTATTCAGAATTGAAATTTACAACAGACTGAACACTGAATCAATCGAGATTAATAAATCAACGCGAAGCTTGAAACCTGAAAAATTATACTATTATAACATATATAACACGATGAAAATTAACATTATTAAAAATGAAAGTAACTAAGAAATTAGGAATATCATTTTATTTGACACAACAAAGGTTTTATCAAATCTTTCTTGCTATCAAGATTTTCGTGGTGGCAGCATCCGTCCTTTTTTTAACCACAACAATCAAGTATAATTTTAGGTCCTCAACAACATGAAAAAATACACCTGCATCTCAGCTTGTAGCCTATACTGCCTAAGGTGTTTGTTTGATGTCATTTATGAGTGGGGATATTGTGATGCATATTATAATTGATAATAATAATCAGTTCGTATACCAGTATTGCAAATATTTGGTTCTGTGAAGTAATGAAATTAACGTATTTCAACAATGGGTTATTACACAATAATAAGAAAAGTTCAATTTATTGATTTTTAATTTGGGAGATATTCGGCACAGGATTGTCAATCTATTTATTGTAAAAATTTGAAAATAGGCGAATGCAAGCATATTCGCACAGATACTCATATAATTACCGAGTTTCTCATATGGTCTGGTGGAAATTATTGTCACAAGGATAAAGATAATGAGCCCCCATAAAAATATGAAGGGAGAGATATAGCCGTATGTAACTTATTGTTTACTAACTAAGGAAGTATACAGTTGCAAACATCCGGAAGCGGAACAATTTCAAATGTTTTAAATAAGGATAAATCTAAGAGATTTTGTCTAGAAGATCACTATCGCGAGATGGACTTTTGTGAAGCTCAATATTATATTTTTTTAATAAATCATGTTTTCGCTTCTTCTTTTACACCAGATATCTGTATGGTTTTCCTGCATACAATGCTAATCCAATAGTAAGGCGTATGAAACGGACTTCCTAAGAACGTCTTATATATTTTATTGGCATCTTCAATAATCGCCAAATCTGTCACCTAATGACTCTTTTGTGTGGAGCTTTCTCAAAACGCATAGTTATTTGTGGAATGGGCTTGGAGATTTATAAGTACCAAAAGAAAGAATTCTTAAAAATTTTGTGGATATTTCTCTTCAAGCACTGCAAAATACTCGGGAAGATTCCTACAGTCCACTCGGATTTGTTTTTAGCAAATAATCGAGAAATATTCGAACCATTCAATTAAATAACATCATATACATCAATTTCAATACATAACACTTGTCATTTTCATAAATGAACACAAATCTAAACACATTTCATGATTTAAGGATTGCTCGTAACAAACATTCAGTAGGTGCTTAATTTATTGTGTATTTGTGGAACATAATTTTTCATAGCTCAATTTTGTGTTTATACTGCTTTCGTTGGTAATGATTAGTTGTTTTCTTTCGTTGGTTAAAATTATAGAGTTCGGCTAAGCCAGGAGTTCAAGTTTTATCACCAGTTCCTGAAATTAGTGACCTAATCTCAATTACTATCTGAAAATCCCTTACTACGATTGACGCTGCAATTTAGGAAATTTATTTGACAAGTAATCCGACTTTTAACCCAAAAAAATTGATAATAATTACAATGATAATATGGGTCATTTTGTCTGATAAAACATTATCACCCCACCAAAGTTTCGACAAAAATTTTGGTTCATTTTACATGGCAGAGCGTTGACCCTTTATGGAACATAGTGTATATACACATAAAATGCCTACCTACGAGTACGATATGGATGTAGTATAAGTATAAATGTACTATAACTAGTACACCATTCTTCTTCTAAACACTCTTACATTATTAACAATACGTGAGTATCTCATTGCTTTATTTTGCCAACTTTATGTATGCATTCAGACTTGTTTAAATTCAAACAACAGAAAAATAATTGACGATAAATAGCATTTATTTTTAATTGTATAAGGTTTTTAGTTATTATTATTTTGTTGTCAGTACTTTCTACTATACTTTAATTAATGGGTAGTAATGAAACCCATTAATAAAATGCAGTTAATCATTCAATAAATATTTATCTTTATAAATCAACTTTTAAAAGCAAAGCGGACAGATAGAAAATTCCTAGCTTGATCATTGCACATCTCTCTAGGGGTTCTTTCCTAGGTATATGTAGGGTAAAAATATAAAATACTTGTTTGTTGTTTGTTTATTTGTTTGATTGTTTGTTTGTTTTTTTTTTTTGCCTAAAAATTTTTGTCAATAAACACTACGGGCTTGTGGAAGTTAGAACCACCTACGAAAAACCTCTGGCTACGCAACAATTTCTGGGAATGGTAGTTCTGAAAGTTAAGGAATGACTGTAAAGATTCTTGATTTGATTGTTGTTTTGATTTTTTTTTTTTTTTTTAAGAATGCGTGAAGAAATTGCGCGTTTTAGTGACAGTTACTTCACTTGACTAGATTTCCAATTTTAAGATGCCTTTCACACTGCAATTGTTATAGTGAAAGTGTTAACAAACTGCATAGACAGTGCTAGATTTAATATATAGATTTGCATAAATTAAATTACAAATACTGTGCCATTTTTATACCATGTATATATGAAATATACATAGTATATTAAGTTTAGTCCAAAGTTTGTAACGCCTAAAAATAATTATGCTACGAAAAAAATTTTGGTATAGGTCTTCATAGAATCACCTAATTAGTCCATTTCCGGTTGTCCGTCCATCCGTCCGTCCGTCTGTGGACACGATAACTCAAAAACTAAAAGAGATATCAAGATGAAATTTTTATAGCGTACTCAGGACCTAAAAACTGAGGTCAAGTTCGTAAATGAGCAATATGGGTCAATTGGGTCTTGGGTCCGTAGTACCCATCTTGTAAACCGTTAGAGATAGAACAAAAGTTTAAATGTAAAAAATATTATTTATAAAAAAACAACAAACATGTTTCAAAAAAAACAACAACTTTTGTTTGAAACATTTTTTTGTAAACATCACTGTTTACCCACGATTGCGCTTATTAGGTGCAAATTTTATAGTATGCATTAATAAGGGAATATCAGTGTGTGTGCAGCTATTTAAAAGTGGATATCTTTTTTTATTAACGTGACGTCAAAAAACAAACGATTGTTTCATCAATACTGTTATACATGGTATTTCAACAATTAGCTCAGTCAATTGTTTGTTTTCACTTGTTTAGATTACGACAAATAGTATCTTAAGGCTTTAAGAACTAGTATCGTTTTACCACCAAAGGGCCAAGCTTGTTGATCAATGCGCAAATATCCGAGCTCAAGCTACACTATAACTCTTAAGCACAAAACCCTTACAAATTAAAGGTGATAAAGGTAAAATTGGGTCAAAGCCTACATGTCCATCGAATGATGGTTGCAAAATATATTTCAAATAAAATTATGAAAGGCATGTTTTTGTGTGTGCAAATTTTTGTTCTTTCTATGTATAGACCTTATCAGTTGTTATATCATTTACTGTCATTTTATCAACTGTCATATCAATTACTATCATTTGATAAAACAAAAAGTTCCTAACTAGACTTAAATTTATAAACAACTAAGCAAGGATAAAGTGAAGTAATGTATGAAGAAAAGGTTTGATATGTTTGAAGCAAATTACGGAAAAAGATACAAATTATATTGCCAAAGCCTTATAATGTGTGTTCGTTGTCCGCAGATGATGATTTTTTTATTGTTGCTTAATACCAGTCATTTCCCGGAAAGACGAAAACTTCTTTTTTAATAGTATGGCCTAGAAGTTTGATGATGTAATTGTATGGATTTCAATAACATTTTCATCTCTTATAATTAATAAATTCATTTTTAATATATATGAAGCTGCGTTTGAATTACTATATGAGGCATAAATTTACAAAAATGATAAGACTTTCAATAATGTATTGTTGGTTATTCTAAACACTGCACGTACTGTTACAATTGTCTATCCTGGTGTAGTAATTGTTACATTCCCATCTAGCTGTCAAAAATGTAAAAACTATTTTACTTGTGCATTATTTCGAATTTTTATAATACCAATTATGTAAATAACTTGTAAAGGTATTTGGTCCTGAAACACTACAATTTTATGATAACTCTATGAATAGCCAATTTTATTTAAATATACTTTGTAACTACTGACACAAATTTCCTCTACTACTATATCACGTGATGACCGAAATATTGACGGACCTAATAGTGAAATCATCGGGCACATCTTTCAAGAAACTAGACGAAGCAAAACAATTACACTTGTTCCACTATATTTAGAAATAATTAAGAATTACCTAAAATACATTATCAAAAGTCTTATAATTTTTGAAATCTGACCTCATAATGAATCAAACGCCGGTATATGTATATTAAAAATGAATTTAATAGATCAGCAAATGCAAGAGATAAGAATGTTATTTAATTCTATACAATTACATCATCTTATAGCCTCAAACTTATAAACAATTATTTCATCAAACTTATATGCTATACAGAAAATAGGTTTCCAGTTTTCCGGAAATGGCTGGTACTAGGCAACAATCAAAAACCATCACCTGTGAATAACGAACAGACAGTAGAAGACTTCAGCAATATATTTAGTATGCTTTGTCGGTTTTGCGTCTAATATTAGATATATTAAACCTTTTCTTCATACATGACTTTAATATATCCTTGCTCAGTTGTTTATAAATTATAGTCAAATTTGGAGCTTTTGGTCTTATCAAATCATGACAGTAAATGACATAATAGTAGATAATGTCCATGTATAGCAAAAACATAAATCTGCAAAAGCATCTTAAAAATGGCGAAAGCATTTCTTTTATTAGCACAGTGTTTGTAATTTAGTTTACGTACACCTTAACCTTAAATCTAGCACAATCCGTCTATAAAGTTTATTAACACCTGCACTATTATAATCAAAGTGTGAAAAGAACCTCAAAATTTGGATTCTATTCAAATCGTTTTAAGTAACTGTCACCGTAAGTCGCAATTTCTTCACGCATTCTTTTATACTTATAAAACAAGTTGAATTTGTCGACAAATAAGAGTATTTATTGAACAATAATGATTCCCCACCCAAAATACTGGTGTGAAAAAAATTACTTTGTAGAATTTAAAACACACCCTTAAAAAACCTCGGAGACTTCAACCACGTCAAAAATTCTAAAACCTAATTTTAATTGGTACTGGTAATTGTAATTGTTAATTATGTGAAATATACTTTTGATAATTGTAACTACATCGTTAGTTAGAACAGAATCTCTTTACTTCCCTTCTTAACCTATAGCTATGATTCTAACTGTGATGTATTATTTACAGCTATTATACCACCTCAACTGGGGGCGACATATCACGAGGTGGGTTTTATTTTGTCTATAAATATTTCATAACATTTATTTTAATAAATTACAAAGTGAATACGGCGAAAGCGCGTCTTTTAACGATTTTTTCAAATATATTTTCAAACATAGTGTTACTAATATTTCTTAACTTGTTAAAAAATTGTTCTGGTAACTCATTTTTTAATTTATTAATTATGTGTTTCGAATTTATTTCCAAATTATTTAGTTTCCAAATTTTTTTCTTAATTTCCAAATTTCAAATTGATTAATATTTTTATCTGATAGTTTTTTTTATTTTATTAGGATGGTTATCTAGTGCTAATGTATTTTATGATATTTTCAATATTTTTTGCCTTTACGTTATTTGGTCGTCATTGCAGAAAAAAATTTTTCTTTTTCATAAAGATGATAGTTTATTTAAGTTGCGAGGCCAGTCTTTCGTAAATTTCCAAATTCTGTCTCTATGTGTATGTCTTACTGTATTGAAAAAACCACCGTCTGCATCATACAAAATATTTACATTCATTTTTTGTATATGTAAATTATTTTTCGTAGGTTTATTGGATATATATATTATTTACATTGTTTACTTACTTTTTACATTGTTTATAATCTTGCTACTAATTCCGGATCTACTAGTTTTTGTTAATTCTATAGACATTCTAGAAATAAGACTATACATGTACAAAATGTTTATTTTTAAAATTATAGAACTTCTTGCTATTAAAATAATGATAAAAATTAAAATTTTTAACTAATGACAAGATTCCTTAAAAATTTTTTTCTAAACAGTGATTTTTGTTTCTATATTAACATTTTTCAAATTCTTTCTATAGCAGCCACTAATTATAATCCAAAGTATAAGTTAAAAACTATATATATGCATGCTAAAAATAAAAGAATTGCTATAATTTTTTAATAGAAAGCATGTTACAAATTTTGAATATTCCCAAACTTATCCTTGTATTTTTTCAACGAATCGTTATAGATTACTTTGTGCATCTGATCGTAAATTGACTGTATTAATTTAGATACAAATAATTTCGTTTTCATTTCGTTTACTCCAAAAATTTTCTTTCTCAAAAATGACCGTTTTATCAAACAAAAAACTATGTTGCTTAGTAAGTTGATATGCTGCTAAGGCTGTTTTATTATCTTTTATAATTTTGTTGTTTTTACAATGCAAATACTCTTTAGTTTGTCCTATTATAGATAATTCACAATCGTTACATGGTACCTGTACGAAGTACAATTCCCGTTTGAAATTATTGATTAATTGAATCTTTTAATTAAGTATATAACTAAATTACTTTATCTTTATTATAAGTGCCAATCTGATGTTAGTATCCGAAAAACATTTACAAATTTTGTGCGATAATTTTAATGTGTACGGCAATTTAGAATTTAGAATTTGATTTGTTGTTCTTACAACATTATATTTTCATTTCTACTATTTAATTTTTCTTTAAATTTATTTATGTTGACTTCTTTAAAGGATTTCGAATAATTATTTTATATTATTAAAGATTTTATTTTTTCGTATTTTTTTTCATGATGTTTTTGCTCAGATGCGTCATTCTTGTTAAAAGTCCAGTTGCCATTCCAGCTTCTTGTGATATCGAATGATTTCAATTCAATTGTCAATTGGAATTGTGCCAGAATAAATAAGTTTTGTGTACCAATCGGTTACTATTTTGGACCTATATATCCAAAAATGCCAAATCCTTCTCATTTTCAATTTCCATAGTAAATTTTTTATCAATACCAAACGTCTTAAATAATGTTTCAATTATTTTATCGTTCGGTACAGCCCAAATTGTGTTATTCACATATAATTTAACGAAAGGTATTCCGAAGAAATAATACTATTCATTTTGCTGATTGGATATTCCATAACAATATTTGCAATTGATATTATTTTAATGATTAGAAGTTGAATAATTTTTAAAATAAGCACCTTGTAAAGTCTTATTTCTAGAATTCCTGAAGCAGGATTAAATATTAGTAGATCCGAAACCAGTAGCGAGTATAAAACATATAATATATAAATAAAAGAAGAAAAAGTAAGTAAAGAATATATAATATATAAATCCAATAAAACTGCACAAATAATTTTTATTTAAAAAAAAAAATGGTTGACAATATTTTGGTGATATACCTGGGGGTTTTTCATTACACTAAGACAAAATATCGAGACAGAAATTAACGAAAAACCGGGCTAACAACTTAAATAACCAAGCGTCTTTATGAAAAAGAATAATTTTTTTACTTCAATGTCGAAATAATAAGTAATGCCAAAATATCTTAAAAATAACATAATATGCATTTATTCATTAACACTAGATCCTTATAAGAAAATATCAGATAAAATGTTTAGTAAATTTCAAAACTCTATTTTAAATTTGGAAATTAAATAACAATTGGAAACTAAATAATTTGAAAGACATATTAAAAAAAGTTAAAAAATGAGTTACCAGAACAATTATTTAATAATTTTAAAGACAGTAATAACAATAAGCTTGAAAAGATTTTAAAAAAAATCAAAATCAATAATATCAAAAATCTAGAAAAGCTACTTTATGATCAACATATAAGTATCATGATAAAAACATTTACCACCGAATATTACTATAATTTTAAATTAAGATCCAAAATTGGGAATTGATATTACAGATATTCAAACACATATCCTTAAAATCATCAAAGATCTTGAAATGTGTATTGGTTTAGTGAAAATGGAGAGTTATGAAACTAATGAAGGGAATATTATAAAAAATAGCATTCGCCCAATAGAAGTAAGTATTATAACTGTAACCATTGTAACCGAAATGAAAATAAAACCAAAAAAACCGGCCATATTTAAGGATATGTACATAAAAAAAAAATTCTTAAAAGAACGGCAAGATATATTTGAAGCCAGATATGAAAAAGGTAATACGACTGTTATAATTTACAAAGAGGAATACAATATGGAAATGAATAATTTATTAGAAGATGGCAACACTTTTAAAAACATTGAAAAAAGATCCAACAAAAATTTATTTAAAGCGAGGAAATAATAGTAGTCTAGAATTTAATATCATTAGGTTCAATAGATACGAGATATGGAGAAAATTTAAAAATAAAATATCCAACGTCCCCAAGAATTTATGGCGTACGTAAGACAAATAAAGTGTAAATTACGTCTAGTAGTGAGTTGTTTGAATTGACCAAGTTACAATTTAGCAAAATACCTTCACGAAATTTTGTCACCATTAATAGAAAGATCACAGTTTACTTGAAATAATTTATTTGAATATGTGAGTTTCGGTAAAACTCGAAAACTTAATGAGAACTATACTTTGATAGCGTTAGATGCAGTATCATTATTCACTTATGTTAAAAAGACTTAGTTTTCAGGACTAATGATGAAACATGGGACAAAATTCCAAGTTAAATAAAAATGCCAAAAGAGATTTTAATGAAATTAATACGGTTATGTTTTGAATCTAGTTATTTTTGTGTGAAGGTAATCATTCCGCTCAAATTGAAGGCTGTAGTATGGGAAATCCAGGAAGTCAGCAATTGCAAATATTGTTATGGAACATGCAATCAGCAAAATTTTTGGTATTATTTCTTTCGAAATACCTTTCATTAAATAATATGTGGACGACACAATTTGTGCAGTACTGAATGATGAAATAAATGAAACACTAAATAATTTTAACGCTTTTGATAATGATTTAATATTTACTATGGGAAGTGAAAATGAGGAGGGTCCGTGCTTTTTGGATGTATTGGTAAAAATTTTTGGTAATAAATTAGTAACGGATTGGTACACTAGACACTATTTATTCGGGAAGGTTTCTAAAGAATTCCGGAAGATTTTTGTTAGTTTAGAAAATAATTTTTTATGAATGCTGTCTTTAGTTAAAATTATATTTTTTACTATTATTTTAATGGTCAGAAGTTCAATATTTTTTAAAATAAACGTTTTGTATTTGTATAGTTTTATTTCTAGAATACCTAAAGAAGAATCAAAAACTATTAGATCCGAAAGTCGTAGCAAGCTAAAAACAATGTGAAAAATAAAAAAATATATCCAATAAACCTGCGAAAAAAAACTTTTATGATTTAAAAAACAATGGATTATAATATTTTGAATGTGAAGAAATTTCAAGCATTCATTTAGGAATACCTGGGGCTGACAGGCGACGCTATAATGTCCACCAAGGCCTAGATGTATTTGTTATTGTGACCTATTTTTAAGATTGTCTAATCTGGAAGTGAAATCAAAAGTTTTTTGGTGTGATAAAGATTAATTTTTGAATAGTTTTAAATATTTTGTTTTATATGCTTGAAAACAATATTATGCCAAGATTTTTTTTAAATTTTGTTAAAATATTACATGTATATATGCCAATTTATTCTGTCGTTATTATTGTTTAATTGGTAGCTCTGCGGACAAAACCCTTACCTACCTCATCTACATAGTAGTAATACGTTCGACTTAAACTAAGGAAGCCAATTTCAGAATATCTCTGGTCAAAAATATTACTGTAGAACAACTTATTAAACGAGACTAATCACCAAATAAATTAACATGTATACAAGTAATATTTAAAAAAAATTATCAAACTCAAAGAAAACTGCTGGCATAAAATGGTTTTCAAGCTTATAAAAACAAATTATTCGAATATTAAAGGATTAAGTAATCTTCATCACTCTAACAAACTATTGATTTCACTGCCAGATTAGACAGACTAAATAATCGCACGCAATCATAAATACATCTTGGTCCTCGTTTATGAATGAGTCGAACTTCTTTATTTATTTGACAAGCTATTTCCAATTCATTACCAAAATTATTTACCATATTCATTTACTGCATAGTTATTGATGGGATCAAAAAAAAAAAATAATAATAATAATAATAATGATAATAATAATAATAATAAATAAATATCTTATCTAGTTATTAATTTGTTTCAATCTAACTTCTTTTGAAATACAGCATATCTGATAAAATATTTAATTTTCTTAAAACCTTTCCATACGTGTTCAATACAAATTAAGCGAATTATCTTAATCTCTCAACTCATATAAAGTAAAATTAGAAACATAACTGAAGTTATTAATGTTAAAAAGAATGAACTCCTTCTTACCACTGATATTCCTAAGAGTACAATATTTGCATCTCCCCTTTTAGTAATTTTCATAATGAGCTTGTGCCTAGCCTATTGAATTGTGGTGAGCATCAATACCAAAGCTACATTTTATTATTAACTTACACTCTTGAACTTGTACTTTGGTGTTACACATTGCCCTTGATTTGCAAATGTGTATAACTTTATTTGGCTATCTATGTCTTATGCCTTTAGGCATGCTAGTTTCAATTGCTAAAAACTATCAACTGTGCTCTAGGAGTGTTCTTACCATAATATTTTATTGAGGTATAAATTTCAAAAGCTATAGATAAAGAAGAAAATGAATACACAATTATCTTCGATGAGAAATTTTGCATTCTGAATTTATTAGATCGTAACCTTGAGACATAGCACGTGCATAGGTCAAACAAATATTTTGAAAATGAAAAGCACTAAAAAACCATTGGCGTACGTGTAGGGCCACCACGGCATATCAAGGTAATAAATAAAATATTGTACTCGTATGTAAAAACTATAGTGCGTTAAATACTCCCATCTTTAAGATAAAAATGTTAAAAGTATCACGATTTGAAGGAACGAAAATTCCTATTAGTAGCTGTGGCCTAAAAGTACAAGTGCTAATGACTTAAATTCTCAAAAAAACGAATGTTTTTCGAGATCAAAAATGCCTGCCTTCATAACCTGTAAGAAATTTAAAAAAAAAATATTCAATAGCGCATATAAAATTTTATGATTCTTTCAAAGTTTCTTCTTTAAGAAATCAATTTTTAATAAATACTGTTTACTCGTTTGTTTTCGTTCGTATAGGACATGGGTAGCAACAAAAAAAATCGGATCTCTTTTCTTTATTCTACACCAACAAATAATAATTTTGCTTCTTCCTATATTCAAAATAAATTTTTCTACTGCTTAGGCGCTCTTCCTTGCTGGCTTGATGCATTGCTCTGAATATAGACGGGTATAGCGAAGAAAGCGAAGATATATAGAAATATGATATAACATATACACAAACACATACGTAGAGACACATTTGGACTAGTGCCATCTGCTAGAATCGCATAACGATTACTATCAATAAAGATGAACGTAGTCGTCAATAGCATAGAGCAAAGCACTAACATAGCACTGGTGCTGGTGAGTGCAGAGTATGTAATTGACATGATGCCTCAGTTAAACTTTATCATTATATTGAACTATATTTATTTATAATAGCATACATAAAGCTAATTTCAATGGTGGCATAACGAAAAAGACTGAAATACTTTCTTTGCTACCCACATTCTTATTCTTAACATGAGTGTTTCATTCAGATATCTATCTTCAAATAGACAGTCTACTTGGATGTCTTCATCACTTCACATTGTTAAATAACTGTAAATTTAAATATGGAAATTATTTGAAAACTTCGGGATTCGAAAAGCACAGTATATCAATTTTATTTTGAAAGTTACCCTTTAAAAGTTTAAAACACCTAATGCATAGCTCTGAACTCTTTCGTTTTAAAGAAGCATTGTTGAAATTCAATTGAAATAAATTAATGGTAGTAATAAATAATATTCATTATTCAGTTTCTGGTAAATCTGCTTAGTTTTCGAAAAAATATTCCTAGAAAACTCTTGTGTAGAAGATTTTCAAAACAAACGCCTATCATTCTTTAAAGCTACAGTATACCCATTTTTCAGGCCATAAAGTTTAGAGTTATTCTGTTCATTTCATTATAAAATCAAAGATTCAAGCTACCATCATATAGTCTAATTAAACATAGACGGAAAAACTTTCAAGTCAAGTTGGGGTGCAATCAGGTCTGGAGTCCCACAAGGGTCTATTCTTGGGCCATTGCTGTTGCTCCTATTTATTAATGACTTGCCAAATTCATTTAGTAAATTATTTTGTAAAGTTGCACTCTTTGCCGATGATACGACCATCGCTGTTTCACATAAAGATACCGATGAGCTTATGAAAGTCATAAACAATGTACTGGAATTAAAAGACAGCTGGTGCCATGAAAACGATTTGCTTCTAAATCGTAACAAAACAGCAATTGTGTTTTTTGGTGGTTGAGTCACCTTTACGCATAATCTGTTTGTAAGGAAAACGACATTTCTAGGAGTTGAAATAGATTCAGGAATGAATTGGAAAGCTCATATTGACACCTTATGTGTAAGATTGAGCGAGTGTGCTTTCAATTAAGAGCGTTAAGATCAAGAGTTGACCAAAAGACACTACTGTCAGTGTACTGTGCAAATTTTGCTTCAATTTTGATTTATGGCATAGTAATATGGGGTGCTTCAGTAAATGCCTGAAAAATATTTAAAATACAGAAAAGAGCAATTAGAATTTATTTTAACTTAAAAAAAAAACTGAAAGTTGTAAAATATTCTTTCTGAACAACATAATACTGACATTTCACTCTTATCAAATTTTTTATCCAAAACAGAAATGTGTTCGAAATTAATATAAATCAGGGAAATCGTTATATGATTCGAAATCCATCTGAATATGTTCATCCAAGGTGTAAATATTCATTTGTAAAAAAAAAAATACGAGGTATCTTGCAATTCTTTTTTGTGGTAAAATCAGTACAGGATCAACCGTTAATGACATTATGAAAGTTAATAGAATGGCTCCGATCAATCCAGTTCGTAGGTACCTGCAACAGCAGTGTTTCTATTCAGTGGAGGCAGGTCATTCGAATTCTGTCTGGTTAGCCGTGTACTGAATCGAGCCCAATCGAGTTAATGTAGTAAATCCATTGACGCTAGTATAAATATTTTCAAAATTTTATTTTTATAATCAAATGGCGCATTTAATATAGGTGTATTTTACACTTTTATTGAATCATAAAGGAATTTCATATAACATAATAGATTTTCGGTTAAAACTTGTCTTGAAAATTTTTACTAAACATTAGTCCAGTAAAGAAGAGTCTGAAATCATGTTTTTCTCTGATACGGATGAAATTATACGGAAATTATCAGAAAAATGCACAAAAAACGATGGACAAAGTAAAAAAGTTCTCAACCCTCGGGAAGGGGGTGAAAACAATGAAAAACTACCTCGAAATACGACTTTTGGGTCATATTTTGAAAATATCAAAGAAAGTTTCAAATAAAAGTTGTAGAACAATAAATTTTAGGCCTAACTCTTTCAGGCAAATTTTTCCTTAAAATGCACCCTTTCACCCCTAGAACGCTCAGAATACTAAAAAAATGAAATTTAAAAAAAAAAATATAAAAATTGGACTATTTTTTTTCTTTTTAATTTCTTTAAAAAAATTACAGACAACAATGGTAGAGAAAAAATTTTTTTTTTTCATCCCTTCTCTTAAAAGTGTATCCGACTGACTAAGGTATACTAACCCTAGGGCACTTCTAGACATGATAGAAACATGCGGTTTTTTGCATTCGACATGAAATCGCTTGAAACCTGCAGGAAAAATCGAAAAACTTGTACTTTGTCATTGCAACCCCCTCCCACCCAAATTGGAAAAAATCACCCCAAAATAACAATTTTCTGTTCAATACATCCTCGAAAGATGACTTTTCTCCCATCGACTCAAAATAAAGTCAAATTAACTGAATACGTCGAAAAATATCATTTAAAACATCGCAGCCACCCGGAATAATGAAAAAACAATCCCCAAAATTGCCATTTTTAGTTTATACATGCTAGAAAAATGGCATTTCCACCAATCGACCCAAAAAATGTCACATGCACTGAATTCTTCGAAAAATTTCATTATCATCATCGTAAAATCGTCGTTATCCACCCGGAAAATCGTAAAAAGAACCCCCAAAATAACGTTTTTCTTTTGTGTACATGCTCGAAAGATGCGATTTTCACTTATTGCCCCGAATTAATTTCGCATTAATAGAACACTTTGAAAAATTTCCTTACCCACATGGAAACACCCCCACCCCCCCATCATAAAACCTCCCGAAAATTTGAATTATAAATTCCATTCATGCTAGAAAGATAGAGGGTTTTCACCAATAGACAAGAAACAAAGTAAAATTTACAGAATTCTTTTAAAATTTTTTCTATTCACATCGCAACCCCTCGAAAATTCGAAAAAAAAAAACACACCCTAAATTCTTTTTTTTTGTTGTTGTATACCTGAGTAAATTTAATAAATTTCATTACCCACACCGCAACCTCCCGGAAAACCAGAAAAACCCCAGAAAATTAGTGTTTTCAGTTCTATACGTGCTAGAAAAATAGGATTTTCACCAATAGACACGAAATACAGTGAAATTAACAGAATGCTTTCAAAATTTTCAATCTCCTCATCGAAACTTCCGAAAATTCGAAAAAAAAAAACCTAAAATTACGGGTTTTTTGTTGTATACATACTTGAAAGATGTAATTTTGACTAATTGACCCGAAATAATTATAATTCGCATGGATAGAATACTTTGAAAAATTTCATTACCCACACAGCAACGTCCCGAAAATTCAGAAAATCCCCCAAAATTAGTGTTTTAAGTTCTATACGTGCTAGAAAGATAGGATTTTCACCAATAGAAACCGAAATAAAGTGAAAATTACAGAATGCTTTCAAAATTTTCACCAAAAAACACACCAATTTTCGAAAAAACACACCATAAAATTACGTTTTTTTGTTGTATACTTACATGCTGCGAAGATGGGATTTTCACTAATTGATCAGAAATAGTTTTGCATTAATAGAATACTTTGAAAAATTTCATTACCCACATCGCAACCCCTCGAAAAATCAGAAACTCCCCGAAAAATAAGTTCTTAAGTTTTATACAATGCTAGAAAGATGGGATTTTCATCAATAGACCCGAAATAAAGTAAATTTAATAGAACACTTCCAATGATTACATTAACTACATCTTAACTTCTCGAAAATGGGAAAACACCCCCAAAACTTCCTCTTTAAGAGAGATACAACATGTTCGTGCATGCGAACATGATTAAATAAAAAGTATTTATATTTTTGGGCTAGAAAACATTTGGCATTATGACTAACAACACATGCAGGATAACAATTTTGCATGAAAGTTTTGGGAAGAAATTTAACAACCATATCGGCTGTAGCTCTGAGTGTAGAGTATGTAATAGCAAATTTACTAAATGAATCAAGAATGGCTAGAATATATTACCTTCCACCATCTGCAGATGGAATTAATGGACTGATAAAGTCTATGTTAAGCTTATCCCAAATACCAGTCGGAACTGTTGACTTTGTATGCACGTTAGTATGATTATTATGGGGTTTAAATTGTTGACAAATTGTACAATTCTTAACAAATTCAACAACTTTTTTATACAATTGGTTATGAGAAAAACGTAAGGCAATTTCTCTATAAGTTTTAGTGACAGCAACATGCTGACCATATACAGAATTACGATAATATGTAATGACATATTCAAGCATTGAATCTGGTAGAACCATTCTTTTTAATTTATTCCGTCCAAATTAGCGCAGCAAAAACCGTCTCAAAGTGAAAATTTATTACCATTTTGGCCATTTTTGAATTGATCCATTATGAATTTACACTGATTATAATTGTCTTGTGCAAGCTTAATTGAAAGAAAACCCTGAGGTTCAGTTACTAAATTATTTAATAGAAAAACCGGTTCATTCTGTAAAGATTCATCCTCGACTAATTTATTATTGTCAACCAAGGATAAATCATCTCATGGATCATACCAAGGATGAATCATCTCATAGCTACTACCATTTTCATTTTTATAAGAAATATCATTTACAGAGAAATTACCATTCGAAAGCAATCTAGATAGGCAATCAGCTGCAGTTTTATCTGTGCCAATAATATGTTTCGGTGTAAAATTGAATTTTGACAGCGTTAAAATCCATATCGACAATGTATTAAATCTCTGAGTAGAGTTAAATAAGTAAAGTAAAGCGTTATTATCCGTTTCTAAGAAAAAACATCTATGTCAAATATTGTCACTAAAAGTATAGAACGCAAAAATTACCGCTAAGAGTTCTAACTCATACGCGGAATAAGTATCTCGTTTCAGCGGGATTTAATTTTCTAGAACAATATTCAATGTGGGGTTTCTTGTCAATATTTATTATGAAATTTATGGAACCTTCGACACCTGTTAGTTCCTTTACATCCTGAAATCATGGATTGTATGTTGAAATCAATATTCTTTGTTGGTCTGAATAATTTTGTTTTGTATTTGTCCAATATGCTAGATATATTTTGTGTTATTAATACTATATTTCCTTGCTACAAGTTCGTAAATCCTAGTTCTGATAATGTTACCGGTGTTTTTCTTGCCCAACAGAAAGTTCAACTGAATTTTTTCAATATCTTTACTGTACCTCAAAGCCCATATTTCTCCCGCGCAAAGTAAAGAACTTAAGACGATTGAATAAAACAATTGAGTTCTAACCTCCCACGAATTCATTTTACTGGTCGTCATAATCAACTTAACATTACTCAAAGCTTTGTTTGCCTTCTTAAGAGCATTGTCACATGCACTACGAAACAGCCCTGAGCTAGAAAAGGGAACTAATAGATATTGACAAGATAAGGGTTCTTAGCCAATTAAGAGTAATGTGCCAAAAATATATTAATATCGGTACAAAAGGATACAGATACAATTGGATTACCGACAACAAATGTCTACTGTGTAACCTTCAACAGAAAGAATCCTTATACCATATTTTAATTGGCTGTCCTGTATACAAAAACATCAGAGAATCTTTTCTTGGCGAGTATTTGGATCCCTTGTGCAGTGAGAACAATTATCAAATGGTGTTATTTACAAACCTAACGATCAACAAAATTAACAAAATTTACCATTATGTCCAAAATATGTAAAAAAGTAGAAGTTTTTTACTGAATGAATAATTGCGCATACGATTGTTTATTTTTGGTCGTTTTTGTTTTTGTTTTGTTTCGAATTTCTTTAACAAAGATTATATTATCATATTATTATGAGTTATATTCACAAAGAAAAGAACAACGAGTTCGTTTATGTATGTGGTCTTTTACAGTCTATAACTGAATTGTAAAAACTGTAAATATTATTTAGTCATTGTAACTGTAAATATTATTGTTGTCGAAACCGAAGCACCTGTAATGTTTAATTATTAAATACAAAATTATTATTACTTAAAATTTGAAATTAACGTATTCATTAATTAACGTATTATTACTATATTATTATTAATATTATTATTATTATTCAATGGGGTGTAAATTACCATTGATATTTTGTAATAAAACGGCTCCTAGGCCAACAGATGACGTATCCGTTCTCACAACAAAGGGATATTTATCATAAAAAATAGATAATTTCAAAACGGGTGCAGATATTAAGGCTTCTCTTAGTTTAGAAATAGCCTCCACATGAACATCAGTTATTTTAAATGGAACATTCTTCTTTTTTTAACTCATTCAACGGCGCTACAATAAAACTTAAATGGTCAATATAACGAGCAAAAAATGCAGCCATTCCAAGAATCTTTTGCAGTTCTTTAATATTCTTAGGAATTGGCATGTCACTAATAGCTTTTAATTTGTCAGGATTAGGACGTCTACATTCTTATGATATAATTTGGCTAAGAATTTTCAAACGTGCCATAAAAAATTTAATTTTACTTGGATTTAATGTTAAATTAAGCTTTTTAAATCTACTTAATACCTGGTTTAAACGAATTTTATGTTCTTCAATATAGCTTGAAAAAACTATTATATCATCGTAACAAATTAAGATACAAACATTCAATAAATCGTTAAATTCCTTAACTAGAAATCGATATAGGCATTGAGAGCTAATATTAAGGCCAAACGGGCAACGAGTGAAAGCAAAACTTCTAAACTGCGTATTAATAGCAGTATCATCTCTACTTTCTTTAATCAAGCTGCACCGATAACAACTTTTGGACATATCCAAGATAGAAAACAGTGGTTAATTGATACATTTGAAATCGGATCAAACACAATTTTTTTATTAACGAACCTCTAGTCAGCTACCATGTGAAAACCATCCTGTTTTTTAACGAAAAACACAGGAGATGCATAACTTGACTGGCTTTAATATTTAATTTCAACAGCTCATCCAATTGTTGCTTCAAGAGTAAAGCTTTATCATTTGATAAAAAATATGCAGTCTTATAAACTGGTATCATCCTTTAATTAAATATGATATTCATAATTTTTGCTCTACCAGGAATTTCAGAAAATACAGATTTATACTTTTTAAATAATGAATCCATAAAATTTTTGTCCTTGTTTGACAAATTATGAGGTAACTCGCAAATAAGGTTAACAGAAAATTCAGTGCTATTGGTTTCAAAAGGAATTTGTATACTTTTTAACGAATTTATGAAGTCTTCACTAGAACCTTCTTCTGAAAGATGAATTGACGCGCAAATAATAAATCAAGCTTCAAAATTTAAAATTTATTAATCGAATGAATATTTCTACAAATTATGTTGTTATGGTAAATGCAGCGGCACAGCCTTCCTTGTCCCATTAATTACTTGAATAATTAATTGCCAACGGAAAGATGTGTGTGTTACATGTACTCCCCCCACACAAAAAAAAAATGTAAATATAATGAGAAAACTTTGAACAAAAAATCTACATTAGAAAAAAAAAAAAAAACGGACCAAAAACAATTAAGAATTAAAAAAATTTTTTAATCTAATTTGGAAAAAAAAATAGAGATATTTTAACTTAGGTGAATAAGAAAAGAAACATGTATTTATTGGTGAGTATTATTTTTGGCCAGGGGAAAAAAAATTAATCATAAAATGAAAAATTTGAACAATAAAAGAAAATGAAAAATAATATATTGCTTTGAATTAGGAAAATGCTTGATATTTAAAAGAAATATGACAAAATTTTGAAACGATATATTATTTTTCACTACAATATTTAAAAAGAAAAAAAAATTAAATTAACTATCCAAATAGCATGCTGGTTTAAGTCGATCGATACTAATGGAAGTTGGTTTGTTGTTAACGTCAACAAGAAAATATTTTGAAAAATTTAGTATAATAGAGTAAGGTCCTCTATAATTACAAGTTAAAGGAGGTTTGATGCAATCTTCGCGAATATAAACTTTTTTTGTTTTGACCAAATCTTTTGGTAGTAAACATTTTTGTTTACGATTTTGTGAAAAAGAATTTGGCGTTGACCTTCTGTTTTTCAATTCTTTTGTGGATTCACAAACAGAACGATGTATATCAGTTACATTTCCAAAGAAATTATATAATTATATTATATTATATTTCTGGTCCATACAAAATCTCAGCAGATGAAAAACCAATATCCTCCCTTACCGAGGAGTGTAAATTTAATGTAACCCATGGAAGAATTTTATGCCAGTTATTATTTTTTTGGGATGTCTTGACGGTCCGAATAAAATGTTCGACAATCCCGTTGCTGATTGGGTAATAAGCAGTCGACGAAATATGCTTAATTCCCAGACTTGACAAAAAATCATTCCACATACAAGATCGAAATTGTGAACCTTGATCAGTAGTGATCCGCAAAGGTAGACTACAACACGAGAACCAGGATGCGATCAAGTTGTCAATACTTTCTTCCGATGTAGTATTTTTGAGTCGAATCGCCTCAACCCAACGTGAAAAACGATCTACAACAGTGAGGATATATCGATAATCCTCACTGGAAGGAAGAGGTCACACAAGATCCAAATGTAAAAAGGAAAATTTGGTATATGGTTCTTTTATTGGCATGAACAACATATTGGCATGGACAACATAGTCATAATAGATGCCCTTATGAAAAAATGTTTAGCAATGAAAAGGCGAAAACTTTACTGTTGTTTTATTGACTCAAAAAAGCTCTCGATTCAGTCGACCGAAACATGCTATGGGAGTAGTGACGACTTATACAAATTTCATACTATCGAAGAGGATAAGTTTGTTGTTTTGATGACCAAGCTTGTTGTTTTACACACATTAAAACATGAAAATGTATATATGAGCCATTCTTAATTTTAATTAGTAAATTATAAAGAATTTATGTTATTTTATTTAATTTTTTTTTTAAATTTTTACGTAAATATATGTTTTATAATTTTGTACTATTCTGTAACACAAGCTGTAATTTTGTTATAATTGATTTGCTTTTTGTATATCAATAAAGAATATATAATTAATTATTGGCAAGAATTGATTTTTGGTGTGGCGCGTGATTTTATTTAACTCACAGATGGGACATGATTGTGTCAGTTTTTTAATTTTTTTATTTAATTTTGGAGAAAAAAAAAATTTGCATACATTTTGAATAGGTGATTTCACTGATGGATGACCTAGACCTTGAACAGCTTTCCAAACATCGGAGATGTCTTCATCCGGAATGACAATTCATGAAATCGTGAAATCGTGAACACATAAAACCTGCAAATTACAAGCAGGAACAGTAACAAGTTCAAAACGAAGTTTTCTATTGTAAATCAAATTTTGAATTTGTAGACTAGACCTCTGATGATCCGCAATCTTTACTAGGTCAATGACATCAATTTGTGAGGGTAATGATATTAAATTTATTCTGGAGAGAAAATCAGCCGAAATATTTTAATTACCCTTTATGAATCTAATAGTTCATTGGAATTGTGAAATATAACTTAAATGACGTAGATCACAATTCAGTAAATTTTCATTACGAGATGTTATGGCATCAATTAATGGTTTATGATCAGTTTGAAGAAAAAATTCGCGATTTTCGATGAAATGACGGAGTTTTTTGGTCCCCAAAAAAACAACGGCCAATAATTCTCTTGAAAAAGTACTGTATCGTTGTTCAGCAGAAGTCAGTTTTCTTGATGTGAACGATATAGGTTTCCAAACACCTTTAATTTTCTGTTGTAAAACGGCAACGAGTCCTGTAGATGAGGAATCAGTGACGATACAAGTTTCAGCGTTCAAAACTGGATTTGCCAATTTGACAACATCTATTAATTTTTGTTTTATCAAGTTAAAAGCCGAAATTGCTCGATTATCAAATGAAACTGGCTTCGTTGAAGTTTTACCGCCTTCAACAAATCTATTTAATGGTGCTTAAATTGTTCCACAATTTTTGATTAACCGATTGTAAAAATTAATCATCCCCAGAAAATTTTGGGTGGTAGGAATTTTCAAATTTGAAATTGATTCAACTTTTGAAGGAAGGGGGGAAATTCCTTCAGAATCAATACGGTGGCCAATAATAGATCTAATTTGTTAACACCAAAAATAGATTTCGAGGTATTAATTAAAATTCCACCAGCATCAAGTATTTTGAAGACGGTATGCAAGTCTTTCGTGTGTGACTCCTTGTCTGAACTCGCGGTAAGAAGATCATCGAGATAAATGAATACCGAATCAGTAGTTTTGAAAAGTTCCGCCATAAATCGAGAAAAAGTTCGCGATGCATTTCTTAAACCAAACGACATTTTCAAAAATTCAAAAAGACCGAAAGGGGTTATTATGGCTGTTTTCGCGATGTCATTTTCGTCCATAGGAATTTGATAATAAGCTTTTCGTAAATCTATTTGACAGAAAAACTTTTTATCATATAATTTGTTATTGAAATCATATAAGTGTGGAATTGGGTATCTGTCAGGTATAGTTATCGAATTGAGTCTACGGTAATCGTCACATGCACGAAAAGAACCGTCAAGTTTTTTTTTTTCATAAGCAAAGGTGAAGACCATTCACTATTCGATTTCCTACATACACCCAAATCTATAAGTTCCTGGGTGTGACCTCATGCAGCTACTAATTCTTCAGGGCTTAACCTGTGATATTTCGAGGATATCGGGTAAGAATTAGTTACAATACGATGTCGAGCATTATGTTTTGCTTGAAGAGAAACAGTTTTATTCTGCACTGAAAAATCAGACTTAAGGGTTTTTCTTTTATCTTGAACATTTTGTTCAATTTTATCTAAACTACTATTATGATTATTATTATTATTATGAGATTATATTCTAATACAAGTTTTTATTGAAAGCATTTTCTCTTGTTATTACTTCTTGTAAGTTTCTTACAAAGGAACTTAAAGAACCTAAATTTTCTGGTACAGGCAACAATTTAACCAAATTAAAAGTTTTTGGTTAACATGCGCAAATATCATCTGTATTACAATTTTACTGTCCTCTTTAGGCATCAGTATTTGAGCATATTTCATAATATCAGTTTCAATATCAGAAAACTTTTTACATGGAAGTTGTCGTCCTCTAACATATTTATTAATTGCAATTTGCAATTGAGCGTGAAATATATATTCAGAAAGGAATATTTCTGAAATATGTGTCCATGTTTTTCCAACAGAAATTTGTTAAGACCACAAGTATCTTGATGTTGAACTACATTTTGTGATCAAAAATTTAACAATAGATTTTTCATCTACTAAATTTAATGAAACAACATTATTGGTTTCAATAATAAAATTAATAATTGAATTTGCATCAAATAAATCTAAACTTTTAATTTTTTATGTAATAGATTCGAATTTAAATTTAAAATCATTTGAATTTCGGAACTTAACTTTTGATTTAAAGAAGTAGGCGGCACTGATGTACACTACCAGATGACGAGGGCAGAAGTTCCTGCTGTAATACACATTGTACCATTTTACTCGCACATAGAACAGAAACTTGAGTTTCTTTTTCAATACCATTAATGGTTGTCTTGATGTCTTGATGTGTTTTTCATCTTTTATCATTTTTGGGAACCCATGAAATCCCTCATCATCTGACGATATTTTCCTTTTTTTTTTCTTTTTTTTTTTTAGTTAAAACCACAAAAAAAGTTTTAAAATAGAAACAAAAGAAATTAGTTAGTAAAGTTAAACAAAGAAATTTTAAGTTCCAAATTTTCGACTTAAATGTAGTATAATATTGCGTTTTGTAGTTATTATAAGCTAATTATAAACTTGGAAATTTTTTAAATAGCCAATAAAGAAACATACAAAAAAAAATTATAAAAAAAAAATTTGGATTTACAACGCTACGTAAATACGTAGACAAATAACAGTAATCAAAATAGAAAAATATCAAATTTTAAGATTACATAAAAATTGTAGCAAAAAACAAAAAATTGAATTCAAGATGTTTCAAATCTCTATTAATTGGTTTTACAATGCCAATTCCTTGATATAGACCATAACAAATATTATATAATATTTTAATATCTAATATTGGGTATAAATGCATTTTTTAAGGTCTCACTTATTCATGAAAATATATATTCAACTTATGTGATGATTAAAATTTACACAAAACGGGCAAGATTTCAAATGTAAGGATTTGAAGAATTCAGAGTAACATACATTAGTACAATTTTCAACATGAAGTGTTACAAAAGAAATTTCACGCTTTCGCAAACTACGTGAAGAAAGAAAAATTTTAGCGTTCTCGCTACCAAGTGTTACGGAGAAAAAAATAATGACGGATAGGGTTACTTAATTGTTTCTCGATAAATATTCGAGAAGCAAGAAAATAACCGATATATCTTAAAATTTCCTCCGCAACCCCCGAAACACTAACAATAATAATTAAAGAAATAATCTTAAAACGTGTTTCTAAAGGGAAACATTCCAGTATGTTTCATCCACCAATATATTTAAATGATCAAAACCCGGAACAGATCAATTAAACAAACATAAAGAAAAGAATAGGTTCAAAATGTTATCCAGATGGATACGTTTGCGCGAATTATATATCCTCTAGTAGTTATATTTTTTTAGGTACGTAAAACCATAATATAAAGTAACACGTGCATGTTACGCATTTGTTTAATAATTAACTAACGCACTTGGACAACCAGGTGGCCCGTCTACTTTGTTTTGACCAATTACTGAAACAAAAATTTCAGCAACCAGAATTCCATCGATCTTACCGAGCGTATGAAAAGATAGTTCAGCTAAGTGTTTTTCTTGAAGATACGATAGCGTTTTCAAATTTATTATAAAATTGGGTAGATTATTGAAAATCCTTTCTATTGCGAACATATTTAACAAATGGTTTTCAATATTATTTATCTGCGACGAAACAACAGTTTTAGCATGACCATCCACACAGTTTCCATTCGACTCAAGACCTAAAACGATACTTTGTGCTTTTTTCACGCTAAAATTTAATTTTTACAAGTACTGCTTACTATAAAATTTGTTTTACTAGTCGAATCTAAAAGGAATCGTAACTTTTCTAACTTACGTAATCTATAAAATTGATTGATATCGTTGATAATAGAACTGCCGAATTCTGAAGGTATTTTTCATTATCCATCGAAGAATAGCTTCTTGCAATAGCATCCCCTGCAGCTGAAAGGTGTTCTAGGGGGATTAAGTGCAGTATTGACAGAATCAGACGGTTTAGAAGTTGGAAAGTATAAAAACGAATATTGTCGTTCTTTGTAAGGAGAAAAATTAAATTTTGAACGAAAATTAGTTATTTTATGCGAGGATAGGCAATTCAAAGATAATTTGGATTTTTTTATAAGCTCATATCCTAATTTGGGACTCAATTTTAGAAACTTTGGCCATTGATACACCTCATGTTTTTCCTGACAGCCCAGTATACATTTCTTTCCGGAGTCGCGAATCAAGAAAAGCTTGAGGCTTCGACTTGGCTCCATCTAAATTGCTTTTATAAGGTTGAATTTTTCGGCTATTTGCATGACTAAGCACTTTCAAATGAGATTTTTTATAATTTTATGACATCGTCATAAGTAGGTATTTCGGACAAGTTATTTTTCATCTCAAAGGCCGGACGGCTTTGAAAATCCAAATTCGATAACGCCACGAAAGCTAGAATAAATTCTTCTTAGTACTTTATTTGAAATTTTTTGAGAACACACAGACGAATCGAAATTATCTATAAATGAGTTGAGATTTGTAACGGATGCCGTTGGAAACGTTTTGAATTTGAGAATTTTTTCTAAAGAAGCGTTTGCTTGTTTACGTTTATCTTGATATTCCTCTACAAAAGCGTTCCACACTACTCGGTAAGTACTTTCAGTTGGAGCTAAGCCAACACAAATATTCTTTGCAGTACCAGATAAACTGGCGAACAAATAATGAGCCTTATCCAAGCTTTTCAATTCCTGATTTTCGTCAATTAATGACTAAAACAATTCAAAAGAAGTGGGCCATTCCTTGGCCATATCACCACAAAAAATTGGCAATGGAATTATTGGTAATCGTGATGTAGTTTTAGCTGAAAACCCACCAGCACCTGCTTGATCAGTTGGCCTGGAACTTTAAGGCGCAGTTGTGGGCTCAGAAATCAAGTCGGTCACACTTTGAATGTTACAAAGAATTTCATCAAAGGAATCTATCGTCGAAAAATCAGGATTTATATTTTAATCTAAGGTCAATTCAATTTGATTAATTTTCCAAACAATTGCTTCAAACCTAACGTTGGTTGAGAAAGTATTTTTAATCGAATTTGGAAATTTTTTAATTTATGGGATTGGCGACTTTTTTACTTTCTGTATAATAATTTTGAAGACGTGAGAACAGTTGCTGCTGCTCAGCACGCAAGACTTTTACTTTGGAAGTTAGTTGCTGATCGGCCGGCATTTTGAATTTATTTGAATATGCTACAATTATTTTTCTACCAAAATAAAGTTTAAAGTGAAAAAAATGCTTAAACTCAAATAATGCTAAAGGAATATTGTTGTTGACTACAGGTGCAACAGGGAAATCAAGTGTATGTAGGTATTTATCATTTTGTAAACAGAACTAACCAACTACAATAAAAATATTTATTACTTGTGTATTAAAATTCCCAAATTGATTATTATTTAAATGCGTTATCAAAAACAGAATTTTTATGTAATATAAATATATTATGATTATAAGTATAACTTATTTTTCTATATTATTGAGTAACTATAAAATGGAACATTTTGTAGATATTTTGAAAATAGCAGTTAAATCCAAATTTTAAATAAGAAATTAATGCAATAATATTTCTTATAAATATAAGTGATTTTAAGAAACCATGAAAATCTTTCTAAATAATCTTTTTTCTTAAAATGAGAACAACAAACCATTTGAAAATTGGTACATATAGCAGTATTCTAAATGCTAATTTTATAAGCTGTAAGATTCTAACTAAATTTGATTTAAATATTAACCATTTGCAATTTAAAGGAATAAATAATTCTAATCTGGTTCGAACGTACAAAAATGTTCGAATGGACCAAAATGCCTTATATACTGTAAATTAGATTTAAGAAAGCCAGTTCTGGCTTGGCTTGATACACCATATATTTTTTATAAACTAACTTTCAAGTTTATATAGAGAAAAATTTCGAACAATCAAAATTAGGCCAATAGGATAACGAAAAAAGATATGGCTTACGTGTTGTTGTCAGTTACAGGTCAGCAGTGGTTTTAATCTATGGAGGGTAGAGTTCTACTTAATGGACCAGCCGTATGCATTCGACCGGAACCTGGGGAGTGGAGTTATTAAGCAAATTAAGCAAAAAAATTTTTTTTTGCTTTCTTTTATGCGATATAATTCGTAAATGGTGTACTTTAGGATATTGGTGCTATGGATCTTCTTGTTCCTTAGATATTTCTCTAGAATCTCAAAAAAAAAACCAAATTTTTGCAAAAAAAAAAAATGCAAAATATGCCTCAAAAACTCTTTAATAAAATCAACCCCTCTATCTTGTAGAAGTTATAGTTTTTGCACAATTCCATTTTGCACTAGATATGTGAAAAAATCGCAATCTGCTTGACGGGAAACAATAGGACAAAATGTTTTTTTTCGCAGTTTTTTTATTTGCTCATGTTGAATATTAATAACAGTTACAAAGGCAAAAATTCCTTATTTGCAAAATTAATTTTCTCAACGAATTTTCAACTTAGCGAGATGCGGTTTTTCTTGGAAAAGTGCTTCGACAAAAATAATTTTTAAAGTGTAAGACGGTTTGGGACCGATCTATGGTCCATTTTGTTTTCTTTCTTAAACCACGATTATGACCTTGAATTTGTTGTTACGAAAAACAAAAAAATTGCAAATTCCTGGAAGTATCCTGTCCGCAAACGAAGCATAAATTTAAAAATCCAATTATGTATTATCTGTGCTGCTTGATGATGATGGCTATGATGTACGATGGGATTGGCTCGCCCTTTTGATACACTTTGAGTCGATGTAATTTTAGCATATTTTTTGAATACATCATGATTATTATAAGAAAATACCAATCTACGATATTAGATCAATATAGCACTAAGTCGAAACACTCCCAATATACCAACAGTGGCGCGAGATAAAAGGTGCGGAAGCTTTGTCCGTATTGATAATTATAATTGGCTCTGAAAGAAATTGGTTCTAAAATAAATATTAATGGTACTCTAGGATATGTACGTGAATCCATGGTTTTTTGTAAGTCTGTGGTCTAATACTTGTCAAATGTCATATACAATTATGAACGACACAAATCATGTAAGTATTTTGAATGTTAGTTTTATTATTTTTCAATTAAATATATTTCCTTTTCATTACAGAAATTATTAAAATTGAATCGATATCAACTTAATATTGATATCAATTGAAATGAATTGAATCAAGTTAATCAGGCTCTCCAGGTCCTACACTGTGGTCGCAGTATCGAGACTGAATCACTGTGTGGAACGCTACAAACAATTAGATCCTTGTGTTACGGATCGGTTGTGGGAATTGAATTTGTATATCGGAATGCTCGATCTTTTGTGTAAACGTGATTACGTGTGTTAATGTTTTAGTAAATCTCCAACGACTTTTCACGCAGCGGATTGTGATTGAAGAAGAAATAAATATAAAACAATTTACCTTATATAGGGTCGGCTGTCGTAGATACTACCAGATGAATTTCGATTGACACGTGGCATCAAATTCCGTCAGAAAATTGTAACCATCCAAATACATATGTTTTATTCTTTCAGTAAATTAGCGACTATCCAAAAAGCGTGCTGATAACTCTCGACCCTATGCGCGTGTATAGATATGTGATCCAATTTTATAGCTTTAGTTAAGTCCAGCTGTTCTGATCGAACAATTGGAGTGCAATTCAAAAGAGAGTGTCCTGTTATTGTTTTTCTAAATTAAGTTCGCTTGCATATCGCTCTGCGTAAACCTTGTTCCTCACCCTTTTATTTAATAATAACCGCTACGCGCGGTGGCCCTCCAGACGTTAGCATGTACTAATGGGTGATCACCCAATAACGTGATTCTCATCATACTTACAATTCCCTACAATTTTGAGGAGAAGGAAGTCCCGTAACTCATAGCCTATCACATCTTCGGCACGTAAGTATTCAATGAGGAGCCGTAGCTTAGGATCTTCCTCTTGCTGTCGCTGCAGAGATGTGAAGGTCTGTGATACCTCGTCTTAAAGTGTAAGTTTTCCCGTCTGTCTGTCCAATTTTTATCGGGGTTCTCCATGGGCACTTTCTTCGGGGTATGATGATTTGATTGTGAATGGTCTCGACAGGGCGTCAGCTACAACGTTGGTGGAGCCTTAAATGGGCTCGACGTCAAACTCAAATCATGAGTCTTTCAACACCCATCTTCCTACTCTACCAAGCTGTTTTGGGCGATTCATGATCCAGCTGAGCACCGCACTATCTGCATTTAATTAAAACCGCGTGTCCAGTAAATACTGCTTGAATTTCTCCAGGGTTCAAACGACGGTGAGACTTTCCAGTTCGTACTCAGAATATTAAGCCACCGCAGGGGCTAATTTTCTGCTCGCGTCTAGGATGGCTCTATGGTCTCCGTCTAGGTCCTGTAGTCCTGTAGTTATACAGCAGAAATTGCGACACCTGATCGGTCGGTTTGGGCCTTTTTGCCTAAGAGCGTGCAGTTGTCCTTCTATTTCAGCGCATTTGGGGAGGAATCGCGAAAAGAAAGACGTCATTCTCAAGAAAGATCTCAGATGCTGAATGTTTCGGGGTATTCGTAGGTCTAACACAGCCGCTACTTTTTACATATCTAAAGCTACACCTGATGCGAATATTATGTGGCCCAGAAATTGAATACTGGGTAGGCATAGTTGCATTTTATCTGGTCGTACTGTTAGGCAGGTGTCTCGTGACCTAGTGAACACCATCTCCAGGTGTTTTAGGTTTATTTCGAATCTCGAGCTGTCGAAATGAAATGTCATCGATGTATGGAAAGACGCATGTACAACGGAGGTCAGCGAATAACCCGAAGAATAGTTGGTTAACCGCCTGAAGGCTGACAGTCAAACCGTAGGGTACGGCCAGGAACAAGTACAGACCTGAAGGCGTGTAGAATGCTTTGTATTTTCGGCAACATGGAGACAGCATTATCTGATAAAACGAGCTCGTGAGGTCAATGACAGAACAGCTGATGTGTTGCTCCATTTCTTACGTCCCACCGAGGGAAGTCTTTAAAATATGAGTCTATATTAAAATATGAGCTTTTTAAGTTAACGTCAAATATATTACCTTTTAGATGGTCTAATGATTCCCGAAGTTATATTAATTATGTGGATAAGGTTGTCATGGTGAGTGGTTAGTTTAGTGGGTCCTAAGTTTAAAGCGAAGAAGACTTTGGTGTGTGCAAGATCGTGTTATTCTTATTCGTTGGGCGAATGAGAATGATAAAAGCCTGAATAAATTATTTTCGTTTAGGTTTGGTTTTTGTTTTAGATACTTAAATTTTTAGTCTGTGCGAAAAGTCAGTTGATTTTCCTTAGTCACTTTCACTTTGTCATATGGGACTCTGATTTACTTGTTTCGTTGTATGTTCTCCAAATGCACGTCATTTTTTCCTAAGGTGGGTGGTTCTGATCTATCGTTTCTCTTGTTTATGTTTTGGATGTTTTTGATATTTTGTTTAGTTATTTATTATTTCTTTAATGCTTTTTACTTCATCGCGTTGTTTATTAGCAAATTCGGTGATTGTATTTTCGTTAGGCTTGAAAATAGTTGTGTCTCGAATGCCTATTTACCTTTTTAATAATTTCGAAAGTTGTAAGTTTTGTCGAAGAATGAATTGAATTGTTATAAGTTATCATGATTAAGTCTAGTAGTTCGTCCAAGGGCAGATTTGGTTTATCTTTTAATATTCTAAGAATTTCTAGTAAAGTGTTGTGTAACCTTTCAACTGGTGAGGTACCTGTAGAGCTTCTAGCAGCGGTTGTATGGTTTTGGATTTCGTAAAGTTTCAGAAATTCTTTCATATCAAGGTTACAGAACTCGTTACCTTTATCGTGTTTAATGTTATTTAGAATATCATGTCTCGCTATGGATTTTCGAATTACTTTTATCACTTTGACCGAATTTCTAAAAGGTATGATAGTGCACTCCGCATATCTGCTAAATTTGTTGATTATCGTAAGTATATTAGATTTTTCTATGTGTAGGATATTCATATGAAGTATTTCGATAGGTTTGGTAGCCGTTTCCGTAGGTGTTTGTTTCAAGTGCAGTGGGTGTCTTTCGTATTTAAATTTTAAACAGGTGTCACAGGTGTTTATGAAAGTGGTGATTTTTGATTTCGGGTTATCAAAGTAGTAAGTTCATTTTAAGTTAGTCAGTCAGTAGAGTAATGCATCTAATGACATTGTATTTTGAGAAATACTTGTCAAACGATTCGCTAAGTAATTTGAATATGTCGTTGGCCGTCATAATAGCTTTTACTTTATTTGGTGAAAAGAAATCTTTCCGTATACCGATGCATTTTTGCTCTGTTCAAGGCGTCCACTAATTAAAGTGTCAAACGTTTACGTGTTTTAAAAAAGTATTCGGTGTTCATTTGGTTCCTGAGTACTGTATTAATAATAATTATTATTATTACTTACTTGATTTGCCAAAGGCTTATCACGATACATAAGTATTATATATAAAATATAAAACTGATAATATGAAAATATGCTAATACGAAATACAAAACACATACGTGTACAACAAAAAAAAAAAAAAGGAAACAAAAAAAATTGCAGATACATTGACACGAAAAAAGGACAACTAATATAAACAAATCCCCACCAAATAAAATAAAACTAAATTCTGTGAGATACTAGGAGATTTATAAGTTCTTCCGTCTCTTTTTCAAAATAAAATTTACAGAGTTACATTATATCTCTACATCTTCTTTTTTACTTATTCCTAGAATGTCTATGGCATTTTCATAACCTCCTCTAAAAACTTCAATCCTTTTATGTCCTTCTGTCCCTTGACAGTCTTGTATGAGATGCCTCACAGTATCACTTCCCCATCCACAAAAACAACATATATTTTCGCCATTTCCATTTTCCCTCTTGTTCTCCCATCTAAATCTATACATCCTAAAACTTGCAGAAATTCTCCGTTCACTTCTCCCTGTAGAATTTATATAATGCGCGCCCCTGTCATAATGATTTAGTTTTAAAAAGAATTCTAAGGTTTTATTTTTCCTTGGCTTCATTTAAAGCCTTTGTGAGGCAGTAGTATTTTCCTTCAAAATTTGTTTCACTTTATTGTAACTTCGCGATAATAGTTCTACTCAATTGATTCCCCACTCGATAGTTTTATTCTTAATCAAACCCTCCCAGCTCATCTGTAGACATATTTTCTGTGTTGCCTTTTCCGATAAATGAACTCTAAAATAGTAGCTTATACAGTGCTGAAGGGCAAATGCTTCAATAGATGTTAATCCTAATTCTAGATCGATTGCACAATTTGGCGTAGATAAAGAAACTCCCAATATTTCCTTATAAAAATTATAAGTGAAAGTTTTTATTTCTTTACCACAGCCTTCTATACCCCGCATTTCTCTGCCATATGTGAAAATTGGAGTAATTTTTTTTTTAAACATTTTTATTGCAATGACTGGAATATCTTTATACTTATATATACATTTTCTGACACCCATTAGTACCCTGTTTGCTTTTGCCAACATATTTTGTTAATGCAGTTTCCAGTTACCATTGTTTGTTTTTGCAATACCTAGGTATTGAAAGTTGGAGACATTTTTTATAGATTCGTTACTGATAATGAAAGTTTCATTTTGGCTAAATATCCTTCCTTTACTTATCCTAAGCATTTTAGTTTTCATTACATTAACTGTTATTTTCTAAATATTGCAATAATTTTCTATGGCAGTTAGAGCACGTTTCATCCCTCCAATTGATGACGAAAAAAGTACTACATCGTCAGAATATAATAAAGTTTTAACTTCGGTAGCTCCTAAGCATGGGGACAGAGTGTTGATAGTTTCAAGATATTCTGGTAGATCGTTTATGTTTAAGGTGGATAGAATCGCAGATAGTTGACAACCTTGCCGTAATCCTCTATATGTCTGGAATTTCTCGGTGACAGAAAATCTATTAATACGAACGCAGCGTGTTGGTTTTTTATAGATTGCTTTTAAAATATGTGTCATGTTTGTTGATAATATGTTTGTATCCACTTTATCGAAAGCCTTTTCAAAGTCCACAAAGTAGCAATAAATTTTATTTCGTTTAATTGTTAAGGCTCTATTAATCAAAGTCTTTATTACAAGTTCATTATCTCGTACCCACTACTAAAACCAGATTGAAATTGACTGATAATATTTTCGGATTCTGCCCATTCCTGAATCCGTATCGACAATATTTTTGTGAATAACTTGCTTAAACTCGGCATCAATGTTATGCCTCTATATTTGTCTGGATTCTGCACATCACCTTTTTCCTTATATATATTACAGATATATAACTCCTGTTGTCTATTCCTGGGGAAATCTTGTATTGTGTTTTATTTCGTTTAACATATTTGCTAATATGTAAACAAAGAAGTTCGATGCTTCTTCAGCTTGTTGAATGAATTCGTTGACGATGCCATCAATTCCTGCAGATTTTCCTTTTCTCAAACCATTTATCACTGAGTTCACATCTTTCACCTTTATGTCTCGGTCAAACATTATATTTCCCCCACAATCTTCATTTATAGTTTCATGCCCACAATTGAGTACATATGTAACATCACTTATAGTTTCGTGATCTTCTCCGTACAAATTCTTGTATTGCTTAATCCATATACTAGGCTCAATGCAGTTATCTTCAAATGTATTTTTGTTTGTTTTAATTAATTTCCAGATCTTTTTATCATCTCTTTCGTCCAAAGCTTCATTATTTGTTTGAATGTATAACAGGTCACCTTCTTGCATTTTTTAATCACATACTTGTTTATATTCATGTCTACAGTTCAAATATGCGTCCACAAAATATTGTTCCTAATGCTTTCTCATTTCTCTAAGCCTTTGTTTCATTTCAGATTTTTTATGTTGGCACTCATTGTCAAAAACCATTTAGCACGATTTTCCAAAAAAATTTTTTTTTCGCCTCCTGTAATATTCATTTCACACCCCAAATATCCCATCAATTTCTGGGTAATGAACAAAGCTTTACTTACATTCCCAGTATTCAGCATCCGTAATATTCCTTTTAAGTTCCAGTCCGTTTCAGTAGTAACCATGTTAGCTACAAAACCGCTCTGTCATCCTTCCACCTAAACATTTTTAATGGAATACTTTTTCCTTCTTTTGTAAGATATTATTTCTTCCCATAAAAAAGACTTATTTCAAGTGGGAAATGTTGTGATTCACATCTATTCCCTATTTTCATGTCCACACTTCCCCATATATATTTTGATACTACACACTAATCTATCATACTTGAAACATTTTTTTGACACATTGTTCCGTAATTTATGTTAGTTAGTGTACATAAATTACGAACACAACATATTATATAAATTAATGGATCTATTTCTTATGCGGAGATTGATCAGAGCGCGGAGTAATTCCTAACGTATTTGTTTGAATATTGATAGGAGTCCTCTTTCTACTTGGGATCTCGTACTGAACTGATTAAACAAAAATAGTAACGATAATGGATGTTAGATTCTGTATAACCTTTAAGTTATTTGCACGTGGCGTATTTTAAACAATATGTGAGCGAGCTGAGGTATTTTTATAAAAATGATCTGGTATGTTTGATTTATTCTAATTGTTGGGTTTTGGGGTTACAGTTTGAAAGTTTTTAATTTCACTTTGTTATGCATCCTTTTAAACATTTAATATAAATCTATTTAATTTCTTCTAGATTAAAGTTGGCTTAGAATTTGTAAATTGTTACTCAAAACACTTAATGTGTTGAATTTGTATACTTTATTTAATGCTTGATTTAGAGTTTGTAAATTGTTATTCAAAACACTTAATGTGTTGAATTTGTATACTTTATTAAATGCTTGATTTAGAGTTTGTAAATTGTTATTTAAAACACTTAATGTGTTGAATTTGTATACTTTATTAATACTTTGTAACTGAGGATGATTTACATAAAACAACTTTGAAATTTATTTTTATCTTATTATGTTATACTTAACTCTTTCCTTTCTTGGTTTTTGTTTTGGTAGACGTGTGATGTAAATCCACACGGTAACATTTCGGAAAGTAAAGTATGAAGCCTTTGCTTTTGACACTAAACATTCCGTCCAGTTTCGATCATTTTCTCTGGACCTGTCGGTTTTGAATATCAGGGTGGCTCTAAAAGAACAATTATCCCCAAAAACTGTATGGGTGGGCCTAGCACATTTCTTAACGCGCAATCCAAGTTGGATATATACTCTTTTTCTAGTAACCCCATAAAGGGTTACCATTTTGTTTTTGCTTCATTTGGCAGCGAGCCAAATGGAAGGATGTTTAGTGTTTTGATAACCGGAATTTACCGTAAACTCATTGATATACCATTTTCGTCGGTTATCAAACTAAATAATTCCTTTTTTTTGATCTACACTACATTTTACCTTTCTGTTCCTATCTCAAACCCTTAATATGAATATATGTTATTGACATTACTTATGATTTTTTAATATTTTTTTTTTCCTATTTTACCTTAAAATTGAGATTTTGCTCATTTTAAGCACCTTTTGTGCGTTAATATTCTAATAGATGACTTGAAGTTATACTATTAAAATTTTATTTTTTTTGATAAATACCTGGTGTATTTTCTTTCTCTCTTTAAGTTTTTTTTTTTTTGAACATTTTATGTACAGTTTTTTTCTTGTAGGTTGGATATTGATTTGTTTCTATAAAGTTCATTAATCTGGGAGTTTAGCAGCAATATGGATTCGTCAATTACGGAAGTACAAACGCAATCGGATGGACCAGCAGTACCTGTCCCAGGCACTAGTCCACGTAGCAAGAAGGCGAATTGATGATTTGGTAAGTCCTCCTTTAAGACAAACTTCATTGTTTTTGCAAGAAACCACAAACTTGTTACGGAATTTATCTTTGGCCATTAACCAACAACAGAACTCTGTTGCTGAGTTAACTAGAAATGCGCAAATGCAGCTAAATCATAATAATCACAGTAGTAACAATAATAATGAATCTGTTCGACCTCATGATGTCATTAAGGAAATTCCTGTATTGGATGTATTGAACTTTGAGTCGATTTTGAATTTTGTAATAGAAGTTGATGAAGTAGTTTCACTTCGCAATATTAAAGAGTCTATTTTAATAAGATCATTAATTGTGAAAGTTAATGTGCACTCACGACATAAGTGGTCTGAATTTATTGTACAAAATTTGCCTTGGAATATAATCCGAAATAGTCTAATAGCTTGTATCCCTTATCCGGAAATTCAAATTTTAGTAGACCGTTTTGTGCGACGAACACAGAGATTAAATGAAAAATTTTACAATTTTTGTCTTTCTATTCGTAAATATGCTAGAGTAATTTGTCCGTTATTTCCGCAAGAAGAAATAATTAGCATTATATTTTCTCATGTAAATTCGCAGACATATGATTTAATTAAAACTATGGATATGCCACGTAATTTCGAAAATTTAGATTCTTTTGCTTTGAAAATCGAACAAATACAAAACCGTGTTGCTTCCTATTCGACTGTTTTGCCGAGTACTAGTTTTCGATCACCTACAAATCGTTATGATATGAATGCTTCAACTAGTAATCATAGAAATGCTATTACACAGGCTGCAAATTTTTCAAATAGTACATCAATTTCTAGTTTAAATCATTCTCGTAGTAACTTCACTAACTGTGCGTATTGTAAAGCGTCTGATCATCATATTTCAGATTGCCCTACAAGGCCTCAAAGGCGACAAACTTCAGTAGCAGCTACAGAAATTGATTCTCAACCTTTACCAAAGAAATAGTTCGAGTAATTCAAAAAACTAAATTCTAACTTCCCTAATCTTTCTATACATTTGCCATTGGTTTATCTTAATTTCTCTTGTATCTCTTTATTATCTCTTCTGGATTCAGGTACCATGTAATATTATTTCACGACAAGCAGTCAATTCTTTACACAAAACAATAAAAATTAATTTCGAAACTGTTTCATATACGGCAACGTTACCGGGTTCTTACTTTATGCAATTTAAGCAAGCTTGTAAATTATCTTTTAAATTGGGCTATTTTTCTTGGAAATCTACCTTTTTAATTGCGGATAATATCCCTTTTCCTGTTATTATAGGATCCGAAACTCTTACTCGCTCGGGTATTTTAATTAATTTTGCGACCTCAAGAATCAAATTTCAATTTGATTCAGATTTTGAAGTTCCATTTGTATCTTATAAAAGTGATTCAAAATTATGTAATCTAATTTCAGAGGTTCAAGCGATGTTATCACAATCTCAAACTAAACGCTTAAATAAAGTTTTATCTATGTTTTCATCTGTTTTATCTAGTAAACCAGGTTTTGCCCGCAATTTTGAATATAAATTAATTCTAAAAGATAGCGAACCTGTACGAAAATCTCCTTACTATTTACCTAAAGATAAAATGTAACTTTTGGAGGCGCATATTCAAGAGTTAGTAGATTGGAAAATTCTTTCTCCTTGTATTTCTCCTTGGGGAACACCGGTATTTTTCGTTCCAAAACAAAGTGGTGTTCGTTTCTGTGCCGATTATAGGTTCGTGAACCCTAAAATACAGTTTGATCCACTTACGGGAGTGAAAATGAACTCTATCTTTGATTCCTTGAGTTCGTCTAGGTATTATTCAGGTCTGGACATGAGTAGTAGCTTCTATCAAATTCCCTTAGCTTCTGAGTCTCACGATATTACTGCTATTGTAATTCCTTTTGGCCAGTATCGCTTTAATGTGGTCCCTTTTGGTATGGTTAATTCCTCTCAAGCTCTTAATAGGTACTTATTACGTGAATTTTCTGACTTCCGGAAAGAAGGTTTTTTCTTGCAGTATTGTGATGACTTGATTATTTACTCAGATAACTTGGATGAGCATATTTCTCAGTTGTCAAGAGTGTTTAAACGTTTCCAGGAACTAAATCTAACAATTAATCCTAAAAAACTTCGTTTATGTATGACACGCTTAAGACTTTTAGGGCATGTTGTCAGTAATATGGGAAAATTACCTGATCCAGAAAAATGTGCAGCGATAAATACCCTACCTTTTCCTAGAAACCTTAAAGAAGTGCAAAAGTTCGTGGGTATGTGCGCTTTTTATGCTAAGTTTATTCCAAGCTTTAGCTCTATTGTTAGTCCCTTTAATACTCTTAAAAAGAAAAACGCAAAGTTCAAGATCGATCAAAATCATCATACAGCCTTTCAACAACTTAAAAAAGCTTTAATATCTCCCCTTTATTACGTTTCCCAGATTTTAATTTACGTTTTATTGTTACTACTGATGCTTCTTCTTTCGGTATTTCGACAACCTTGTCGCAAGATTTTGTGGACGGTAGACATCCTATAGAATATTTTTCTAAGAAATTACAAGGAGCGGAAATTCGCTACAGTGCGCACGAATTGGAATTACTCGCTGTGGTCAAGGCCCTAGCGCATTTTAAAGATTACCTGTTAGACAGGGAATTTTCGTTAGAAACTGATTGTTCAGCCTTAGTTTGGCTCTTTAAAACACCACAAACCTTTAATAAACTCAGTAGACGGATTTTACAATTGAGTAGATTTAAATTTTCTATAGTACATATTCGAGGAAAAGATAATGTTATAGCAGATACTTTGTCGCGTATGTTCGATCAAAACGAGAAAGATACTATACTTGATAATTTAGAAAAAGTTCATATTTCGGAGTCTAAACTGTTATTATCTAATATTATTCACACGGAACCGCAAGGCTATTTATCTCTACGAGAATCACAGAAAAATTCGGAATATTGCAAATTCATTTACCGTGACATCGAGTCGGGTTTAAATGTCAAAGATTTCTTTATTCGGGATGGTCTTTTGTGTAAATTCGTGGGTAAAAATCGTGTGAAAAGAATAGTTCTTCCCGAAAATTTTTTAAATTATACACTTCAGTATTTTCATAATCTATCTCATTCCGGTATTACGAAACTGTACAGAGATATAGCCAAAAGATTCTGGTGTAAAAATCTATTTCAGTTGGTTAAAGATTTTGTTAATAAATGCGAAATCTGTGCGATCATGAAACCACACAATAAATCAATGCTCGTTAAACCAGCATATATATCCCCAGAAAATGTTTGGACGCATTTGTACATCGATTATATTGGTCCGTTAATAAACTCCGTGGAAAATTTAAAATACATTTTTGTAGCGATGGACGGATTTTCCAAATTCTTAATTACAATTCCTACTCGTAGGGCTACGGCGGCTGTAACAGTTAAAAATTTAAAAAATATATTTTGTCAGTATGGTTACGTGCATTTTGTTATTTCTGATAACGCTCCGAATTTTAGGTCAAATTTATACAATGATTATCTAATGAAATGCGCTGTACGACCGGTATTCATTTCACCATACAACGCCCAAAGTAATCTTTCCGAACGCGTTAATAGAAATATTAAAATAAACTTATCCTCTGTTTTAAAAATGGAAGATTTAAATCATAAGTATTGGTCAGAATTATTGAAGTCTATTACTTTCAATTACAACCGTACGTACCATTCTTCTATTGATATGACGCCAGCAAAAATTTTTCTGGGTAGAGAATTGAAAACTTCTTTCGATTTAGCGTATAGTATTAATTTGGCTGAAAAGAATTTTTCCATTGATGATGTGAAGGTCGCGATTCATGCCGCGAACGTAAAAGCTCTAAAGAAATATAAAGATTATCCTCTTCAATCAAATTTAAAAATAGGTGATACTGTTATGGTTAAAAACATGGAACCATCTTCGACCTTTGATACTGGTAAAAAATTCGCTGTTAGGTTTTCGGGTCCATATGTGATTACAAAGTTTAATACACCGTCTTCTGTACAAGTAAAACATATTAATACAAACGAAATAAAAAAATGTCATATTACGCATGTTAAACCTGTCAATCATAGTTCTAGAGAAATTGGTACATCAAGATTGTAAATGAATGAAAACTTATTGAGCTATTTATAAATTACTTTATTCTTAATGACAATTTGGATCGTCTGGTTGGGTGAAGTTTGTATATCTTGCCGTTATTTCATTATTTAATATTAAAATTTTTCAAACTTTAATTTTTTCGTAAAATTTATACCATGTTTCATCATTGGCTCCCGATTAAATTTGCTGTGTGCATACTTTTTTTATATATCCTTTGTGATTTTAGTAATTTTTTTTCTTTTCCTCTTTTCTGATTATAATACTAATGAATTTGGATTATTTTGTGAATTATGCTCTCACAATTGTGTATATGAAGTAAATTACCATAAACATAACCTAAAACTGAAATGAAAATAATTATTTAACAACTTATAAAACATATATTACAAACAATAAATATTAAATTGTTTAAATCATTACCTATCAGCAATTATAATTTATTTGATGATTATTGTTATATTTTCTAATAATTGGTGACTTATAATATATTATACTAGAATTTTCCATATAGATCCGTAATATTATCTTTTGGTTAAATAGAATCTGAAGAAATTTTGCCTATTACCGCGAATGTATTTTTCTTTAAAAAAAATAAAAAGAAAAAACTTTTGTTTGTTAGAGTAAAGGTTTCTTTCGATAAATTGTTTATGTTCCTAGTAGAATGAGCGGAAAATTCGCATAACATCTAGTATATATAATTTTTTTTTGTCAATTTTGATTTTTCCTTTTGTTTGAATTCCTACAAATTAAATGTGTTTATTGCATAATGTAAAAAACTTATTATAAAAATCAAGTCTTTTTCTTTTTCTTGGAACTTACCGTTTCTTAAAAAAAAAAAAAAAATATTTTTTGTATAGGTTGGTGTATTTGAACGAATACAATGTTTATAATTTTAATACACTTTAGTAGTACTCAAATGAATAAAATAATTTTCATCCAAAGAAGGGAAAGGACTTGACCGAATTTATGTTCTTTTAAATTTTCGCACTCTAATAATTATACTTTAATAACAAATAACTAAATCATCTAATTTTTTCAAAAACTGTGTTGTATTTAACATCACCTGATTTTTCTTAAATGTCATTGACACAAATATGGTTGTCGATAATACAGAAATCTGAAAGTACATACTGCTATAGATAACGAATTGAAATTTCATACGCTTATGGCACAAATTATGTTTGTTTATGGAGATGGACTATTAAGTTTTACAAAATGTGATAATGCATAATTATATTTGGAAACACAAAATTCGATGGAAGATTTTGTATATTTCTTTTCACAATAAACAACTTATGACGATACTACGTATTTGTATTCGTAATTGGATGTTGGCGTCAATTTTTATGCAATCGATATAACATTGCTTATAACTGTTTTGCCTGGGCATTGAAAAACGTTTTGAATGTTTAATTACTTATATGGTGATGGACACATTAATTTGTAATTTGCCTAGTGTATGATTTTCTAAGTGCTATTAACAGGTGTACTCTGGAATTTTATTTGCATCAGCAATATATATGAAGAGAAAATTGGCATGAAGATGGTTTAATGTAGTGGTGCGAATTAACTCCTAATCTAAATTTTAAATATAACGATAAACGATCATGTAACGAGTGCAATAATTTAGGTTTTTCTTTGTTAAGTAAGTTTGTATATGGAAAAGTAGGAAATCAACGCATTCTGTAATTTTAAAACAAAATTTTTTTTGAATTTTATAATTAAAATTGTAAATCAGGTTTGATGAAGACATACCTGTAAAAATAATTTCCTTCTTTTTAAAGTAATTTGTTTTTGTCAATTGACATAATATTTTCTTTTTGACCCTCTAAAAAAAAAATGTAAGAGGTGTAATTTGTTTTTTTTTTCTTTGTCTTTGTAAATGTTAATGATATCGTTTTCATGTTGTATTTTTTTTTCTTTGCACGTATAGTTAAAAATTTAAATAATTTATTAAGAAAATTTTTACATATATAGTTAAAGATTAAAATAATTTATTAAGAAAATTTCTACATATATAGTTAAAAATTAAAATATTTATTAAGAAAATTTTTACATATATAGTTAAAAAGTTAAAATATTTATTAAGAAATTTTTACGTATATAGTTAAAAATTAAAATATTTATTAAGAAAATTTTTACATATATAGTTAAAAATTAAAATTGTAGTGAAAATAAATTTGACTGGGGTTAAGATATAAGAAATTGTGAGATATAAAACTATATTTGATTAAGTGTTGTAGGCGGTGAAAACGATTACTAATTAATTAATTAATCAGAGTTTGAGCGCCATTATAAGCGAGTACCAGATGTTAAAACGGGCCCAAAGCTGGGTATTGAGTAATAGAACCCAAAACCATCCCCAGAGGGTTTAATCGCTGATCTAATTCCTTGTCAAGGAAACCCAATATGCATCAATGTAGGCCAACCTCAACATCGCCAACATCTGAAAAAGGTATCATAAAGTACCACTAATTTTGATCGGTAACAATTTATTAACAACATCGAAACGCGAATAATAATGAAGCATTAACAATTTTTACACGAACTTAATGTACAAAGTTATAATCAACTACTCTAATAACATAATCTTCAAAACTATTTTAATAAAACTCAACAAAATGAATTCACCTCAAAATGTTGCGTTTACTATAATTTAGAGACAATCTCAACCAAATATTAAACCTTAACAATTTAATAAAATATATATATCGACATAAAGTTTATCACAAAATCTAGAGTGTATAATAGTGAAACGTTCGACACGTTTTACATTAGCTTAAAAATAACGACGTTATAATGAACTACGATACTAACATAATTTTTCAAAACTATCCAAAAAAAACTTAACAAATGAGTTCGACGTGACGTATTACGTTTACTGTAAATTAATCGCAATCTTAACCAAAAATTAAACTTTAGCAATTTACTAAAAATATATATATCGACCTAAAATCTATTAACAAAATCTAGAGCGTATAATAATGAAACGTTTAATACGTTTTACATAAACTTAAAATAAAAGCGTTATAATAAACTGCGCTACCAACACAAGTTTTCAAAACTGTTTTAATAAACCCCACTAATGGGTCTGACTCGACATGTTACGTTTACGGTAAGTTACGACAATCTTGACCGCATATTAAACTTTAACAATTTACTAAAAAAATATATACCGACCTAAATTTATTAACAAAATCTAGAGTGTATAATAACGAAACGATTAACACGTTTGCCGTTGCAAAACCGCGACATAAACATACAAAACATCATTAAATGAACGTGTTAGATTTTTCTTGAAAATGTGTTTAAGTAATTATTACAAATAATTTAAGCGTCTTTTCGCGCTGTGAATCTAAAAAAAAAAACAACAATTTCGCAACATCCTTGGACCGATGGATACGTATGTATCGACTTAAAAATTATTTAAAAATTACCTCGACATAGCGTGGATTGATCGATAAACAATGCAAGCACGGCCAAATAAAAGAAAAGATTTACAGTACCTTCAAGACATCGTATTCATATTCATTTTACAGTACGTTTTACCATAGTATATAAAATCCATTTATTTTATTTTTTAACACACCAAACCACGTTGTGATCTGCTAAGCCATATTGTATTATCCCCCTAGCATGTCAGTGATATGTTCGCTGAGACCGTCCACCAGAGAAGAGCGCGTCGTCTCTCTATTTTTAACCATCTAATGAAATTTTTCTCCCCACTACATTTATTTAAAAGAACAAAAAAACCCTAACATTTTTGACGTTTAATTGACCAATAACTATATGAAGGCTAGTGTTAACCACAAGATGGTTGAATATAAAGACAACTTCACACTAATGAACGTTTACATCGTAACATCCCAAGCGGCCTAAGGGAAAAAAAATTTTTGGGAGAAACAAAATTTTTTTTTTTATATATATATATATATATATATATACATATGTGTATTCCTCTTTTTAGTGCATATGCTCGGTCTTGCTTGCATTGTGAATCAAAACACAAAAATTTATATTTAAACTTATTAGGTAAAGAAAATTAACTGATAATGTCTCTGAAGGAGCTTAATTAGTTAAATAACTTATGTTTATTAGCTACCACTTCCGTAGGGCTTGATATATTGGATGTGCGACTTTTTAACATTTTCCGAGCCGATTTCTTGAAGTTCCACAGAAACTGGTTTTGTGAATCTAACGATTTTATAAGGACCACTGTATTTATCCATGAATTTCTTATCCCGTTCCGTTGTTGATGTCAACGCATGATTCTTCAACATAACTAATTGGTTTAATTTAAACTTGGATGCGTAATCGAGAGTTGGCTTTGATTTTTTTACAAAATACTCTTTAAGGTTTTTTTTTACAAAATTTAAGTCCGGCTTTTCGTCACATAAATCAATATTGAGTGCGAGATCCAGTGAAGTGTACAATTCTCTGCCAAAAAACACAACCGCCGGCGTACATTGAATCGTGTTGTGGAATGTACGATTATAATTATATACGACGTATGGAAGCATATTACTCCACATCTTATGTTGTAAGCCATACTCCTTCATTATAGCTGTTAAATTCGTCTTAATATTTTGGTTATTACGTTCACTCATATTGCTTTTGGGATTATAATTTGATGTAAAAATTGCTTTTACTCCATGAGCCATTAAAAAATCTGCAAGCTTCTGTGCTCTAAAAGCCGATCCGTTGCAGTTGTCTGATGTTAATAACTTAGGAAAACCATATTGTAAGAAAATTTCTCTTAAGACAGCGGTAGTAACATCCGCAGTTGATCTTCGTGTAGCTTTTGCTACGACATATTTGGAAAATCCATCAACAACCACTAAAATAAAACGGGAAGAATCAGTAGATGTAATTAGGGGACCAATATAGTCTATATACAAATGGGACCACACTTCATTTGGAGGTATTAAAGCCAGATTTGGAGCACTATTTAAGTTCGACGATTTAGAAGCGCACATACCCTACACTCACTCACAAAAGTTTTTACAGTTTTAAACAATTCAGGAGACCAAAATCTTTTTGCGATGTCCCGGTAGGTTTTTAACGTACCATGGTGCATAGTAGAGTGAAAATATTCCCGAACAAAACTCAACATGGTATTCGGTAACACGATTCTTTTGTTACGATTTTTTCCGACGAAACGACAAAGTAAACCATCACGAATAAAGAAGTTTTTAACATTTTTGCCTGACTTTATGTCAGCGTAAACGGAACTACAATATTCTGAAAGCCTTTGAGCTTCACGTACTGATAAATACCCTTGCGGAGTATAATGAACTAACGTATTTAATAAAGCCACTGGGTCAGATTCTGAAATACTTCCTCTTTAACATTTTTATCATTAACATCAAACAAGCGTGACAGAGCGTCACTCACAAAATTGTCTTGTCCGCGAACGTGAATCGGGGTAAAGTTAAAACGTGACATCTGGAGGATCCAGCGTGAAAGTTTATTGAAAGCTTGTGGTTGCTTGAAAATCCAAATTAATGACCTTGCGTCAGTTTCAAGGACGAATTCTCTCTCCAAAAGATAATCTTTGAAATGAGCTAAAGATTTTACGACTGCCAACAATTCAAGTTCATGAGCACAATATCTAAACTCAGCGTTTTGGAGTCTTCTAGAAAAAAATTCTATGGGATGCCTGCCATCGTCAAAATCTTGGCTTAATGTGCCAGCAATACCTTTGGAACTAGCGTCCGTGGTCAAAATAAACTTTCTTTTAAAGTCAGGAAATCTTAATAATGGGGGCGAAATTAATTCCTTTTTTAACTTTTCAAACGATTCATAATGTACAGATTCTATAATGAATTTTACGTTTTTCTTTTTAAGAGCGTTCAAGGGTGCGACTATTGTGCTAAAATTTGGGATAAATTTTGAGTAGAAGGCACACATACCAATAAATTTTTGTAAATCTTTTAGCTTTCTAGGAAATGATAAATTTATAATCGCTGCACATTTATCAGGATCGGGAACTTGACCTTGATTTGAAACGACATGGCCCAAAAGTTTTAAACGAGTCATACATAGCTTAACTTTATCCGGGTTCACTGTTAAGTTCAATTCTTTGAACTTTGACAAAACTCTATTAATTTGAGATAAATGTTGGTCCAAGGATGAACTATAGATGATTAAATCATCATAATATTGTAAAAAAAATTGCTCTTTTCTAAACTGAGCGAATTCTCTGACTAGATATCTATTTAAACCTTGAGCGGAATTTACTAAACCAAAAGGCAACACTGAAAAAGCATACTGACCCACCTGCGTAATGATTGCTGTAATATGGCGCGAGTCCTGGCTTAACGGAATTTGGTAAAACGATTGATTTAGATAAAATATAGAAAAGTACTTTGCGGATCCTAGACTATTAAAGATTGTGTTCATTTTACATGCACTAAACGGATCAAACTGAATTTTGGTATTTAAAAAACGATAATCTGCGCATAACGTAACACCACCCGACTGCTTAGCTACGAAAAACACTGGTGAGGCGTATTGACTCTGACACGGGAATAATATACCCGATTCTACTAATTCATTAATATGTTCTTCTAATAAAGGTAGCTTGTCGGGAGGCAAATAGTATGGACCCTTCCTGACGGGTTCAAAATCTTTTAGGATAATTTTGTACTCATAATTTCTAGCTCGTCCGGGAGTTTTGGTAAGTACCATAGGATAACTACTTATAATATTGTTAAGCCGCTTTCTTTGTAACTCGTTTAATTCAGCCTTAAATTCCGTAATGACCGCGATTGAGTTTTGAAGAAACTTTTGTTTTTCGAACGGAATGGATACAGCAAGATTGAATGAGAATTTGACCCGTGAAATTGAAAAATCTAACAAAATACCGCATGTAGACAGTGTATTGGACCCAATAATTACGTCGTAAGGTAAAAATTCGGTAATAAAGAATTTAGCAGTCCATGAATACGAATCTAATTTAAAATGTAAAAGACAAAATTTGTTCAGCTTTAAAGATAAAGCACCAGGCAAATACGCTTCGATTTCAGCTACTTGAATTTTTATTCTACGGGGATCAAAAATTTTTTGAAGACATCTTGCAGTGATTAAATTTAAAGTGCTACCTGAATCGAGCAACGTGAGAATTGGAGAATTGTAAAATGAGAGGTAGACTAACGGAAGTTTTGTTTGAACATGTCGAGGTTCAGTAATTAGTTTTTTGGATTCGGTGTATTGGAGCTGGCAAAAGAAACATTGCGATCCAAGGGCTCACGATTCTGATTTGCGACGGAAGAATTCTGGTTAGATACCCTAGAATTCGAAAAACGCGAATTATTATACCTTCTTCTACGGTATTCTGAAATATGATGCCCTCTAAATTTACAGTAGCTACAAGTGAGTACCCGACGATTACTTGATTATGAATTATTAGAATTATGATTACAATTAGCATATGAATTGGATTTATTAATACCTGAAGTCGAAAATTGTGAGTTACCTTGATCGCAAGAATAACCGTAGCCAGATCCACAGACCAAATTTGCGTTTGAAGTATGGGCCGAAACCATGTTCGGAACCCTATTTGGGCAATTATGTCCCTTTAAGGTGCAGCATTCAAAACTACACATAGCCTGAGGGGCGTTACCGTCGAGAACCGAATTTCTGTTCGGAGACGAATATGAATTTAAATTAGTAAAGGTGCATTCATGAGAATTACACGTGACCGGTTGGGCATGTAAAGCAGACGAATCTGTAGTCGACCGTAATAAAGCTTCGACCTTTGGCACACCATTCGATTCAAACTGGGTGTGACCTAACGGATTAGAGACGGACGGACTTAAACTTGGCTGCTCAGAATTTTGAGACAAATCTCAACAGATTTTTGAGACAAATGACGCGAGATTGAATTTCTTCAACCTTAACGCAGAGTTTCTCTAACTCATCATAGCTATTAGGTTGAGGGTACAGCTTTAAGAGATCAAAGGTTGAATGATTCAAATGTGAAAATATGATTTCAATAACTTCAACGGGACTAAGTTTAGGACAGAGTATCCTTGCGTACCTCCGAATATCGGAAGCGAAAGTGAAAAACTTTTCGTTTACACTCTGTTTTCTACGAATATTTTTGTCCACCAATTGGTGAAGCTCAGATGAGGACAACAACGCCAAAAGTCTCTGCCTAATAACGACCCACGACAAATCTTGTATGATAAATGAAGCCCATAGTTGTCTAGAGTCAGGCGACATTTTTGAGGTAAGAAACTTTAAAATCATATCTTGTTTAAGAACATTTAATGTCATTAAATCCTCGACTTCCATACAGAAATCTACTATGGAAGTCGAAATAAGAATATTTAATACTGGCACGCGAGTAGATAAGTCCGAATTAAAGAATTTTCGAGGTTAGAAGAACAACTATGTTTAATACTCATCTTAGAAACATTGCTGGTTTGTTGTGATACATTTTCTGTCAGCCGGTTTACGCAATCCACTAGCGTGTCTAACTTTTGAGTAACCAATAATAATGTTACTGCTGTGACAGATCTCCGTGTTTCTCCATCGATACTAACATTTGCTGATTCCGGCATCTTGATTCCCTTTGGTTGACTTATCTAACGAATTTTTTTTTTTTATGTACTATTCTCCACCCATGTAATTTTTCCTCATAAAAAAAATAAACAAAGCGTTAAGTAAAAGCAAAATAAACTCAAAACATTTATATATAGCAAATTATTAAAGAAAATCTACACGAGACAACGTTGCACCCACTGATGCATATTTTTTTCTGCTTGCTACCAAATGTAGTGAAAATAAATTTGACTGGGGTTAAGATATAAGAAATTGTGAGATATAAAACTATATTTGATTAAGTGTTGTAGGCGGTGAAAACGATTACTAATTAATTAATTAATCAGAGTTTGAGCGACATTATAAGCGAGTACCAGATGTTAAAACGGGCCCAAAGCAGGGTATTGAGTAATAGAACCCAAAACCATCCCCAGAGGGTTTAATCGCTGATCTAATTCCTTGTCAAGGAACCCCAATATGCATCAATGTAGGCCAACCTCAACATCGCCAACATCTGAAAAAGGTATCATAAAGTACCACTAATTTTGATCGGTAACAATTTATTCACAACATCGAAACGCGTATAATAATGAAGCATTAACAATTTTTACACGAACTTAATGTACAAAGTTATAATCAACTACTCTAATAACATAATCTTCAAAACTATTTTAATAAACCCCACTAATGGGTCTGACTCGACATGTTACGTTTACGGTAAGTTACGACAATCTTGACCGCATATTAAACTTTAACAATTTACTAAAAAAATATATACCGACCTAAATTTATTAACAAAATCTAGAGTGTATAATAACGAAACGATTAACACGTTTGCCGTTGCAAAACCGCGACACAAACATACAAAACATCATTAAATGAACGTGTTAGATTTTTCTTGAAAATGTGTTTAAGTAATTATTACAAATAATTTAAGCGTCTTTTCGCGCTGTGAATCTAAAAAAAAAAAACAACAATTTCGCAACATCCTTGGACCGATGGATACGTATGTATCGACTTAAAAATTATTTAAAAATTACCTCGACATAGCGTGGATTGATCGATAAACAATGCAAGCACGGCCAAATAAAAGAAAAGATTTACAGTACCTTCAAGACATCGTATTCATATTCATTTTACAGTACGTTTTACCATAGTATATAAAATCCATTTATTTTATTTTTTAACACACCAAACCACGTTGTGATCTGCTAAGCCATATTGTATTATCCCCCTAGCATGTCAGTGATATGTTCGCTGAGACCGTCCACCAGAGAAGAGCGCGTCGTCTCTCTATTTTTAACCATCTAATGAAATTTTTCTCCCCACTACATTTATTTAAAAGAACAAAAAAACCCTAACATTTTTGACGTTTAATTGACCAATAACTATATGAAGGCTAGTGTTAACCACAAGATGGTTGAATATAAAGACAACTTCACACTAATGAACGGTTACATCGTAACAAAATATTTATTAAGAAAATTTTCACATATATAGTTAAAAGTTAAAATAATTTATTAAGAAAATTTTTACACTGTTGAATAATTACTTTCAGGTGGAGTTAATCCACCACAAATATTCTTTGCAGTACCAGATAAACTACCGAATAAATAATGAACCTTATCTACGGTTTTCAGTTCCTGATTTTCGTCAATTAAAGACTTGAACAATTCAAAATAAGAAGGCCATTCTTTAATATCACCACCAAAAACTGGTAATGGAATTCTTGGTAATCGTGATATACTTTTAGCTGAAAACCCACTAGAACCTGCCTTATTCGTTGGCCTAGAACTAGAAGTCGCAGTTGCGGGCTCAGAAATCAAATCAGCCACACTTTGAATGTTACAAAGAATTTCATCAAAGGAATCTATCGTCGAAAAATCAGGATTGAAATTTTCATCTAAAGTCAATTCTATTTGATTTATTTCCCGAACAATTGTTTCAAACCTATCTTTTGTTTGAGAAAGTGTTTTTAATCTAATTTTTTAAATTTATAGGATTGGCGACTTTTTTACTTTTCGTATACAAATTTTGAAGACGTGTGAACAATTGCAGTTGTTCAGCACGCAACACTTTTAATTGAGTTGTTAATTGCTCATCGGTCGGCATTTTGAATTTATTTGAATATGCTACAATTATTTTTCTACCAAATAAAGTTTTAAATAAACAAAATGCTTAGACTCAAATAAATAATAATGAAGGAATGTTGACTACAGGTGTAATAGAGAAATCAAGTGTACCTATGTTTTTATTTTTTATAAACAGAACCAACCATGAACTTCAATAAAATATTTATTTACAACTATTGAAATTCCCAAAGGATTCTTATTTAAATAAAAATAAAATTGTAATTACATTAAAAAAAAAAAAAACAAATTTTTATGTAATATAAAATATTGTGATTATAAATCTAACTTATTTTTCAATATTATTGGGCAAAATAATTATGAAATGGTATATTATTTTTGTAGATATTTTTAAAATAGCATTTAAATCCAAATTTCAAATACGAAATTAATGCAATAATATTTATTATAAATAATTAATTTACGAAACCATGAAAATGTATCTAAATAATCTATAAGTTTTTCCTGAAATGAGAGAAACAAACCATTTGAAAATTGATACTATATATCACTATTCTAAATGCGAATTTTCTACGCTGTGAAATTCTAACTAATTTTCATTTAAATACTAACCATTCGAAATTTAAACTAATAATTAGAAACAGAATATTTTCTACTATTAAATTAGATCTAAAAATGCCAATTCTGACTATAATTGGGGTCGTAAGGACCAAAATGTTTTGGCCTATTGCCTTCGATATAAAATACAATACAATTTTTTATTTTTAATGGACTGTTACGAGAAGTAATTAACAATCCAAATAATAGAAAATGAAAATATGAACTTACATATATTCCTGCAACTCCCGGTGACGAACGCGTTGCAAGATATCGCTTTAAGGTTGGGTAAAATTAGGGACGAAGGAATTTTTAGATCTTACCACGTGGGTGTCGTATTTTTGATGTTACTTCCCGCCATTAACACACTGGCTTTTAATATGTAAAATGTTTTCAATTTTAGATTGTTAACTACACTAAATATAAAATTCTGAACACTAAACTAAACGAATCTTACTAGCCGAAATTTACTAGTGGAAATGTTTAGAATCTCTCTAAACGAAACTTTCCAACTGAATGCTATTTGCACGAAAAAACTATGCTAACTGAACGAAACTTTCTACGAGAATGGTTGGTTTATCCCATACAAAAAAAAAAAACACCCAAAAAAAAACCACATGTTTGTAATGAAATGAACTTAAATTACGTAAACCTTAATTTAATTTATTCTTAAAAGGACAGAGTTGTATTAACTTTTAGCGACGGCCCCAACAAAAGCGAAAGTGAAAAAGGAACTTTTAAACAATGTTCTTCGCAGGCAATTCTCATTCTTAAGTCACATAATCAGAAAGAATGGTTCCAAGATGATATGTTTGACGGGAAAATTCGAGGAAAAAATCAAAGCAGAGGGAAAAAAAGGTTTAAGCTATCTGGATAGATTAGATTTAAAAAACTTAAATAACAGTGAAATTGTGCACATGGCTAGAGACAGAGTAAATTGGAGGAACATCCTGATGAACGTTTGGGAAAACAGAATGATACCCTCATCATCATCATCATATCATAGTACTCAATGTGTTTGCAGCATTTGTACCAATTTCTTCATCATCCATTAATTTTCCTTCGACAAAGAGCTTATTTCTTTTTAGAATAGCGTGTTTACCTTCGGCTCTGAACCTTCACATTACCGGTATTTTCTTTTTCCTTTCATCACGTATTTTTAATGGAAGATCTTCAGAGATGAAAATATAAGTACCTTGAAGTTGGTTCTTCTTTTCAAAAATCTCTCTTTTTATTCTACCAGAAAATAATCCAACCAATATTGGCCTTTTATTTCCCTTAGGGCCTATTCTATGAGCAAAATCAATGTCCTTCAATGAGAAATCAATTTTCAAATAATCAACGATAAGTTTTATAATTCTACCTTCCATATCTTTGATAGTCTCTTACCTCACTTCTATACCATGTATTATCACATTATTCCTTACACTTCTCGACTCAATAGCATCGATGCGTTGTTCCAAACTTTCTATTTTTTTTTTTTTTATAGCATCTTGTTTTTCTGAGATTTTACCCATCCTTTCATTTATCTTCTCGTTTATATTACTAATATCGGCTTTGATATTAGCTATATCACTTTTAATGCCACGAATTGCATCAAGAATTTCTGCGTTTGACATTATGTTTTTATTTTTAAGCCGAAAAATGTTATGAAGAAATTTAAAAAGAAAGAAAAAAAAAAAAAAACAAAAACAAAATGTGTATACTGGGACACTACTTGAACCCGGTACCTTCCTAATCAAAGTCTTTCACTGATACCACTAGGCCACCATGTGATTTTCGCGTTTAAAGAATTCACGTTTAAAATATTAATGTCTTTATTCTTGTTAATTGAAAAATGTTTATTAATTAAACTTTTTATTATTTCTTCACAAATAATTATTTTACAAATCAATACACAATTTGCACACAAATGGACTTTTTTATAACAATGTTTTTATAATACACTATTATATTTTATCTTCAAAATTATATTTTATATCAAATATACAAAACTTGACACATCCCCTCCATTCAAACTATTTCCTAATCCTAATAATTATTTATAATACATTTACAGTGATGAAATGAACGACATATATGTATTTTTTATTATATGTGTATTTTAAGTGATTTTCCCTAAATCTTTAGGCATCGATATTTCAAAAACATTGGTCTATATCGAAGAATTAAACTGTGAATTTTCGTCCAATTTTCCCAAGTTCTAATAGAATCCACCATTGTGGGGTATCAATTGGATCTTTGTTTCGGACTAATTTTTGCTTTAGTTTGTCGTTCTGTTTCGTAATTAAATCTTTTATAATTTGTATTTTCTCAGTATGTTTATAAGCATAAGTTGAATGTATATTATCTGTGGTAAGTTTTAAAATTTCATTATCTCTGATTCCTTTTAACGATTCCTCGATATCTTCGAAAGGTGTAAGCTTGGTACTTGAATGTGGCATGGTATTATTATAAGTTAATAAAGCCATATCTAATTGCTCTACTAGTGTAAGGTTTTTATTAGTAGTTTTTTATATAGTTATTAATTATTCTACAAAGGTTGAATGATATCGCTGAACTGTTGAGTTTCTGGTTTAGTTTCTTGCACGAGTAGTTTGATTACTAATTTTATAAAGATTCAGATAATCTTTATATTCATTGCCTTCCAATTCCATGCCGAGATAATGAATTATGAGATCAGGTATGCCGTGTCTTAATAAATAATTTTTAAGTTTATCCAGAGTATATTTAGAATTTCTAGCTTTCATAACCGTAGTTTCTCCATATTCACAAAATTTATCTATGATAGTTAGAATATTTGTACTATCTAAATGAAATATATCAATGTGTAACATTTCAAATGGTTTATTTGCCGGTTTTGTTTGTGTCCATTTGATATTTCGTGTATTCCTGTCATTTTTTTTTACTTTACGGATATCGCAATTATTTATGTATTTTTGAATTTTGGATTTCATATTGTCAAAATAATATTGTTTTCTAAGATGGTTTAGTTTCTTATCGATCACGCGAGGGATTGATAATTCATGATAGTGTTTTATGAGTTTTATTTGTTCATCAATGTTTTCAACAATGTTTTCAACATGCTTTAAGAATTGAGTGCACCGAACGATATTTAATTTTAAATCGAAATGTTTTACATGTGTGTTTTGAAAATTTTGTCTTTTGTATAAACAGCATTTTGTTTATTGTTAACAATTTCTGTCTTTAAAATTTTAATGGCTATGGATTCGTCTATTTTTGGTATTGTTAATACAATATGTTTTTTTGTTAGAAATAATTTAGTTAGTTTTCTTTTATATTTTGGTCCTAATTTAATTATTATTTGTTGTGAAAAGATATTTAATGCTCGTTTGGATACTTTTATATCGCGGTTAAGGTTTTCTTCGGTTGAGTACTATTGCTATTTAAACTGTTTATTTGAACTCTAGATATTGTGTCTACATTAGTGTTTCTCTTAACAGGTTCATGGTATATATTAAAGTTATTTTCGAATAACTTTATTTTCCACCTTGTAAAATTTTGGTCATCAACAGGTACATCTAAAGTTTCTGACTGTTCTTTTTTAGGAATTTTAGGATTTTTATCAAATGAAATAGAGTTGTAGGCATTAGTATCATATGCATACTATTGGTCACTTAGATAACTATCATCTGGGTTATTTTGACAATTTTTGACGTTATCATAAGCGGTAATATTATTAATTTGATGAAATGATTGTTTGGTATTTCCACTCGAAATATTCATAGGTCCAGTACTGGATAGTTGTGATCTATAAGTTGGTGAACTGTTAAATCGACTTTGTTCGGGTTGAAAATAATTTTGATACCAAGTCGGTTGATTATACTGTAAGGGGCGATAATGAATCAGATTATTAAATGTCTTATTTTGAAATGATTGTTCTGGTCGAAATTGTATACATTTCGTTGAAAAGTTGGGTATTTTATAATCATTTACAAAATTGTGTGTAAGAACACTATTGTTTCGGGGATAATTATTTTGTATTTGTCTCGGTTTGAAATTTACATTTGATCGAGAGATTCTATATCTATCTTGATTAGATTGTTGCATTGAAATTTCATCTACACTAATATCAAACGCTTCCTTGATTGTTTTTGGTCGCTTACATCTCACGATGTACCCTCAATTTTGATCTAATCCTTCTGTAAAGGATTTTAAAACAATATTCAAGTATACTTCGTTTATGAATTCTTGAGATTTTGTTCGATCTATTGAGCTTAACCGAACGGTTAGTAAATCAACTACTTCTGTATAGTAATATTTTAATTGTTTATTTGATAAATAGTATTTAATTTTTGAAGAACTGATTCTCTAGTTCGGTTGTCTGTAAAATGAGTTACTAATATTTCTTCAATAGTTTCCCAGTAAGAAGGGGTCCACATGCAATGACAGCATTTCTAGCTGGTCCTCTTATTTTTGTTTTATCATATTAATCAATAAAGAGTTGTTCGCATTTTCTCCTTGGAAAACGACATCTCCCATTTCAATGAATGTATTTAATATTCCTGGACAACCTTCGTGGGTGTCCATACTTCTTAATATATCAATTACTGTTATGCTAGTAGCCATATTAGCGTTGTTATTTTCTAATTTTAATTTTGAGTTATTTTGCATTTGATATTATTAAGTATTATTTAAAAAAATATTGTTGGTATTATTTAAATTTGAATTTTCTGAATTATAATTAAGCTTTATTTTATTTCATAATAGTTGATAAATCTTCGTCCATATTGGAATCGGAGCTAAGATTTTTTTAATAATCTAACTTTTAGTTAGAATATCATTGAGTTTATTCTTTACTTTAAATTTAGTTGGATGTTTAGGCATGAAGAGTACTTACATCGAATATTCAACACAGAAAAATTTACTTACATTTGAAAAATGAACACCAACCTCATTGTTACGTTTTAATTCCAGATAGTTCCAAAAATGCATAACAATCCGAACATATGTCAAACGATTGTATAACAGTCTGATTTGTATATTTGTTTACTTTATATATGCTTTTAAAATGCTGCTTGGTAATTAAGGGATGTGTTTTAAAAGATCCTTTTTGTAATATGATCTTTTGTACATCACTTTAGATCGTCTAGATGTTTTAACATTAATATTATTATAAGATATTTCTCTTAATATACAAAGGTCAGTTTTCTGAGAAACTATTTAAGTAAAGCAATATTTAAAATAAAGTTTCTAAAATAACTATTCTAATTTATTGACATATTGATATTTAATAATTGAAGTAATAAAATATTAAAAAAATGCGTTACATGCACATGTTTCATTATATATGGTTTTAAGTATCTAAAAAACTATAACTAATAGAGAATATATAATTCCTGCATTGGCGTTAATTTTTCCAGGTTTGTTATCTATGTCAAAATTATGGTCTAGCAATTTTATTTCCAACGAACTAGTTTGGAATTAGGTTCTTTTGAAGCAAAAACCCATTTCAATGGTTTATGGTCCGTTATTGCATTGAATTTTTGGCCAAATGAATAGGTTCTTAATTGCTTACACGCCCATACGATTGCTAATAGTTATTTTTCTATTGTGCTATAATTTTGTTCCGATTAGTTTAATATACGCGAGGCGTAACATACAGGTTTGTCTTGTCCTACTGTGTCTTGTGATAACACAGCACTTTTGGCGAAATTACTAGCGTCTGTGATTAATATTATAGGTTTTTCACAATCGGGATATAGCAAAATTGCGTCTCCTGTGGGAAGTGTTTTACAATATTCAAAAAGTTTTATACATTCATTATTTTTTGTGTCTATTTGAGTGTCTTTCTGTAAGCATCGTGTCATGAGCTTGGTAATTTTTGCAAAATCTTTGATAAATTTTCTTTACTACCCTAAAAGTCCGAGAAATGATTTGATCTCTGTTACTGATTTGGGTAGAGCGAAATTTTTTAATCGCTTCGATTTTTTTATTGGGCTAGCTTTTATACCGTTTGTGGTTACTAAATGTCCCAGGACTTCAATTTCTTGATGCAAGAATACACATTTAATCGCATTTAACGTCTAATTATGTTTTGAAGGTATGTTTTCTCAATTTTTCAAACACTTTTCGTAACATTTCAATATGTTCAGTTAGGGAGGATGAGAAGATAATGATATCCGTATAAACTAACACATTTTTCCAATATACTATTCTAGAAGGATATTGTCCATAACGCGTTGAAAGGTTGCTGGGGCGTTCCTTAGTCCAAAGGTCATTCTAGTAAATTCATAGTGACCATTTTCGACTGTGAATGCGGTCTTAGGTATGTCCTTTGGGTCCATCTCGATTTGGTGAAAGCCACTAGCGAGATATAATGTTGTTCAGTAACAACATTTACCCAATTTGCCCAGTACATCTGATATGTTTGGCAGAGCATATCTGTCATCTATTGTCCTTTCGTTGAACTTTCTATATTTAATTGCCAATCTTCATTTTTTTTTGCCTAAAGCATCTGCTTTTTTTTGCGACAATGCAAATTGGCGATGACCATGGACAGTTAATTAAGTAACTTCTTCTTTGTGACAGTGAGGGTATAGCTATGATCATGTGTAAATTAATAATACGTTTTTGGTTGTGATAGAATGTTTTACGCCGGATGTTAAAGTCAAATTTTGATCAGAAGTGTAAAATATGACTCTATAGTCTATACAGTTGGTTAAGGCGTTTTGTTCTTCCTTCTTTAGGTGTTTCATACGTATATTTTTCATAACGAACTCGTGGTTATTGGAGTATTCGATTTCAATCGGCTCAGACTGTATATTGTGTAGCTCGTGGTAGTTATTGAGCGATTCACTATTTAAGGGTTGTGCTATGGTAACTGTCTGTGGTGAGTTGGTTTCGTTTGTTATAAAAACTTCTGCGTGTGAATTATTAGCCATGTATAAACCAGTTACTGTGTGAACATTTTGATTAAGTTTTACTTGAGGTTGGGGTTTGTCGCCATTTTTTATTAAAGTGGGGACTCTTACAATTTTTCGCGCGCCTCTAGAGTATATACTTGTAGGGCTATGCAAGGTTTACATTGCAGATTGCTTGCCGTGTTTGTAAATTTAATAGAATGGTTGTTGTAGTCGGTATTAGCTTGAGGATTTTATAATGTTTGGCTACCTATGATCCCGTCAAAGTAGTAATGGAATTTCAAAACTAGGAACTCTAGTTTGTTGTGTGTTCCATATTCCTTTTAAGGAATGTCGGAGACCACCTTCCTCCATCTATTTCTATCACTGGCATATCTAATTAGATTTTCCAAATTTAAATTTTTCCATGCTTTTATATTATCGATCCACTTGACTTTCTTTCTACCTCTTACTTTGCTACAGTTCATTTGGCCTTCCAAAAATACTCGCTGTAGCTCGTAATTTTTCCCACGGATTAAATGCCCGAAGTATGCTGTTTGCCTCCTTTTTATAGTTCTGACCAATGATCTCTCGACTTTTAATTTATTCAGCACATCTTCATTTCGCACTTTGTCAGACCATTTCACTTTCAAAATTCGACGGTAACACAACATTTCAAAAGCATTCAATTTTCATATTGAGTGGATTTTCAGCACCCAAGTCTCGCAACAATATAAAAACACAGATCACACATACCATTTCAAAATTTCGATTCTTAAACACTTGTTTAGTTTATTGTTAACTAAGAACTTTCTTAATTTATTAAATATGGATTTAGCTTGCCCAATTCTTTGTTTAATTTCCACTGCACTTTCCATATCACTGTTTATTATTTTGCCGAGGTACTTTACTCTTTCTACTTGTTTAATAATTGTATTTTCACACTTTAAATTAATTTTTTTGTCATTCTTTTTTGCTTTATTAATAAATACCATACAAACAGTTTTTTTAACGTTTAGAATTAAACCTGCGTTCACACTTGCCTCACAGACTTTATTTACCAGAACCTGCAGACCTTCTTCGCTATTTGCAATCAATACAGTGTCATCCGCGTACCTGATTTTATTTATAATGTGTCCATTTACTTTAATGCCTTTGTTTATATCGCTTAATTCTTCCATTATTTTTTCCACATATAGGTTTTAAAGTAGTGGTACATTACACATCCTTGCTCACACCCCGTTTTATTTTGACCCATTTAGTCAGTCCGTTATTAGTACGAACAGCCGCTTGTTGATTCCAGTAAAGAATTTTGATTAGACTGACTATTTTTTTATCCATTATGATTTTATCCAAAATTTCCATTAAAATTTCCTGCTTTAATTTATCAAAAGCCTTTTCGTAGTCTATAAAACAAGTGCAAACTGTTTGTCCATATTCTAAAGCCCTTTCTAATATGCCTAGGCTAAGGATTGCTTCCCTAGTTCCCATTCCCTCTGTAAAACCCATTTGATGCAAACTAAGATACTTTTTTGATTCTGGTGTAATACGGTATAGAACCATTCTCAAAAGAATTTTTAGGGCATGACTTGTTATACTTATGGTTCTCTGGTCTTCACATTCTACAACTTTATTTTTTTTTTGGAAGATTTATAAATATTGATTTTAAAAAATCATTTGGCAAAACTGTATGTTTGTAGCTGTACTTGAACATTTGAAGTATGCTTTTTTTGAATTTGTCATTTGCATATTTGAACATTTCTCCATATATGCCATCTTCACCAGGACACTTGTTTTCAGGTAAGGTTGTTAGTGCGTGATTTAATTCTTCCATTAAAAACAGCTGTTCTTCTTGCTAATTATTGTTATTATATTCCAATGTATAGAATTAATGCCTAGTGTCATAAAATAGCTCAGCTATTTACTGTTCCCATCGTTGCTTTATTTTCACACTTTCCATTAAAATTTCTTTGTCCTTGTGCTCATTGAACTTAGTATTTATACTTTTTTTGTGGAGTTTACAAAGGTTCTTTACTTCTTGGTGTACTTTATGCCTGTCGTGCCTGGCATTGTACTATAATTTTACATTTGTTTTGAAACCATACCTCCTTTGCTTCCTTGATTTTTACTTTTATCAATTTATTAGTTTCTTTATATTTTATTCCGTCCACTTCCTTGTATTCCTTTCTTTGTTTCATCAATAAAAGCATTTCTTGTGTCATCCATTCCTGATTTGTTGTTTCATTCATCAGTAGTGGTTTGCAGTTGTTTCATTCTTTTGAGAAGTTGACTTTCACTTTGTGCAAAATCTTATGAGTTTTTATTGCAGTTTTAACTTACGTATCTGTCGGTATTAAGTTTAGGTTTGTTACGTGTTTTGGATCAATAAAGTAATTGTCGGCTCCTGTATTAACAAGAAATTTTATTTTATGGGTCCGTTCTGAATTAATATGTAGGGTAGTATTCTATTTGTTTGGTTTGAATTTAATTCTACGATTCCGGCAGTTTCGAGGCTGTACCAAGAAATTCTTAGCCTTCAATGTAATCAGTCTGATTTAGATCAGGCTGATTGAATTCAATTTGTTCAGGTGGGATATAAAATTGAAAGTCTCGTTGGTTAGGATAAAATTGATTGTCCATAGTATTAGGGGTTGTTGTCCGGGTCTACGTTATTTTTAACATTAAATAGTTCTTTTGATACTACGTTAGAGGGTCCTGTTGGTCTAAACATGTTATTATGGTATCGTCTAGTACTGCCTGAGGATGTGTCCATTGGTTCTGCTATAAACTTGTTTGGTTAGCTAGGGGTAGTTTGTTGGGGTTTATTTTGGGTTGGATTATTAGTATTGAAATTGGCTCTGGGTGTATTGTTTTTGATGGTTTGGTTATTGAATGGTTGGTTATTGTATGGTTGGTGATTGTATGGTTGGTTATTGTAAGTTTGGTTATTGTATGATTGTTTTGGTCGGTATTGGCTGAATTCCGAATGCGTTATGCCCTTACTGGTTAATGTTAGGGTGATTAAATATTCTGTTGTAGTTAGCGATTGGAGCTTGTATATGTCTCGTTGTTTGTCTAGGTTGAGATTGTTGCGTTAATATGCTTTTTTGTGTTGTAGGTTTATTTTGATAAGATGCTTGTTTGTAATAAACGTTTTGTCCTGTTTCCACGCGTTGCCATGCTTCTCCTAAATCTTTTGGTTGGAAGGCTCTGACAATATTTCCAACATTTCTATTTAAACCTGTTAAGAAGCAATCGAGTGCCGTTTGCCTATAATAAGTAATTTTTGTTTTCTTTGCTTCATCTGCCTCTGTTTGGAGAGATACGTTATTAATTATACAAGCTAAAATTTAATTAACTTTAGCAATGAAAACTTCGGCTGGTTGATTGCCTTGATGTGATGAGTAAGGGTCGCAAGCAAGGCTGAATTCGTAGCGTTTGTCTGCGTAATGTCCAATAGGTATGGCTTTTATAGAATTCCAATCACGAATTCTACCGTATTGATATAATACGATCGAAACAGGGCCAATTACTTTTTTTCTAATTTCGTTCCTATATAAAATTTTAAGGTTTTCGTCTACTAAACTAAATACTAATCCTACTGCTATATCTTCACTATCTATAAAATTATAAAGATTGTTTTTATTTCCATCGAAGGGGGTAATTGTTTTAATAACGTCCGGTATTTGAAATTGTTTTATTAATGCTTCTACGGTATTAGCAGATTAATTGATTGAAACTACTCCTTGTGGAGGCGTCATTTTATTTGTATTGTTTAACTTAAATGAATAAATAATAATATCTTCGCTGTCCGATATGCCCCCGGACTCGTGGTTTCTATTAAAAAACGATAAATTGTCGTATTTTTATAATAATTAATATTTTTCTTAATTGGATATGGTCTTAGCATGGATATTGAAAATAAATAAGGAAAATATGTACTTACAACAGAATTATGAACAATTTCCACATATTATAGCTGAACCAATATGCTCTTGATTCCAAAACTCCACGAAGTTAATATTTGAAGTCGAATGTCCAACCAATATGCTGTATGTAATTGATTTTTTTAGCGTCGATAATTAACTATAAGTTTTGAATAACCGTCGAAAATGTGTTGATTTGAAAAAATATGTTACTAATTACCAATTCCAATATTTTCCAAAAAATTTTCCAGTTTATTCCAGTAATTTTCCAATGCATATTCCAGTAAAATTTCAAATTAATCTTACAGTTTTTGTCGAGTGTATAATAAATTTATTTGGTTCGTTGGTTCGTCCCAAAATCTTAAAAGATACTCGTAGAACTATTGGAACACTGATTTTAATGTTACCGTTAGTTTACGATGGACGTTAATAGTAAGGTATTTTCTAAACAAATCCGTTCCAGCTGCGCTAATTATAAACTCGATAAAAGTTTATGTTGAAGAAAAAATTTTTTTTACAATAGAAGTACAATAAAGTACAATAATAAACACTTCATATCGCCATAACGCTGCCCTCCGCGTGCTGTACTACTTCTTGAGACACAAGGATGAAGTGGACTCTACGCCAGGCCTACCATATGCTCCAGGCGAGATCGAGTCCGTCGACAAGAACGAGAAATGCATTATCTTCTGGAATTTCTCGTTCCCAACTACCAGGCAGCTCTCTGCTACTAAGCTTGATATAGTGCTCCAGGATATCTCATCCAAGACTATGTACGTCATCGAGTTCTCTGCGCCTGCAGAAACGAACATAGTCACGAAGGAGGAGCAAAAACGGACTAAATACCTTGATCTCTTACAAGAACTACGACAACTACACCCTGGCTACTCAGTCAAAATGGTTGTCCTCATTATCGGTTGTCTTGGCGGAATTCGTCCCACTCTCGAGACGAATCAATCTCAAATTCCGGTCAGCAGGTCTCATCTTCGTCACCTTATCTCTTCTCTGCAGACGGCTGTCATCATAAGCACCCTTCGTTCATTGAGATTGCATCAGACTGTCTTCAAGTAACAGCCCTGTAAGTTTCTTTTATTCTATTTTTTTTAACTTCCCGCTAAGAAAATAGGGAAGTTATTGTTTTCACCCCGTTTTGCCAAAATCGAGTTTTCATCAGATCTCGACGTTTTAAGGTGTCAGGAAGCTTCCCTGACTACTTCCGCGAGGGTGTCTGTATGGCTGTATGTATGAATGAGAGTGTGTGTGTGTGTGTGTGTGGATGTATGTAAACCTCACATAACTTTTGAACGGCTTGTCCGATTTGATCGCGGTTGGTGCCATTCGAAAGAGCTTGACCAAACTAAGATTTATTATTTGGACCGATTCGAACCGATAGATTTCGAGAAATCTCAAAAAAAACTGAAAAAAAATTTTTTTTTTAAGTGGTTTTTTTCGAATAACTTTTAAACGGCTGTGTCGATCAATTCCAAAAACTAATCAACTCTCAACATCAAAAAAGCGTTTTTTCGGAATAACCTCGAAATTTTTTGTTCTATCAATTGAAACTTAAAGATTCTTCATGAAGCTTCAAAAACTGCGTCGAATGTCACCAACCGCGTGAAAATCAGTTTATTCATTCTAAAGTTATCGCGATACTTAGCGGGAAGTTACAGGGATGACCTGCAGGGTCAACCGTTTTCCAAATTTTTTCTTTTAGTAGGTTCCACATCGCTGCGGTGCAGGGAAGGAGCCTGCTTGACCAGGACATTAGACAGACTAACGTACCACCGACTCAGAAGACAGACGGACCAACGGACGTCGCGTGGACTGACGGACGTTTAAATAAGTTTGATAATTATTTGATTAATACTTTAATGATTCCATATTTGTAGATGTAGTGAAGTACTAGAGCTAATAATAAACCAATTCCATCATAACACGTCCATTGACATATCGTACTTTCATATCTTATCAAAAATGGTTTATTTAATTGCGATTGTAAGTTTTGATCCATTTGTTCCAGTTAATGATGAGTATATTTAGATCCAGATAGGTTATTTTAACAGGTTCGAGGTATTCTAGAGATAAAGGTCAGGTTCGATTTTGGAACTTGCAGCAATCATCTCAGAAGGTATATACCAGAGTTGTAAGTGGCGCTGCAGTCGCTTATCTTGGTTGTGTCCTCGGGTAAAGTCCACCGAAAGTTGAGGGATGGCGCTGACGTCGCTTATATTGGTTGGGATCTCGGCTAAAGTGACGTCATGAATTTGGGTGTAGATGTTTGAATTTGTGCGGGGAAAAATAGGGCGTGGTTGGAATGGGTGGGGGTGGGGGCGGGAGCGTAAGTTGATAAGCTGTTGGAGCTGGATAAGAAAACAGAGAAGAGGATGTCATCTTCCGGTCGTACGATAACATTTATGTATTTTTGGAAAAACCGTTGACCCTTATCTTCAAAGGATGTTTCCCTCGGGTCCTAACTTGTTTTGAAATTTCGTAATTTTAATTGGATGAATTCCCAGAATTCAGATATCATCTTCCGGTCGAACGATAACATTTGTCAATAAATGGAAAAACCGTTGACTCTTACCTGCAATGTGATGCTTTCATCAAGTCCTAACTTGTTAGAATCATGATCTAAATGATAAGTCGACAAGTGATATGAGATTAGACACTAAATTTTTGGAGTTGGTGATCATATAAAACTATTGTTGATCTTTGTCGGAGAAAACTGTTTTTAAATCATTCATAGTAGTTAATTGTAGAGAGCTTTACTTTGTGGAACTCCATAATTAGGATAAGAAATAAAATTTCCACTTTACTTTGCTAAGTCCACTTTTATTAATTAAATATTTTAATAATTTAAGATATTTAATTAATAAAACTGGGCTTCGCAAAGTAAATTGGAAATTTTATTTCTTATCCCATTCATGGTAGATTTAACTATCTGAATACCATTTATTGAAACACCCTATATATTTTATCTTAAACATTTTGTATATTTGAATTACACATATAATCATATAACATTGAACGTTCGGTAACGTATATTTTATTGTGTTAATTCCCGATATAACAGTGAGTGTATAAATTTTTGAATGTCATTGTGGAATTTAAATATAATTGTTTCGAAAGATGGATACATACGAGAAACATGTTATGTAGACGGTAAACGCTATACCCCAAGGTGGTAACATGGATATGATGAAGAAAATGGAGAGAGTGTTGAGGCTCATTAAGTCGGCAGAGGAAGCTGAGCGTTGGATAAGAATAAATAAAATATGTTGGGGCCAATGTGCGAAATTAAGTAAAAAAATAGTAAACAACTGTAAACACGGGTAGACGCGCGCCCATTCTTTTTAAGTAGTTATAGTTTAGCATCCGCTTAGATCGGATACTGGCCTAGGTTTTTATTACAACCGTTTTTTTTTTGTAAAAGTTAAACCGTGTTCGACATAGTAGTGAACGAAGGTTTTAAGAAACAAATAAGTGTCCATTTAGTTGTAAATTATTGATTGTGATTGATTGTAAATTGGTTCATCTGTTATCTTCGCTTGGTAAACCCACGTGAAACCTCCACACGTCGAAATTGTTAGAGGTTAAAATTGAGCTCATAAACAACCGTACTAGCAAAGACGAAATCACGAAAACACCGGGTTAAAACAGGTGAGTCAGTTTTTATCAATTAAATTTAACCGTGATTTTCGGATTTGAATCGCCTAAAAGTTTAATTCCGTTAAATTCCTAACAAATAAATTTACGGTTATTTAAGCGTATACTTGTTTTAAAGAAAGAAAATCCTCTACGCCTTGATGCAATTATTAGCTTATGTAAATCATACCAGCGGTTACTTCACCGATTACGTTTAGATTTAGTTAAACAAGGAGGTTGTGTAGTAAAGAAACAAAATCAACATTTAATTTGGGAGACAATCGAAACCCACCACCATTGCAGGGTGAAAACTGGTATGATTACTAATTTGGATTACAAAGATCCAATTTTCTTTTTCAACCGGGCATTTCCTATGTTCCGACGTCACGTTCACCGGGAATTGTTGAAGCATCTCCTCAAGGTAAGTAAAATTTAAGATTTATATTAAAATAGTCTAATGAGATCCTTAATTTTTTTTCAGGTGTATATTGTGTTCACGGGTAATTGGATAAAACCCATCACAAAAGAGGAGGATGTGAAAACATTCATAACGTCAGCCAAGAAAAAGTTACCTGTTGAAGAAATTCGAAGAATTTCAGGAACGAGACAGCGGATGGGCTCTTTATATGATCAAAAATATTCAAGTACACATGAATAAGTACACTTCAATCACAGCCGGAACATTTTGTGAATTACCCTCAGTCATCAAAAACAAAAAGGGTGTGATAAATGTCCGTAATTTGGATCACCAATGTTTTCTGTAATCGGTAATGTCTGCATTATTCCCGGTTGAAAGAAATCCTCAACGTTATTTTGGATGATTCGAAAACGAATCTGGTTGATTTCCATTACAACTATCTGTACCCTCGATATGGTCAAGAAAATGTATAGGAGTTGGTGATCATTATTTACCGACATGGACAGCCTGATATATGCAGTACGTAAAATTGATGTCTATGAGGTTATGAAGCAGGATATTGATCGTTTTGATACGGCTGACTACGCACCCGACAACGTCTATGGTATACCACTTCGCAATAAGAAAGTCAAAATAAAAAACAGCCTAAACGATCCAAGGGTCTCAAAAAGTCAGCTATCCGAAAACTTACTTTTGAGGACTATAAACGCAGTTTGCTTGAGAATCTCAACTTTTATTATATGAGATGCGGGTGTGTTAATTTGGTAAAAGTCCTACATGTTGATGCTTAGTCCCAAAATCTATAAGAAAACCCATTTGAAAGTCTGGCAGAGTGAACCATACTGTTTTTAAGTTTAAGGATAATTAACATAAAAGTGGAAGGTAATCGCTGGGCCCGCCCGATTCGTTACATAGGTTCGTAAATATTTTTTGCTTAGCGCTTTAAAGATACTTATTGGATCTGAAAGGATATATAAGAAAAATAAGACTAAAAATATATTTGATTGTCACTATACTGCAACAATAATAATTTATTTATAAGAGAAAGCTGTAACAACTTATTTTGGCTTGTATTATCTTTTAAACAAGCAAATATTAAATATAAAAATAGTTTTTTGAATTCAAAAATACAATATAAATACATAAATAGCGTACATATATATAATCTACAAATATTTAATATTACATTTCGGTGGACTGAAGACAGTCCACACTAAATTTAGATATCTGTATACCAAATAACACATTAAACGAAAGTCAGATCATTTTTAACCTCAAAATAAATCTATATACATCAAAAACAACTATCCGATATAAAAAGTGAAAATACATTCACAATATTAAATAAATGTAAGTAAATAAGTAGAAAATTAATTCAATTATCAAAATACGAATGATGTACTTAGAATCAAATAAAGTTTCATTTCAACATTCGTAAAAAATCTCAAAAATCTTTGAATATTTCAGGATTCGGTTATATAAAAAAAACCATATAGCCAGCGTGTATAACCCCCGATAAAATTCAATAATAATTGCTTTCGACAAAACAAACAATGTTAAAAGGATTACTAAATTAAATTACGACAAACCATAATTGGTAAGTTAAAATCTATATCGATAATTATTTAACCATACTAGAAAATATCTTTTGATTAAATAATTCTTACAATGTTTTGATTATTAACACGATTAAATTAAATTAAATTAAATTAAATCGTAGAAACTATTTGCATAGTAACTGTATATAATGAAAATAGTTTTATTTTACTAACCTTGATTAATTTCAGAAAATTATTAATGAAATCCAAAAATAAGTTAAATCGAATACGTACAATTTCAAAGATGGATGCAGTTGATAGGAATATCGAATTAATAATGACATAATTTAAATATACCAAAAGGATACTTGATCGATTCAAAAACGTGGTACTCTTTACGAAAATATTTTTGGTTGTGGTATTAAAATTTATAATGATGTAAGCATCCGAAGCTGTTCTTACAATGATGATGAAGTTACTAAATTTCGATGTTGATCCGATCAAGTTCCAAATTAAAGTCCGTTGGGATTAGTGCGAGTAGCAAAAATGTACTATAAAAATAGATGTTAGGGACATTTCACAAGTTAGTGTTTTTACTTTTTTCTTTGGTGATTTTAATTAATAATGAGTTGGTACTAACTGACTATACCAAGAATCCACCAATCATTCTCATCGTTGTCTCTTGTTTACTCATTTTTAAATCGGTCGGCCATGCGGGCCGACCGAATTAACTGAGTTCATAACTTTTTACTTTTTTTATATTATAATTAATTCGTTTTCGATCTGAATAGATCGTTTCGTTCGGTTGATTTAATTAATCAATCTAAAAATATAATTTAAAAGTCGAGTCAGTGATTCTGTTCTCTTTTTCAAAAGTTTCAATTTTTTTCAATGGTGAAACGCGTGGTGTTCAGCATTTAATTTTCAATTTAACAATGTGTTAAAGCTTAATTTCTTAATCGATTTTCATCTTGATAATCAAGTTTAATTTTGGATCCAAAGTCGAATAGTTCCCAGTGAATTATGTGATTTAGTGTAGTGAACTTAGCATTTCCTACTTTTCGCGCCATTGAGGTGATTTACGCAATATTCGATATTACTCGAGTGGCCCACGTGTTGGAAGTTTACCCGTTCAATTTGCCATATAAAGAAAGGTGCATCAATTAAAAGTCAATAACCAACAGTAGCAAAACGTGAAGAAATTCAACGTAAAGGTTTGATAAATTATCCCAAATTCATTTCTCCTGAGATTTATCCTATCAAACCTTTAAATATAAACTTTTTATTATTCAAATAGTATCAACCTGGATAAAAAACCGGTGAGTACATTTATATTTTTTTTTCATACAGTCCGTTAATCTCAAAGGTTCTTAAAACTCGCTCATTGTTGGGAAATATTTCAGTTTTTCTTAAACCAGCGACCATCGCCCCAACATTTTTGGTCACTTCAAGCCAAATATACGTTTTTTCATTCAATTCAAATAATCACGTGTTTTTTCGTGTTTTTGTTCTGGACAAACAATTACGTAATTAATTCATGCTATTTTGAAAAACAATATTCGACGTCATTTTGATATTCATGATTTGACTAATAATAAAAAACTACTCTTTTCATAAAATAAATGTCACTATTGACTATTTTTTTTTGTTCAAATCACAAATCATAATATTTACATTGTATTTTTCAATTGTCAAAATTTATTAAATGACATTTCAAAAATAAATGTAAATAATTTACTTTTTTTTGACTTTAATTGTTAATTTCAATTTTTCTGAAAAAATTTAAAATTCCTTTAATTAAATCGCATTTGATTAAAATTTCGTATTAATTCAATATTATTTAATACTCAATTGATTTAATTAGTTTCAATTTCTTATAGGGAAAATTCGTAAACCATGGTTATTGACTTTGATTGATTTTTTTTTAAATTAATTAATTTCATACTTTTATTTCAATTCTTTATTTTTTTATTTTATTCTTGGGTATCAAATAAATTCATTATTCATTCATTGATTTTCATTCACTCTCAAGTATTCGAGTTTTTCAAAAAATTTCAATTCATATATAATACTGACTGTCCGAGTAACTCTGCTGATTACTTTAATTTATTAAAAATTTTTTCTTTTGATTTTAAACAAATTTAATTTCAGTGGTTCTGTAATTCGATTGAAATCATCAACGTATCGCTCATCAATAATATTTTAATTAGTTAAAGTCATTTGATTGTTTTATCAATCCTTCATCAATTAATATTATTCCTTTTTTCAATTTTATTTGCATTTTCATTCAAGTATGGCACAAGTTATTGACAGCTTACTCCAATATGGAGAAAACATGGAAGCAGTGAAGGAAAACCTAGTCCTTCATCGTGAAAATGCCTTTGCGCAAGTAAACGCGATTTATGACACTGTAAGGGGTCTTACACAAGCAGATTTCTTACAGTGTGAATTATTATATAAAAAACTGCCATCCTTCATTGAAAATCATAAAATAATTCAAAGTGATATTTTGAAATTTAATTCTGCTGTAGAAAAACGTAAGCGAATCGAAACAGTTTCGGCTCAAATAGCTTACGATCAGTTGACATTTTCAATCGAGCTGCATTACCACAAATTGAAGGCGTTAATGCCAGCCAAAGTTTCTGATTCAACATCGGTTGATTCAATCAAACCTCTTCAACAGGATAACAGTTTAGCTCGTATTAATTTACCCCAATTCAATGGCGATATAGATTCTTGGTTGGAATTTATTTCCATATTTGACAGCCTTGTCCATTCAAAACATATGGACAATATTTGCAAATTTCGATACCTTAAAACCTCGTTGAAAGGGGACGCGGCATCTGTGATTTCTGGGTTTGCCTTAACTACCGAAAACTATCCATTAGCATACGAAGCATTACGTTTTCGCTACAACAACAAAAGGCGCATAGCCAGTTTTTATTTACAAAAAATTTTAGAGTTCAAGACAACCCATTTGTCTAATTTAAATAATTTAAATTCATTTCTCACCACTCATGAAACTGCAGTAAAATCTATTCGCTCTATGGATTTACCAGATTTAATTGATTTCATTTTTTTCAACTTAACACTAAATAATCTGGACACTAATATGCGCCGTGAATTTGAGTTGCGTCATTCAGACAAGGAGATTCCGTCATACACGGATTTAATCACGTTTGTTACTAATCAGCTTCGCTCATTAGAGTTGCAATTACCATCTACTCGCACCAGTAGCTCAACGTTTCCAAAAACAAATAAACCCAAATCATTTTTAGTAAACACCGCTCACAACACGAATAAAATTTCTTCATTTAAACAAAACTCTCAGATTTCAAAATGTATTCGCTGCAGAGGCCCTCATAATCTCGCAGCTTGTCCTTCATTTTTAAAAATGGAATTATCGAATAAATATCAATATTTAAAATCACTTACTCGTTGTTTCAATTGTTTAGGTTCTCATCTTCGAAGCCAATGTGCTTCTAAAAATGTATGTCGCAAGTGTGATTCTAATCAACATCACACTACCCTTCATCCTGGGTTTCAATCACCGGTCACGTCGGCAACCAAAGCCACCGTTTCGGACTTGAATGCGTCTCCCTCAAACTTAAGCACTCAACCCCCTCACAGCACCGGTAACGACATCCCGGCGCTGTCATGTACTTCATATGCCCAAAACCCATAAGGGGTCTTACTGGGCACAGCTCAAATTTTAATTAATACCCCCAGTGGTAATTATTTTTCTGTTCGGGCACTTGTGGACCCTGGCTCCCAAGTGTCAATTATTTCATTATCATGTTGTCGTGCTCTGGGTTTACCCATTAAACCCACTTCAACTCAAATTTCGGGTATTGGCGCCACCGAAACCTCTTGTCATGGTACGGTTTCGTGTATTTTAAAGTCAAAATATTCTGACATAAAAGTCTCTACAACTGCATATGTCATGTCTACTATTTCGTTAAATTTACCTTCAGTTGAATTGTCTCAAGAAGTCATCAGTCGCTTCACGTCACTCAAATTGGCAGATAGCCAATTTTATATTATTATTATTATTATTATTTATTTTCACCATAAGATACAAACGTACATAGGTATAGTCAACATGAAATTAAATAAATTAAATTAAACTATAAATAAATTAAATTAACCTGTATGGGCACGACGTTACAATATGCTTCTTCAGCTCACGTTTAAATTTTGGCATGCTCTCTATGTTTTTTAACTCTCCGGGAAGATTATTGTACAATTCACTTCCAATAATTTCCGGAGAGTTTTTGAACTTTTGCAATCTGTAGTTTGCAATATGCAAATCATTATTATGACGAGTGTTATAATCATGTATTTCATTTCTAAGTGGTAGGTTTTGATAATTTTTTCTGATAAATATTAATAGCTCGTAGTAATAAATGCCATAAAATGTTAGCAAATTATTCCGCTTAAAGTGATTAACACATGATTCTCGATAATCAAGATTAAACATGAGCCGAATAATTCTTTTTTGTAGTATAAATATTCGTGTACAATCTGAACATTGTCCCCATAATATTACACAATACTGCATAAATGCATAAATCATCCCCCGTGGATTTCTTAATAGGGGCAGATTTGTTCCCCTCTATATTGTCATGTACGGATTCTCAAACTATTCAGGGATTTCCTTCCGCCATAAACACTATTTTTGGGTGGTTAATTATCGGTCCTGTTGAGGGCAAGCCCCCTACTCAACCCATTTCACTTCTGAGCACTGCTCAAATAAGTGATCACTTACAAAATTTTTGGGAAACTGAAGAAGTTTCGGTTTCCATCCCCTCAAATCCTTCAGATATTTTGGCGGAACGCCATTTTAAAGACACGCATTCGCGTGACTCAACGGGTCGATACATTGTCGCTCTTCCGTTTCGTCCGGGCAGCCTCCCTGCCCTTTTCAACAAGGAGCGTTCACTCGCTTCCTTTATTAATTTGGAAAAAAGATTGTCTAAATTTCCACAAAAATACAAGGCGTATACCGAATTCATGGATGAATACATTTCATTATGTCACATGTCAAGGGCAACTAACTCATCAAGTTACATAATTCCCCATCATTGTGTCACTAAGGACACTAATACATCCACCAAATTACGTGTTGTTTTTAACGCCTCGGACCCAGGTTATAACAAAATTTCTTTAAATTCATTATTGTTGGCCGGTCCTAAATTACAAGACGATATCTCGGATATCCTTTACTCATTCCGTTTTAACTCAATAGCCTTGTGTTCTGATATACGTCAAATGTATCGACAAATTTTGGTACGTCCAGAAGATCGCATTTATCAGCATATATTTTACCGACCATCCACTGAATCCGACGTCGTTGAATTTGAACTAAATACCGTAACATACGGATTAGTTCCTTCCGCTTTTCTTGCACAAAGGTGCCTTAAACAATTAGTTATCGACGAAGGCAATCATTATCCTTTGGCTTCTCAAGCCCTTTTGCACAACACTTACGTTGATGATATCATTACTGGTGCTTCGTCTCCTGAACAAGCCAAAACTTTAATGACACAATTACAAACTTTAATGAGTAGGGGAGGTTTTGAGTTGCGAAAATGGACTAGTAACGATCCTTCTATATTAGCTGATCTCCCTGTAGATCACATCGAGACGCCATTTATGTTCGAAACGGAGACTGTGTTCAAAATACTTGGGCTGCTGTGGGACCCAAACACAGATAGTTTTCTATTTCAATTTAAATCATTCGAAAACGTTTTGACAAAACGCACTTTGCTTTCACATGTGGCAGGAGTGTATGATCCTTTGGGTTATTTAGCACCTATTACCTTTAGCTTGAAATGTATTCTGCAAAAGTTATGGTTAGATCAATCAGGGTGGGACGACCCCGTACCTCCACATATTCGTCAAATTTGGGACCTCCATCAACAAAACATGTATCTAGTAGCTCAAATTCGCATTCCCCGTTTTATTGCTCCTTCAGAAAGTAGGTCGGTATGGTTGGCCGGTTTCTCTGACGCGAGTCAGCTTGGATACGCAGCTGTGCTTTATCTCTGTTGTGATAATGGATATTCAATAACATCAAATTTATTTGCTGCTAAAACTAAGGTAGCTCCATTAAAAACCCTGAGCATACCGCGCCTGGAACTCTGCGGAGCACTTCTGCTTAGTAAACTCGTCTCGTCTGTCCGTCAAACTATGCCGAATTTGTTCAAAATTCCTCCACGTTTATTCACCGATGCTCACATTGTTTTATATTGGCTCAACACTCCTCCACATTTACTCAAAGTTTACGTTGCCAATCGTGTTGTAGCCATTCAACAAATTACTCAACAAATGTGCTGGTCTTATATTCACACTTCTGTCAACCCTGCTGATATCGCATCTCGCGGACTGACCCCTGATCAGTTTTGCAAATCTACTCAACATAACTTGTGGTTTCACGGACCATCGCTAATTTCGGAGCCTCTCAGTCAGTGGCCCCCTCCTTTTACGGATACAATTTCCAATATTGCTGAGCTGCCCGAAATTAAACCCTTGGCTCTCGCAGCCAATTTAATTACTCCGAATCAAATGTTGGAATTATTTTCTCGCTTTTCGTCATGGACGCGTTTGATCCGAGTAGTCGCATGGATGCTTCGTTTCATCAAACAGTGTAAAGCACGCCTACAGCATCTAGAACCCATTTCTGGTCCGTTGTCCGTCACTGAATTAGATTTTGCGAAAATCAAAATCATTCATATAACTCAAAAATATTATTATTCCTCCGAAATTCGTTTGTTATCCGCTCATAAAGCTCTTAAAGGCAGTCTCAGCTCGCTCAGTCCGTTTTTAGATTCATCTTCCATAATTAGAGTGGGTGGTCGCCTCAACCACTCCCCACTCTCTTCAGCTTCCAAGCACCCCATTTTGTTGCCCAAAGTGGCACACATCTCCCAATTAATATGCGTTCATGCTCATTTGTGTTCTCTTCATTCTGGGCCCAGAGCAGTCCAAGCTTCTGTTCAAGCTGTTTATTGGATTCCCGGGCTTCGTGGTCTCGTTCGTAAAGTGATTCGTAACTGTCCCACATGCTACAGATTTCGTGCTGTGCCCTTCACGCCTCAAATGACAGCTTTACCCGAATCTCGAGTCACCCCCTCGAAACCATTTTCTCATACCGGAGTCGATTTCGCCGGTCCATTCATTGTTAAATCCGGCAACCCACGTAAACCTCGTTTAACAAAAGGTTATCTCTGCATTTTTGTGTGTTTTTCCACAAAATGTGTCCATCTTGAGTTCGCTTCAGAACTCACTACTCAATGCTTTCTAGCAGCACTGGATCGATTTGTAGCTCGTCGGAGTCTTCCATCCGACATATATTCCGATCAAGGTCGGAATTTTCTTGGCGCCTCACGCCTTTTAAATGAAATTTCTATTTTCTTAAAAGAAAATCGCGAGAACATCTCCGATTATTTGTCTCTTAAAAATGTACAATGGCATTTCAACTGTGCATATGCACCTTGGTTCGGGGGTTTGTGGGAAGCTGGCGTCAAGTCCGCCAAATCGCTCCTCAAACGCATGTTCAAGGAATCTTCCTATTCCGTTGAAGATTATTTCACGATATTCGCCCGCATTGAAGCGGTGTTGAACAGTCGCCCACTGTGCGATCTGCCTGCTGATCCTTCTGAGGCATCGTCTTATTTAACCCCTGGACACTTTCTTACCGGCACCCCCTTGACCTCGTTGCCCGAACGTTACCCACCTTGTGAACAGCCCGTTCGTGACCGTTGGCTGAACCTGCGACGCTTGGTTCAAAGTTTTTGGAAACGTTGGTCGAAAGAGTATTTAAATACTTTAATTCAAAGAAACAAATGGAAATCGCCTGCCGCCACCCCTGAGGTTGGGGATGTCGTATTAGTAAAAGGGGATCAAACTCCCCCACTTTCTTGGCCTATTGGTCGTATAATCAGACTTCACATGTCTGCAGACGGTATACCTCGTGTTGCCGATTTAAAACTTGCGGATCAGCAAGTAGTTACTCGGGCGGTCGCTAGACTGTTTCCACTGCGTGGGTCGATCGAGTAATCCCATTTTATCCTTCGCTCCCCCATTTATTTATTTTTTTTTGGAATTCAAATATTTTATCCGTTAGATTTCAAATATTCTTTGTTTTCTCTTCTTTCATGTACATTGTTGACATTTTCAATTTGTTCGGTCCCATGTAACTGAATTTTTCCCTTTTTGTTTAGGTAGGCTCAAATTCTATCGAATTTGGGGGGGCGACTTATGTTAGGGACATTTCACAAGTTAGTGTTTTTACTTTTTTCTTTGGTGATTTTAATTAATAATGAGTTGGTACTAACTGACTTTACCAAGAATCCACCAATCATTCTCATCGTTGTCTCTTGTTTACTCATTTTTAAATCGGTCGGCCATGCGGGCCGACCGAATTAACTGAGTTCATAACTTTTTACTTTTTTTATTTTATAATTAATTCGTTTTCGATCTGAATAGATCGTTTCGTTCGGTTGATTTAATTAATCAATCTAAAAATATAATTTAAAAGTCGAGTCAGTGATTCTGTTCTCTTTTTCAAAAGTTTCAATTTTTTTCAATGGTGAAACGCGTGGTGTTCAGCATTTAATTTTCAATTTAACAATGTGTTAAAGCTTAATTTCTTAATCGATTTTCATCTTGATAATCAAGTTTAATTTTGGATCCAAAGTCGAATAGTTCCCAGTGAATTATGTGATTTAGTGTAGTGAACTTAGCATTTCCTACTTTTCGCGCCATTGAGGTGATTTACGCAATATTCGATATTACTCGAGTGGCCCACGTGTTGGAAGTTTACCCGTTCAATTTGCCATATAAAGAAAGGTGCATCAATTAAAAGTCAATAACCAACAGTAGCAAAACGTGAAGAAATTCAACGTAAAGGTTTGATAAATTATCCCAAATTCCTTTCTCCTGAGACTTATCCTATCAAACCTTTAAATATAAACTTTTTATTATTCAAATAGTATCAACCTGGATAAAAAACCGGTGAGTACATATATATTTTTTTTTCATACAGTCCGTTAATCTCAAAGGTTCTTAAAACTCGCTCATTGTTGGGAAATATTTCAGTTTTTCTTAAACCAGCGACCATCGCCCCAACAATAGAGAAGTTACGCACTATTTTTTCTATCTTTTACTAGGTAGTGATTTATGTTAGTTTTTTTTAAAATTCAAAATTCCACCAAAAACATAACGAATTGAACATTGTACATATTAATTTTATTTTTAATGTTGTTCATATCTATCTAATTTATTATTTTTAATTGTTTCAGAGCTGTTGTGATAAATCCCGAAGTAAGAAAAGTGTTTGTATTAGTGAATTGGAGTGGGGGCAAAATTAAAACATTTAATTGTTGTTTTTAGGTAAAGTGTGTACAAATAACAATTTAGTATTAGTTTGAACACAAGTGGATGTTTTTATTATTAAATTATTATAGAAAACAATTTTTAAACAATGCAAGACTTTGGTACTGATAGTGATAATGCGTCTGTTGTAACTATGATTAAACAAAATTGTAGTTTAAGTACTATAAACAATGCTTTAACAAAGTATTTTAAATCATTAATTAACGAAACAATTAAATGTGGACGGCCAGAATTATTGAACTTCCTTATTGATAAGGTGGAACAAATGGATTTAAATATAAAATTTTCACCATCGTCAAACAATGAAGATATGCAAAAGTGGGCCTGGATTATAAACAATATTTCTACGGGGCAAACAGATAGAATTGTGGGACTGTTATTGTTTGAGCAATCTTTCTATAATGTTTTTACATCAGATGAACTCTGTGATTTTGTGCAAGTGAAAGAAATTGTTGAAAATTATCTAATGAAGGAAGATGAAGCTGATGAAGTTTTTGTTTTGGAAAAAGCAGAAATTACTGAATAAAAATTATAATTGAAATATTTAAAGAAAATTATATTGTAAAAATAATAATAATAATAATAACAATAATAATAATAATGTAAGGAAACTGGTCTCCACCACTAGGTGGTGCAGAGCGTGCAAACCTCAGAAGAAGACAGTGATGCACCTCATCTCGGCATGTCTTACTTATTCCTACAACACCTACATACATCGCCATAATGTAATCGCCTACCCTCCACGTGCTATACTACTTTCAGAGACAGAAGTATGAAGTGGACCCTACGCCATTCCTACCATTCGATCAACCATTCGAGAAATGCATTATCTCTTGGAAAAAAATACAGGGATGGAGCCTGCTTGGCCAGGACGTAGAGGAAACTACGATCTCTCCTGCTGAGCAACCAAATACTCGTTTGGAAGCGTTAAAAAAACAGTTTCAAAATGCCCTGTTAAAAACCCATAGCGACCTCTCTAAACGCAAACGCCACAAGGATCACAAGACGTTTCACAAAGCACAAGACGCTGCTTTGATCAATAAAATCTATGCTGCAATGTGTGCTCCAAAGTGTGCTCCATCTCCTGTCCCCACGTCTACTAAGACACAGCTGAGGAGAAAACATGCAAGCGTGCAAAGCAACTTGACACCCAGTTGCTCCTCTTACACAGAATGTATCACGTATCGAATGTGTGTTAGAATACCAGATAAGCACCAACGCACGTGAAGTCAGGCACCAACATCAGACACACAATAAGGGTAGCCTACTCACTATCAAGTAGAGAATCATTACGAACAGTTACATGTACTAGTTCTCGCCCGAAAAAAACTTGTTTATCGTGAGAAGTGTATTCGAAACAACAAGATCTCCGTATCGAATCCTTTTCGATTATTTGCGAAACTCCCTTCTCTCGTCAAGATTCCACCTTCAATAGAGCAAATCGATAGCTACTGGTGTGATTTGTATGAAAAGTCGACTAGTGTAGAAAGAAATATTAAACCAATCAAACTATTCGACAGGTTCTGCAACGCACGCTTAGCAGAACAAGCGGTTCTAGCATCTATAACCGCAGATGAAGTATCTCTTGCTTTCAAAGGCAAGACGAACCATTCGGCGCCTGGCATGAATGCTGTGTCCAACTTCTGGTAGAAACGTTTAACTTCCAAACACACACATCTTGCAAGGCACTTTTCTTCATATATCCTTAGATACGGGGCCTTTCCAACGTGATTCGCGGAAGGTCGAGCAGTTTTCATTCCCAAGAAAGAAGACCTTTCAGTTCCGAGCAATTATCGCCCGATTACATTTCTCAACACCGTATACAAAGTGTTCACCTCCATTCTTAATGAACGCACCCTCACAACCATAGAACCGGTTTGGCAGATGATCTACGAGCATCGCGGCTCCAAACGCTTCAAGACGCTTATCAATATCAACGTGACCTGAGTATGGCCCTGGTGGATTATAGGAAAGCATTTGACACTACCTCTCACCAACTTATATTGGTGCTGCCAATAGGATTGAAAATTAATCCCGATATCATCAAATGTATCCAAGAGCTGTTATCTTTGTGGAGGTCCAAGTTTATCATTGGATGTGGTAAACGTACTGCCTCATCAGAGATGATAACGTTGAAGAGTGGTGTGTATCAAGGCCACAGCCTGAGCCCGCACCTATTCTGTATATCCCTTATGCCTCTTTCCTTTCGCTTGCGAGAATAACCTGGTTACCGTTGTGATTCTCCGACAGAAAGGAAGCATCTGGTAATTCATATTTTCTATATAAATGACTTTAAACTTTTTGCTTCTTCTGAGGGCACTCTATCTCAAGCATTCAAAGCTGCTGACACCAGTACACGAAGGCTATTGGCATGGAATTTGATCTTGATAAATGCGCGGTCACTCATTGTTAGCGGAGTCGTGTCTCTGACTACGATGCAGTCGTCCAGCTTACAGTTGGAAGCATCTTGAAAAATCTCGATGAATAGGAGCTCCACACATATTTGGGTGTCGGGGAAAACCACATTCAGAGTGTTTCTACTCTCAAGATCAGAATTTTCTGGGATCCACAAGGTCCGAGCTACTAATATGCTTGCACCACTCATTCTTCTCTATTCTTTTGCTTCCATCAAATGGACAATGTAAGATCTCAATCACCTTGATACAGGCACTCGCAAAATGATGAAAATTTCTTGTAGTTGTTACCCACGTGCTTCTGTGCCCCGTCATTACCTTCCACGTCAGCAAGGAGGTAGAGTTCTCTATTTGTCGATTGTCTACTTCAGTAGTTTTAGGTAAAGCTTGTCAGGTGGTCATATATAGTTTTGGGCCTTTAATGGAACTTGTGCTTTAATCACTAGTTGCAGGGTAAAAGCATTCTTGTTCTCTGCAGCACAACACGCAGCGTCGAAATTGCACCTTGCTTTTGTTATCTTGATGATAACGTGAAACGAGCTGAAATACGCTTCTTCTTGGAAGATAATCGGAATCGCGACCAACAGGGAATGTTCTACCGTTATCTAAACACCTGTGGGCTTTCCGTTGATCTTACGTTCTCTTTCCTTCGATCATATGGCCTCAAGTCCGTAACAGAAGGTTTATTCATCGCTGCCTAAGTGTGAATAAGTAAGATGTAAATGAAGTCTGACTGTGACCAGGCAGACTTCATTTACCATAAATTTTTTTCAGCGTTATTAACAGAAACCAATTGAAAAAAAAAATTTTTTAGTATCCCACAAATTTCTATGACAAGATTTAGTTGCTTCAATTCCTTTTCCTAAATCCTACCCTCTGACCAAAAACATCCCTTTATTTGTTTAAATATTTACACCCGGTCAGATATTTTTTGATAACTTTTTAAATTAATTTGATAATCCTTAACAGCTAAGTAAACTCCTTTTATCAATTTACTAATTTAAACTCCTTTTCTCAATTTACTAAGTTTAATGAATTCTAAAACAAAAGAGATTTTTATTAAAATTGTAATATTTTGACAGGTAACACTAATTAATATTTTTGTTTGAATTGTTTACGTGTAAACTAGAATATTCAATTTTTTTTATCATTGTTTTTTAATAGTTTTCGATGTATTTGTAAAATTTCATACAAATAGCGGCAGGATAGCGTGTATTTTTTCACAGTATGCAGATGGGCTAACCTCCAAACATATGTCCTGTAATTAATAAAAAAAGTTTTTAGTAAAAAAAAAGTTAAATTCATTAATTTAAATATTTCAAAAAAAAAATAATGTTCGGCTTAATAAAGGGCTTTAAGTCTCTTGGAGGACGGTTTGATTAGAGTTTTCCGAGAGTTTGCCCTTTTTTCTGCCTAAAAGATATTATAATGTAGATTTGTTAATTGATCATCGTCAATCGTCATCGTTGAGCTGTCTACTTCAAAAATAAAATTTGTTACAGAAATACAGAACAGTTAAGTGATTACGTGTGAAATATATATTGTAAACATATAGTGAATAGCAAGCAAGATTATCCGAGCAACTTTAATTTAATTTTAAACTTCGTACTAAAACAAGATTAATAGGACAAAATTTATCCAATCATGTTTAAAATTGAAAGTATTTCCAAAATTTGTGAATTTAAATAGTAAAAAGATTAACAATACTGTGATAAAAGTTTTAAAGCAAGCCAAGATCTTTAGATTGAAAGAGGAAGCAAGAATGTGGTTTATAAAACGGAATTGTCTGTTTCATTATTTAAAAGTGCTGCACGATGAATTAATATTCAAACTTAATTATTTGGAATTTGAAGCATTCAATGGAAAATGTAGAAACTTTAACAACATACTTATCAAAAATAAATATAATCAATAAAAAAACAAGCTGAATAATTTAATTAAGGACAAAGCTCGTAAAGAAATAATGAAACCTGCACCAAAAATGAGTTTTGAAAAAAGAACCATCTATATGCAAAGTAGAATTTGACGATAATGAATTACAATTATTGAACAAAGGATTAAAATATGCCTCACAAGTAAAATTTAATAATGCAAAAGAAAACTTAGTTATTGACACAGAACTGGCATTGAAGAACAAAAAGGACAATTTAGAGAAGGAATTAATAGGAGAACTCATTTCAAAGAATATAAATATTCCCTACGAGCCCACTATTACCAAACTAATTAAATCAATTAAACAAAAAATCGAAGACAATAATTTAATTTTGACAAGGGTGGAACGAGGTAATTCTATTATCATATTAAAAAAAAAAAAGAATACGTGAATAAAATAGCGCATTTTAAATACCATGAAAAAATTACTCGACTAAAAAAAGATGCAACTACAAAATTTCAAACTGTCTTAAAAGAGGTTCTCAAAAACATTAATACATAATTCTCTAGCTAGGATATGTATAATTTACCTGAAATGAATCCTAGTGCATGGACTTTTGAAAATTCATAAAGAAGATGTTCCCATTAGTCTAGTAGTTTCACATGTAGGATGTTCTGTACATAAATAAAGCAAGAAATTACATGCTATCATCATATCGAAAACTGGGTTCACGAGCCAATATGAAATAAAAAACTCAGTTGAACTTACAAAGCACCTCAAAAAGTTCAAAGTGAAGACTGGTTATAAGATTGCATCTTTGGATGTTACAAAAATGTTTGGAAACATTTCAGGTAAGGATTGCGTTAAACTGATATCAGATTTTACTAGACCAGAAACTTGTAATTCCTTTAACTAAATAAGAAATACTTGAGTGTCTTCAATGATCATTGGACCAAAACTATTTTAAATTTAACAATAAATTCTACCATCAAAAAATTGGTTTATGGGTAGTGCCTTGAGTCCCTTACTTGCAAAAATATATATGTCTTCTCTAGAAGAAAGGATATTAATGCCATCTCAGGCAAAACAACACATCATCCTTTGGTTCCGGTATGTATCTATGTATGGTTCCATATCCCTTTAAGGGATGTTAGAGGCTACTATAGTCCATGTTTTTCGCTTTTCCAGAGCTCTGCATATTTCTTCTAATGTCATTTCAGTCCAAGCTTTTAGATTATCCATCCAGTTAATTTTTTTCCTTCCAACTGCTCGTTTAGGTGGAATTTTATCAAACAAGGCCACTTTAATCATATTATATTTGTTCGATCTAATAATATGTCAAAAGTAGCTTAATTGTCCTTTTGTGACGGTCTTGCTCAGTTCTGCTGAAAGTTCAATAATTTTAAGCACTTTACTATTTGTTGTGTATGTGCTCCATGAAATTTTTAGAATCTTTCTATAGCACCACATTTCAAATGAATTTATTGTTTTTATTATATTTGTTGACAAGGTCCACGTTTCACAAGCATAAAGAAAAACTGACCAAACGTAACATTTTAGAAACCGCACACGTATACTCTTGTTTATTTTTTTGTCCGTTAAGAACTTTTTTAGCTTCAAAAATGCATTCTTTGCTAGAACTATCCTTGATTTTATTTCAACACTATTCTTATAATTGTTGTGAAAGAGTTTCCCCAGGTATCTAAATTCACCAACTTGTTTAAGGTAAACACCGTTACACTTTATTTTAATATTTTCTGTCACTTTTTTCCGTGTAAACACGTGCTTTGGTTTTCTTTTCGTTAATTTTAAGGTTCCATTCTTCACTTGCATTTACTACTTTATCCACTAATATTTGGAGATTCTGGGGATTTTCTGCCATCAACACTGTATCATCAGCATAACGTATGTTGTTTAGCACGTGTCCATGAATTTTCCCTCCGATATTACATTCCTTTAAAGCCTCATCCATAATCACTTCACTATAAATATTGTATAAAAGAGGAGATAATATACATCCTTGCCCAATACTTTTCCGTATTTTTATCCAATTCGTGCTACCTCCCTTTGTGATTACAGCCGCTTCCTGTTTTTTATAGAGTTGCATGATTATGTTGGTTATATTGTTCTCGATTTCAAAATACTGAAGCATTTTAAATAGTTGATCCTGGTTGATGCTATCAAACGCCTTTTCGAAGTCTATAAAACATACATAAATATCTTTTTTGCATTCGAACATTCTTTCGATAACCGTTCCTAAGATAAACATTGCTTCTCTCGTTCCCATTCCTTTTCTGAAGCCGAACTGATTATCGCTTAGCTGATTTGATATTTTTGCTTGCATTCTATTAAGAAGAATTTTTAAGAATATTTTCGATATATCACTTATTAGGCTTTTAGTGCGAAATTCTTCACATTTGCGGGAATTATTTTTTTAGGGATTGGTATAAATAGGGATTTGCAGAAGTCGTCAGGCATATTTTCTCTTTCATATATGTCATTGAACATGCTAAGAATGATATTCAGATTATTTTCATTTAAGGCTTTTATCATTTCACATGATATTCTATCATATCCCAATGCTTTATCATCTCTTATAGATTTCATTGCCCATACCAGTTCTTCATACAATATTTTTTGTGGCTGATTCTGATTCTCCGTTAATGGTTGTATGCTGATTTTCTGAATATCTTGTATTTCGTCACCTTTAAATTTCTCCATGATATATTTTTCCCAGATTTTTTTGTTAATCTTTTTCATGGACTAATTCATTATTTTCGTTATACAAACAACACAAGGCCTTTTTGTTATCCAAGTTACAGTATTTTTTTTTTTCTTGATACATTTTCTGGTCGTTCTTTGTTGCTATGAGTTGTTCTATTAATTCGCATTTCTTACTAACCCATTCTTCTTTAGCGTATTTTATTTTACGTTCGATTTGCTTTTGAATTTCATGGTATTTAATCGGGTTTGTCTCTTTATGTATTTTTCTTTCCGCCGTCATATCGAGTATTTCTTCTGTCATCCAACTTTGTTTTTTGCTTTCTTGTGGTGCTTGGATTGTGGTGCTTGTTGCTATTTTTAAGCTATCGTTAATATTGATCCAAATTTCGTTAATGGACTTTTCATTGCCTCCTTGATTGTGATTTTTTTCATATTCTTCGTTTAATATTTCATTATTTAACTTTTTTTTAGCTCTTCCATAGGTAGCTTCGGATTACTTTGTGATTTAGAAACTTCTTTATGCTTAATTCTCATGTGCGCAGCCAACAAGTTATGATCCGAGTTGATATCTGCTCCAGGGTATGTTTTACCATTTAGGATATTGTTTTTGTATCTGTTGTTAATTAATATGAAATCTATTTGGTTTCTAACAATATGCTTTTTTTAATCAGCTGGTGATTTCCATGTATAAAGACGTCTTATGGGTTTTTTGAACCAGGTATTAGAAACTGTTAAATTGTACTCTGTGCAAAAGTCTACCAGCGTATCCCCTCTTTCGTTTCTTTTTCCTATCCCAAACTGTCTAATTATATTTGTAGAAATCCCCTAAAATTATAAGCCTTTCTTGGCTACCACCCATTTTTATTACATTTTTTAGTTCTGTATAGAATTCTTTGCATTTCTGTTCAGGATGCGTTGTTGTTAGTGCATACACCTGCATTAAACTTGTACTGTTGCATTTTGTGTTTAATTTCATTATTATAATCCTTTCCGATATTGGGATACAGGCTGCTACTAAATTGTCTTTTTCTTCTCTGATAGCGAAACCTACACCGTTGTGATGTGATGAACTGCCTGAATAGTACACACTATAACCGTCATTTAATATCTTACCGCTACCGGTCCATCTCACCTCACTAAGTCCCGCTATGTCTACTTTTTAAGTTTTCAGCTCTTCTATTAAATTTTCCAACTTTCCACTTTTGTAAAGGCTTCTCACATTCCAAGAAGCAATGCTTAGAATATTATTACTTTTGGGACTATTTTTATTATATTCATCGTTGTCCTTTTTCATTTCGGTAGTCTTCCTGGGCAGCGTACGATGGTTTGTGGCCGTTGCCTTCCATCGGACGGTTACCTCTGTGTTTCTGGCATTCCTTTATTGATTTAGTTTTCTTGAATTCCAAAACCGATTTGCCGTTAAAAAATCCGATAATTTATCTGGTGTTCTTTGTTCGGTTGTATCATTTCCTTGGCGTCTTATAGGAAATTGTTGCTTTTCTCCCCTTTTTTGTATTTATTCGGGTTTCTCTTCACTTCTTTGTCTTTTATTTTGTGTTGAATCCTTTGTGGTATTTATTTCTCTCTTTAGGATTTCTAGCTCATCTTTATTTTCCTTCGTAACAAAGTTTGTTTCCCCTTATACTTGCTTTTTTCCCATTTGCTCTAAGTTGAATCATAGTAGTTGCTCCTATTTCCTTCCTATCCTCTCTCACTTCCTTGGGCAAGCCTTCTTTAATAATAATTGAAGAATTTTTTAGAAGCCATTTTTTTATCAAAATTTCTTTTTTTTAATCTCCAAGTTGTACAGCCCACTAATACTGGCCTTGCTCGGTTCCCTCTTTCTCCTATCCGTGATAAAAAATTAATATCTGTGTTGTTTATATTTATGTTTAATTTATTACCAATAATGTCTTGTATCGTTTCTTCCAATTGAAGATTGCCCATTTCTTTTTCTTCTAAGCCAAGTACTGCGATATTATTTTTTCTATTTTGACTATCTAATCAATTAATTATTTTCTCTTGTTCGTAGACTTTTTCTTTCAGCATTTCATTTTCGATTTTCAAGTCTGACAATTCCTGTTGGTTTTTTTGTATAACTTCTGAAATATGTTTTACTCTCTCATCCGTTATATCAATTTTCTTGTTAAATTCTCGCATTTGTAAGAGGATCTCATCTAATTTAGCATCCATTTTTGGTGTTTATTATTGTTTTTTGTTTTGTTTTGTTTTTTTTTTTTTTTAGTTATATGTATATTATTTATGAATGTAATTTATGTTTATTTTTTGTTTGTTTATAAATAATTGTTTTTGGCTGTTGGAATTTATTAATTTTTTTTTTATATTTGTTGATATTTATATATTATTGTATTGTAATTACTATTCAGCAACACTTCTGTATTATCGATAATTTAACCAGATACTGTCCTAGTAGATGGCGCTTCACGTTGCCCTTAAATTTTTTGGATTTAAAATTATCTAGGGCAGATGACCATTTTGTCTTTGATATTTATAGAAAACCAACGAACACAGATACCACAAGTCCAGTGAATTCTCTCCACCCACGTGCTACAAAATGGCTTCTTTTAATTCAATGATCCATAGAGCTCTAAATATCCCACTAAGTGATAAATATTTGGAAAAATTATTTACCACAATGAAAAACATCTATGCAAGTAATGGATATGAAGATTATGTCATAGATTCTCATCAAGAAAAAGTCAAATAGTTTTGCAAAAAGCACTTTGTACAATTCAGGTACAAAAATTTATCGAAGCCATAAAACCATTTCGTTTTATGGCAACATATCTTATAAAAATGGTAAAGTTTAAAAAGCACGTGGAGCTAATGTAGCTTTTAAACCGTTTGTGAAGTTGTCTAATTTCTTGTTGAACATCAAATCAAAAGTGGAAAAAATGAAAAAATCAGTTATTAGCAACTTAACTTGCGAAGATGGCTCGGGAGTATACTTGGGGCAGAAGGAAACATTGAAGATCTTATCGAAACAACACTGATGATTCCACCTTTGCAAAACACCTAGTGAATTCCGAGCATAAACATAAAGACGCCATGGAAATTTTACATTTTGCCAAAAATGATTTAAGAATGAATCTACTAGAGTCTCTGAAAATCCATAAATATAGCAGGGATGGTTTCTTAGCTCTAAACGATCAAATGATTCTTTCTGAGTCTATTTTATTTTCTTAATTATAGAAAAATTCCTTCTAGTCAAGTTACCATTAGTTTTCATTTTATATTTAACTGTATTTTGACGTATGAAACACACATATAATTGTTTATTAATTTACTTTTAAACTTTGTAACCGTTTTTCTGAAAAACACAAAATTTTTGCCTGGAACTTTATGTCTCTTCTGACAGCAGTCTATCTCAAAGCAACATTACACGAAGGCCATTGGCTTGGAATTCGATCTCGATAAATGTGACGTTATTCATTCTAAGCAGGGTCGTGTAAAGATGAAATACGCTAGCTCTTTGAAAATCATCGGAATCGTGACCATCAGGGAAGGTTCTACCGTCATCTAGATACCTGTAGTCTTTCCGTTGATCTTACGTTCTCTTTCCTCCGATCAGCTGGACTCAAGCCCGAAACAGGCTTTATCATCGCTACTGGTATGACAGCCGCGCTTACTCACCAAAATTATGTATTTAAGGCAGCAGTCTCTACTACTATGTGCAGAGCGTGCAATTCTCAGCCGAAGACGCTGATGCACCTCATCTCGACATGTCCTTCTTATGCCTCGAATACCTACATACATCGCCATAACGCTGCCCTCCGAGTGCTGTACTACTTCCTGAGACACAAGTATGAAGTGGACCCTACGCCAATGCTACCATATGCTCCAGGCGATTTCAAGTCCGTCGCCAAGAACTAGAAATGCATTATGCTCTGGAACTTCTCGTTCCCAACTACCAGGCAGCTCTCCCCTACTAAGCTTGATATAGTGCTCCCGGATATCTCATCCAAGAGTATGTACGTCATCGAGTTCTCTGCGTCCGCAGAAACGAACATAGTCTCGAAGCAGGAGTACTAAGTCAAAATGGTTTTTCTCATTATCGGTTGCCTTGACGGAATTTGTAACTCTCTCGAAACGAATCTTTCTCAAATTCCGGTTGGTAGGTCTCATCTTCGTCTCCTCATCTCTTTCATGCAGAGGCTGTCATTATAGGCACTCTTTGTACATTGAAATCGAATCAGACTGTCTTCAAGTAATATCCCTCGAAGTTTCTTTTATTTTTCTTTTAGTTGCTTCCACATCGCTGCAGTGCAGACGGACCTGCGGACGATGGTGGACTGTTGGACGTACAGACTACACGGCCACAAGTCAATGAACTTTCTTCAAAAGACTTAGCTGAATTGTGCAGGTTTATGTCTCTGAAGGAGATGGGTAGCTCCGGTGTGTAAGCCGTGTATCTTCTCTTCCCCCTTGGCAGAAATGAATTTGTTAAAATATCAAATTTAACAATGATATTTTTATTTGTAGCAGACCATAAAATTGGTATACAAATTGTCACATTATTTCGTCACGTATTTCATTTTTAAATTTATTATATTCTCAATGTGCACATAGCACTTTAATACTATGAACATAAACCTACCTTTTTAGAAAAATTGAAGTCATTGAGTTCAATTTCTAAGAAGCGTTGTTTCAATTTTAGTTTGAAACATGCGCTTGATTTTTCACGTTGGATATTTTTCTGTAGGCTTTGGAAATTTCTATGTAATGAACTACTTAAATTACAGATTTCAAAGAGTTGAAACGAATAATAATAGTCTTTCTTTTAATTCTAAATGGAAAAAATCAACAAAGGGTGTACCACAGGATAGTATTTTATGGCCGGAATTGCTTCAACTATTCATAAACGACTTGGGCGGGTGACATCACAATAGTCGTTCATAGCCCAAATGAGAATGATCTCAGCAGAATGGTTCACTGGTGTATAGGTAATGGCTTGTCTCTTAATCTAAATAAAACCCAAATTCAAAAATTTCAAATAAATAATATTAAAAGTGGGTTGGACGTTATTCCTGGGCTTTCAAATACTATAAAGTTTCTGATAATCACTTTTGATTGTAACATTAAATGGAGAGCTCACATCGATTTGTTATGCGCCTAACTTTATACAGTTTGTTATCAAATTAGAGTGATGACGGGAAGAGTTGATATGAATTCTTCGTTACTTATATATTATATACGCTTTTGCTCGATCATGTCGTTCGGGATTATAGTATGGGGCCCGAATAGTTACGCAAAAAGACTCCTTATTTAAAAAAAAAAAAAAAGTTTTAAGGATATTATATTTGGATAAAAAAAAAAAAAAAAGTTGCAACCCCATTTTTAAAAACAAGAAAATTATGACATTCCGTGGTTTATATGCCCCGGCAATGATCAAATTGGTAATGAAAAATAAAAATTACTTTCTCCAAAATAAAGTATTTTTCAAATCGTTTCACAAGGCAAAAGCGTGGCTATTCTCCTCCGTGTTGCAATTACAAATGTATAGATGAAGGACCTCGTAACCAAACCATAAAAATATATATAATAAGAAACTGCAAAATTATTAACTGCCTTATGGAAAAGGTCGGAGCGACTTTTGTGACGGCCGTAAAAAAGTACCTGACTGATAAATGTCCATACTCTATGAATGATGTTCTTCTATGAGCCTGGAGCACAATATGCGGTCACTAATGGCTCATGATTTGCGACTTTCGTATTTGTACGGATTTTATTTATTTATTTATCGTATTTTAAATTATTAGCGTATTTTAGTATTTGACATCTCAGCTGAGAAGATTTTTGTTTGTTTGTTATTATTTTATTTATTTGTTATTAAATGGCATTTATCTACATTTATATAACAATACTCAAGTACATATAAAAAAACATTTTATATATATATTTTAAAACTGTCCGAAATATAAACTCACCTCTTGCAGTATGCATGTCACACTGCCAAAATGCACACAAAATGTATTTTTCAAACAAGCATTTTTTCTCCTGGTCTTAGCCTATACCTGGAGGCCTTGATAAAGTCATCATCAATAGGTACTCCTTTATGAAAGAATATATCTCAGCCGCCTGCTGTCTGAGAGTTTATCGATATATTCCCTTGTTCTTGCGTATGACCCCCTTACTAACCCTGATTCGAGTATGCTCCCGAAAGTGGTCACTATGTCCAGATACTGCATATCCCACGTGCAATCCGTGAGAAAATCAGCATCTGGATCCAGCAAGCACCTCACCTGCTCGAAACTGAATGTTTCAGTACGGGCCTCTGTAGCGAAAGCTGTTGGCTCCGTACTTAACGTTTAAGTAACTGGCTGAACTTTGAACGAGCAGCCATTTGATACACTAATTGGGGACGTAGCGATCTCAAGATCACTTGTAGTTTTGATGTCCCCGAGAGACGCCGACATGGAAATAAGCGAAAAAAACTTTGGTGTTGCAACCGAAGGCCTTAGTAGATTTTGCTGTTTAGCAATCCTCTCAGGAGTGGCATCAGTCGACAAACGACTGGAATCAAATCCTTCCTGGTCTGCGTTTCTGGATTTTTCCCCTTTGGAGCAACAGAGATTTTGGGACCCTCTGGTGTAGTATTGAGAGTCCTTACTTTCTCCTGTTCCCTAATTCCCTTTTCTGTGCCAACTTGTGCCGGTGTCTTTCCCTTGGGTGGCCGCTATTTTTGCTGACGCCCTTTCTTTTGTCTCGTTGCAACTTGACCTGCAGCAGGGGTTGCATGTATACGCTCCTGTGGTGAATGATGTTGTTTCACCACTTTGACAATCAGAGCCTCCATATCTCTTGGCACCGTTTGGTATGACACGCTGGCGTCGCTTCCACCCGATCCAACCACCCGGCGACGAGCCTCTGGATATGCAAGTCCTTCTTTCACCTTGAGCCACTGAAAAGCGGCCTCCTGCTTGTAAGTCAAACAGTTTTTATTACGAACGGTGTTTTTTATTACGAAGTGTGTACACTTTTACAGTGCACACACTTCAAAGGTTGGACTCACGGTATGCCTCTGTGCGGCGGCTTACCACACACAAAAAATTCCTTCCTTTTACATTTCGATGCCAGGTGTCCATATCCTTGGCATCGAAAGCAGCGAAGCGGTTCCGGTACATAAAGACGGACCGGAACACACTGGTGAATTCCAACATCGATGTGGGATGGAAGACTGGTTCCATCGAATGTAGATTGTAATATTGGTGATTCCACCAATGCTTCACCCTTTCTCCACTTTATTCGTTGGGCCGCGATGATACCTTGCGGACCCAACTCGTTCGTGATTTCCTCAATTGTACAGTTGAGATCACTGCAAAAAACAACATCTTTAGTGTAGTTCAAGATCGGATGAGGTGTGATGTTTTGATGTTTACCTCATCATCTTCCAACCTTGACACAACCAATAAGTTTTCTGCCTGCTTGGCAGAAAAAACCTAGATAAATAGGTCGCAACGAATCTTCTGGACGCTTTTGACACAACAAGAACCTCGGAGGGTTAAACCCCCGGAGACAACCAATGACATTGGCTTGCTGTCCTTAAAAATTTTTGTCTAGGGGTTTGGTCCCCCTAACGTTTATTAACTAACCGAGATGCCACTCGGGGCCCGTAACGTGGTGTCGCCCGGTTTCGGATGGGACAGGAAAAGTGTTCCACCAATAGCACCGACCGGTACTGGGGATCCTACCCCTACACCGTAGATTTTAACTTTTCCTTTTGTACTATCAAATAGGATTTTGTTTTTGGTTTTAAGGGGTTTTCCTTCCCCACACACAGAAGAATTTTGTCCGGGAGGAGCGAGGTCCTTACGTAGAGTAGTGAAAACTGATGGATGTTCCCCTATCTGCCACCTGGGGCCCCGCCCAGTGGGAGTTCGCTTCTCCTCTGTACTGCAGCAAACTGGAGCAACCAGTGCTGGGGATATCTGCTATTTATTTGTCATTTTATTTGTTATATTAGTTGTTATTTTTTTGTTATTTACTGTTATTAACTGTTATTTATTTGTTAAAAACTAATATCTCCGTTGAGGTTTTTTTATTTTTATTTTTATTTTTTTTTTGTTATTGAAAGAATGACATGTTCTGAAAAACAATGTTTTGTAAAAAAAGAACGAATAAATATTGAATTGAATTGAATTTAATACAAAGGACTGCGCTCATAGAAAGTTGTTCGATGATAGAAATTATATTTATGTTCACCGCGTGTATTGTATTGGCCTGTTGATGTTTCGTCTGTTGCTAGCATATTTTTGAAGTGCATGAATACTAGAAGCTCATCAGCTTAAATAACAAATACAGTAAAAATTGAATTTTAACGAAAGCTGCCTTAGTTTCTCTATAGTTCACACTAGGCAATAATATAGTAATATCGTTTTGAGCCATGAATACCCTACCTATTTCCGTACTTTTGCCCCAAATTTTAATACCGTAAATCATAATAGGTTTGAATACAAATGGCCATAGTAAAACATCATCAATTCCTGATAGTGCAATTAACTTTTTGATATGCGCAATTGAAAATATGTTTTATTAAGATTTTTTCGTACATAGCTTACTTGTTCTGTACATTTTAGATAACTGTCAATGTAAATACGAAGAAAATTTGTAGACTAGTATTGATAATGTTCGTAATCGTAATGTTCTCGATATGTAATCATTATTTCTTGGTTAGCTGAATTTAGGTTTAAGTGCATAGAACTTGTTTTCTCGATGTTGATTGTAAAGCAATTTTTAATGAATCACATTTGGAACTGCCGAATTGCGTTTTGTGTTTTTTCTGTTGCTTCAGTGAGAGTAATTTTCGATATACGCACTGAGATATCATCGGCAAACATAGTAAGTTTTCCGGTTGTAATATGTTCCGGAAGATCGTATATAGAAACTGAAGAGAAAAGGGTCCAATTTATTCCTTGGGGTACCGATTTTTTATCTCATTTTATGTTGAATGGCATACTTGATATGCCCCTTAAAACTGTAAAAACTATCTGTTTTAGAGATAGGATCTCTTATTCCCATAATTTTTACTTACCTTTCAGAAACTGGTGATTTACTCCATCGAACGCAGCACTCAAGCAAAAAAAAAGTCCCAAAGCTTTGTGTCCGTTATCAATTTCTTTCGATATGTATTCGTATAGATCAAACACTGCAGATGTAGCTGAATGCTTTGTTCTCGAAGCCATGTTGTAATCTATAAAAATGGCTTTTTCTGTAATCTTGAGAACACTTTCAATAGATATGGGTCTATAGTTGTCAATATTAGCGAGAGTTGTTCTTGTCATTCTTTTTATGTATTGGTACAACTATTGCTATTTTTAGAACATTTGGGAAATACAGTATTCTATGCTCTTATTTATTTTATCACTGAATTATTGGACTACCAACGGGTAGTGCATTAAAGTCAGTCAAATATTTGTTTGGTAATTTAGGTATTTTATTATAGATTTCGTATTTATCTGTTGGCGATATAAACATTGAATTTACTATAAATACGTCACAAAAAAAAGTAATTAAATAAATAGCTTTGGTGGGCTGGTGTAGTGCATGGTATATGCATGAAGGATGTGCGCTCAGCCTCTGAAAATAGAGAAATTATCAGCGGAAAAGGTAGTATACTGGTATCAAAGTGGGCTCTATAGTGTCCTGCGTGGACAGCCAATATAACTTTACCTAACCTTTAAACCCCAGGTTGTAATTACGAGAAAAATTTACAAATAGAAGTCACCTAAAATGAATACAGTAACGTAGAATTTCAAATTTATAATGAGTGGGAATGTTGAGAATACATTATAAAGTTTTATTTTTAATATAATTGGCCTTATTTCCACATTGATATGTATGCAACTTCATGTTTGTGTACAGTTTACACAGAAGAATATGAACGTGTACACATGTTTAAACTATAGAGCAATTACATAGTTCCTTTTGTCGTTATTTATGTTTAAACATTTACTTTGTTATGAAATTTTTGTTACCTAACAAACATTTCATACTTAAACCTGGTTATTGGAACAAGCCTATTATTTATATACGTATATTTTTAGTTACTGACCAGTGGCGCTCTCCTCGCCCTTGCTATGGTCATGTTTGTGATATATATACTTAATTCTTCTAACTTTAGCACTTGAACAGTTAAGTCAAATTAATTGACTGGGTGCGATAGAGCACACATACAGAATGGAATTACAATGGGAGAAATATATATTTTAATTTGGTTAAATTAATTATTGATAATTAGATTTACTTAAATGGTCGTGACAATTTTGTGTTATCATTAACCCGGTGAGATATGATTTTATTTGTTTAATATAATTAATATAACATTTTGGTTTTTTTAAATAACCTAAAAATGTTTCTGCACGTGTTATTCGATAGCCAATTATAGATTAATTATTTTTTGGTTACAATAGTTATTCTTAATTATCACTTGTAGTGAGATGAGTCTTTTGTTTGAAAGATTTTTACATATTTGTAAATTTATTTTTGCTGTTTGTATATAAATGTATATAGAAACTTTTATAGAAATTGTAAATACTTTTCTATAGAATCGAAACCTTTGGTTTTGTAAAAAGTTTTGTATATACCTTTTTCTTGTTTTATAAATTGTACATACTTATTCATAGAGAATGAAAACTTTGGTTTACAAATAAATTACCTCTTGTACATAGTAAAAACAATCTTTTATTAACCTTTCTGACAGCGCCATAAGCAGAGTAGGGATTTCGGTGAAGCCGAATTCTATTTTCACACGGCTAGTTCCGCATACCATGTGAAGGGTCTATTTTCCTCTGGGGGTATGTGTTAACTCCGATTAGCGCATGCTTTTGGGCCCACACACACTTTTCATTGACAATTTTCTCTTACAGTATAGATATTTAGATCATCGGAAATTTGGATTTCAATCAAAATTTCGCTAACAGCAGATTTTAACCCCAATAAGGGTTAGTTTTGTTTTTCTGTTACATTTGGTAGCAGACATTTTACATGGTGTTTGTGAAATCTGACTCACTTGCCTTTGGCCTGTCATTCAATTATTATTATTATTTTTTTTTTTTTTTTTTTGCTTGTGGTAACCAATCATTTATAAGCAATTTTTTTTGCGCTGTCAGTGGATCACTCCACCTGGCCCCTTTTTGAAATTTTTTTTTTTGAGAACAGTTGATGCGTTTTAAATTTTTTTAGGTACCTGGGGTTTAGATTACATTAAAATTTGAAGTATATATACATACAAAATACTAATAATGGCAGAGAAAAATCAGGACGCTAACCTTATTCCAACAAACGTGATATCGTCTCCAATATCGACGCCAGTGTCAAAAGGAACCAGACGAAAGAAACAACCTATGACTCCGGTAAGACAAACTTCTCTATTCGTTAAGGAACTCGTGTTCCTGACACATAGTTAACAACTTCGGTTGTAAAAAATCAGGAAGCAATTTCTGATATTACTAAACACCTCGACGTAACGTATACGAAACAATCGATCGTACCGCATTCTCTAAAAATACAGGATGTTTTCAAAGAAATTAAACTCTTAAATGTGTTGGAACCTGTTTCAATTGTTAACTTCATCGCTTCAGTAGATGATGTTATGGCCTTGCATCTTTTTCCGGAACCATCGATCGTTAAAAATTTGGTTTCTAGAGTACAACCTCAGTCCAGGCCCAAGTGGTCTACATTTATTGGTCAAGATTTAGCATGGCCCCAAATTCGTGAAAATATGTTAGGTTGTATACCTCCTCCTGAGTTGCAGTCCTTAATTTCTTGTTTTGTCCGTAGACTTCAACGTTCTGACGAAAAATTTTACGACTTTTGCCATTCTGTGCGCAAATATGCTCGCATTGTCTGTCCGTTTTTTTCCGAATTATAGATTATTAGTATTATTTTTTCGAATATTAACGCTCTGACGTTTGATTTGAGTTATACGTGGGATATGCCCCACTCATTTGATCTATTAGAGTCTTTGGCTTTGAAGATTAACTTAATACAGCTTAAGAAGCTTTCCTTTGAGGAAGATTCGAAAACTTCCTTAAATTTACAAACGACTCATACTTCGTCGAACCCCTCACCAAACATGCCTACTTCACCAAAAGCTGCATCACGTTCTCATTCGTTCACTTCAAGTACTTCGTCTTTTAGGTGTGCGTATTGTAAAAGGTATGGACATCTGTTGGCGTCGTGCCCCATTCGTCCTTCACGACCCACATCTTCTACTTCTGTTACTCAACCCGTAGAACAGAAGCCATTAAATTCAAAAAACTAATTTTCGCCCTCCCTACCCGGACTTTAAAGCTGCCTCTAATATACTTATCTTTTTATAAGCAGCCCTTTTTGGCCCTATTAGATTCGGGTAGTTCATGCAACCTTATTTCCACGTCGTCCGTACGTACGTTAGAGTCCCGTTTTAGAATTAAAATTTATTCTGATTCTTCGTATGCCGACCTACCCGGTGGAAATCGACTTCTATTGTCAAGTTATTGTTTTTTACCATGTTAAATTGGTCCTTTTACATGGAGGGCAAAATTCTATATTTCTCCAAATATTCCATTTCCAGTCATTGTTGGATCTGAAACACTCGCTCACGCTCAACTAATCATCGATTTTGCATCCTCGCATGTTGCCTTTTCGTTCAATCGACACGTTAAACTCTCCTTTGTTCCGTCGGAAAATAAAACTCAATTTTGCAACGTAATTTCAGAAGTTATGGCTCCTCTATCGAAACTACAATCGAGTCGCCTTGACTCCGTCTTGTCATTGTACTCTTCTGTACTGTCCTCGAGACCTGGTTTGGCTCGTGATTTTGAATATAAATTAATTTTAAAAGACCCAGAACCTGTCCGTAAGTCACCTTATTATTTTCATAAAGACAAGTTGAAGCTCTTAGAAGATCATATCCAAGAACTATTGGCTTGGGATGTTATTTCACCTTGCGTTTCTCCGTACGCCACTCCCGTCTTTTTTGTGCCTAAACAATCAGGCGTTAGACTTTGTGCGGACTATAGGTTCCTCAATCCAAAAATCCAGTTTGATCCACTTACTTGTGGAAAAATGAGTTCGATATTCGATTCGTTAGCGTCGGCTAATTACTTTTCTACGGTGGACATGAGTAAAAGCTTCTACCAAATTTCGTTAGCCCCAGAGTCTAGATCTATCACGGCAATAATCACCCCTTTTGGCCAGTTTTGTTTTAATAGACTCCCTTTTGGCTTAGTCAATAGCTCTCAAGCTGTAAATCGTTATTTGTTGCGAGAATTCTCCGATTTCCGCAAAGAAGGCTTCTTCCTACAATACTATGATGATTTAATCATATATTCTGCAAATTTAGATGATCATATTTCTCAACTTGAAAGAGTTTTTCAGCGTTTCAGAGAACTTAACTTAACTATAAACCCCGATAAGCTTAGACTTTGCATGACCCGACTTAAGCTGCTCGGCCCTGTTGTGTCCAATATGGGAAAACTTCCGGGCCCCGAAAAGTGCGCCGCCATTTCTTCCCTCCCCTTTCCAAAAAACTTAAAGGAAATTCAGAAATTTGTAGGTATGTGCGCCTTTTACGCTAAGTTTATCCCTAATTTTTCTTCGATTATAGCACCTCTTAATGCCTTTAAAAGGAAAAATGCGAAATTTATTATTACCCCGGAGCATTATGCTTCCTTCGAAAAGTTAAAATCAGCTTTGGTCTCCCCACCCTTGTTGCGTTTCCCAAACTTTAGCCTTAGATTTGTGGTGACTACTGATGCATCCTCTGTTGGTATTTCTTTAACCCTTTCTCAAATTTTTAGTGATGGTAGACATCCAATGGAGTATTTCTCTCGAAAACTCCAAGGAGCCGAAACTCGTTATAGTGCTCACGAGTTGGAACTTTTAGCCGTGGTTAAAGCCCTGACCCATTTTAAAGATTACTTATTAGATAGAGAGTTTACTTTGGAAACCGATTGTAAAGCACTTTTGTGGCTTTTCCGTACGCCTCAAACTTTTAATAAGTTGAGCCGCTGGATTTTGCATTTATCCCGTTTTAAATTTTCTGTTATTCACATTAAAGGTGCCGATAACGTTGTTTGTGACGGTCTTTCCCGTCTTTTATATCCCGATTCGACGGTCTCCTCGAAGACCCACCCCGAAGATGGCGAAGTGTGTGAGAATACTCAGGAACATAATCATATGCATTTACTTAATCAAATTCTTCATACTGGCCCTCAGGGTTATTTATCTATTATTAAAGCTCAAAAAAACTCTGAATTTTGTAATTCCGTTTTCCGTGATATTCAATCCGGGTCAAACGTCATGGGTTACCTTATTCGAGAGGGACTCTTGTGCAAACTTGTTGGTAAAAATCGCTTAAAAAGGATTGTGTTGCCCGAAAGTATGCTCACGTATGTTCTAGAATATTTTCACAATCTCTCTCATTCTGGCAATTTGAAATTATATAGAGACGTTGCTAAACGTTTCTGGATGACAAATTTATTCTTGAAGGTTAAAGATTTCGTAAAAGGATGCAAGGTATGTTCTATTACAAAACCCTTTAATAATTCTATTAAAGTCAAGCCTGTTTTTATTGAACCGGAGAACGTTTGGTCCTCAATTTATATCGATTATATTGGCCCCTTAATAACGTCCTCAGGAAACTTCATATCAGATAATGGTCCAGCTTTCAGATCAAAAGCTTACGAAGATTTCCTTCTTAAATCGGCCGTTAAGCCTGTTTTTCTGTCTGCTTATAATCCCCAAGCTAATTCTTCCGAACGTATTAATAGAAACATTAAAATAAATCTTTCGGCTGTTTTCAAAATGGAAGAGTTGCCTCATAATAAATGGTGCGAGGTTCTACCTCGTATTGTATTTAACTACAACCGTACCTTCCATACAACTATTGACGCTTCTCCAGCTCAGATATTCTTAGGTCGAGATCTTCGAACTCCTTTTGATAATGCGTATAATATAATGCTTTTGGACCCTAAAATTGACCTAAACGAAGTCAAAGCCGCTATGAAATTAGCCCGTAAAAAATCGGAGAAAACCTATAATCAGACGCCTGAAGTACCTCCCTTGATTGTGGGACAACACGTTATGCTAAAAAATTTAGAACCAACATCGTCGTTTGATACCGATAAAAAATTCGCTGATCGATTTACCGGTCCTTATGAAATCACGAAATTTAATACCCCATCGTCTTTAGTCCTTCGTCACGTCGAAAATAATTCGGTAAAAAGGTGTCACATTAAACATGTGAAACCCATTTAAATTTATATAAATTTGAATATAAATTGCCCCTATTTTATTGAAATTGGGCTGAATAATATTTATCTAAATCAGGTTATGTAATTTGAATTTAATTTTATTTATCTAATTCCTTTTTCTAAATGTACCAAAAATGAGTCCTGATTCGAACAATTTTCATGACTTAAATAAATTCTTCGAGTACTCAGATGGTCCTTAGCTGCATTTTGGAATGATTAGTTAACATTCATTATAATATGGCTACATAATTTTTTAAATTTCAGGTCATTTATAGATCAAGAAATTTATATTTTGGGATCTTTATGTTCGATTGAACATCATTATTTAAAGAATACCCTTTTTCCGGTAATTCAAGCTCTTTAATTTTTTTTCTCTCGCTTTGAGCGCAAAATTTGTTAATTCATAAAATAAAAAAGTGTTTTAAAAACTACGTGACTTTATCTGCGAGTGAACTATTTCCGAAAGTTTAATGGTATCATAAACTATATTGGCTGCTGATAACGGTCCTTTGGTAACATATTCGGAAAATTTTGAGTAACCCTTGTAATCGTAATTGCTACAGTATTAAGATGACATGATGGAAATATGTATTTGGAGATGTCATGGATACAAAATTTGAATCGTAGAACGATTAACACAAAAATTTTTTTTTTTGCTTCGAATGATGGTTCGTTATTTGGGAATTGTTATCATGACTATTGTTGACAACGTATCATCCATTGTTGTAATGGATTGACACTCATGCATTTGTTGAACTTATAACATATAAAAGTAATTTTTTGAATATGTGGTGGATAATAGCAATTTCTACATCTAATTACAATTTGAACGCTTATACCATCACATGAATTAATAATTTATGGTCAATATCATGGATAATATTACAGGATACATCTAATTACACTTGGAAAACCGATACCATCATATGAATTACTACTTTACGTTACATTGAGTGAAAATATTCTCTGAGAGTTACCTTGGTCCATGTGATATTATGGTGCAGCGTTGATTCAACGTAGAAATTCGTTATACCTATTCAATCTACAAATGGTGAACTGTGAATAGTGGAAAAATTAAACTTTAAATAAATTTTTTTTCTTAATCCAGTCAAATGTTTGTTAAAGCTTGAATTATTGGGGGGACGGTACTTCTCGATTATTTTTTCTAAATTTTATTAGGTTTAATTTTAAGTATTAAATAGGAAAATTTATTTTTATTTTGAATGGTCTCGCATACTCGAATAAATCCGGGTATATTCATTACCCAATGTATGTGAGCTATCTCGTAATTAAATTTAGTTATTTAATTTTTCTTTTCTTGCTTAGGCTAATTGCTTTTGAATAACACTGTGTGTATTATTATTTCTTTTTCTTTTTTTCTCTCACTTTGGATCGTTGTCTTCGTGATAAACGTTTCAAAGAAAAAATTTTTTTTCTTCAATTTATTTAAAAAAAAAATTTTTCTTTTCCCGTTTGCGTGGGGGGATGTTATGAAATTTTTGTTACCTAACAAACATTTCATACTTAAACCTGGTTATTGGAACAAGCCTATTATTTATATACGTATATTTTTAGTTACTGACCAGTGGCGCTCTCCTCGCCCTAGCTATGGTCATGTTTGTGATATATATACTTAATTCTTCTAACTTTAGCTCTTGAACAGTTAAGTCAAATTAATTGACTGGGTGCGATAGAGCACACATACAGAATGGAATTACAATGGGAGAAATATATATTTTAATTTGGTTAAATTAATTATTGATAATTAGATTTACTTAAATGGTCGTGACAATTTTGTGTTATCATTAACCCGGTGAGATAAGATTTTATTTGTTTAATATAATTAATATAACATTTTGGTTTTTTTAAATAACCTAAAAATGTTTCTGCACGTGTTATTCGATAGCCAATTATAGATTAATTATTTTTTGGTTACAATAGTTATTCTTAATTATCACTTGTAGTGAGATGAGTCTTTTGTTTGAAAGATTTTTACATATTTGTAAATTGTTTTTGCTGTTTGTATATAAATGTATATAGAAACCTTTATAGAAATTGTAAATACTTTTCTATAGAATCGAAACCTTTGGTTTTGTAATAAGTTTTGTATATACCTTTTTCTTATTTATAAATTGTACATACTTATTCATAAAGAATGAAAACTTTGGTTTACAAATAAATTACCTCTTGTACATAGTAAAAACAATCTTTTATTAACCTTTCTTACAGCGCCATAAGCAGAGTAGGGATTTCGGTGAAGCCGAATTCTATTTTCACACGGCTAGTTCCGCATACCATGTGAAAGGTCTATTTTCCTCTGGGGGTATGTGTTAACTCCGATTAGCGCATGCTTATGGGCCCACACACACTTTTCATTGACAATTTTCTCTTACAGTATAGATATTTAGATCATCGGAAATTTTGATTTCAATCAAAATTTCGCTAACAGCAGATTTTAACCCCAATAAGGGTTAGTTTTTTTTTTCTGCTACAACTTTATTCCAAGTTAATCAAGAACAATTAATTATTCCAAAAGTTTTGTATATTCGTTCACGTTTGCGTTTACCATAACGCGTACAGACTTTTTTGTAGTTTTAATTTAATACTTTTCGATATTGGAACAGTTTCCCCAGAAGTAAATGTCATATTGATGTTGCTGTATAAGTACTAAACTTGCATCATCGTCTCTTAATCAACATTGCGCCAAAGGTTATACATGCATATTCCTTCAACATCTATATCGAGTTTGAAATTATATTAAAAAGATTTGCCGAATGGACTTTAAAGTTTAGGTTCATAAATAGAAACAGCCCCTACAAATTATAGATGACCTGATACAATAATAACGTTATTATTTAGCGGTGCTTGTTCAATGACATTTCTAATGAAGAGTATGTTTGTTTTTCAAGATTTAATTGCTGGGCGTTATCTTCAAATTATTAATTAAAACAAGAAAATGTTACATCAATTTTAAATTGAAGTTCAGCTTTAACTTTGCTGTGAAAGAATACTGTTGTATCATCAGAATATTGCATTTTGTTATTTCTTGGGATCTTTGGAAGTTGATTTACCTACAGGGCAAAAAGCAACAACTCCAATATTGATCCTTGAGGTATACCATGTTTCACCTTCAAATAGTTTGAAAATATTTGATTTTTTGTATTAGCATCAATTGAAATAATTTTGACACATTGTTGTCTATTTGATAAATACGACTAAAGCAATTCCCAAGCCTTCCTTCTTATTCCATAAAAGAATAGTTTATGAAGAGAGCAAATTTGTGTGTAGTAATAATTTATATAAGAATTATATTAAAGAATAAAAATTTCCTTTGTAAGCATCTGGTTGATTTCCAAATACAAAATTATTATGCAAGAAACATACAAATTTTTGCATATATTTAGTTTGTTTTCATATACTTGTTGGAGGGACGCTTCAAAGGTAATAGAACGAATACATCATGTCCAGAAACTTAAATTTAACCAATTTTTATCAGCATCTTATGTAAATTTATTGCTGTATAACATTTTTTGGAATTTTCAATAGAAAACAGTTCAAAAACATACTATACAGCTAATAAAATAGTTGAAAAAAAAACACTATCTGTCGGTATTTGTGGCTCTTTTCACATAATCTAAAAGTGATTTATAAAAACTTTACAATACTTTTTTGCCTTAAAATAGTACTATAAAACACAGACAATAAAAAATTTATTTTTTGGTTAAAAATTCAATTCATTCCTTATTATTAAATTATGGTGATACAAAGAAATTTGTTACTAATTTTGTAACGAAGGTTAATACTAATATATTGAAGCGTTGTATTAGGGTGAAATGAACAAGTACTAATAAGAATGGTTGTTAACCGAGATATTCTCTCGAACTAGATTATTCTAGCCACGAGTTAACCGTACTCAATCTCATATATGTAACAAGTTCAATTCATTCATAAATGTTTACGTGGAAGCGTGAAAATTAATTAGTCTGAAATATATATTTGAATTAAGAGAAAATAATAAAATCAGTATTTAAAATTCTAATAAATTCGAGTTTTATTCTTCAATAATAAAAAAAGTTAATTCAATTTCGTAACCAATATTCTTTCACAATTATTCAAAAAAAAAATAGTCCATACAAAAGCAAAGAACAGAATTATATATACAAGTGACTTGATTCGACAAATTGCGTACCGCATTCAACAAATTCAAAAATAGTGAAGTAAAAAAAACAAAAAAACATATTACAATGAATGCATACCTAACCTACACAATTTGTCAAACCAAGCGACCGTTTTAGTTTATACAAAATGATATAGTCCCTATAAAGGAGAGTTAATCATATTTTAAAAGGATTAAAAATAATCCTAAGTTTACTTAATAAACTCTATAAAATATTAAATATTAATGACATAGTCAAAAATACAAAATGATATCGTCTCTATAAAGAGAGTTAACCATATATTAAATGGATTAAAAAAATCCAAAGTTTATTTAATAAACTTTAAAAGAAATAAATACATATTAATGACATGGTCAAATAATATAAAATGATAGTCTAAAATAAGGAGTTAGTCATAAGTAGTATAGTCACAGGGATTTCAGCACAGTTGGATGGTACACTTTTCCAAAAAGGGCAAACCTAGGTGAATGTTGGAAACCTCGGTTGAATGCGAAGTTGGAGGGGATAGATGACGTCATTGACCAATAGTAAATCAAGATGGCGTTGGGAGGTGTGGTGGGGCGTGGCTGACAGAGCGTTAGTGTGTTTCATGGCGGAAGTGGGGCTTAAAGTGGTGGGCGTGGTTGACAGGAGTGTGTTTCTTAGAAGTGGGGGTTAAAGGGGGTGGGAATTGGACGTTAGATGAGATAATCGAGCCCACTTTCAGCACAGTTGGATGGTACACTTTTCCAAAAAAGGGCAAACCTAGGTGAATGTTGGAAACCTCGGCATTGACCAATAGTAAATCAAGATGGCGTTGGGAGGTGTTATTGAGTCAGCGATGTAATATGACACTTGAAATTTACATAATAAAAATACATGTTCAAACTTGTTTGAATGGACTTTGATCTTAAAATAATTTTACACGTGTCAGCAATTTTCAAGAATATGTTGAAATAGATTTGACCTTGAAAAATATGATATCATCATCTTGTTACAAGTTCAAACTTGTTTGAAATAATTTGACATGTGTCAAAACACGTGACCGGATGTTAATATTTTTTTATGATTAAGCAATGTAATGTGACACTTGAACGTGTTAGATAATAATTTGCAAATCTGAATTCCAAGAAAAGAATATTATGAGTCTGCAATTTTCAAGAATATGTTGAAATAGATATCATCTAACCTTGAAAAATATTGTAATTTGACACTTTAAGTATACATGATAAAATTCAAGATACGTGACCGGATGTTAATATTTTTTTATTGAATCAGCAATATAATATGACACTTGAAATTTACATAATAAAAATACATGTTTAAACTTGTTTGATCTTAAAATAATTTTACACGTGTTAGATAATAATTTGCAAGTCTGAATTCCAAGAAAAAATAATTAGTTTGAATTACGATTATAAAAATATCAAATTACAACTTTTTTAGTGGGGGGGATAATGCTATAAAAAGTGATGTACGTAGCTGTTGAAGTATCTCTTTTGAAATTCACCTTTGCTTCAGTTAGTTTTTTCTGTATATATTTTTTACATTATTTTTATTATTATTATTATTATTATTATTATTATTATTGTCTCATCTATTTCATAGCAGGGCTGAGCCCGATTTAGTTTACCGCACGGACACAGTCAAGTGACGGTAAACTGTTTTTTCCTTGTTCTGGTCTGTCATGTGAACCGGAGAATGTGTGTGAGTGTGCGTGTATATTTGTGAGGGTATTTTTGTTCTTGTAGTGTGTATAAATGTATGTATGTTTATTGTGTTCAGCGACCTCGCCTTTTGGGTGATGTGTGTGGTGTTGTATTGTGTTGTGCTCGCTTTCGCGTTCGATGAGCGATTGGGACGTTCTCCGTCGGTTTTGAATAGTGTGCAATTTGGCCATGTGTGAGTCTTGTGAGTCTTACAATGGGTGAAGTGTTTTGTGTGAGGTTTTGATTTATTGGTGGTGGTACGTGTATGGGTGTTGTGGTTAATAAAGTTATACTATGTTGTGTTTCTTGTGAAGTGTTTTGTGTTTTGTTTGAGACATCTGATGGTCTTGATATTTGATCTTGTGTGAGGCTTGTTAACCGAGCAATGGGTGGTGTGTTATGTGTTTCGTTTCGATAAAGTGGGGGTGGTGCGTGTATGAGTGCTGTTGTAGTGTAAGTAATGATGTTGTGTTGTGATGAGTTTGTTTCTTGTGTATTGTTTTGTGTTTGGTTTGGAGAATGTGCTGATGTTGCGTGTGTGAGTGTTGTTGTAGATGTGCTGTGTTGTGTCGGGTATATTTCTTGCGTTATGTTTTGTGTGTGTAACTGTGTGTTGTGTGGGTGCTGGTGTGAAGTTTCCGTGTTTGGCATGAGTGTGTTTGCATTGGTCGGAGAGTATGTTGTGTTTGTTGTTGTTTGTTGAGCAGTGGTTAATGTTTGTGTTTGGAGAGTGCTGTGTCCCATAGAGAGAAACTTTCTCACTATACGGCAAGTATTAATTATAACTGCCTTTTGTAATTGTATGTATGTGTTTTTGTGTAGTTCAAGTGTATGCAGACTGTTGTGAAGTGTTGTTGGTATGACGCCTATTGAGCTTAGTATCACCGGAACGACAACAACTGTTGTCATTTTCCATTGATTCCTCAGATCGACAGCTAGATCGGTGTATTTTGTTAGTTTTTCAGTGTGTGTAGACTGAAGGTTGTGTGTGTTGGGTACTGCAATGTCTATGAGGAATGTGGTTTTTTTGTGTTTGTGTATAAGTGTAATGTCTGGCCTGTTGTAGTGTACCGCCTTGTCTGTGATAATTGTTCTATCCCAATATAATTTGTGCGTGTTGTTTTCGAGAATTGAAGATGGAGTGTATTTGTAGTATGGTGAGTTGTCTGTTGTGAGTTTGTGTTTTATGGCGAGTTTTTGGTGTATTATTTTTGCTACCTGATCGTGTCTGTGTTTGTAATCTGTTTGGGTAAGACGTGAGCATGCTGATGTAATGTGTTGTATTGTTTCTGGTTTTTGTCGACATTGCCGACATAGGTCTGTTTGTTGTGCGTTGTCTTTGAGTATGTGTTTTTTGTAATTCAGTGTATGTATGATTTGATCCTGTATTGCAAACATGAAGCCCTCGGTTTCCGGAAAGATATTACACTTGGTCAACCAGGCTTGCAAAGCCTCTCGGTCAATACAGTCGTGACCAAGCTCATGAAAATACCTTCCATGTAAAACCTTCGTTTTCCATGTCTGCATGTTTGTGGATGTGTGTTGTGTTTTGGTTGGTGGAAGAGAGTGTTGTGTTGTGTGCATGTTAAGTGGCGTGTATGACTTGTCTGCGGATGTTATGGCATTGTGTAAGTGTGATGTGTGTGTTTTAGATTGGAAGTACTCGCGTAGGCTATGGAGCTGGCGATCGTGTAATAGTTGGATATCTGTGAGACCACGTCCTCCTAAAGACCGTGGTAAAACCCACCTGGCTGATGATGAGTGTATGTGGTGTATTCTGTGTTTTGTCATGATTGTTCGTGTTTTAATTTGTATGTTTTTAATGTCTGTGTTTGTCCACTTTATGATTCCGAAGGAATATGTGAGAAATGGTGTAGCGTATGTGTTGATGGCTCTAACGGTATTTCTACCATCAAGACCACTTTTGAGTATGTTTTGAATTCTTTGTATGTAGTGTTGTGTAAGTGTTTGTTTTATATCTGTGTGTGGGATGCCTTGTGATTGCAGCACACCAAGATAGCTGTAAAATTGTCCCTCCTCCATGGGGCTAATGACACCACCATTTTGCAGGTCAAATAAAACAGGCGTTCCTGGGTCAGCATGTATGTGTTGTGTTTTGCATTTGTCAGTACCGAATTCCATCCGGATGTCAGCAGAGAATATTTCAGTCAGTCGCATTAAATGTGTTAATTGTGTTTGTGTGGAGGCATACAGTTTCAAGTCATCCATGTAAAAAAGGTGAGATATTTTATGGAATTCTTTGTCGAACTTTACCTTGAAACCGCATCCCGAATCTGTGAGTATATGTGATAGTGGATTAAGAGCGAGACAGAACCAAAGGGGGCTCAATGAGTCTCCCTGGAAGATACCTCGTCTAATGTGTGTGGTATCTGTGGTGATGGTCGTGCTATTGTGTGTTAAATTTAGAGTGGTTGTCCATAACGACATGGCGTGTGTTAAAAATTGTATAATGTGTTCGTCAATTTTGTATAAATTCAATACTCTCTGAAGCCAGGAATGCGGCACGGAATCAAATGCTTTTTTGTAATCTATGTAAGCTGTGTACATGCTTCTGTTGTTGTGTTTGGCCTGTTCGGTCACCACCGAGTCTATAATGAGTTGCTCCTTACAACCTCTTGATAGTTTCCGACAGCCCTTTTGCTCCTCTGCGAGAATGTTGTTGTCTGTAATGTGTGTGTAAATTTTTTGTGTGATGCATGAAGTGATTAACTTGTATAGTGTAGATAGACATGTGATGGGTCTGTATTTTGTTGGATTTATTGCATCGTTATCCTTCGGTATCATATAAGTGATGCCCTTCATTAGAAAAGGAGGTGTTGTGTGAGGGTGTTGTATGAATTTTGTAAAATGTCTTGCGAGGTGTTCGTGTGTGCATGTAAAGTGTTTCAGCCAATAGTTGTGTATTTGATCCACGCCAGGGCTCTTCCAATTGTGTAAGTGTTGTGTAGCGTTGTGTATGTCTTTTGTAGTAATTGTTGTTTTTGTCATGAGTGTAATGTTGTTTGTTTTGTGGATTTCGTCTCCGATCCAACAGGTTTCAACATTGTGCTGAACTTCCTCGGACCAAAGACCAGACCAATATGTAAAAAGTGAGTGTTCTGTGGGTGGTTGTGTATCGTGCTGTGGTGTGTTGTTGTGTGTGAGTGATCGGTAGAAAAACTTTTGGTTGTATTGGAATTGAGTGTTGTGTATTTTTCGTTTGTGTGCAGCTTTGTATCGTTTGAGTCGTGTAGAGTATACAGTGAGTTTTTGGTGTAGGGTATCCCTAAATTCCTCTAGAGCGGTGTTATGTACATCGTATTTGGAGTGTATTCTGTATGTTGTTTTGATGTTTTGTATGTGTTTGGTGAGTTTTTGTGTACGCGTTCCTTGTATGTATTGTGTGATCCGGCCTAAGTCCCGCCTTATACTCGTAATACGAGAATTTAAACGCTATTATTATTATTACTATTATTATTATTATTATTATTATTATTATTATTATTATTATTATTATTATTATTATTATTATTATTATTATTATTATTATTATTATTATTATTATTATTATTATTATTATTATTATTATTATTATTATTATTATGATTTAAATTTGATATTAACGTATTCATGCCTGCCAAGGAGGGAGAGAGGATACAGGATTTACACCCCAGAGCCTCCCATCTCCTTGAGAGACATAAATCTTCACAAGGCAGCTACGTCTTATGAAGAAAGTTCACTGACTTGTGGCCGTGTAGTCTGTACGTCCGTCAGTCCACGCGACGTCTGTTGGTCCGTCTGTTTTCCGAGTCGGTGGTACGTAAGTCTGTCTAATGTCCTGGTCAAACAGGCTCCGTCCCTGCACCGCAGCGATGTGGAACCTACTAAAAGAAAGAAAAGAAAAGAAAAAGAAAAAAGAAACTTCAAGGGCTGTTACTTGAAGACAGTCTGATGCGATCTCAATGTACGAAGGGTGCCTATAATGACAGCCTTCTGCATAGAAGAAATAAGGTGACGAAGATGAGACCTGCAGACCGGAATTTGAGATAGATTCGTCTCGAGAGTGGGACGAATTCCGCCTAGGCAACCGATAATGAGGACAACCATTTTGACTGAGTAGCCAGGGTGTAGTTGTCGTAGTTCCTGTAAGTGATCAAGATATTTAGTCCGTTTTTGCTCCTCCTTCGTGACTATGTTCGTTTCTGCAGGCGCAGAGAACTCGATGACGTACATAGTCTTAGATAAGATATCCTGGAGCACTATATCAGGCTTAGTAGCAGAGAGCTGCCTGGTAGTTGGAAACGAGAAATTCCAGAAGATAATGCATTTCTCGTTCTTGACGACGGACTCGATCTCGCCTGGAGCATATGGTAGGACTGGCGTAGGGTCCACTTCATACTTGTGTCTCAAGAAGTAGTACAGCACGCGGAGGGCAGCGTTATGGCGATGTATGTAGGTGTTCGTGGCATAAGAAGGACATGCCGAGATGCGGTGCATCAGCGTCTCCAGCTGAGATTTGCACGCTCTGCACATAGTGGTGGAGACTGCTTCTTTACATACATACTTTTGGTGAGTTAGCGTCGCTATCACACCATCTTGGGCAGCGATGATAAAGCCTTCTGTTTCGGACTTGAGTCCAGCTGATCGGAGAAAAGAGAACGTAAGATCAACGGAAAGACTACAGGTGTCAAGATGACGGTAGAACATTCCCTGATGGTCACGATTCCGATGGTCTTCGAAGAGGGAGCGTATTTCAGCTCGTTTTACAGCTGAACGAAGTCGAGATTTGGAGAGAAGGACCACGTTATCATCAAGATCACGATTAGACGGATCAAAAGCAAGGCCCAATTTATACGCTGCATGTTGTGCTGCAGAGAACAAGAATGCTCCTTTACCCTGTAACTCATGATCGCGCACGAGTTCCATAAGAGGGTCTGAACTATTTATGACCTGACAAGCTATTCCTAAAACTACCCTATCATGTAGACATTCAACGGATAGGAGACCTCTACCTCCTTGCTGGCGTGGGAGGTAATTACGCGGTACAGAAGCACGTGGGTGCAAACTACGATTGACGTTCATGAGTTTGCGAGTGCCTCTGTCAAGTTCCTTAAGCTCCTCTATTGTCCATTTGATGGAACCAAAAGAATAGAGAAGGATGGGTATTGCAAGCATATTAGTAGCACGGATCTTATGGATCCCAGACAATTCTGATTGCCAGATTTGTCGAAGACGGTGCCTATACCTGCCGCGAAGAGCTTCCTTGACAGTAGACACACTTGGAATGTGGTTTTCACCGACACCCAAATATGTGTAGAGCTCTTCTTCATCGAGATGTTTCACGATGCTTCCATCTGTGAGCTGCACGTCTGCATCGTAATCAGGGACACGACCCCTCTTACAATGAATGACGGCACATTTATCAAGTCCGAATTCCATGCCAATAGCCTTCGTGTACTGATGGACAGCTTTGAGAGCTTGAGATAGACTGCTCTCAGAAGAAGCATAAAGTTTCAGGTCATCCATATAGAATAGATGAGTTACCTGATGCTTCCTATCTGTCGGGGGGCCACAACGGTAACCAGTTTCTTCTCGCAAGCGCAAGGAAAGGGGCATAAGGGAGATGCAGAATAAAAGCGGGCTAAGGCTGTCGCCTTGATAGACACCACGCTTATACGTTACCATATCTGTTGAGACAGTACGTTTACCACACCTAATGGTAAATTTGGTCTTCCACAAAGGTAACAGCTCTTCGATGCATCTGATGATATCGGGGTGAATTTTCAAACATTTGAGCAGCACCAATATGAGTTGGTGAGAGGTAGTGTCAAATGCTTTCCTATAATCCACCCAGGCCATACTCAGGTCGCGTTGATACTGACGGGCGTCTTGACAGATACATCTGTCAACAAGAAGATTATCTTTGCAACCTGATATACCTCGTTTGGAGCCGCGTTGCTCGTATATCATCTGCCAAACCGGTTCTATGGTTGTGAGTATGCGTTCATTAAGAATGGAGGTGAACGCTTTGTACACGGTATTGAGACATGTAATCGGGCGGTAATTGCTCGGAACTGAAAGGTCTCCTTTCTTGGGAATCAAAACTGTTCGTCCTTCCGCGAACCACGTTGGAAAGGTCCCGTACCCAAGGATGTATGAAGTAAAGTGCCTAGCAAGATGTGCGTGTGTGGAAGTTAAACGTTTCCACCAGAAGTTGGACACAGCATCCATGCCAGGCGCCGAATGATTCTTCTTGCCTTTGAAAGCAAGGGATACTTCATCAGCGGTAACAGATGTTAGGACCGCTTGTTCTGCTAGGCGCGCGTTGCAGAACCTTTCGAACAGTTTGATTGGTCTTATATTTTTATCTACACTAGTCGACTTTTCATATAAATCACGCCAGTAGCCATCGATTTGCTCTATCGAAGGTGGATTCTCAACGAGAGAAGGGGGTTTTGCAAATAAACGGGAAGGATTCGATACAAAGATCTTGTTCTCTCGAATACACTTCTCGCGTTTAACTAGCTTTTTCCGAGCGAGAGCTAGTGCACGTATCTTTTCAATGTTTCGCTGCTTGATAGTGAGCAGGATACCCTTGTTTAGTGTGTGGTGTTGGTGCCTGAGTTCACGCGCGAAGGCTCGCACCTTTGGGGTGAAGGGTTTACCAGCTTTCTGGTACTCTAACACACACTCGATACGTGATACCGTCTGTCGTAGAGGGGTCAACTTGGAGTCAAGTTGCTCTATACGCTTGCGTGTTTTCTCCTCGGCTGTCTCAGTAGACTTGGGGGCAGGAGAAAGAGCACACATTGCAGCATAGACTGAGCTATCGATTTCGAGTAGGCTACTTGTGTGATTTAGATGATCGTCGACGATTTGGTTGATTAAAGCAAGGTCTTGTGCTTTGGCAAACGTTTTGCGATACTTTGGACGTTTGCGTTTGGAAAGGTCATTATCGGTTATGAACAGGATATTTTGAAACCGTTCTTTAAGCTCTTCCAAACGAGTGTTTGGTGGCTCAGCAGGAAGGATCGGAGTTTCCTCTACGTTCGCTTCCGTGGTCGAAGTGAGTGGCGTGGCTGTTTCCGCCGTTAACACAGGTAGTGCTGGGATATCTCCGGGTATCAGAGGCGTAGGTGGTGAAGCCTCTAACACAGGTGGTGTTGGGGTATTTTGACATACCCGATCCTGTGTCTCAGTATCAGATCTCTCACTCTCTAATACTGGCTCATCCTGAGATATTCCATCCTGTGTCTCAGCAACTAATGTCTCACGTGTAGAATGAACTACACCAGTAGCAGCCGGCACTATCTCATTCCCTCGATTTACTTCCGCTTGCGTAGTCCTGCATCGTTTCTCAATTCCTGTTCGGGGTTTGTCAAATCCGGTTTTTTTGAGAAGGGATACTTGATCGCTTAGATGTTGCGATTTCATATGGGAAAGTTCGGGATGCTTTTCGCACCAGAGGGTGTGCATCCTACCCATATAGCCACGTCTCGATGGTTCACTTGCTTCGTAGCAAGTGAGCAGGTCAGCCTTAAGTGCCTTCGTCCATTGAAAGCGAAAATTATTATTATTATTATTATTATTATTATTATTATTATTATTATTATTATTATTTTTATTTAAAATTTGAAATTAACGAATTCATGCCTGCCAAGGAGGGAGAGAGGATACAGGATTTACACCCCAGAGCCTCCCATCTCCTTGAGAGACATAAATCTTCACAAGGCAGCTACGTCTTTCACTGACTTGTGGCCGTGTAGTCTGTACGTCCGTCAGTCCACGCGACGTCCGTTGGTCCGTCTGTTTTCCGAGTCGATGGTACGTAAGTCTGTCTAATGTCCTGGTCAAGCAGGCTCCGTCCCTGCACCGCAGCGATGTGGAACCTACTAAAAGAAAGAAAAGAAAAAGGAAAAGAAAAAAGAAACTTCAAGGGCTGTTACTTGAAGACAGTCTGATGCGATCTCAATGTACGAAGGGTGCCTATAATGACAGCCTTCTGCATAGAAGAGATAAGGTGACGAAGATGAGACCTGCAGACCGGAATTTGAGATAGATTCGTCTCGAGAGTGGGACGAATTCCGCCTAGGCAACCGATAATGAGGACAACCATTTTGACTGAGTAGCCAGGGTGTAGTTGTCGTAGTTCTTGTAAGAGATCAAGATATTTAGTCCGTTTTTGCTCCTCCTTCGTGACTATGTTCGTTTCTGCAGGCGCAGAGAACTCGATGACGTACATAGTCTTAGATGAGATATCCTGGAGCACTATATCAGGCTTAGTAGCAGAGAGCTGCCTGGTAGTTGGGTACGAGAAATTCCAGAAGATAATGCATTTCTCGTTCTTGACGACGGACTCGATCTCGCCTGGAGCATATGGTAGGACTGGCGTAGGGTCCACTTCATACTTGTGTCTCAAGAAGTAGTACAGCACGCGGAGGGCAGCGTTATGGCGATGTATGTAGGTGTTCGTGGCATAAGAAGGACATGCCGAGATGAGGTGCATCAGCGTCTCTGGCTGAGATTTGCACGCTCTGCACATAGTGTTGGAGACTGCTTGCTTATATACATACTTTTGGTGAGTTAGCGTCGCTATCACACCATCTTGGGCAGCGATGATAAAGCCTTCTGTTTCGGACTTGAGTCCAGCTGATCGGAGAAAAGAGAACGTAAGATCAACGGAAAGACTACAGGTGTCTAGATGACGGTAGAACATTCCATGATGGTCACGATTCCGATGATCTTCGAAGAGGGAGCGTATTTCAGCTCGTTTTACAGCTGAACGAAGTCGAGATTTGGAGAGAAGGATCACGTTATCATCAAGATCACGATTAGACGGATCAAAAGCAAGGCCCAATTTAGACGCTGCATGTTGTGCTGCAGAGAACAAGAATGCTCCTTTACCCTGTAGCTCATGATCGCGCACGAGTTTCATAAGAGGGTCAGAACTATTTATGACCTGACAAGCTATTCCTAAAACTACCCTATCATGTAGACATTCAACGGATAGGAGACCTCTACCTCCTTGCTGGCGTGGGAGGTAATTACGCGGTACAGAAGCACGTGGGTGCAAACTACGATTGACGTTCATGAGTTTGCGAGTGCCTCTATCAAGTTCCTTAAGCTCCTCTATTGTCCATTTGATGGAACCAAAAGAATAGAGAAGGATGGGTATTGCAAGCATATTAGTAGCACGGATCTTATGGATCCCAGACAATTCTGATTGCCAGATTTGTCGAAGACGGTGCCTATACCTGCCGCGAAGAGCTTCTTTGACAGTAGACACACTTTGAATGTGGTTTTCACCGACACCCAAATATGTGTAGAGCTCTTCTTCATCGAGATGTTTCACGATGCTTCCATCTGTGAGCTGCACGTCTGCATCGTAATCAGGGACACGACCCCTCTTACAATGAATGACGGCACATTTATCAAGTCCGAATTCCATGCCAATAGCCTTCGTGTACTGATGGACAGCTTTGAGAGCTTGAGATAGACTGCTCTTAGAAGAAGCATAAAGTTTCAGGTCATCTATATAGAATAGATGAGTTACCTGATGCTTCCTATCTGCCGGGGGACCACAACGGTAACCAGTTTCTTCTCGCAAGCGCAAGGAAAGGGGCATAAGGGAGATGCAGAATAAAAGCGGGCTAAGGCTGTCGCCTTGATAGACACCACGCTTATACGTTACCAGATCTGTTGAGACAGTACGTTTACCACATCTAATGGTAAACTTGGTCTTCCACAAAGGTAACAGCTCTTCGATGCATCTGATGATATCGGGGTGAATTTTCAAGCATTTGAGCAGCACCAATATGAGTTGGTGAGAGGTAGTGTCAAATGCTTTCCTATAATCCACCCAGGCCATACTCAGGTCGCGTTGATACTGACGAGCGTCTTGACAGATACATCTGTCAACAAGAAGATTATCTTTGCAACCTGATATACCTCGTTTGGAGCCACGTTGCTCGTATATCATCTGCCAAACCGGTTCTATGGTTGTGAGTATGCGTTCATTAAGAATGGAGGTGAACGCTTTGTACACGGTATTGAGACATGTAATCGGGCGATAATTGCTCGGAACTGAAAGGTCTCCTTTCTTGGGAATCAAAACTGTTCGTCCTTCCGCGAACCACGTTGGAAAGGTCCCGTACCCAAGGATGTATGAAGTAAAGTGCCTAGCAAGATGCGCGTGTGTGGAAGTTAAACGTTTCCACCAGAAGTTGGACACAGCATCCATGCCAGGCGCCGAATGATTCTTCTTGCCTTTGAAAGCAAGGGATACTTCATCAGCGGTAACAGATGTTAAGACCGCTTGTTCCGCTAGGCGCGCGTTGCAGAACCTTTCGAACAGTTTGATTGGTCTTATATTTTTATCTACACTGGTCGACTTTTCATATAAATCACGCCAGTAGCCATCGATTTGCTCTATTGAAGGTGGATTCTCGACGAGAGAAGGGGGTTTTGCAAATAAACGGGAAGGATTCGATACAAAGATCTTGTTCTCTCGAATACACTTCTCGCGTTTAACTAGCTTTTTTCGAGCGAGAGCTAGTGCACGTATCTTTTCAATGTTTCGCTGCTTGATAGTGAGCAGGATACCCTTGTTTAGTGTGTGGTGTTGGTGCCTGAGTTCACGCGCGAAGGCTCGCACCTTTGGGGTGAAGGGTTTACCAGCTTTCTGGTACTCTAACACACACTCGATACGTGATACCGTCTGTCGAAGAGGCGTCAACTTGGAGTCAAGTTGCACTATACGCTTGCATGTTTTCTTCTCGGCTGTCTCAGTAGACTTGGGGGCAGGAGAAAGAGCACACATTGCAGCATAGACTGAGCTATCGATTTCGAGTAGGCTACTTGTGTGATTCAGATGATCGTCGACGATCTGGTTGATTAAAGCAAGGTCTTGTGCTTTGGCAAACGTTTTGCGGTACTTGGGACGTTTGCGTTTGGAAAGGTCATTATCGGTTTTGAACAGGATATTTTGAAACCGTTCTTTAAGCTCTTCCAAACGAGTGTTTGGTGGCTCAGCAGGAAGGATCGGAGTTTCCTCTACGTTTGCTTCCGTGGTCGAAGTGAGTGGCGTGGCTGTTTCCGCCGTTAACACAGGTAGTGCTGGGATATCTTCGGGTATCAGAGGCATAGGTGGTGAAGCCTCTAACACAGGTGGTGGTGGGGTATTTTGACATACCATATCCTGTGTCTCAGTATCAGATCTCTCACTTTCTAATACTGGCTCATCCTGAGATATTCCATCCTGCGTCTCAGCGACTAATGTCTCACGTGTAGAATGAACTACACCAATAGCAGCCGGCTCTATCTCATCACCTCGATTCACTTCCGCTTGCGTAGTCCTGCATCGTTTCTCTTGTCCTGTTCGGGGTTTGTCAAATCCGGTTTTTTTGAGACGGGATACTTGATCGCGTAGATGTTGCGATTTCATATGGGAAAGTTCGGGATGCTTTTCGCACCAAAGGGTGTGCATCCTGCCCATATAGCCACGTCTCGATGGTTCACTTGCTTCGTAGCAAGTGAGCAGGTCAGCCTTAAGTGCCTTCGTCCATTGAAAGCGCTGAAGACGACTGTTTTGTGTGCTCGCTCGACTTTCTTGAGAAGTGCCTTGAGATGGCTCTTCGTCGTCAGCGGCACGTCTAGTCTCCGGGACTAGCCTGGGATCCAAAGCCAAATTTGATTGCTCTCCCTCATATCCGTGAGAGCTACCCCCTATAGGTAAGGTAGAAGCGTCACCTGCAGGGGGGCGGGGTTCTGTAGGACTGGGTCGACTACTACCCGCCTGAGGACCGAAAAATCTGCTTCTCAAATTTGACATTTTTGGATTTGACTCATTTAGCTCCGCTGAGTCAGCACGGACCCACCTCGTTAGCCCATCACTTTGAGCGGAATTGATGGTTACCGGGTATGGCACGTGTCCTAGTGTTAGGCTCGGACGTGAGGTTAGGGATTGCCTGCCCTTATTATTTTATTATTATTATTATTATTATTATCATTATTATTATTATTATTATTATTATTATTATTTTGTTTTTGGTATATTTATTATTCTAAACTTAGTCTGTATATTTTATAAAAAAAACAAATATTACTTAGTTGTAAGTTAACTTTAGTGTTGAACGTTCGGTAACGTATATTTTGCTTAGTATTTGAAAATATAACGGTAAGTGTATAAATTTTTTAAATATTATTGTGAAACTTAAATATAATTTTTTTGAAAGATGGACACCTACGAACAAAATGTTATGCAGACGCTAAACGTGGTACCTCAAGGTGGTAGCACTGATATGATGAAGAAAGTGGAGAGAGCGTTGAGGCTCATCAAGACGGTGGAGGAAGCTGAGCGATGGATGATACTTAATAAGCAGAACATCCGCTTATTCAAAAAGATGTTGATGTTAAAGAAAGAAAATCCTCTGCGTCTTGAAGCTAATATTGGACTTTGTAAATCATACCAGCGGCAACTTCACCGACTGCGATTAGATTTAGTTAAGCAAGGTGGTGGTGTCACCAAAAAACAAAATCGGCATCTAATCTGGGAGACAATTGAAACCCACCATCAGGGCAGGGTGAAGACTGGTATGATTACAAATTTGGATTATAAAGATCCAAATATATTTTTCAACCGGGCATTTCCAATGTTCCGACGACACGTTCGGCGTGAGCTAGTGAAGCATCCCCTCAAGGTAAGTAAAATTTAAGATTTATAATTTAAATAGTCTAATGAGATCTTGAATTTTTTTTCAGGTGTATATTATGTTCACGGGCAATTTCATTAAGCCCACCACCAAAGAGGAGGATTTGAAAACTTTTATAACGTCGGCCAAGGAAATGTATCTGACAACGGACATGCAGGAGTGGTACACTGATCATGTCAAAAACTATTTGTTGAAAAAATTGGAAGAATTCCAGGAACGCGATAGCGGTTGGGCTCTTGACATGATCATAAATATTCGAGTCCACATGAATAAGTACTCTCCGATCACAGCTGGAACATTTTGTGAACTACCACCAGTCATCAAAAATAAATTGGCTGTGGTTAATGTCCAGAATGATGACCAACATTGCTTTTTATGGTCGATAATGTCAGCACTTTACCCGGTTGAAAGGAATCCTCAACGTTTAACTAAGTACCCGCACTATAAACATCATTTAAAATGTGATGGATTAAAGTTTCCCATGTCTCTAGATCAAATTAATAAATTTGAAAAGATGAACCCGCAGCTATCGATTAACGTATATGGCTACAAAGATACGTTTCTTCGTGGTTTGGAAATTTTCCCTGTACGCGTTAGTTCGAACACTGCGGAGAAGAAAATTCATCTATTGGCTGTGGAGAATGGGAACAGTCACCACTTTTGCTGGATAAAAAATTTAGCAAAGTTGGCTCGATCGGGTGTAACAAAATACAAGAATAAAATTTATTTATGTGATCGATGTCTCAACTATTTTGCTACAGAAAGCAAACTCCAACAGCATTCAGTAAATTGTGGTGAAAAAGAAGCGGTGCGGGTACGAATGCCTGAAACTGATGACGAACGGTTCGTTGAGTTTCAGAAATTTTCTCATCAAGAACCAATTCCATATATTGTATATGCAGATTTTGAGGCGTTATTGGTACCACAACATCATGAAGACATGAAAATGGATCATGGGTCTTATACGCAAAATATTCAAAAACATGTACCCTACAGTGTAGGTTACTATGTTCATTGTACCCATGATCTCAACCAATCGGTTTGTTAAAGAACTGGAACAGGTTGCGTATACATTGGAAAAGAAAATTAAACACGTTGAACCAATGATACCGCTCACCATCGAACAAGAAATGGAGTTTCTTTGTGCAGAAAAGTGTCATATTTGTAAAAAATCTTTTACACCAACAAATAGTATCCGTGTGCGTGACCATTCACACATCACAGGTATGTATTAATATTTATTACTGTTAAAATTTTATCTAATTTAAATATTTATTTTACAGGTTATTACAGAGGTCCAGCACACCAAATTTGTAACTTAAATTATCAAACTTCAAAGGTGATACCTGTTGTGATCTGCTAACAGAATTCGATGGTCATGTTGATGTGTTGCCCATCAACAAAGAAAAGTACATCAGTTTTACCAAACACGTCTCGGACATTCAATTACGATTCATTGATTCCTTTAAGTTTCTCTCTGAAAAATTAGATAATCTGGCTTCCTATTTAGATAATGATAAAAAAACTATTTTACATAGAGAGGTAAGTCATAAAAAATATAAATAAATAAATACTTTATACAGAGCCGTATCTTTTTTTATTTACAGGTCAGTGATGATGAACAATTTCAATTGTTAACAAGAAAAGGTGTATTTCCTTATGAATACATGTCTAGTTGGGAACGTTTTGATGAGGTAAGCTTACCCACAAAAGAGGCGTTCTACAGTGCATTAACAGATGAGCACATAACGGATCAGGATTATAATCATGCTATACAAGTATGGAATACATTTGGTTTACATACACTAGGTGAATACTCTGACCTGTATATGAAAACTGATGTGTTTCTACTTGCGGACATTTTTGAAAATTTCCGTAAAACTTGTTTGCATAAATATGGCCTTGATCCAGCTCACTCTTATACACTAGCTGGCTACACATGGGAAGCCATGTTGAAATACACCGATAAGAAACTGGAATTGTTCACTGATGTAGATAAGTTTCTGTTTATCGAGAGAGGAATCAGAGGTGGTGTGAGTCATTGCTCTAATCGCTATGCAAAAGCTAATAATAAGTACATGACAGAGGGGTATAATCCAAATGAAACACAACATTATTTGATGTATTACGATGTGGTGAATGAATATGGAGCAGCAATGTCTACATCTTTACCCACTGGAAATTTCGAGTGGGTTGACACACCAGACGTCATGGAAATTGCAGACGATTCACCAGCCGGTTTCATTTTAGAAGTGGATCTGGAAATACCCCAAAATCTGCATGATTACTTTAGCGATCTACCACCATGTCCGGAGATAGCAAAACCACCAGGCTCAAAACAAAAATACCTGCTTACAACTCTGTACAACAAGACCAGATATATCGTGCACTATAGAATTTTAAAATTATACATACAACTTGGTGTGAAAGTAACAAAATACCATCGTGTGTTACAGTTTGATCAATCTCCATGGTTGAAATCATACATTGATTTCAATACCGAAATGCGTAAGAACGCAACGAATGATTTTGAAAAATCATTGTTCAAATTGATGATCAATGCAATATTCGGTAAAACCATGGAGAATATTAGAAAACACCGGGTTGTTTACATACGAAAAAATTGGGATGGAAAGCATGGAGTAAATAAATTGATTGCTAAGCCCAATTTTCATAGTATGACAGTGCTCGATAATGACGTCAGTATTGTAGAGTTGAAAAAGACTGAAATATTTTTAAACAAACCAATCTATGTAGGCTTCACTATTTTGGATGTATCGAAGACGTATGTGTATGATTTTCATTATAATTACATGTACCCTCGATATGGTCGTGAAAATGTTAAGCTTTTATACACAGATACCGACAGTTTAGTTTATGACATATCAAATATTTCCGTCTATGACGTCATGAGGCAGGATATTGATCGCTTTGATACTGCTGACTTCGCACCTGATAACATCTATAAAATACCGCTTCGTAATAAGAAAGTAAAAGGTTTAATGTCTGATGAAAACAACGGTGAAGTAATGTTGGAATTTGTTGGATTGCGAAGTAAGATGTATACAGTTCGGGTGCAAAACAAGACAGAGACGAAAAAATCAAAAGGTCTCAAGAAGTCAGCAATTCGAAAGCTTACTTTTGATGATTATAAAAAATGTTTGATAGAGAATCGGAAATCATATAATCATCAACAAAGCATTCGATCGAAGCGCCACAAAATTCATACCATCAAACAGCAGAAAGTGGGCTTATCACCATTTGACCAAAAACGATACATTACTCACAATTCATGTGAAACAAAACCGTGGGGCCACTATAGCATTACTTGTTGAGTGTAAGTATTTTATATTTTATGTTTTTAATATTTAGCTAATTTTTGCTGTTGTTTCAGAAATGTGTCCTGCTGTTGTTGTGATGATCCTCAAAGTGGTTTGGTATTGTGATAGGTGTACAAACAATTGATAGAGTAGTGCGCATGAACAATTGATAGAGTAGTGGTGGGGGTGTCAAAAAATTTATAGTTAGGTTGAATTATTGTAGAAAACAATTTAGTGTTAGTTTAAACATACAAAATGCAAGACTTTGGTAATCATAATAGTGATAACAACTGTATTGTTAATATGATTAAAGATAATTGTAGTTTAAGTACTATAAACAATGTGTTAACAAAGTATTTTAAAACATTGGTTAATATGGCAATTAAATGTGGTCGACCGGAAACTTTAAACTACCTTATTGATAAGGTAGAACAAATGGGCTTAGAAGTGAAATTTTCCCCATCGTCAGACGATGAAGACAAACAAATTTGGAACTGGATTTTAAAAAATATCCATTCTGGACAAAATGATGGAATTGTAGGACTATCCATTTTTGAACAATCTTACTACAGTGTATTTACATCAGACGAGTTATCCGACTATGTTCAAGTGAAAGAAATAATTGAAAATTATCTTATGAAGAAAGATAATGATGATGATGATGATGATGATGACAATGGACACTTTTCAGAATAATAATTATAATGTATTTTCGATAATTTATAAATATATATTTTTTAAATATTATTATAATACAACTCTGTTTTTATACTTTTCAGAATAATAATTATAATGTATTTTCGATAATTTATAAATATATATTTTTTAAATATTATTATAATACAACTCTGTTTTTATATGTTATAGATAAAATTTAACAATAAAAATAATATTTTTACAATGTGATATTTTTTATTTTTTTTTATAAAACACAAATATGTTCGCAAAAACGGTCCACTATGACAAATTTTTTATTGTTACAAGTATGTTCATAAAAACGGTCCACTATAAAATAAGACTTTTTTGTCAATATATGAATCGTGTAAAGAGTCGAACACTAACCACCTGACTTTAACGTTGGATCCACGTTTAGCTAAGACCTTTTCCACTAAATAAATGTTTGGATCGTGAACTTTTTGTAATTCTTCGACATAGAAACCACCCTTTATATCTTCGTTGCTGTTATCCTTCAATAAATATACAGGTCTCTTTCTAAACAGGTCTGTTTCTAAACAGGTCTGTTTCTAAACAGGTCTCTTTCTAAACAGGTCTGTTTCTAAACAGGTCTCTTTCTAAACAGGTCTGTATCTAAACAGGTCTGTATCTAAACAGGTCTGTATCTAAACAGGTTTGTATCTAAACAGGTCTGTATCTAAACAGGTCTGTATCTAAACAGGTCTGTATCTAAACAGGTCTGTTTAATACTGGTCTGTATCTGTTTAATACTGGTTTTGAGCTGTTTAATACTGATCTGTATCTGTTTAATACTGGTTTTGACCTGTTTAATACTGGTCTGTATCTGTTTAATACTGGTTTTGACCTGTTTAATACTGGTCTGTATCTGTTTAATACTGGTTTTGACCTGTTTAATACTGGTCTGTATCTGTTTAATACTGGTCTGTATCTGTTTTATACTGGTCTGTATCTGTTTAATACTGGTTTTGACCTGTTTAATACTGGTTTTAACCTGTTTAATACTGGTCTGTATCTGTTTAATACTGATTTTGACCTGTTTAATACTGATCTGTATCTGTTTAATACTGGTCTGTATCTGTTTAATACTGGTTTTGACCTGTTTCATACTGGTCTGTATCTGTTTAATACTGGTTTTAACCTGTTTAATACTGGTCTGTATCTGTTTAATACTGGTTTTGACCTGTTTAATACTGGTCTGTATCTGTTTAATACTGGTCTGTATCTGTTTAATACTGGTTTTAACCTGTTTAATACTGGTTTTAACCTGTTTAATACTTGTCTGTATCTGTTTAATACTGGTTTTAACCTGTTTAATACTGGTCTGTATCTGTTTAATACTGGTTTTGACCTGTTTAATACTGGTCTGTATCTGTTTAATACTGATTTTGACCTGTTTAATACTGGTCTGTATCTGTTTAATACTGGTTTTGACCTGTTTAATACTGGTCTGTATCTGTTTAATACTGGTTTTGACCTGTTTAATACTGGTCTGTATCTGTTTAATACTGGTTTTAACCTGTTTAGTACTGGTCTGTATCTGTTTAATACTGGTTTTAACCTGTTTAATACTGGTCTGTGTCTGTTTAATGCTAGTTTTGACCTATTTAATACTGGTCTGTATCTGTTTAATACTGGTTTTGACCTGTTTAATATTGGTCTGTTTAGAAACAGGTCTATTTAATACTGGTTTGACCTGTTTAAAACTGATCTGTTTAGAAACCGGTCTTGTTTTCAGTATATTATATTTTCTTCCCTTAACTCTTGTATCAAACTATTGATTTCATTTTGATGACTGAAATTTCCCGCGTCACATGATGACGAGGTGTATTTTGCTATATAAAATTCATTAGATCTACATACATGTATTCATTTTATCAATTTTATTCCGATTTTGCTCCGACTTTCGCCGATTTTACTCCGGTTTTCACTGATTTTACTCCGACTTTCGCCGATTTTACTCCGGTTTTCACCGATTTTACTCCGACTTTCGCCGATTTTACTCCGGTTTTACTCCGGTTTTCACCGATTTTACTCCGACTTTCGCCGATTTTACTCCGGTTTTACTCCGGTTTTCACCGATTTTGCTCCAACTTTCGACAGACCTGTTTAGAAAGAGACCTGTTTAGATACAGACCTGTTTAGAAACAGACCTGTTTAGAAAGAGACCTGTTTAGATACAGACCTGTTTAGATACAGACCTGTTTAGATACAGACCTGTTTAGAAACAGACCTGTTTAGAAACAGACCTGTTTAGAAACAGACCTGTTTAGAAAGAGACCTGTTTAGAAAGAGACCTGGTTAGATACAGACCTGTTTAGATACAGACCTGTTTAGATACAGACCTGTTTAGATACAGACCTGTTTAGAATGAGACCTGTTTAGATACAGACCTGTTTAGATACAGACCTGTTTAGATACAGACCTGTTTAGATACAGACCTGTTTAGAAAGAGACCTGTTTAGATACAGACCTGTTTAGATACAGACCTGTTAAGATACAGACCTGTTTAGATACAGACCAGTTAAGAAACAGACCTGTTTAGAAACAGACCCGTTTAGAAAGAGACCTGTTTAGAAAGAGACCTGTTTAGATACAGATCTGTTTAGATACAGACCTGTTTAGATACAGACCTGTTTAGATACAGACCTGTTTAGATACAGACCTGTTTAGAAAGAGACCTGTTTAGATACAGACCTGTTTAGATACAGACCTGTTTAGAAACAGACCTGTTTAGAAACAGACCTGTTTAGAAAGAGACCTGTTTAGAAAGAGACCTGGTTAGATACAGACCTGTTTAGATACAGACCTGTTTAGATACAGACCTGTTTAGATACAGACCTGTTTAGAAAGAGACCTGTTTAGATAGAGACCTGTATAGATACAGACCTGTTTAGATACAGACCTGTTTAGAAAGAGACCTGTTTAGATACAGACCTGTTTAGATACAGACCTGTTTAGAAACAGACCTGTTTAGAAACAGACCTGTTTAGAAAGAGACCTGTTTAGAAAGAGACCTGTTTAGATACAGACCTGTTTAGATACAGACCTGTTTAGATACAGACCTGTTTAGATACAGACCTGTTTAGAAAGAGACCTGTTTAGAAACAGACCTGTTTAGAAAGAGACCTGTTTAGAAACAGACCTGTTTAGAAACAGACCTGTTTAGAAAGAGACCTGTATATTTATTGAAGGATAACAGCAACGAAGATATAAAGGGTTCATATATTGACAAAAAAGTCTTATTTTATAGTGGACCGTTTTTATGAACATACTTGTAACAATAAAAAATTTGTCATAGTGGACCGTTTTTGCGAACATATTTGTGTTTTATAAAAAAAATAAAAAATATCACATTGTAAAAATATTATTTTTATTGTTAAATTTTATCTATAACATATAAAAACAGAGTTGTATTATAATAATATTTAAAAAATATATATTTATAAATTATCGAAAATACATTTTAATTATTATTCTGAAAAGTATAAAAACAGAGTTGTATTATAATAATATTTAAAAAATATATATTTATAAATTATCGAAAATACATTATAATTATTATTCTGAAAAGTGTCCATTGTCATCATCATCATCATCATCATCATTATCTTTCTTCATAAGATAATTTTCAATTATTTCTTTCACTTGAACATAGTCGGATAACTCGTCTGATGTAAATACACTGTAGTAAGATTGTTCAAAAATGGATAGTCCTACAATTCCATCATTTTGTCCAGAATGGATATTTTTTAAAATCCAGTTCCAAATTTGTTTGTCTTCATCGTCTGACGATGGGGAAAATTTCACTTCTAAGCCCATTTGTTCTACCTTATCAATAAGGTAGTTTAAAGTTTCCGGTCGACCACATTTAATTGCCATATTAACCAATGTTTTAAAATACTTTGTTAACACATTGTTTATAGTACTTAAACTACAATTATCTTTAATCATATTAACAATACAGTTGTTATCACTATTATGATTACCAAAGTCTTGCATTTTGTATGTTTAAACTAACACTAAATTGTTTTCTACAATAATTCAACCTAACTATAAATTTTTTGACACCCCCACCACTACTCTATCAATTGTTCATGCGCACTACTCTATCAATTGTTTGTACACCTATCACAATACCAAACCACTTTGAGGATCATCACAACAACAGCAGGACACATTTCTGAAACAACAGCAAAAATTAGCTAAATATTAAAAACATAAAATATAAAATACTTACACTCAACAAGTAATGCTATAGTGGCCCCACGGTTTTGTTTCACATGAATTGTGAGTAATGTATCGTTTTTGGTCAAATGGTGATAAGCCCACTTTCTGCTGTTTGATGGTATGAATTTTGTGGCGCTTCGATCGAATGCTTTGTTGATGATTATATGATTTCCGATTCTCTATCAAACATTTTTTATAATCATCAAAAGTAAGCTTTCGAATTGCTGACTTCTTGAGACCTTTTGATTTTTTCGTCTCTGTCTTGTTTTGCACCCGAACTGTATACATCTTACTTCGCAATCCAACAAATTCCAACATTACTTCACCGTTGTTTTCATCAGACATTAAACCTTTTACTTTCTTATTACGAAGCGGTATTTTATAGATGTTATCAGGTGCGAAGTCAGCAGTATCAAAGCGATCAATATCCTGCCTCATGACGTCATAGACGGAAATATTTGATATGTCATAAACTAAACTGTCGGTATCTGTGTATAAAAGCTTAACATTTTCACGACCATATCGAGGGTACATGTAATTATAATGAAAATCATACACATACGTCTTCGATACATCCAAAATAGTGAAGCCTACATAGATTGGTTTGTTTAAAAATATTTCAGTCTTTTTCAACTCTACAATACTGACGTCATAGAACATTTTGTTCGTAGGTGTCCATCTTTCAAAAAAATTATATTTAAGTTTCACAATAATATTTAAAAAATTTTACACTTACCGTTATATTTTCAAATACTAAGCAAAATATACGTTACCGAACGTTCAACACTAAAGTTTACTTACAAATGAGTAATATTTGTTTTTTTTATAAAATATATAGACTAAGTTTAGAATAATAAATATACCAAAAACAAAATAATAATATTATTAATAATAATAATAATAATAATAATAATAATAATAATAATAATAATAATAATAATAATAATAATAATAATAATAATAATAATAATAATAATAATAATAAAAATAATGTAAAAAATATATACAGAAAATACTAACTGAAGCAAAGGTGAATTTCAAAAGAGATACTTCAACAGCAACGTACATCACTTTTTATAGCATTATCCCCCCCACTAAAAAAGTTGTAATTTGATATTTTTATAATCGTAATTCAAACTAATTATTTTTTCTTGGAATTCAGACTTGCAAATTATTATCTAACACGTGTAAAATTATTTTAAGATCAAACAAGTTTAAACATGTATTTTTATTATGTAAATTTCAAGTGTCATATTATATTGCTGATTCAATAAAAAAATATTAACATCCGGTCACGTATCTTGAATTTTATCATGTATACTTAAAGTGTCAAATTACAATATTTTTCAAGGTTAGATGATATCTATTTCAACATATTCTTGAAAATTGCAGACTCATAATATTCTTTTCTTGGAATTCAGATTTGTAAATTATTATCTAACACGTTCAAGTGTCATATTACATTGCTTAATCATAAAAAAATATTAACATCCGGTCACGTGTTTTGACACATGTAAAATTATTTCAAACAACTTGTAACAAGATGATGATATCATATTTTTCAAGGTCAAATCTATTTCAACATATTCTTGAAAATTGCTGACACGTGTAAAATTATTTTAAGATCAAAGTCCATTCAAACAAGTTTGAACATGTATTTTTATTATGTAAATTTCAAGTGTCATATTACATCGCTGACTCAAAAAAAAAAAAAAAAAAAAAAAAAAAAAAATATTAACATCCGGTCACGTGTCTTGAATTTTATCATGTATATTTAAAGTGTCAAATTACAATATTTTTCAAGGTCAAATCTATTTCAACATATTCTTGAAAATTGCTGACTAATGTCAACGTCCCGCCCCCCGTTCACTCTCCGCCACTATTGGTCAAAGCCAATGACGTCATCAATGCTTAGGCAGCCATTATTCCCCTCCCACCACACCTCCCAACGCCATCTTGATTTACTATTGGTCAATGCCGAGGTTTCCAACATTCACCTAGGTTTGCCCTTTTTTGGAAAAGTGTGCCATCCAACTGTGCTGAAAGTGGGCTCGATTATCTCATCTAACGTCCAATTCCCACCCCCTTTAACCCCCACTTCCAAGAAACACACTACTGTCAACCACGCCCACCACTTTAAGCCCCACTTCCGCCAAGAAACACACTAACGCTCTGTCAGCCACGCCCCACCACACCTCCCAACGCGATCTTGATATACTATTGGTCAATGACGTCATCTATCCCCTCCAACTTCGCATTCAACCGAGGTTTCCAACATTCACCTAGGTTTGCCCTTTTTGGAAAAGTGTACCATCCAACTGTGCTGAAATCCCTGTGACTATACTACTGTCATATCTAAAAGAAACAAAATGTTTCAAAAAATTAGCTGGGATGATTTATGCAACAAAAAAAATAATAAGTTACAATGTTCTCATTTGATAAAACAATATAACAACAAAAAAAGGTTCATGTTAAACTACGTTCTGGAGTGTTAAATTCATCACACACCAAGAACACATGAATTTCCCAAATAAGTTACATAAATCATTCCAATGCTATATAAAATAATATTTTTATATCATCTATCTAAAGTAGCTTACAAATCAATAAAATAATCTTATTTGATTGTCATTTAGCACTTAGATTGAATTAAAAGAACAAGTATCAAATTTATTAAATAAAATAAGATAAAGTTCAAAATTAAATTAAAATATTTAATGCATGTTTTTTTATTTCTCACCAGAACATTTTGAAATAGAATATTAAGTTAAATGACGTTTATACATATCCTTGTCGCTCGAAGAAAGATGTATATATAGTTTCCTCTATTCCATGTTGTTGATTTTTTGGTAACTACCGGCTATTAGATTGAAGACATCTTTTTTTTTTTGCTCTGCATACACTGACCGTATGACATTCAGTGACTAGCTTTTATATATGAATGTAAGTATCTGTTTCTATAATTTATATGTTAGCTATGTATACATCTTTCCTTGTCCAACAATTAATTGTTTTTTTCCTTTTTATGAAAAATTCATACATACAAAAATACTGTAAGTATTTTTAATATTTCAGAAATTGAAAATGAAAATAGAAAATGTTAATATTTTTCATAACATATAATCATAAGGATTTTTTAAGAAAATTAATTTAACTTATATATATATATCTGACATCTGTGCATCGGTAAAGTAATTATTTAACTGATGGTTGGAGTCTTAGCTAAAAGTGATAATTGATTGTGTCACAATGGAAACCTGCCTCTTTTCAAGTTTCCATCTTCGAAAATTGAATTTAGGAGAGATAAAACTCTGAAACATTTGTTGAATATCAAAAATCAATTCGCAATGAACCACCGTAACCACAGAACTACTATCTTATAATTTATCGAATTGTTGCTTTCATTTTTTTAATAAGACCTTTTATAAAATCTTCTTGGGTAAGAAATTCTTATTCTTATTGAATAAAATGTAGAAAAAAAGTTCATTTTGTAATAACAAAATAAATATTTCATTTAATATTTTCTTCAAATCTGGATTGCAATATATTACAGAAGTTTCAAAATTGTATTTTCTGTATTTGTAAATGTTCTAAGATATTCGAATATTGTAATCCACCAACGATATCCTAACTACAACTAATCATTGGGAAGGAAAAAATATTCACCCTCACATAGGAAAGCAGCAGACGGGTAACGTATAGTAGTTGAAAAGTACGCTAAATATATGCACTTTAGCGTTCGTTTTACTGAATGCATCGGCACATGCTGCCATCTACATTACTGTCCAAAACTTATATGCTCAGTAAAATACCTTCTCACTTAGATAGAAGTTCATATTGTTCGTTTTTACGCCGGTCCGTATGACGGGCGGGCAGGAACCAGTGTTTTCTCTTATTATTAATTATATTTTTTATTCCTTTGTGGTTGTTAGAATAATAAATTTCGTTTTCTATTAGTTAAGTAATGATTGTCAATTTGTTCAGTCATTGTTTCTCATTTTTTTCATTCCTAATCTGGTGAAGCCGACAATTCTTCGAAAATTATGGACTTAAGGCGTCAGAAAGCAGTTCCAATAATGTGCACAAAATAAAGAATACCAGAATGCAAAAACACTTACCGGTTTATTTTGTTTCCACGTGGCTTCGATAGTTTACCGCCTCCATAAAATTTAGGAAAAAAGGGATAATTTTGGGGATTGACGACTGGTGGCTGGTGTCAAAGCTGTGGGATTAGCAGGATCCGAACTAAGCACGTATAGTGGCCTTGGATTTAGTAAGGCTTATATTTGTGCCAAAACGGTGTGCCTATCACCTGGTATAAACGATGCTTTACCCCTTTTACCGCGAATTCCTGAATTCCACCGAAGTGTGGGCTTAGTGCTGGGTTAAATTGCCACTCAATTTTCTCATTAAGTAGCTCCCTTTTCAGCGCATCATTATAGTCTGATGATTCTATAAGTTTATATAATTCTTTGAGATACGAATGATCACCTACAAAGTTTGTTCCTCTGTCAGAGTATAAAACTGAAGTGGGTCCTCTTCGAGCAATGAATCTTTTTAATGCGACAATAAAGGTTTCAGTAGACAAATCTGAAGCAAGTTCTAGATGCAATGCTTTAGTTGTCAAACACACAAATAAACATAAATAGGCCTTTTGATTTCTAACTTCTCTACCTACTTAATGTTATAGTAAAGAGACCAGCAAAATCAACACCAGAATGGTCAAAGCTTTTACTTTGAGTCACTCGAGGTGCAAGAAAATCTGCCATCAGCGGAAAAACTGGTTTTGATTTCAGTATGAAACAACGATTGCATGCGTGTACTCGTTGTCGAACAATTTGGCGAGCAGAAAGTATCCAATACTTTTGTCTCAAAATTGATATTCACAGATTAGGACCGGTATGTAAGTTTTGCTCATGAATATAATCAATAAGAAGATTTGTAAAATGGTCCTTTTTTGGTAAGAATACAGGGTGTTGTGCATCAAACCCAATTGGAGCGTTAGTTAAGCGTCCTCCAACGCGTAAAATCTTATTATTTAAAAATGCAAAATGTATATTCTGAATGACTCGAATTAAATAACTGTCTGCAGCTTCCAAATCTTCATCAGTGAACTCCTTTCTCCTTAGAATAAGTTTTAGAAAATGCAAGATATAGATCATAGAATGCGACAACCTTGACCAAATAGAATGCCTGAGGATAAGTTCATTTATTGCATTAGGTAGATTTTGAGACACATGTAGTGATATTGATTTTTCTACAGTATATTCTACTTCAATGTCGGGAATAAATTCTAAAGGCCAAGTTTCAATAGGATTTATTAATCATGAGGGGTCTGTTAACCAAGATTTATGGTTTATGAAAGCCGGGGGTAATAAACCCCGAGAAGTACAATCTGCAGGATTTTCGATTCCAGGGATGTGGTACCAATGTGGCTATGCAACCAATATTTTACGCAGATGTGGTGACGAGTGAATCCAACTCAATACAACGGTTGAATCAGAAAAGGGGAAAATTTTAGAAATACTGTGACGATCAGTATAAGTTTTTACTACAAAAGAAATTAATCTTGCAAGTAAAAGAGCGGCACAAAGTTCCAATCGTGGTATTGCCACTGTTTTCAGATTGAAAACCTTGGACTTTGAGCAGAATAATCTGATATTAACGTTTTCATCATTTATGGTGCGAAAATAAATACAAGCGCTTTAGGCCGTTTCACTTGCATCTGGAAAACCAATCAATATGATTGGCCTTTTTAAGTGAATATGTAGGTGGCGAGGAACATTAAACTGTTCCAATAAATGCAGTTCTTCGGTAAATTTCTGCCAACAGTTCTTTTATTAAGTTTTTTCCAAATAGAATGACAGGTGATACAAAACCCAACGGATCAAACATTCTCGCAACTGCAGACAGTATATTTCACTTCGAGCATTTTTTTGACGAAACATCAGTATTAAAAGAAAACATATCTAAACTAGGATTCCAATTTAATCCCAAAATTCTTAAAGATTCAGTATCAAAAGTTATTGACTGAGACGAACGAAGGTTCTCTGGAATATGTTGAAGTAACTCGGGAGAGTTGAAACCCCATTTAACTAGTGGAAAACCCCTAGACAAGAATAACTCCACCATTTGATTATGAAGAGTGACTGCACTATTAATATTGGCAACGCTGCATACAAACTCATCAACATAAAAAATACGGGTTGCAACCACAGAAGCTAAAGGATAATTTTCAACTTCGTCTTTGGCTATTTGATCCTATCGTCTAAGTGTGTCCCACCCCAGGACAGCCACTCTAACCTAACCTAGTTGATCCTAATGATGAACCTAACCTTGACCAGTTGATAAACTGTTCGAATGGCTAAATATGAACTTGGCTTTACTCCAAAAGAAACGATTTTCAGATAATAAACTGATAAAAGGAGTTCAGCAGAGTCACGCCACAATACTAATTGAAATTTACGATTCTCTGTGCAAATATTTATTTGGCGATACATTTGTTTAATGTCTGCAGTCATTGCAATAGAGTATAGTCTAAAATTCAATAATATTTGTTGCAGATCTGATTGAAGCTTAGGACCCGTATGCAATAACTCGTTCAAGGAAACTGAAGTACTGGACTTAAATCAAACACTACTCTGAGTGGAGTAGTAAGACTATCAACTTTGCGCACACAATGATGGTAATAAAATAATTAGGAGAAGTCACATCATTTAAAGGAACCAGTGGCATGTGATTTTGTTGAATGTAATCATGAATGACCGATGAATAGGTTTCTTGTAACGAAAGTTCAGTTTGGAACCGTTTCTCCCGATAAAAAAAAAGCGTTGTCGTGCCATATTATATGAATCTCCTAGTCTTTGAGGATGCTTAAAAGGTAAACACACGGTATATCGCCCGGAATATTCTCTAATTATGGTTGAAGTGATCATTTTTTCACATTCAATATCTTCAGGATTTGGACAATGGGATTCTGGAACTTCTTCTGGTTCCCATAATCGTTTAACTAAAGTTTCAACAGGAGTCGTGAAAGCATAGAAGTTTTGAGTATTTCAGAACATGTAGGTACTTCACCCTTCACCACGAATACCAAGCGGGTATGAACAGCTATAGGACTGAGCGAAGGGCCAATAACTGTAGCTGTTCCTAATAATTGTGCAAAAAAGGATGCACCTATTATTTCATGTATAGTTGAGAGAACATGGAAAGTATCATCAGACAAACTAATAAATAACATTTAGTAGGGTCAAATCTAGATGACACCGATATATTGGTTTGACCCCTAACTGATTTCGTATGCGCTCCAATACCTATGACGGATGTAAAAACTTTTACTTTTGGTAAATATAGAAGTTGACAACATTCAGAAGTAATGAAATTACTTTCAGATGCAGAATCCAATAAGAACCTCAGCTTATGAATACTTCCAAATTTATTTTCAACATTGAATATTGCCGTAGATAATAATACAGTTTTAGTCACTACTGTCTTTCGAAATGCAGAGCAAGCAGTAACATTGGTATTTGTTTGTGATTTTTCGACAACATTCAAGGCATCAATAGACGAAGAATACACATTGGGTTTTGAATTGGTTGACTTTGTATTGTCAAAATGAAGCATCGTATGATGTTTTAACTTGCAGACAGAACATAAGTTTTCAGATTTACAAGCGTTAATTTTATGTTTGTCGAATAAACAATTTAGACATAAGGATTTGTCCATAGCGATTTGTATCTTTCCTGTGGGGAAAATTTTCTAAATTGACTACAGCGATATATACTATACGAAACACGTTGAGTGCAGGCGGGGCATTTAAAAGTGTCGTCTTTTTTGTCTTGTCAGTGGCATGCACAGAGTTTTTAGACAGGGTAGGCAGAAATTTTTAAAAGCTACTATATAATCAAAAATACTTTTTGTTGATTTTGCTTCATCGTCATGGTGAGTAAATAATGATGTAGGTATTTGTAACCACAAATATCCAAAGATTGGCTGATCTTTAAAGATTATAATTAAAAAATAGCAGTAAAAAGATTGTTAAAACCGGTATCGTTCCAGATGGGTTTATTGTTGGCAAATAGTAGTCAAGGGAAACAAAACAAGCGTTTGAGGGTTTGCACCCCGCTGTGACCTTATCTTAAGTTTGTATGAATTGAAAATGTGGTGTACAACGACCTTTCACGATCACTCGTTTTTTGTCATCGACAGATAGTTTTGAGAACGCATAATTTTTTTTTCGATACATATACCATCTTAACAAGTTTGGCAGTGAATATTATTCATTTTTCTCTATTATCAACGTTGAACAAACAAACCAAAACAATCAATATTCGACTTGACTCAGTATAAAAGCAATAATACGAAATCGTTATAAGTTATGGAGATCAACTCACAAGTGAGCATTCAAATACTTGTAGTGTAGGTGTATTTAAATGAATAAGAAACGAAACTACTTCGGTAAATGTCGTAATTTGTCGTGTTGTAAAAAGACGTTGTCTTTCTATGCGTTCTTATGTGTGTCATTTTATTGTACTTATACAAACGGACAGAATACACGTATATAGTGCACACATACATATAAACATATAAGACAATTATAGTGTATGTCTTTGCCTGAAGGCACTCAGCAGCGCAATGCGAAGTTACTTAAAATTCAATGTATGCTGTATAGAATTATAGATGATGCCCGTTAAGATTTTGTGTTTATTGATAGTACTCGTAGATGAATAATATTAGATATCAGAACAAGATTATACATATTTGTCGGAATTATGTAGGGTAGGCTGTGTCTTTCTGTCCATAAGGAATTCACGCCACTGAAAGCTGTGTGTGCTTTTAGCCGTTTTTTGAGGATTATTTGAAATAGTTTTCTTAGCATTTGGAGTTTGAGTTTTAACTGAATTAACCATAAAATTTAGGAAAAAAGGAATAATTTTGGAGATTGGCGACGGTTAAAAAACATTAGCAGGAGCACTTATCACACAAAGCATTTTTACACGATTTCTTACAATATTTTACACACATTAATGAAACTATTTAAATTTACAAAAATTTTTAGTTCACAACGACCCGGGTGTGTTATTTTAATTTATAAATATTTGAGCACACAACAACGGGTGTATACTCATGCAGCGCAAAAAAACAAACTATACATGTTTCTCTTGCAGGTCAAACACTAAGTGTCTCGAACTTGCTTTTACAAAATTGCATAATCTGTTTTTTTTTTTTTATATATATATATATAAAAAATAGTTATAAATCTATAAATAATATTCAATTATCTAATGTAAGTAATGAATCAGTGGCGTTTCCCGCTTGTTTTATCAAGTGTAACGAAAGAATTCGAATCAATTAATACAAAGTGTTTCGATAGTTTCAACCTATCGAATTTATATTAAATTAAGTATGTGCTTATCTGAAACCACGATTCTAAATTTTCTTTTTTCCTTGCCTCTCCTGTGTTAAGTTTTACATCTGTTAAAAGCCGTTCAACATCACGTGGTAAGTCACTAAATTTTTTGCTAATTGTATCTCATTTCTCCACTGTCGTAGAACGCATTTCTTGGTTCAACCTAACCATATATTAATGGAAAAACACTAAATTGTTATTTTTATATCCATATTTTTTTATTTGTTCATACTTTTCTTAAAGATGAAGTCCATACACTACCATTCATGACATTCTGATTTTTTTAAATCAAAATACGATTCTATCTAAAAAGTTAAGTAGAAATTATTATTTGGTTTAAGATTATTACGTAATCAGATATCATTCTATAAATACAAATTAAAATTAATGTCATTAATGTTAAGTAATAAATCTATACTTCTTCATTACAAATTTATTTATTTTGCTTTGCGTTTCACAATTTGACATTCATTCATTATTTATACACAACATAAATATTCATTTGGTTGTTTTAACTTACAAATCTTAAAGTTGTTATTCAAATAAAAATATTTTTTGTAGGATTCAGTCAATCGTTTACCCACATAATTGATTTACATTGTATAATTGCATTTTTTTTTAAATTTAAAAGTAAAAAATAAAAAATTCATTTATTAATCATTCTTCGAACTTCATTCAAATGTAATCATAACCATAATCTCTCGTATCATTAAATACAATTTCTTTTATCGGTTTTTTATAAATGGCTTATTCATTTACTCAGGAAAATTTACTCGTTACACGGGGCATTTCTAAATTCAATGCAACTCAAGACAAAAGAAAAAAAAATCGATCATGCCATCTCTAAAATCTCTTTCAATCAATTAATACTTTGAAATAAATTGCATTAAAGTCAATAAAAAGCTTTAATACCGGAGAAGATACCAACCAATGCAGTTCAGGTTTTGATAATAAACTGTTTCACGACCATACGTTTCCAAGTAAAAGCTATCCCAACATTTTCTGGAGACGTCGATAAATGGCTCGAATTTATTTCAATACTTGACATTCTTGTTCATGTCGAGCCATTGAACCAGTTAAATAAATTTCGATATCTCAAGGCGTATTTTAAAGGAGATTCTGCGTCAATAATTTCCGGTTACATCATGACCCATCAAAATAATTTATTCGCATACAACACCCTTCGGTTTCGATATGCAAAGAAGCGTCAAATTGTAATATTCTATTTTCAAAAAATGCTTGAGTTCAAATATTTAAATTTAGCAAACGTTAACCATCTAAATCATTTTCTCACCACTAACGAATCTGCAGTACAATCGGTAACGAGCATACATTTAAATGATTTAACAGAGTTTCTTTTCTTTACATTTCTATGTCAATAAACATTTTGGATGTTTGAACTAGAAGAGAATTGGAGTTACTACATGCCGATAAAGAAATGATTTCTTATTTTGAGCTCATCAAACGCGTAACCAAGCAACTATTCTCTTTAAAGTTGCAATCACTTGGCTCTCGTTGAGCTACATCTGGTTGCTCAAAATCTCACAAAGCTCATAGTCCAAAATTATTACATGTAGTGGTGCTCACTCAATTTCACATTGTCCCTCGTTTCTGAAGCTGAAATTGAATGACAAATATCAATTCATCAAAGACGTTTCAACAGTTTAGGAAATCCTCATAAATCTCGATGCGCTTCAGATAGCGAATGCAAAACCTGTGATGCTAATAATTATCACGCTTTATTATACCCTCGAGTTGTACACTCGCAACCACTGGTCTCCTTCAATACTGTTTCAACTATAACTTCAATACTGTTTCAAATAATTCTCTATGTTTCATCCCCTACAGTTTCCAATAAAATCAATCTCTATATTCAGGTCAATTTCTCAATGATCACGACATGGCTGGATCTTACACATACAATTCACGGGGAGCACATGGGCTACTTTTGGGCACTGACCCAATCAAAGTAGTTGAAAATAAAGGGACTTATTTTTAATTCGAGCGTTGGTTGACTCAGAATCACAAATATCCATAATTACCTTAAATTGCTGTCGCGCGTTGAGCCTCTGCATTAGACGCAGCTCAACATATATTTCGGGAATTGGTGCATCTACAGCCACTTGACAAGGTATTGTGTCATGTACTTTAAAATACAAATATTCTGACCTTTCAATTTCTACCTCCGCTTATGTGATGTTCTCAATCTGCCTATTGCTCATCTGTCATCAAAAATAATAAATTTTCTTTCAAATAATGATTCACAACCCCATTCATAGCAACCCGCCCGCCATCAATAGTATTTTTGTATAGCCCATCATTGGACCTGTTCAGGATCAATCTTCGTCACAATTAATTTTTCACTTCAGCACTACTTCTATTAGTGACCACCTTCAAAATTGCGGGGAAATGGAAGAAGTTTCCGTCTCAATTCCTGCTTATCCACAAAATGTAACAGTGGCAAAGCATTTTCAAACACTTGTACTCGCTGTTCAAGTGGTCGATACATAGAAGCGTTTCCCTTTCGTGATGATTTTCCATCCCCTCTATTCAACAAAGAGCGCTAGTGTGTCTCTCTCTTTAAATTGGAAAACAAATCGTTAAAATCACCCGACAAATATCTCGTGCACCGGGAATTTATGAACGAATATATCTCCTTAGATCACATGCCTTTGTCGCCTCGTATTTCAGATTACGTGATTCCTCGTCACTTTGTATCCAAGAAAACCAGTACCACCACTAAACTACGCGTAATTTTGAACGCATTTGATATGGGCACGATATTGTTACAGAGTCTTAAATTAGAAGGTGATATTTCAAAAGTTTTATTATCCTTTCGATTTAATCTCATTGCAATATGTGGGAACATTCGTCAAAGGTATCATCAAGAGATGATTCGATTCTAGGATCGTTACAACCAACACATATTTTGTCGACCATCTTCAACTTCTGAACTAAAGCAATGTGAGATGAACAAGATCACGTATGGCCTCACAACTTCAGCATTTCTGGTCCAGCGTTGTCTTATTCAACTAGTTCAAGATGATCTCTACCCAATCGCCTAAAACGAGCTTCTTCACCATACATATGTGGACGACATAATAACTGACGAATCACCAAGTACACTGCAAATCCAAATGTTTAACTTGATGTTTTAAAATAAAACACATTAAAGTTTTTTATAACGCAAGTGTTTAGAAATGGAACAATTTAAGCGTTGTACTAATTATATTATACAATAGAAGTGTTTTAAAGAATAAGATAAGAAATTTAAGCGTTTTATTGAAAAACATTTTACCTCCTTAAAAGCATCAAACACTTTGAACTGTTTTAAAATAAAACGTTTATTATTATACCAAATGTTTAGTTAAAAATTAAATGTTTAGTTAAAAATTAAATGTTTTAAACCTAAACACATGCCACAAAATTATACATTTGCTGAGAAAAAACGTTTATTAAATAAAACATTTGAATTATAAAACGCTTATATATAATTAATCATTTACGCACATGCGTATTAATATAACAATTAATATATGGACGATTTTATACTTAAAATAATTTACAATAAGTATTATCCTAAAAATTCTGATCTATCGAAATTAATTAATGGAATGAATGTTAGATTTTCTATTTTAAAACATGAAAGAGGGTGTGGAAAAATAAAATCATCAACATTAATAATTTTTGGTTGATCACTAGATGATTTTTGGTATCGATAACTATTCAACTTAGGCTGATAAGAAATTGTTTCAAGTTATCTGATTACTAATAAAATTTTACCATTAACTATACAAATATCATTAATTTCTGCAAACAAAGGCATCATATCTTCGTTACATTTAAGTGAAATTATACTTTCATGACTATAACTAATGCTATGTATTATATATAACTTTTGGAGACCTCATTACAGAGCACTTATTATTTTGGAAAGCATCAACCAAGCCATCAAATAATTCCTCATATGGTCAGTTTATTAATGGTATACTTGGACCAGGTGTAATATGATCACCTTCATATAAAAAAGTTCTTGATGATTGATCACGGTCATAAAAAAGTCGGGATCACATACGCTTTTCTTCGCCAGGTTCATTGATATTATTTAACCTCTGAGAAAAAGCTGAATGTTTCCTAAATATATGTTGACGAAAAGATTTCCATTTTTTATAAGTCTCACCCACACCCTGGTTCTCTACAGGTCATTCTAAATTGAGGATCATACTGGTGATTACGAATTACATGATTCATTAGAGAATTGTTGAAATCACAAACAAAAAAGCACATTGTACAAGACAATATACGTCCACAAGTCATCATCTTATTCATATTATTGTCTAGTATGTTGTTAAAAATTTACAACCGATGATTTTTAATAAACTTCGTGCAAAAATGCTATGAGATTTTGAATTTATAAGTAAAAAAATTATTATTTGAATTTATACGTTATAGTTAGAGAGCACACATATACTCTACTCTTTCAGTCTTTCATATGAAGTACAAATATGTTTATCTCTATCACAGAACAGATTATAGTTTATTTAAAAAATATTAATAGATGTGATCTATACATACGTACATATTGGCGCTGTCCGTCAACGGCTTGATAATGAAATAGTTAATGAAAACTCACTGAGAGACTCAGATAACAAATTTACTAGTTTATACTTGTGAAGTGATTCGGTAGAGGTTGTGTAGTGGACTAATGCCAATATTTGTGATTATTTACAAATATAAGTTGTTATTAAAATTCAAAAGTATTAAAATTTTAAGTATAGTGATTTATTGTGTGTGTTGTAACATAAAAATTTTTTGTGAAATTCAAGGACGGAGTAAATGTATCAAATTTGTCTCATTTGCAGAAAAATCAGATTTCTTTTCGATGTCGACGTTCCTGAAACATCATTTATTATTTTATATAATAATATAATAAGCTATATTTAACCCTAAAAGTTTTTTTTTATAATAAAGATGAATGTTGAATAAATATTTAAGTATTAAAAATTATAATGTCTATTAATTTTTTTAAATTATCTGAAGATATGAAGCATTCATTTATAAACTTTATTTCGAATAAAATAGGGCTTAATTAATTATTGAAATATTAATAAAAAAATAATATTGGGCAAATGATATAAAACCAAAGGAATTTTTATTTTAGTAGTTTTCATTACATAATAATTGTGGACTAGATTAAATTTCCATTTCAACAATTATTTATTTTTGCATATTAATTTTTCATTAAAATGAAAATTTCTCTTGTTAGCTTTCATGGCTTGAAATTATTTTTATTTTGTAAGTATTATTATAATTAATTAATTATACTAAACACTTAAAGTGAATTCATATATATAACACATTACACGCACTAAGCACTAAAAGTGTTTTAATTAAACACCACATTGTGTTTAGTTGGTGACTACAATCGTTTAAGCGCTTAAAATGTTTTAAAATAAAATATTTGAGTTTGCAGTGTAGTCAAGCTAAATCATTAGTGACACAACTAAAAGCCCTAATGTCTATAGGTGGTGTTCAATCTTCATAAAAATACTTATTTTGTCATAATAAGAATAATTTTGTTTACGTATCTTTTTCAATAATGCTAGTAAAAACATGTTTAATATTAAAATGAGTGCTAGTTTAAGCTTGTAAACTCGAAATCAGCGACCCCAAAAACCTCTTTATATGTCATAAAAATTCTGATTTTGTAAAAAAATATGAAAGCGGGTGAGGGAGGGGAGTGGATGTAGTAAAAAAGGCTATATTAATAAAAACATGTAAAGTTTTGGGTTACTCTAGCATTATCAACTATTTTGACAGCTTTTAAAAATCTTTTAAAATACATTTATTCCATACAACCCTTCCCCCTAATAGCGCGGGGTTTGAAATTTGTCTTTAAACCATATAGACCTATTTTAAAAACCCCCCAAACAATTTTTTCCAGAAAGTATTAAATTTTTCGTTGTTCGCAAAAATATTTATGAAGGAGTCATTTTACGGTTTTGCAACTTATTACAAAATCGAAACATAATAGAAAATGCTACAATTTTAAAAAATTTAACCCCGTTGGACAAAATGGCATAATGTGGTAGCCATTTTAAACAATTCACTAAATTGGAAATTTTGGCCGAATGCAAGAAAAATATTGAAATAACTATGAATCAGACAAACTTGTAAGTTCGTGAGGTTTGAAATACAGTGTAAATGATTATCTTAAAATAAATGTACCAAACACTTGATGTATTAACAAAACGATTAGCCTTATCATGTATAAGTAAAATTTTTGATATATTGGAACTACTAGGATATATTGGAATTGTTATTAAAAAAATGAAATATTTTATTCAGAAAATTTGGACGTTTAAAAATTTGAATTGGGATACTCCTATACCAACAAATTTACATAATGCATTTATAAGTAATTTTTATGACATTCACTTACTAAGCAAAGTGAAAATTCCAAGGCATTATTTTCAAAATTATGTTTTAGCTAAAAGTCATACTTGACATGGGTTTTGTGATAAGCAAATACGCTTATGGCGCATGCGTATTTATCAAATCTCTATGTGAAGATGGTAGTGTAACTGCAAATTTAATTGCATGAAAAACAAAATTAGTACCTTTAAAAGGAACCACTTTACCAAGAGTGAACTGTTAGGCGCTGCAATATAAGCAAAATTGAAGAATATTATTTATGGGCAGATTCAAGTATCGTTTATGGGTGGATTAAGTCTGATCCAAGTAAAGTAAAAATGTTTGTTGCAAATCGTGTTTTTAGAATTCAAGAATTAACAAATTCAATGAATTGGTATCATTTGAATTCGGAAAATAATTCGTGCGCAGATAAATTAAGTAGAGAATTAAGTGTTTCAGAATTTTTGAATTTTCAAATTGTTTGGTTCCATGGCCCGAAATGGTTAACATTAGAAAAGACACATTGGCCAAAATTAAACATTAATCTTATTAAATTAACATTACATGAAACAAAACATGAATTATTACTGTGTTATTTACGAAAATCGAAAATAATAACATATTTTATGATATAATTAATAATATATCAGATTTAATGATATTGCAAGCATAAATCAACCAATTTATAATTTTAAAAATTTTTAAGAAAAAAAGTAGGGCCATTTGAGCTTAAAAGAAATTATCAATGCAAGAGAATTTATTTTAAAATTCATACAAAATAAGCATTTCTCTATAGAATTAAAAGAACTCAATAGTAAAGTGGAAAATAAGGATTTATATACGTACAAAAAAAGTCCTTTAAGGATATTTATATCCCTTTGTAGACAAAAATGGATTACTTAGAGTGAGGGGGGGGGGGTTGTAAAGTGTGATAAAATTTTAGAAAATCAAAAACATCCATATATACTACCTCCTAAATGTCATTTACGCAATATTATTATTGAATTTGAACATAAAATGATATTACATGAAGGTGAGCAAAACTTATTAACAAATATTCGATTAAATTATTGGATCATAAATGGAAAACGTGCAGTAAACAAAGTAATTAACAATTGTGTGAAATTTTATAGATTTAGAGCAAAAGGCCAACAGCAACAATGGCAGATTTGCCTAAAGAACGTGTTACTTTATGTAGACCTTTTCTAGAAACAGGAATAGACTTTGGGGGTCCAGTATTAGTAAAACAATCTCGTGTCAGGGGCGTAATAACGACAAAAGCATGGTTTTGCATTTTTATGTGTCTTGCTACAAAGGCATATCATATTGAAGTATGATCGGATCTAACATCTGAAACTTTGATAGCGGCTGTAACTCGATTTATTGGAAGACGCGGTATAATTAAATGTTTTCATTCTTAAAAAAGAACTAACTTCTAGGTTGGATATAGCGAACTACTGCGATTGTATAATTTGTTTAAAGATGATGAATCATGCAAAAAGATTATTGACTTTATGAGTTGTAAAAATATTGAATGGAAATTTTCAATTCCTTTAGCTCCACATATGAACGGTATATGGGAGAGTGGTATCAAATTGATTAAACACCACTTAAAACGAGTAAAAGGAGAAAATGTTCTCACGTATGAACAGCTTAATACACTTTTAATTTATATAGAAAGTATTTTGAATAGTAGACCTTTGTGTGGGTTTTCAAACGATGTTGATGATTTAAAATACCTTAGTCCAGGTCATTTTTTAATTGGTGATAGTCTTACTAGTTATCCCGAACCAAATATTTCGGAACAGAGACGGAATGGATTATCTCATTGGAAACAAATTTGTCAAATGAGGCAATCATTTTGGTCAAGGTTTTATAAAGAATATTTGTCACCATTACATAAATGACCAAAATGGTTCCAAAAGCAACCTGTCCCACCATAGAAATGAGTTTTAGCGCGAATTTCAAAATTGGTAAAGGATAAGAATAATAAAGCTAAATCCGCTATTGTGAAAACTCAAAAAGGTGAATCTACCAGACCAATTGCCAAGTTATGTGTGCTACCCATAAATGTTGAAATTGAACCATAAAAAGTAAAAATTAAATTTGTTAAAATATTTAAAGTAAAGTAAGTACATTATTAATTTTAAATTTGATTTCTCTCATGATTTATTTTGTTTACTTACATTTATTATTTACTTTTTTGTAAGTTTGGTTTAGTTCACAATCGAATTTCATGTTATAATATTAAATGAAGCTTTCTTAAATAAAGACGTAACTCCTGCGTGGCGGGTGGATGTTCAATCTTTATAAAAATACTTATTTTGTCATAATAAGAATAATTTTATTTACGTATTTTTTTCAATAACGCAAGTAAAAAAATGTTTATGATCAAAATAATAAGTGCTTGTTTATGCTTGTAAGTAATATAATTTTGGTTACACATACAAACTACAGCAGAGAGTTCCGCTACAGCCTTCGTCACAGACGGATGCATTTAAATGTGTGCAGAAACAATGTAAATTTTTCATATACCAAACACATTCCATACGGGTCAAAAAATGATTTTATTATGGAATAAATGGTGTTTTTTGTTTCAAAAATCATACAGTCCACTTTATCCAAACCGTTTATCCCATAAAATCCACCAGGTGGTTTTGAACTTAACGTTAATGGACCAATAGTGACTCCGTAGTGCTCTGTGATATTCCAGTTGATCATTTGGAATCTCTACTCCTCTTTAACTTCATTTTTTCAAAATGAAGTTAAACTCAAAACCCTTTTACGCCTCTACTTTTACTCTACGCCTCGTTTACAAAACGGACGATTTTGTCCTATATCTCTGGTATTCATGATCCACTTCTATTTTTAGCGCCTATTAATTTTCGGATGAAATTTGTTTTGGATAAATTAAAGTTGGACATCGGCTGTGGATGATCCAGTTTCCCCTCAAATTCATGAATATTGTCTCCCTTATCGACAAACGTCTCCCTTATCGACTAAATTTTAAATAAATTTACATCACAATGGTTGGCTGGGTTTTGTGACGCGATTGTCAAGCAGGATATTCTGCTGTATTTTGTCTGTCTTCGAACAACGGCACCAAAACAACCAGTCAATTACTGGTCGCTAAGACAAAGGTAGCGCCCTCAAGACGCTGACTATTCCTCGCGCGGTACGTTTCTACTCACTAAATTTTTAGTACCTGTGAAAACTTTGATCCCACACGCCTTGGAGATTGCTCCTCAATTAAACACCGATACAAACATTGTACTGATGAAAACACTTCCCTATTTGTTAAAAATGTATGTAGCATATCAAGTGTGAACACTCTTTGCGAACCCTCTTATCGAGATTTATGGTTTCAAGGTCCTTCGTTAGTTCAAGTTCTTCCAGTCAAGGGCCTCCTCCATTTACTAAAGAGAAGATTTGCCAACAAATTTGTGCACCTTGAATTTGAATCCGACTTATCCATGGAAGCACATCCATTCAGTAGCAATGAGATTCACAATCAAACATCGCAGCTCAATATTCAGTGGCATTTCAATTCCGCGTATGCGTGCCACTTCGGGGGTTTATGGGAGAGCCGCTTAAAATCGGAAACCTTACTTAATCGTGCTTTCGGTAATTCTTCGTTTACCACTGAATAATATTTTACAATGTTTGCTCGCATCGAAATATAAAAAGCGGAAAATAAATAAGCCTTGCAATTACCACACAATACTTTATTTCGTATAGTACACTTAAATGAGTTGAAAAATAAATATTTTATTTTTATTTGTTTTTTATTATTATTATTTATATTTTATTATTATTATTTTTCTTATGGTATTCGCGATCCGAATTTGCCATTATTTCATCTACTGATAAAGGAATTTTTTAAATAAGATAAGAAAAAGTTGTCTTTAAAGTTATATATATATATATATATATATATAATTATTACGTGATGGGTGAGAGGACATTGTGACAGCAGAACAATAAACAATTCGCTTACCTTGATACAAGCTCGGCTTTGCTGCGTCTAGACCTGCACTGGTTTGGAACTGCTTAGACTTTTGTTGTTTTTGTTATTGTTGAACCACTGTTGAATGTAATTATATAAGCACCGTCTTGACCTGGTATTTTTCCAAGCTGGTTTTTATTTCGACAGTCTTTAGTATTATGGTTATTTTTCTACAAATTTTACAATACTTTCGCGAATTACTTGAGTGAATATTATTTAAGCTTGTATTCCTTAGTTGGTTTTGCATGCTAATGAGTTGCAATTTTTGTGACGTAGAATATTGGATATTATTTCCGGTTTAAAATGGTGTGTAAACCTTCTAAGGGTCACATCCTCAATTAATGCTAGTTTTCTAATTAACATGGATTTCGAAGTAGTTTTTTCTTTTACTTTTTGAATAATGCGAGAATTTAGACGTTCAATGTGAGAGTAAAATTCTTTTATTGATTCATTCGATTTTTGTTTACATGTTTCCAATTGTTCTTGTAAGAATGTTAAGCTTTCCGTAATTCGAAAAATTTGTTCTAATTTTTGTTTTAAATTTGAAAGTTGTAATGTTTGTAGCGTTTAGTTAATTTTTTACATCGACAGATACTTTAGATTATATTAATGCCGTTAAGGCTCTTTTTTGAGAATCTTGTGAAAGACTTAAAGCATTTTCGGCATTTGTAAAAAAGTTCTGCTGGATTGCCATTATATTGTGTAATCATTTGCGCGAGATGTGATATTGGAATTTTTCGCTATCAACAAAAGAACCCTCATCTTCAGAGATTTCTGGTTCAGAAGAATTGTTTCGTGAGGGGTGAGAGGACATTGTGAATTGTGAAGGGAATAAAAATTTTTTAAAAAGTCAACAACAGAAGTAAAATAAACAATTCGCTTACCTTGATACAAGCTCAGCTTTGCTACGTCTAGACCTGCACTGGTTTGGAACTGCTTAAACTTTTGCTGTTTTTGTTATTGTTGAACCACTGTTGAATGGAATTATACAAGCACCGTCTTGACCTGGTATTTTTCCAAGCTGGTAATGTTCGTAAATCACAATTTTTTAGTTTTTCCAACATAACTAATACGTTGTAGTATCCTGGCAGGATCGCGAATTTTGTCGTGACCTCCAATTTCACTTTTAGGAAAACCAATTTGGTTCGAAAATTGTTAGTTGTTCTCCTATGAAATGGATTCGACTGGAAAACCTTCAGTTCAGTTTAACGGGATCAGTTTAACGGGATGTTCACTTTTATTTTATTGAATGTCGATTACTTCTATTCTTGATCGTCGTATTTAGGATGTTTTTAAATTATAACAATTTATTAACTTTTAATTAAATTGAAATGTTTGTATTTTAATTAATAAAAAATAACTTTCCAATACAATAATGATTATAACAATTAATTCGATATAAATTATTTTGAACATACTAACAATTCGAAATAAACTTACCAAAATTTTATTTTTTCAAAGACTTACTCAAATTAGAAAAATAATTTTATTTATACTAAAATAAATGCAATCCTGCAAAATCATCACGAGAAAGAATTTATTAAAAAATGAATTTATTCTGTATATTATTATGGGAGTCTGATAAGTCAGCAATTCCGAAATAATTCAATTTATAGTCTTATGAGAATCTGTATTAAATTCTACAATAAGGCTCGAAAACACACTTTAAAGTTAAAAAAGTTGAGTCGATAAAACAACTCCAGTATATATATTTATATTCTTTATTGATATACAAAAAGCAAATCAAGCATTACAAAATTACATTTTGTGTTACAAAATAGTAGTAAGTTATATAGTATAGATTTACGTATACATTGAATAATAAAAATAAAATAAAACTAAATAAAATAAAATTTTATGTTAACTCCAGTATCCTAACTTCTTCGATTTTATTCTGCAGATTGCCAATGCAACATAAATTGTTTGAAATGAAGTACCTCCTACGTTTACTCTCAAATATATATATATATATATATATATATATATATATATATATATATATATATATATATATATATATATATATATATATATATATATATATATATATATATATATATATATATATAAAGAGAATTGAAAAAAATACACTCGAACCCGGACTTCTTGGATTCATGTCAAGCGCCCTACCAATTAGGCTATTCGAGGTTCTAGACACGAATGCAATTTTTTTCAACTCAATGAATTTTTTTAATTTGGTTATCCACTTATTTATTATTATTACTTATTGTTGTTGTTTACATTTAATCATGCACTCGATGTTTACATCATGGTCTATTCGACTATATTTTGATGTAATATGTTACATACAGGCGTAAACTAAATATTGACAAATATCTTGTCTAGTAATAAGTCATTTTAATGTCAACTTCAAAAATATAAGGCAGTGAAGCGGCCCCTTCTTGGGTTTGCCGTCATAGCATCACCTTAAATTTAAGGTAGGAGTATATACAAAAATAATATCAGCCAGAAAACCGATACCAACGTTTTCGGTAAACAAAATATAATCCTTTTTCAGCTATTACTAAACAAGGCAAGCTATATTCAACAGTATTGAATATAATTTTTCCAATGGTGACTACGAATCAATGAATAATTATTTACTTCATTATCCGTGGAATACTTTGTTTAATTTATCAAATGTAGATGACTGTGTTAATTATTTAAATAGCATCCTTTCATTAGCTATTGATGTCTATGTGCCGAAAATTGTCACTACAAATTCATCCTTGTATCCCAAATGGTTTTTATATGAACTAATTAAAAAAATACGGCAAAAGAAAATGTATCACACTCTCTACAAACAAAGCACCAAAACTGAATATTATAACAATTTTTCCAACATAAAAAAAAAAAACAACATTAGTATTAATTTGGCAAATTTAGAATAAAATATAAATTAATTATTATTATACCTGTATAGGGTTATGTGTGCATAAATTTATAAAAGGCCAAGAAGCCAGTGTGAGTGCTAGATACAAATTGACTTATAGTTTACTACAAGCCTGAATAGCGCAGTTGGTTGGAGCGTATTGGAATTTTAAGAAGTATCAGTGCAATTGAGGGTTCAAATTCTACTCGGGGAGCCTAGGAGAAAAAAAGTGGTTGTTTTTTGTTTATTCACTCTGTTTGGATTTGATTTCATTCCTATTAAGGCTGAAAGTAATTAAATATTAAAAGAAATAAAGAAAAATAAAATTGTCAGTTGAAACTGAAAAAAATTATTGAAGCAATTAATCAACAAACTTTGTCCTTAAGATCTAGAAATAAGAAGCTCAAGAGCGGAAATTAATAGGATAAATGAAAGTCAGTTGCAAGCGCGAAAAGAAATAGTGCACTTAAAGGAAGAAAATGAGAAGTTAAAAACAGAAAACGAGACAAAAAATGATAGAATAAAAAGAATAGAAAGAGAAATGAGAGCGAAAAATGCTGTAATTAACGGAATACTAGAAGAGAATGATGAAATGGATTTGAATGAGAGTATACGCCAAATCATAATTGATAAACTTGAAATTGATTGTAAAAAGGAAGACATTGAAAGTGTGAGACGAATTTGTATAAAAGGTCAATATTCAAGACCTATTCATGATAAATTTCTAAATGAAAGTGTTAGAAATAATATTATTTAAACCAAGAAGAAACTCAAAGGATCAAATATTTATATCGATGAAGACTACACACAAGAAATACGAGAGGAAAGAAAGATACTGCGAGAAGTTTTAAAAACAGAAAAGCAAGAGGGTAAGAATGCATACATAAAGTATAATAAATTAATAAGTAATAAGGAAGTATACACCATAAAAGACGTTGATTGCAAAACAATGGAATTAAAAAATAATAAAGTAAAACACAAGAAAATAGGGAGCTTTACTAATAAAAGAGATAGAAGTGAAGAAGAAGATGGCAATAAATCTACTGATGAAAGAGAAGAGAATAAAACTTTGGTGAATAAACAGAAAAATAAAAAAAAGCTATTGAACAATCGTCAATAAGGACATTTCTCAGCGGAGAACCGAATAGAAAAAATTCGATCTGATAAGCTTTGTGATGATGATACGAAACTTAGGACGGCTACGCTTAGAACTAGGAAAAGTGTGAAAAATGATAAGGACAATAAATTAATTTTTTATAATATAGAAGGAATTAATAGATTGAAGTATAATAAACAAATAATAAATTTCTGATGAAATATTGTATTATAATTTTAGTTGAAACATGGTGTGAAGATAATGATGTAGTGCCTATTAATGGATATGGCTCGTTTGTAAAAAAACCAAATAAAATTGGTGAAGGTGGAAGGAAATCGGGAGGTATCGTTATATATTATTGTGCGATGGTCCAAACTTATACACCGCACTTGTGAGTTCATAACTTCTCGAAGGACCGTTGAAATAAAAATTAAAGCAAACACAATGTTAAGAATTTTGAAAACTTATATTATATTCTTAACTCATCTGATAACTCTGGTTAACAACTTTATAAAACTTTATACAGCTTTTATTTCTAACAATTTTTTATTACTAACAACTCAAAAACCAAAAGAAGAAGTAAAAGTGAACATAGTTTTTTAAACTTAAAATTAAAAAACTTATATAACTTTTTTGAATAACAAAATTTGCAAAAACAAGGCTGAAGCGGTATCATAGCGTTGAACCTTGCTTTTGCAAACTTATAAATATTGACATAATTCATTGAGATGGCAGTAGTGACATGATTTTGCCCATCTCAATGATTATGCTACAGAGTGACCCAACATACTCCCCCCATTGAAATGTTTAACATTTCAATCAACAGGAAGAGGACACACCTTTGTAATTGGACGAACATATGAATTGCCGTCTTTAGTTTTAAGCCGTATGGAGCGAACAAGTCCGTCACGACTTTTTATAACCTCCATTACTTTAGCTAAAGGCCAGTGTGATGGAGGAGCATTATCGTCCTTAATTAATACCAAAGTGTCCTCTTTTATATTTGGGGTCTTCTGGAGCCACTTGGACCTCTGTTGTAGAGTATTTAGGTATTCACTACCCCATCTCTTCCAGAATGTTTGCTTTATATGGATGATCTGATTCCAAAACGTTAATTTATCGATTGGGGTATCAGAAACATCATTTTCTGGTAAGGATATGAAGGAATCATTTATTAAAAAGTGTCCTGGGGTTAAACAATCAAAATTGCTAGGATCACTTGACAGTGGACAGAGTGGTCTGGAATTTATAATACCTTCAATTTCACACAGGATTGTATTTAATTCTTCGTAGGTAAGATTAGTTTTACCAACTAGCCGTTTTAAGTGAAATTTGACCATCCTAATGCCCGATTCCCATAAACCCCCCCAGTTTGGGGAGAAGGGTGGTATAAAGTTCCAGTCCACTCCCTCCTTTAACATAGTTTCATGAATGGTTGAGACACTTGCCTTTTCATTAAACAATCTATATAATTCATTGAGCTCGTTATTTGCTCCACGAAAATTTGTCCCATTGTCACTAAATATTTTTTGACATCTACCTCTTCGTGCAATGAATCTCTTCAAAGCATTTAAAAAAGTTTTAGTAGACATATCAGAAACTAGCTCTAAATGTAACGCCTTAGTTACCATGCACACAAACAAACATATGTAACCTTTCGTTATTAACGGTTTCCTAACGCGACTCTGCTTGACCGCTATAGGTCCTCCATAATCGAGTCCTACATGTAAAAACGGTCGTACCGGAGATACACGTACTGAAGGAAGATCAGCCATAATTTGAGTAGAGGAAGATGCTGCGAATCGAAAGCATCGAACACATTTATGTATGACTTGCCGCACTACACTACGCCCATTTATTAACCACACTCTATTTCGAAGTGACGCCAATGTCAATTGAGCACCTGCATGCAACAATTTTTCATGCTCCCAGACTATTAACATCTTAGTAATGTGACTATTAGGCGGAATAATCATAGGAAACTTTTGGCTTGTGTTAATAATGGAGCAGTAGTTTAATCTACCACCTACCCTTAAAATACCCTCTTTATCAATAAAGGGATTTAAAAATTTTAATTTACTTGATTTTAAATTAGGTACATAATTAGGATCGTCTTTTACTTTATTTAACAACATTATTTCATTTGAGAAATATTCTTGTTGAACGATTCTAAAAATACCGTTAAAAGATTCGGTTAATTCCGAAACTTTAAGAAATTCAGATCGCCTACAACCTTTATTGACGAGTTTTGCATTAAAACAAAAACGTAAAACGTACGCAAAACTTCTTTGTAGACGATAGAAACAAGAGAATGTTTCAAACCACATCAAAAAGTCATTGTCTTTGCATTGACTGATGTGAGATGAGCATGCTTTTGGTTTCGCCTCTGGCGGGTCCGGAATATCATTTATATTTCCACCAGTGGGCCAAAATTTTTTATCTAATGCCAACCACGTAGGTCCATTCCACCAAAGTTCGTGGGCACCTAACAAACTAGGATCTATGCCCCTAGAAACAACATCAGCAGGATTTTCGGACGAAATAACGTGATTCCAATGATCCCCTGGACATAACTCTTGGATTTCAGAGACTCTGTTGGCTACGAACACATTCCAACGAGAAGCTTCTGAACGAATCCATGCCAAAGCGATCATAGAATCAGTCCAAAAGTATGCCTGCTCTATTTTAACAGTTAATGCTTGATTAACAGTTTTCATGAATCGAGCTGAAAGTACGCACGCGCACAGCTCAAGTCGTGGCAGTGAAATAGGTTTAATGGGAGCTACGCGAGACTTTGCACAAATCAATCTCACGAGAGAGTACCCGTTACTGTCCACAGATTTCAAGTAAATAGCGCAACCGTAAGCTTTGGTAGAGCTATCACTAAAACCATGTAGTTCAAACCTGACTGCATGTGAAATCAAAATTAAACGAGGAATAGTGAGTTTCCGTAGTTCGAACAATTTACCCTTAAGAGGGATCCACAATTCAAGAATATCATTTGGAACTTTATCGTCCCATTCCACTTTTGAACGCCAAATCATTTGCATTATAATTTTGGCGGATACACAAGCTGGAGCCATTAATCCGAGAGGATCGAATAGTTTGGCTATACTTGATAAGATTTCACGCTTTGTGACCTTTGATTCCATTAAATCATCTGGTACCAATATTTGAAACGCGTCAATACCAGGGTTCCAAACCAATCCGAGAGTCTTGATTGACGAACATCCATCAGAAAATTGGAATGAACACTTTTCACGGTTCTCTTCCGGAATTCTGTCAAGCACATTTTCATAATTCGAGTACCACTTATGGAGCTTGAATTGTCCTTTTTCTAATAACGAAATCAGTTCGTCTTGTAACCGAAAGGCTTTATCGAAGTCCTCAGCACCCGTTAAAATGTCATCAACATATGAATTTAGCTCAATAGCCCGAGATGCCAGACGGAAAGAACTTCCTTCATCTTCAACTAATTTTAAGAGGCATCTTGTTGCTAAGAAACTGGCAGACGCAGTGCCGTATGTAACTCTACTCAGTTGTAAACATCGGATATTTTCTTCCGGGGAATCTCGCCATAATATACGTTGAAGGCTCTGAAAATGATCTTTTACCTTTATTTGCCTATACATCATAGCTATGTCTGATATAATCGCAACGATAAAACAACGAAATCGTATAAGAACGGTTAGTAAGTCAGACTGAACCACGGGTCCAACTAACATGATATCATTTAGGCTTACACCTGTTGATGAAGGAGCAGACGCGTTGAAAACTACACGCAGTTTCGTGGTTGAGCTGCTATCTTTCAAGACAGCATGATGCGGCATGTAGTATTCATGTTTGTCAGATAAATGTTCCGGAAAACGCTTAATTTCCGTTCCATGTCCAAGAGACAAAAATTCATTTATAAAAGTTTTATATTTTTCGAAAAACTCAGGGTTTTTGGCGAACTTTCTCTCTAATGACAAGAAGCAACGATAGGCAAAATTATAAGAATCACCCAAAGTGTTAATTCTATCCATAAAAATAGGTAAATCTACTTCGTATCTACCATCTGAATCACGAGATACAGATTCAAGAAATAATTTTTCACAAAGTTTTTCCTCAGCCGAACGTATTGGCATTGAGGAATATTCTTCCAGCTTCCAAAAACCGGTCATTATTTCATTTATATTATTTGTAGTAGTCACCAATGAAGTGAAAGTGTTTTCATTTACAGAATTGAATTCTTTCTGTAGATTTATATTACCGCCTAGAATCCAACCAAGGCAAGTATTTTGTAAAGTAGGGCTATTTTGGCCCAAATCAATTTTACCTTTTTTCAAAAGTTTGTAAAATAAGCTGGTACCGATTAACATATCTATAGGCCCAGACAAATTAAAGTTTGGATCGGCCAAATTAATAAAAGATGGCCACTTAATAAGCTGCTTTTTGAAGCTACGTTTCGGCAAATTATCCGTAATATTTTCCAAAACACCAAATTCTGCTTTAAATTGAAAGTTGGTGGTTCTAGATTCTATGTTCAAAGAAACAACAGAATTAACAGGAGTATTACTACCTCCTACACCCATAACCAACCAATTTGTATGCCTTACTGGAATATCCAATTTTTCAAAACTATAGCAGACACAAAATTACGCTCACTCGCGCTATCGAGTAAAGCGCGACATGCTAATTTGCTACCATTATCGGCAACAACGTTTACTATTGCAGTAGAAAGCAATATTGTATGTTGCTGATAGTTATTAACTTTGCTAATAAACGAAAGATTTTGAAGACAACGTTTACAGACACTTTGGGGACATTTTTCCGTTTGGTGATTGCTGTTCAAACAGTTGAAACATAATTGTTTGCTTTTAACAAATTGTCGCCGACGCTTCACGTCAAGCTTGAAATATTTGTAGCATTTCACCAAAGAATGTGGTCGTGAGCAATATGGGCAACGGTTTAAATTCGAGTTGCTTTGAGGTTCTATGGTAGTACAAGAAATACTTTTCTTTTCATGTTTAGATGCATTACGTAATTTTGGTGAATAATCCTGTGATAATATTTCCCATGCTTGACAACGTTGGTTCAAAAATTCGATAAATGAATCAATAGTAGGAAATTCATCATGTTTTCTTTTCAATTCAAGTTCGCGATGAGATTCAAAGTCAAGTTTTTGGGACAACAAATACACCAAAAATACGTCAAAAAGGCTAGACAACTCCAGAGACTTTAACGCATTGTAATGCTGTGTAAAATCATTTACAAAAGCACGCAATCCAATGCCTGACGTTTTATTCACCTTTTGCAAATCGAATATGCCTTTTAAATGACTATTCGCGATAAGCACCTTGTTATCAAATCGCTTAAACATAGTATCCCAAGCTTTTGAATAATTAGCATCCGAACATTCGATGCTTGCTATTAGTTTAGCTGCATCACTCTTAACAGCACCTTTCAAATAATAAAATTTTCTAATGTTAGGCAGTTCAGAATTATTATGAATCAAGTTTGTGAATAGATCCTTAAAATTTAACCACCCGTTGTATTCTCCAGAAAACGTTGGCAAATTTATTTTGGGTAATGATAAGGCTTGATTATCTGACCTACTAAAGCTGTCATTGAGGCTAGCAGTACGTCGCCTATCCTTTAATTTTTCCATGGCCCTACGTATTTTCTTCGACAAGTCATAATACCTAGTTTCAATGGACAAATTTTCGGCCTTGTATTTAGCCTCATCAACAGATTCCAAATTTATTTCAATATCTTCAAACTTTTTAAAGAAATCATTGAGTCTATCCAAAACTAATTCTAAATCTGAAATGCTGTTTATTGCATCAATATTTTCCACAGAATTTTCTAAGTTTGTGATTCGACCTTTTAGAAATTTTCGTTTGTTTACCCAACCCTTTATTTCTTCTTCCGTCATGATTAATTATTAATAAAATTAAAAATATGAAAGAATAAAAAAGGCAAGTGTCCAATTGTTTCAAATAAAATTAAATTGATATAACAATGTTATGCAAACAAAGTTTCAAAAATAATTGTGAATAATTGTAGTATTATATAAATATAAACAAACAAATGCTTGTGTTAAGTTGTAATTGACTAATAATTTTAATTAATAGAAATAAATTATTTTCTTAAGAACAATTACAAACAACAGTAGCTAAACTGGCTATTTTATCAAAATAATATCAAAAGTAAATAAATAATTTAGTATCTTTTGAGCTAAGTATTGAAATATTCTTTGTTTACTATTATTGAAATAACTAATCAAATAATGAAATTAATTTTGTTGAAATAATCAAACAATTCTACAACTTATAGCAAATGAATAATTGTAATTTGTAGATATCTTAACAATGATAATATCAACAATAAGAATCGGCTAATATGCCATTTGATGTACCCAAGATAAAAGAAAATAACTATTTTCATTTATTTATATGAATCAAAAAAAAATTCACAAAATTAAAGCGCTTCAAAAAACCTTCAATCAATAGAAATATAAACAATTAATTATGATTTGTTGATATCGGATAAAATCATAATATCAACAAAGAAAAGGTACGCAATAAATTTGTATGAATCAAACAAAAATTCACAAAAATTTAAGCGCTTCAAAGAACCTTCAATTAATACAAGTATAAACTATTAATTATGATTTGTTGACATCGAATAAAATCATAATGTCACCAAAGAAAAGGTACGCAATAAATTTGTTTATTGTATAATGTTATTAGCTTGTGTACATCAAAATTAATTTTTATTTTATTTAAATTAAAAAACCTTTAATTGAAAAATTAAATTAATGTCATTTATCTAATTCACTTAAGGGGGTAACTCACTGAAGGTAACACACTAAAACTATCAAATTGAATGGATCTGACCTTTTTAATTGTTGTACTTAATTTCAACATAAATGCCAGGCTGATCCAATGTTGAGTGCGCATAAAATACCAAATTACCCACCGTAGCTGCGCATCCAGGAATTTTCACTGACATGCGCACAAAGATGCTGACACAATTCGCACTTCCGGCAAGGACAAGCACATGGAACCATTTTTGGACGCCATTTTTTACCGCTTTCGAAATTATTAATTTCCACAATCCTGTACCATATTTGCACGAATCCCATATGAAATTTACACCATTCACATATGATATTTAAACGTTTTTTAATAATAAAGCACGAACGTTCTATATTTATGCTGTATTCTTACGCCTTTAGATCGCTTGCAGGATCAATTTATGGATGTAATTTTTTAATAAATTTTTTAGGTCGCTAGAGATCCGGCTCGTAGCGGACCAAATTGTGCGATGGTCCAAACTTATACACCGCACTTGTGAGTTCATAACTTCTCGAAGGACCGTTGAAATAAAAATTAAAGCAAACACAATGTTAAGAATTTTGAAAACTTATATTATATTCTTAACTCATCTGATAACTCTGGTTAACAACTTTATAAAACTTTATACAGCTTTTATTTCTAACAATTTTTTATTACTAACAACTCAAAAACCAAAAGAAGAAGTAAAAGATAGTTTTTTAAACTTAAAATTAAAAAACTTATATAACTTTTTTGAATAACAAAATTTGCAAAAACAAGGCTGAAGCGGGGGTATCATAGCGTTGAACCTTGCTTTTGCAAACTTATAAATATTGACATAATTCATTGAGATGGCAGTAGTGACATGATTTTGCCCATCTCAATGATTATGCTACAGAGTGACCCAACAATTATAGAGAAGAAATAAAAAATAAAACAAAATTATTGAAAAATAATACAAAAGAATGTATCTGGATCTCAACGGAAATAAGCAAGAAAAAATTTATAATTTGCGCTATTTATAATCCACCTAAATATTCTAAATTCGCAAACGAAGAATTTTTTAACTGTTTACAGAATGAGATTAAGAATATAAAATATAAATATTTGAATGCGGAACTAATTATAGTAGGAGATATGAATGGTAGAATTGGAGAAATTCAAGAAAGAGATCATGAAAATGAAGCTAAATACAGTAACGTGGTTAATAATTTCAACATTAATTTGGAAAATAGAAGAAATAAAGACAAGGAGATAAATGAATATGGGAAAAAAATTATCGAAGTGTGTAAAGATTTGGATATAGTTATTTTGAACGGTCGGTGCAAAGGAAATAAAGAAGGAGAGTACACATTTGTTTCTGAAAATGGGAAGAGTGCAATTGATCTAGTGATGATCAAAACTAATTTACACGAGCAGTATATTATTATTATTATTATTATTATTATTATTATTTATTTTCAGCATAAGATACAAACGTACATAGGTATAGTCAACATGAAAATTAAATAAATTAAATTAAACTATAAATAAATTAAATTAAACTGTATGGGCACGACGTTACAATATGCTTCTTCAGCTCACGTTTAAATTTTGGCATGCTCTCTATGTTTTTTAACTCTCCGGGAAGATTATTGTACAATTCACATCCAATAATTTCTGGAGAGTTTTTGAACTTTTGCAATCTGTAGTTTGCAATATGCAAATCATTATTATGACGAGTGTTATAATCATGTATTTCATTTCTAAGTGGTAGGTTTTGATAATTTTTTCTGATAAATATTAATAGCTCGTAGTAATAAATGCCATAAAATGTTAGCAAATTATTCCGCTTAAAATGATTAACACATGATTCTCGATAATCAAGATTAAACATGAGCCGAATAATTCTTTTTTGTAGTATAAATATTCGTGTACAATCTGAACATTGTCCCCATAATATTACACAATACTGCATGGCAGCATATACAAACGCATAATACACAGCCAATAAAGCTTCAGTGTTATGAGTTTGTTTTAATTTTTTGATATAAAAATAAGCCGTGCCTAACTTTTTACACACTGTATCCACATGTCGATTCCATTTCATACCTTCATCCAGAATTATACCTAAAAATTTCATTTCGCTTACTTGCGTAATCGGATATTTTATTGATGACGTAATAATTGATGCATCAATAACTTTATTTTTAAAAACTAAAAATGTTGTTTTAGTCATGTTTATAATTAAATGATTATTTTTGCACCAATCAGCAAATTGTTGTATTACAATATTCATTTCATTCATTAAACTATGTATATTATCTGAAGATAATATCACAGAGGTATCATCTGCATACATTAATAATTTACCATACTGTATAAAGGACGGAAGGTCATTTATGTAGGTCAAGAACAATAATGGTCCAAGATTTGAGCCCTGTGGAACTCCAATGTTGACACAGAGTGGGCTTGATTTTATACCTTCAACATCCGTTATTATTTTTCTATTATCTAAATAGGACATAAACCAGGAAAGTGGAAGTTCTCTTATCCCAAGACTTTCTAATTTATTTAACAAAAACCTGTGATTTACCATGTTGAAGGCTGAAGTTAAATCAAAAAATAGTGATAAAACATATCTTTTTTTATCAAGTTCTTTTAGAACATGATGCGCAAATTCATTACTTGCAGAGCAAGTAATATATTAGTATATATTAGATATGGCAGTTATAGAATGTGTGGAAAATACTAAACACTTTCCAATTGAAATTTCAATGAATATATATTGCAATAAGGTAAAAGAGATCCCAAAAGAAAAATTCCAAACTCTTGAAGTATATAAATGGAATAACCAAAAATGCGATGAATTCAAAAGCAATATGGTGGGCAGAGTTGATTTATGGTTAGTTGGAATTGAAAATGGAATACGGAAGAATGAAATAAATGAGGCACATAAAATATTAGAGATGATGTACAAAAGTATTGGAAAGTGAATGAGGGTTTTAAACAATACAAATAATTATTTGGCAAGAAATAATTGGTTTGATAGGGAATGTCGTAAAGCAAAACACAATACAAGAAATGCACTAAGAATATTTAGAAGATCGAATATAGAGCGGAATTTAGATGATTTTCGTATACTTAAAAAGCAATACATTAATTTATGTATAAGGAAAAACGACGAAATGAAAGCTATACGGGAAGGTGAAATAATGAGAATGGTTGAAGAAAGGGGCGAGGCAAGTTTATGGAAGATCATAAAGGCAACCTTCAATAATAAAAATTACAATGACTGCAAAATAAGAGGAGAAATATGGCTGGATCATTATGAAGAGTCAAATAGTGGATCAAATAGTAACGACATGGTTATAGAGATGCAGGCAAGAGAAATAGATGAAAATGAGGTTGAATATGCCATTAGCACATTAAAAAATAGAAAAACACCTGGAATCGATGGTATACCAGCTGAATTTATAAAAAATTCAGTAAAATTCAATTTCAATATAATCACTTCACTAACTAAGATATTTAATATAATAATGGAAACAAAAAAAATTCCAGATGGATGGAAAAAGGGAGTTATTTGTAATATTTATAAAAATAAGGGAGATAAGTACGATCCCGCAAATTATAGAGGAATCACATTATTACCGGTATTAAGTAAGGTCTTTTTAAAAATTCTGGCAGACAGATTACAACAGTGGACTGAAGAAAATAAAATCATTAGTGAATTTCAAGCTGGATTTCGTACGGGATATGGGACATTGGATAACATAATGGTACTGAAAGAATTAGTTAACATTGAACTATCAAAAAAAGAAGAAAATTATACTCATGTTTTGTGGATTTGGAAAAGGCATTTGACTCCATAGATAGGGAATTGTTATGGAGAAAGTTGTATCATATAGGGTTGCCTCTGAATATATTAAAGATAATTATGTCCTTATATACAAATTATGAATTCTAAGTAAAAATGAATAATTATAAAGCTACTGAATGTAGAAGAACGAGTAGGGCTTTGAGACAGGGATGTCAATTGTCAGCAATTTTATTTGCACTGTTCATAAACGATTTCCCAAACAAAATGAAACATACAGAATCGCACTCACCATCCATAAATGGTTGGGAAGTTAACACTCTTCTATACGCCGACGATATGGTTTTATTATCCCAGACTAGAATAGATCTGCAAAGAGCACTTAACCAGCTGCAAAATTACTGTGAAGAAAATAGGCTAACAGTTAATGAAAATAGGCTAACAGTCAAAAGTGTTAGTATTTAGAAAAGGATTGAAGTTAGGTAGACAAGAAGAATGGAGATACAAAGGTATACTAATTGAAAACGTAAATGACTTTAATTATCTTGGGGTAACCTTGAATTGGAATGGAAAATGGGAGAAGCATTTCGAAGAAATAAAAAAAAAGCTGAAAGGGGAATGGGCGTAATAAAAAGATTTATGTACTTTAATGAGTGGTTATCAGCAAAAATCATGGTTAGGATTTTTAAAGTATTGATTGAGCCAATATTACTGTATGGCAGTCAAGTTTGGGGTGTAGAAGATAACTTTACAGTAATTGATAAACTGAGAACAAACTTCTTTAAACAAGTATTAGGAATCAGCAGGGCAACGGCTAACTGTGGAGTGCTGATAGAGGTGCTTCCAATTGAAGTGCATATCTATAAGAATGTATTAAAACATTATATCAAGAATGGTAATAAAAATGATAAAATATTGCAGTATGAGAGTGTTAAAGATAAAAAGATAGAAAATTACAGTAGTTGGGGTGTCAAAGTTAAAAATAAATTTAATATTCTGGATGTAAGCGTTGAAGTATTACACTATGACAAGAAAAAACAGTTAAAAATAATTCATGAAAAAATAAAGGAATGGGGGTATAAAAAGCTGATGCAAGGGATGGAAGAAAAGGTGAACTTGGGATATTTTAAGTAATTGGCACATTACGAAGAAGGAGCTAAATATATTTCTAGTCTGGAATTGGAATGGAGAAGAGAAATGGCAGGATTTAAACTGGGAAGCTGGAAGTATGAACACAGGAGGGATGAAAGTGGGAATAAGATATGCGTATTATGCGAGCAAAGTGGGGGAAATGAAAGACATTTGAAATACGAATGTCTCGGTTTAACTGAGCTGAGACAAAAATTCCTTAATAAAAATATTGACTGGGAAAATATAATGGACGATAAGACTGACCAGCTCATGATGGCTCAATTCTTACAGAGGAGTAGAAAAATGATAAATAACAAATTGTAGTAATAATTGTTAATATTTTTGCTGTAATTATATAATGTATTTTGGTTAATAATTGTTAATTGTTGATTGTTATGTTGATTAACCCAAATGGGTATATCAAATAAATGAATAATAATAATAACAATTTTTCACATCTCAGAGCTGAATGCAAAAAGCTATCCGCACTTTGCTACAAAAGCTATCTTGAAAAAACAGAAAATTCAATTCAAAACAACATAAAAAGTTCTGGAACTACATAAATTCAGTAAATTGAAATACAACTTTGCCTTCGATTATGTACTACAATAATGGTACTTGTCATAATGGAAACGAAATTTCAAATCTTTTTGCAAAATACTTATCGTCAGTATTTTCAGTCTCTAGATCTACAGACAATAATTCCAATATACACATAAATAATTACTACATTTCTTTTATTGTTATAGAGGTTGCAATATCAACATTAGATAAACGAAAATCTTCTGGTCCAGATAATATTTCTCCAATTTTGGTGAAAAGTTGTACTTCTTCTCTTCTTCATGCTCTTCACTATATTTTCAATCTGTCTTTAAAAACTGGAATCTTTCCTGCATCTTGGAAATATAATTACGTCGTTCCTATCTTTAAGGCTGGCGAAAAGTCCACAATTTCAAATTATCGACCTATTTCCATCCAGTCTGTATTCCCAAAACTGTTAGATTTTATAATATGTGAGAAACTGCGTAGTGATTTACAATTCACTATCATACCTCAACAACATGGTTTTTGTCCTGAAAAGTCAACTATTACCAACCTTGTTACTTTCCAAAATTTTATTTTGGACAGCTTCAACTCTGGACATCAAGTAGATGCAATATATTTAGACTTTGCAAAAGCTTTCGATAAAGTAAATCATTCTTTACTTATTTCAAAATTGATAGCTCTGGGTATCTCGGAACCGTTTAGTAAATGGTTGCGCAGTTATCTAACAAATAGACAGCAAATTGTAAAAATAAAATCCTTTACATCATTCCCCTCTCATGCTTCTTCCGGTGTCCCCCAGGGATTTCATTTAGGCCCTCTTCTATTCCTTATGTTTATAAATGACATTTCGTATATTTTTCCAGATTCCAATTTTTTACCCTTCGCTGACGATCTTAAAATATACTCTAGAATCTCTTCTATTTCCGATTGCAACAAGCTTCAATCGACATTAAACAATCTTATTGTTTGGTGTTCCTCAAATTACCTTCATTTAAATATTTCCAAATGTTCTATTATTTCCTTCTCTCGTCTTCATCAGCCAATCCAGTTCTCCTACTATCTAGGCAAATCTCCTCTCTTTAGGGTAAGTTGTGCCAAAGACTTGGGTGTAATATGTGAAAGCTAGCTTACGTTTAATAGTCATATACTTACAGTAAGAAATCATGCCATGAAAATGTTAGGCTTCATAATACGAAATTCGTACAACTTTAAAAACCCTCTTAGCTTTGTTGTTTTATATAAAGCATTAATTCAACCAATTCTTGAATACGCTTCCCCGGTATGGAATCCTACTTACCTTAATAACAATACACTCCTTCAGTCCGTTCAAAACAAATTCCTAAAAAAACTTGCCTTCAAATCTAATCTAATACCCGACGATAACTCCTATACTGTCCTTAGAAACATATACAACATCCCTACCCTCCAATCTAGAAGGGAATACCTTGATATTATTTTTATATTCAAATTACTCCACAACCTCATCGATTTCCCTGAACTCCTTTCCCTTTTACAACTTCAAGTCCCTTCTATTACACTTAGAACCCCAAAACTATTTTACATCCCACCTCAGAAATCCAATTACATGCTTTCTGCCCCTATGGCCCAAATGATGTTGGGATGTAATGACATAGGCATTAGTTTAGATCTGTTCAATTCTAGCAGAAGCATTATAAAATTCAAAAATATACTTCGCACTCATATTAGCATATTAGCTAAATTTGTTACTATTATTAATTTATATTGTTAGGCCCTGGACAGCGTTATCCTTAAAAACGTGGCTCTAGCACACTAAATCATTCATATTATTATTAGGTAATAATATTTTAAATAACCTAATTTGAAATATTTATTCATTAAGCTAGTCAGCTAATTTATATTATTAAGTTACTTATGTTAACAATCATAATAATTGAATTGAGGTCTAATTTGTAATCCAACGGCATGGTTTTGATTATATTTACTTGTCAGCAAAAACTTATATTCAATATTTAATTTTTACGTCATAATATTTTATATTTTGACCTTAATGTTTTATATTTAAAGGCAAGCTAAATATTCAAAATTCATACAGTGGTTATAACAACTTTCGAGTTACAACTATAACTTAATTCGTGACAAACAATAACATCGTTAACTTTATAAATAAATAATTTTCAAACTCATCGAATAAATTAAAAATAAACGAATGTCATTGCAATTGTATTAATTTTGGACATTGGATTTCAACATTGCTGCAACAATTTAAAGGCAGTACATAACATTGGTGGGCAGCGGTGGAAAATCAACACGGTTGGAGAATTTTCAGGTGTTCAATTTTGACTTCAAACGGTTCACTCCAGTGATTTGGTTGATTAACGAATCCAATAAGGTTAGTAAAATTTTCACTTTATTTTGAAGTTCTCTTTCCTGGTATAAAAATTCCCAAGATTTTTTTTTTGCAAATATACTTCCTTTCAAAAACATTTTGCAAATTCAAATTATCCTATTTTTATACCGTAAAAAGTTGTATAGTCCTGTATCACTTTCCTATCCTCTCTTTTCTAAACTTTTACTTAACTTTTTAAAACATGCTTTGTAACCCTTTGGACACGACGTACCCCTACACTTGTCTGGTGATACCCTCAGACAAGTCAATCTTACAAAGACAAACTTTTAAAACTAAACGGCCCCCTAATAACGCGATACTAAAAAATAACCCATTATATTATGTTCTCAGCACAGAATGACACCCTGATAGCACGATGCAAAGAAATAACCCCCTATATGTTCTTCATACAGTTATAATAAACGCCCCTCGATAAACGCCCCATACCCGCTCAATGAAATCAAATTTCCAGCGAATTTAACAAATACTTCTCTCAATACGACGCACCTTGTTAACATTACACAAAGCATGGACATTCTTAAACCTACTAAATTCAAACGAAAAAAAATCCCATTCAAATCGCGGCGCCTGACTTCTAATTGAATAAATAATCATGAATAATCTACGCTCAACTTACACGTTCCTTTTAATCTATATCTTATTTCTAAACAATCCTTAAATTAAAATTTTATTTTCTCTCAAAACGAATCTCCACGAATTTTATCATACATTATCCTATTTTAAAACTCCAAATTCCAATTCCCAAACGAGAACATTAAATTATGCAGAAAGCTTTACTGGATTTGGATATGGCTAGCCAAATTCCTGAAGGAAACTGTGAAGTATAATTGTTCTCGGAACCATCAAATGGACAAACCAGAAACTTGTCAAAGTTGGAAGTGGATATTAAGCCATTGGTCACTGGAATCACAATTTATAATGGAAACAACGTATACAGTATACATACGCCCCCCCCCCCCCCAGCGTTCCATTATATCTTATCTTAGATTTACCCTCCCTGGCGTCTTGCTGAATGACGACATTTATGGATAGAAGCAACGTATTTATGGCATCTCAAAACCAAATACTTCAAAACCTTCTACCATATGTTAGAAAAACTTCTGAGTGTATTCCTAAACCGACCAATGCAGTTCTTCAACCAAACGAAATTCAACTCTACTAAACCAACACAATGATCCAAACACTACGAAATTCAATTCTACAACTATACTAAACCAAATCAACACAATTCTACTACTACAACCTCATCAACAATCATCTGCAAGAAAGAAGTACTATTTTACTCATAAATTTATCATAATAATTTTTTTTTCTTCAATTCAAGGACAATCATGTTTATTATTATTAATTTTTTTTTTGCAAAATTGCACAACTGCAAAAATTTTTTTTCAAGTTACCAAATATTTTTACAAATATTTTATTACTCATAGGTACTCATTCAAATAGTAAAACAAAATTTTTTGCATAGTTGCAAAATTATTTCATTCATTTTATATATCACGTTTCAACTAATCATTTACTATTGTAAAATGAAATTGTTTATAATATTTAAAACTTAAAATTTTTTCTTAAACCAAATTCATTCAATTTATGAACAATTTCATTATTCATCAAATGTAAATTTCAATTTTTGTTATTTTTTATGATTGATTTAACGAAGTTATCCTTATAGTTTTCCAATTTTTTTAATTTGTAAATTTTTAATTTTTTCTCTAAGGGATAACTTTACTTCTAAGTTAGATGAAAAATAATTTGCAATTATTTTACCTCTAAAAAAAAGGCGGAAGGTGTGTTAGGCCCTGGACAGCGTTATCCTTAAAAACGTGGCTCTGGCACACTAAATCATTCATATTATTATTAAGTAATAATATTTTAAATAACCTAATTTGAAATATTTATCCATTAAGCTAGTCAGCTAATTTATATTATTAAGTTACTTATGTTAACAATCATAAGCACGATCTTATACCATTGTTAAATTTAAATATTTTCCACTTATATAAAGGAAACGCTGCGCCATAATCCCTGCCATTGGTTTTGGACATTCATTAAAAAAGAATAATCCAGGTATATTATAATCAACAAGTTCAAATTAGTAAAATATGAAAATAAGTCGTTGGGTTTGAAATGATGTTCGTTGTTCGCCAATATTACATAAAATATTATTATTTAAGAAATTTAAAATAGGTATTTAAATAGAGATAATTTTAATTTACCGCGTCATTTTTAGATGATTCTAGCGGCTACATAAATGAGTACGGCACACATAATAACATTAGGTTTTAAATATTACTTGTAGAATTTGAAAAAATTATTATTTGTATTCTGAACACCTAAAAAAATTTATTACCATTGGTAAATTATGCTAAAGAAGAGTTTATTAAGAGAGTTTTCAGAAATTTTCGTTTTCATTGGCAACCAAAAAACATGTTGGCGTCAAAATAATTGGGGTAAAACAATTGTTCGGGATGGGGCTTTCGAGGAATTTGGTGGTTAATTTACTGACCACTGTGGCGGGCACCGCAAATAAGGAACCAAATAAACTGACCATATGATAACTGTTTTTAAAGACTTTTATTATGAAAACTTATATTTCTCATTTTTGAAAATGTTTTTAAAAAAATAACATTCTCTGTTAATAACCTTGGGAACAAAGACTTCTCTTTTTTATAGCTCTTATTAATTAGGGCATTGCCATGCAGCACGTGCTGAACTTTGCGTACTAAAATTTGCACATCTTCTCGATATAGTTCGTACAGATTGATGTGATTTGCTTTCCAAACGTTATTCTGTTAGAACGGCCGGCTTGTGACGTTTCAATAGGACAGGCAATATAGAAGATGACGAAGAACCACGAAGGGAGGAGTAGGTCGCTTTTACTTCTTTCCTTGATATGGAGAAAACCTTGGCAAATATTTTCCAAAAAGCTTTAGCAGTCGATTAATTCATTTCAGGTTGGTGTTTTCCTGAAGTTCTTTGTCAGCCAAGAAAGAGTTGATTACAGCACAGTCAAGCAAATGAAAAAATATTCTTTGCCACCATTTTGTGATTTTCACTCAATAATATAGGCCAGCTTCAATTGGTCAAACTTAGCAACGAATCTCATATTATTATACTGTATTACCGCTTTAGAGTTGGATAATTCTATCTCCGCTAGGTTCTTTCGAGTAACTTTCACTAAATTGTCTTAAAATTTTCCATCTTTGGTCAGTTTCTACAATACTACCACATTTTTCTGTATAGATATTAAAATCCAGGTACTATCCTGATTCAGTGCTCATCATCCGTAATTTATAATACATTCGTCGGTAGCCACATTTTCTGTTATTTTTATATTATATATAGCTTTATTTCAAATGAAGAAAATCAAAAACCACCTTTTTCACTTTAAAAAATAAAATACAATATGAGAGAATTGAATACAAAATCATAGAATAAAGGTCATTCTTAGATTTTTTTATTAAATTTAAAACAATCACTCTTAAAAATATCACTCCGTTACTTTATAAACTAGTCGTGCTAAGTTAACGGGCACACTTCAGCGACAAATTTCAGGTACTGAAACTAGGTCTGCTATTATTAGGAATGTATTCGTTGAAGTGTTTGGATATCAAAACGAAAGTGTTACCAAAAACCTGAAATTTTGCGTGTCAATAGAGTATTCAATACGTCTTCTGTAGAAATTTCAAGTCGATTCTTTATACGAATTACGAGAAATTAACTATTAAAAGCAACTCATTTTATTACTTTATGTTTTTGTTGATTACTTTTAATCATGCATATGATATTTATTTACACCATGGTCTCTTCGATTATCATTCATGTTTTTAATATGATGCATACACAGTGTAAAATAAATTGACAAATATCTTGTCTAGTAATCTTAATTAAACTTATTTTATATTTTGATATATGGAGAACTCATAAGAAATGTTGACTTTTTCTGTCTCATTATTTAATCATTTAAATCAAACTGTGCATAAAAATCAAAAATCGAAGTTTCAATAGTTAAGTACGGCAACGTCGCTTATATTTTTAATGGCGCGCAATTACGATAGAAAACACAAGTTGGAGGTAGCATAATCTATATTGTAAAAAATAATGTTAGATAATATTATGTGATTTTAATATTTTATAAGCCAAAATATGTATTTTTTTAACTTATTCTAGATAAATAGTTCTAGATAAAAAGTTCCAATTTGTGACATACAATATTTTAAAAATAAATAAATGCATGTTCATTTTTTATTAAGTAATTCATTCATGCACCAATATTTTCTTACAAACTTCATTTTGATATTTCTTATTTTTTTTAACTTTCTTAACGTTCTTGAAGTGCTCCAAGATTTATTAAAGTGCTCAAAGATTAAAATTTTTAGCCTTTTATCACTTGCGATTTTCCAGCTTTACTTTCATTAAAAATAATAATGGGATTTAGCCTCCGTTTTTATGACATACGCCTTATCACAGAGGCCACCCACATCATTATTTGTTAATCTTTATTTAATAAATTACATTAATTTTTACAATTGCATTTGTGATGTGGGTGGAATCGGTTACATCGTTCTTATCTAAGCGATGACAATGTGATCAATTCTGCACCTTTATTAATTATAATTGTGCACACTCCCGATGCCTGGATTCGAACCTGCAATCTAAGTCTAAGTAGTCAAACAGTCTAAGACTGACGCCACTCGGCCATTTAGGCTCTGCTTGAAGTAGTTCATTAGCTGCACTGACACCCGTATTTTTAAATGTCTCAATAATTAAATTATAGCTTAAATTGAATAACGCCAAATTGGTTGTCAATTAATTTATTTAAAACATCTTGGAAATTTATTTTAGAACTTACTAAATCATTAACATTAAGGTGGTGCTCGACAAGTTTTTCTAGTAAGTATACATCATAAGCATCAGTATGATCATTTTCTTGCTGGAGTTTCGGTAGGCAAAAATGTTAATTGAAATTGACATTTACATTTCCTTACTACGAGTTTTTCTTATTTGAAAAGTGCTTTGAAAAATATATGTAAACTGCAATGGTTCATTAAAAGTCACATAAGATTTTCTCATTCTAAATTGCTCTTGTTGGACTTATTGAATCAAAACAGTAATTGTGGGCGGCTAGAATTCAAGGCTTGCTTAAATTTTCCGAAAATTCTACAACTCAAATATTCGAGAGTTGAGATATTTGGAATTCTTGACCATGATAAAACACTTCAATGCCTTCATTTGATAATCCATAAGCTTCTTTTACTCATCCCGGAATTGATTTGCGTGCTTTAATCAAACTTTAGTCCGTTGGCATTTATTGCAATTTGTTGAATATTTGCTGTCATCGGAAAACCAGAAGTTTCAAGATCGAAATAAACTAATGCGTATTTTTCAGATATTATATTACACAAGTCGGGGCATAAATTGCGCTTTTTGACCCAATTTCCTAGATTTTTTTGTTTTATATAAATATGATAAGATTAATTTTTTGTATTATATAAATACGTATTTCGACAACCAAATAGTCATCATCAGTATGAATTAGCTAATTATTACTCTTATTTGTATGTTCCTGCACGTGCAGTCCACCACCAAATTAGCAACGAGTAGCATACACATTAAGAGTAATTACGATTAGCTACTTCATACTGATGATGACTACTTCTTAGTCTAAACACGTATTTACAAAAAAATTGATCTAAGAAATTGGGGCAAAAATTGAAATTTATTATCTCTATTAATATTTATTAGTCGGGGTATATTATCTATATTAGCTTCATAAACTGTTAATAGTTCCATGTCAGTTTGAAAGATGTATATATTATTAATTTTTCTCTGCGACTACGTAGCTGTGAGCGTTTTCTTACGTTCCCGAAAGGAACGCTTACATACTGGCTTCCTTCCATTTATTATTCTTTTTTTTTCTAACGTTTTCATTGCGTTCAAATTATACTACCTGAGATATTTGCTGTGTGCGTATTTGATTTTTAATTACTCAACATAATTATCCTTATTGTTTTTAATTGATGGAACATACAAAAAAATCAAAATTTCTGAAAAAATTTCACAATGTTATAAAATTGTGTACATGATATGACAAAATAATTCTTAAAATCTCTACAATTCGGTCTAATTACAATTTTAATTACAAAATATAAAACATTCCTTTACTTCGTTTCATTAAAAATAGCCTTGAATTTTTGTAATGCCATAATAAAATTCAGAAAAATATTGAAATTTGGATCAAGTTTTTCAATGGCTTACAAAAACTTACAGTGGCTTTGATAATTCTTCGGTTTTTTCAGAGATCAACACCCTTTCAATTTTTGCGTCATTCGTGCAACTTTCTTATACAATTGTTTCCGTAACTGGTCCAAACTATCGTTCATGTTTTTTAGAAGTTTTAGCAGATACTTGGGACGTAAATAGTACTGAAAAATTCTTCCATTTTATTGGAGCCAATCTCGGAATGCAAGCAATTTTTCAGTTAATTTATATTAATAATTATGTTATTAAAAAGTAAAAATTGTAGTTACTTATAAAGTATAAACTAGAAGTTACTGATAAATTTTAAAATCAAAACTAACCTTCGAGTTTATCTAGAATTTTAATTTCGTATCTGTGTGCGGATGTTGTGTTCCAGTGGTAACAAAATTCACAATTTCACATTTGACATTCAAAATCTAAGCCAACCTTTTTGTGCAGTAAGTTTAGATATTATTTTACCTAAGTGTAGGATAGATAAAAAGTGACGAAAATTAGATAATTTGACAAAAACACACAATATAATTATTTTCTTGATTAATATTTTAATTAATTGATTAATTAAGCACAATTTCAACATAATAATTATAATCACAAAATAAAAATTTTTATAGAATTATATTTATAAAATTTTTCTTACATATTGAATACTTAAACTCGTGATTAATTCCAAAAATCAAAGAAAGTGCCGTCGAATTCAATGTTAGTGGATAAATTAGCATTATTAAATGAAATGGCTTTTCGTAGATTTACACATTACTGTAAGCCAGAAATTTTAAGGCGTAAAACTTTTTTGTCAATTAATGAAGCTATAAGCATAGCTAGCTTTGACTTTATGCAAAATCAATTTAAAACTTATTTTCGAATATTCAAACCAGAAAAAAACAAAAAAACAAATAAACTAAACTATATTCAACAAATAAAAAATACGGTAAAAGAATCTTGAAAAGAACGAATCACAAAACAAAAGACTGTCCAAATAAAAATTAAAGACATTCTGGTAACCCACCACAACTCAAAACTATAATAATTCGCTCAAAAATTGTGATTTCTGCCACTTTCGAGGTCAACCCGTATACGAATGTAGTAAAAAAACAAGAAATGAAAATCTTAACAATCCAAATCCTAAAGTAGCTCGTGTCAACTCATAGTTAAACAGTTTACGTTTAAACTTCGAGCAGCTCGGATTGAACGACAATACCATGAAATTGTCGAACTAGAAGACGATTCACCGGGTTATACAAACGTTATTCAACATGCAATCAAATTAAAAGACCATTCCATTACCAAACTTAGAAAGGCGAAGGTAAACGACAAGTAAATGAACTTATAACGTTATTCGCGAAAGTAAATCACTTTATATTTCACCTGTGTGGATTGTAGATAATAAACAAACACCACACTCAAAATACTAGACAATTTAGAATAGCTTGATTATCGCAAGCTAAATGAAATAAAGATATTAAACAATTACCCTACACCAATAGACGAAATACTCAGTAATCTAGGAGGTAGCCAATACTATTCAGCTCTCGGTTTAGCCAACGGCCACTGGGAATTTATACGCGTCCCCTTTGGTTTGGTAAACGCTGCGGCTAGTTTTCAAAGTCTGATGAATGATATCTTCGCTGATAAAAAAAAAACCAAAGAATTTGTATGCGTTATATAAGCAAAAATGTCCGTATCCGGCTCAGTGCTTGAGCAGTCTTAGGCGTTAGACTGTGACCGTTTGGCTACTGACTGGGAGGTTTCGTGTTCAAATCCAGACAGCGGCAGCGTGAACAATTTTAACTAAGGGGGGGGGATACAATTGATCACATTGTCGTCGCTTGAACTCTTATTGGCATATGTCAGAGAAACAGAGCTTAAACCCTATTATTATTATTATATTAGGCAAAAATCTCCAAAATCTAACTGAATTATTAAGTATTCTAAGGAAAAATAATTTAAAAATTAATATTGAAAAATGCTAATTTATTAATTAAAATAGCAAGGTTGTGTATTTCAAGCGTGTTAGTCAAGTGTTACGAAATAATTCGAATCATTTCATATAAATCATTCAGATCATTTCAAGCTATTGAATTTAAATTAAATTAACTGTGCTGGATCTATAACCACGATACAAAATTTTTTTTCTTATCTTTGCTGTGGCCAGTTTTAGATCTGCTAAAGGCCGTTCAACAGCACGTGGTAAGTCACTAAATTTCATAACTAATTGTTTTTTATTTCTCGTTTGTCGTAAAATTATGAACATAAAAGTATTAATTTGTTGCTGCAATAAGTAAATTGAAAATGACTAATGAAAATTTCTAAAGGTTCTCAGAGTATTGAATTTAAACGGAGCATTGACAATCTCAATCAGAACCCTTAATTGACTAATTTAACATAGTTGATTGTACTTGTAATCCGACTATGTTAAAAAAGAATTTTATATGCTTGTCAGGCAACTAGTGTACATTCCTTTCACACAGAAATATTAATAATCGTATATTTCATTGTTAATATTTAACAGGGGTGTGGTGATAAGATTTTATATCTACTATGGTGGTATTGAGAATCTGTAAAACGTGATTGCATGTTATTCGATGTTATGTCGCAAGCAAGTTAAGTTCTATAATGGAAATTTATACTGGGCGTTTCATTTTAAACGAACGCTAAAAAAACTGGACGTTGCGGAGTCGGGCCCTACTGCAATGTACTTTTCATTATGTATAGTATTGATGTTAGAAATGATAAAATTGTTCTGATATATTCTTTATTATTAATATTATTCATGTTATTTATTGTTGATTGTTCTAAATTGTAGTTTTCATTTGTCAATAATTCAGTTGATAATAAGACTTGCCCCAAGAAGCATCAGGATACCGCTCCCCGCCCCTTTATATTATTTAAATGTTCATGTACGTAAATTTCAATCTCCTTCGTTGTTAATGCTATAACCTTTTGGGAGCCACTTATTAACTTTTACGGCCTCTATGAAGCCTTTTAAAAGAATATGAATTTTAGCTTAAATTTTGGCTCAATAGTTAGATATTTCGGCTTTGAACGGATAATGGAATTTGATTGCAGATTTAAGCTGAGATTCCAGAAGTATTTGTTTGATTGTTTTCGTTAACTGTTTTAGAATATTTTTTAGATAAATAAAATAAAGATTATAGTTCTTGATTTGAACTTTTGATTTGACAAAGTTTCTTAGTCGAACTCAATATAAAGGATTCGTTAGTTTTTCGTTTGTCTACTAAATAAGTCTAAATTGTTAGATAAGTTTTTTGTATGTCGTCACAGACTATAAAAAAGAATATTTCGTTATGTGACATAAATCAATTTTTGTTTGATAAAAGGTGAATTAAACTATTTATAATAAATTCGCAAATATTCGCATTAATTTGGAAATAATTTAGTTATGCAATCATTTACTAAAAGTATTTCGAGTTGTTTGTTTTAATTAAATACAAATGGTAAATCGAACCGTTATATAAAGTACAAATTTAATCTTTAAATAGTAAAATTTCTTCGAAAATTAGAATTTTTAATTAAAGTAATGCTAGTGGAATTATATTTTTCTCATTTTCCAATAAATGTACCCAGTCCGCGTTATTGTTTCTTGGTAACGTGATTGGCGACACCACTGAGAATGAATTATTATACGTTGTTTTACGTTAAGTATGTATAACAGTTGAAAACCGTAAAAAGTAATAAATAAATGGTATCAAAAATATTGGCTACGTTGGTAGAGTGCTTTATCGAGTGTAGTTTTCATCAAACCTAGTGTTATGTTAAAAATGTGGAGAATTTTCACACATTTTACTCTAAGGACTCTCAAATATGAGCTCGAGAATTCAGAAATTGTCTGGAAATAAGTTAACGATAAGAAAGTGTTTTTTGATAATAACAACTTCCCAGCCACTTTTCCCATCCTGTTATTAATCGTGTTCAAAATCATAAAAAGGCAAAATCTGTTTTCTATAAAAATTATGCAATACGAATTAGCACTAATGAAGAAAATATGAACTTAATGGAGATTACTGGATTTTTTTCATACGAAAAATAAATGTTTTAAAATGAATAAAAATAAGTTGTATTGTGAAAATGGTGCACTACTTTCTACTAAACCAAGTGTTGTTACTTTAATATTTTATGTGATTCACATATAATGTTATAGTTATTATGATATTACGCGTGCATTTTTTGTAACGTACGTGCTAGTCCACTTCATTGGTAAATGTTTAGTAATCAATTGATAGACGGTCGTTAGCTATAAGTAAAGTATAAATTTTTGTATAAAAATACTTTGTTGAAAGTAACCAAAACAAAAATTACAAGTGCAGCCCGCTTATCCATATTTCGTAAGCTATGCATTTCTAAGGTCTACGCCAAAGTTTTTCTATATTTTCTTATATGTTCAAGTAATTAACTTTTGAATAATAGCCAAGACACGAATTGGCTTACTCGAATGATACGAAGTAATATTTTCTTACGAATTTAACATGTGGCTGTTATGATATTTTTTGTTCACATTGTCATTGAGAAACTCACGGGTCGTTTGAAATGAAACCTCCTGTATATGTATATATATATAAACATATACACGCACAACCAAAGTAAACTTTCGTTATTGTTAAGTGTCCAAGAATCGTGTTGTCCCTTGTTATTTGTTTTACATCATTAATCATTTTAAACAAATGGATAAGCTCTAGTTTTTACTCTTTCTATCTCGTTTTTGTATCAGAAATTAAAATTCTAAGCGATAGTCTTATTTTACAAATGTGAATAACACAATTTGCTGTTTGATTAAATTTGTTCTTTCGAAATTTATTTTTCTGTTGAGTTCTGATATTGAATTTTAAATTCCAAACCTTAGCCTTAAAAATAGTGATATTAGAACAGTTTCAGAAAAAAAATTTAAGCACAAGGCAAAACACCCGTAAATTATTTGAGATCCAGAGATACCTTCAAGCCAAGCTTGGAAGCCCTTCGCTGAAAATAAAGATTCTATAGCAGATAGATAGATATACCATCAAAATTATTTTGCTATATCTATAAACAAAAATTAATTTAGAAAAAAAATCATTTATTTTGATTATTGTATGTAACAAAAAACGTTTAATAAATAATTATACAACCATAGTTTTAAATTTTTATATCATAAATTTAGCATGTCAATACATGGAAGTCAATCGACATAGACATCAATTCCCTCGTTACATGAATAAGTTACAAGTATGTCATACATTTATTTATTAAGTTAATATATTTTGGTTTTAAAATTAAATATCTAAATTGGCAACCTCTGATTTATTAACTTATGGAACTCAAAAATTTAAGTATTTTAATCACTATGAATATCTTTTGAAGTAATAATAACAAACTATAACATTAAAATCTGTAGCAAATCGCCACCAAACAAATGACAGTTCGTACGAAAGAATTAATTAATTTTTTATGTCAAGTTACCATTACTTTATTTTCATAACGCTATTAGATGATGAGTAAATTTTAAATAAAATTCAAATCACAGTCTGATACACATCATTAAATATTTTAACGCCAAAAACGAAAATGATATAGATTATATATTCTAAATTTATTTTTAATGCTTTAAAGAGATGTTATATATTGCAGGATATTAAACTATCAAATTTAATCACTCATAAATCATAACGCAGTCACAAAAAGAAAAATACTAATGACACCCAAAAAAATAGCTAAAACTGAGATTATTCGAAGTATAACTTCTACAATGTGTGCCACCAGCTTCCAGCGGTTACCATCATTAAGCATTACACAATTACAGGCATGCCCAATTCCAGTGCTCTGGCATTGAAGTCGCCGACTATAACGATGTGTCCTGTTGCGTTACCACTACGTCTTCAAGTTCCCATGCCTTCTCTTGAAACTCGAAAGTGGCTTGTTTTTGCGTGAAATGACAACTGAAAAATGTTGCTTCCGAGCACTTGGCTCACACAAAACCGCCACTCTGCCCGTGATCGTTATAAGTCACCATAATTGGGTTCCGGAAGAAGATCTGGATAACAAATAGGAAGTTCACCGTCTCGGTATTGCTCGCTTATAAGAACCAGATCTTTAGATCTCTGGCTTCGGTACATGCTTGCTTGTAGGATGCGGATCATTTTTCAGTTTCTTGATTTTTTCCAGTTCATCTTTGAAGACTCTAAAGACATTTTACAGTACCTGGAGTATGTTCTTGATTATCCTGGTTCGCACATTTTGCTACATGATCAGTTTCCCCGCAATTGTAGCACATATTATTCCGAACTGGTCCTGTACAGGATCGCGTCATGTGTTCATAGCCTATGCACTTGAAGAAGCTTAGTGTTTGCCCTCTTTCTTAGTCTACACTTTATACACCCCGCTTTTATTTTTGGCAGTTTTTTTCTGTTTGTAGGACAGCCACTCTGTGTTATCCTACTACTCGCATCTGTCATTCCAATTTTTAACACACTTAAAAATCTGGGAATAGTTCTTGAATTATCGTCTTAAGGCTTCTCCTACTTCCTCCTCACTCACGTACAAGAGTCACGATCTTATATATTACGAAACAACTTATATTCCAGACTAGATACTTCGGCAGCGGCTCTAAGTACGCCTTCAATTTCCTCGAGCAAAGCCTCCATGCTTTGTGTAGCTGTTCCAAGTGCAATGAAGACATAACCAAGGCATTATCGACCTACTTTGTCTTATGGATTTGATCTCAGTTCCAATGTCCTCTGGCTTTACTTCTTTCCCGAATCTCTTTCAGAACGTCTGCAAGGACTGGCTTGCAGATGATTTTTCTCTAGTAACCTTGCCAGAACTCGTAGCAGAAGCCCCAGTGGGTAAGGTAGGAGCCATCGCATAGTTCCGCATAGTTCTCTTCCGATATATAGAACGTGTTGCCTTCCCTTCAGTTAGCAAAAGGTTTCTTGGGCCATCTTGACATATTTGTGAGTATGCAGTAATCCGGTTCTCTATGGATTCTCCTTCAGTTAGCCTTAGACGACACTATAACTTATAATGCCTCCTTCATTTCAGGATCACTCATATGGATGACCTGAAACTCTATGCTTCTTCTAACAGCAGTTTATCTGAAGCTCTCAAAGCTGTCCTCCAGTACACGAAGTCCATTGGAATGGAATCCAGTCTTTATGAATGTGCTATCATTCATAGTAAGCGGGTTTCTATCTCTGCGTACGATTGAGACGTGCAGCTCAGATGGCAGTATCGTGAAACATATCGACGAAGAAGAGTTCTACTCATATTTGGGTGTCGGCGAAAACATCTTTCAGAGTGTGTCTTCCGTCAAGGAAGCTCTTTGCGGTATGTATAGGTACCGTCTTCGACAAATCTGACAATTAGAGTTGTCTGGGATCCATAAGGTCTGTGCCACTAATATGCTTGCAATACCCATCCTTCTTTATTATTTTGGTTCCATAAAATGAGCAATAGAGGAGCTTAAAGAACTTGACAGAAGCACTCGCAAACTGATGAACATATGCCGTTACTACTTCTCACGCCAGCAAGGAGGTAGAGGTCTGCTATCCGTCAAATGTCTACATGATAGAGTAGTTAAAGATATAGCTTGTCAGGTCACAATTAGTTCTGACCGTCTTAGGGCACTCGTGCGCGATCACTCGTGTAGAGTGGAGGCACATTCTTGTTCTATGCAGCGCAACATGCAGCGTATAAATTCCGTCCTTGTTTTTTATCCTTCTAATCGTGATGTTGATGGTAATGTGGTCGTTCAGATGTGAAATGAGCTCTCTTTTTGAAAATCAACGAAATCGAGACCACCAGCAACTGTTCACAGTCATCTAGACACCTGTGGTCTTTCCATTGATCTTACCTTCTTTTTCCTTCGATCAGTCTGACTGAAGTCCGAAAGAGAAAGCTTGTATGTAAGGAATCAATTTCCACAAACTTCACAAACTTGAATACGTTTGTAATTTATTTCTTTTTTATTATAGATCTACTGCTCACAAAAGTCCCGCAAATTGATGTTAGGAAGAGAGTTGAGATGTGGTTTCCCACAGTTAAGGAAAAATCGGGTACATGATGACCACGAACAGGTCAAATTAACATTAAATAGTAAAGAACAGTATAAAACATTGACATTGGGGGAATATGTAATAATAAAAGACGCAAAATAAAATTTAAAAAATTGGTCATTAAGTAAAATAAGTAAAGTTTTTATACCGGGTGTAACTTATATGGTAAAAGTTTTAAGACTTCTGTGTAAACGACATGTTAATCAACTGCAAAATTGTGGTCCAAATTTAGAATCGATCTTTAATTTAATGAATAAAATACAATAACAAAGAATATTTTCTTTCTTTTAAAGAGGGAAAGAGTGTTGTATACGTCACAGAACCGATGACAGCACTAACCCTATAGACTATATATTTGATTATTATTATATGATATTGTAATACATAATGGTTATAATAAAAATCGTGTTCTTCTTATTAATAATCGTGTTAATCATTCACCTTTAAACCGATAAAACACTTTTAATCGTGGTTTGCGGAAGGTAGAGCAGATTGATCCGCAAGAAAGGTGACGTTTCAGATCCGATCGATTATCGCCAGATTATATGTCTCAATACCGTGTACAAAGCATCCCTCCCGGTTTGACAGATGATAAACGAGCAACGCCGCTCCAAAGGAAGTATATCAGGTTGCAAACATGATCCTCTTGTTGACAGATTCATCTGTCAATACGCTCGTCAATATCAACAAGCATTTGACACTACCTCTCACTAGCGCTCAAATTGGTGCTGCTAAATGCTTGAAAATTCATCCCGATATCATCAGATGCATAGAAAAAGTGTCACCACTGTGGAAGACTAACTTTACCAATCTTTCTGGTAAACGTACTGTCTCAACAGAACTGGTAACGTATAAGCGTAGTGTCTGCCAGGGAGACAGCATTAGTCTGCTTCTATTCTGCATCTCCTTTATGCCCCTATCCCTGCGCTTGCGAGAAGAACCTAGTTACCTTTGTGGTTCCCCGACAGATAAGCATCAGGTGACTTACCTTTTTATATGGATGGCCTGAAATGTTATGCTTCTGAGAGCAGTCTATATGAATAATAATAATAATAATAATAATAATAATAATAATAATAATAATAATAAGGGCAGGCAATCCCTAACCTCACGTCCGAGCCTAACACTAGGACACGTGCCATACCCGGTAACCATCAATCGCGCTCAAAGTGATGGGCTAACGAGGTGGGTCCGTGCTGACTCAGCGGAGCTAAATGAGTCAAATCCAAAAATGTCAAATTTGAGAAGCAGATTTTTCGGTCCTCAGGCGGGTAGTAGTCGACCCAGTCCTACAGAACCCCGCCCCCCTGCAGGTGACGCTTCTACCTTACCTATAGGGGGTAGCTCTCACGGATATGAGGGAGAGCAATCAAATTTGGCTTTGGATCCCAGGCTAGTCCCGGAGACTAGACGTGCCGCTGACGACGAAGAGCCATCTCAAGGCACTTCTCAAGAAAGTCGAGCGAGCACACAAAACAGTCGTCTTCAGCGCTTTCAATGGACGAAGGCACTTAAGGCTGACCTGCTCACTTGCTACGAAGCAAGTGAACCAGCGAGACGTGGCTATATGGGCAGGATGCACACCCTCTGGTGCGAAAAGCATACCGAACTTTCCCACATGAAATCGCAACATCTGCGCGATCAAGTATCCCGTCTCAAAAAAACCGGATTTGACAACCCCCGAACAGGACAAAAGAAACAATGCAGGACTACGCAAGCGGAAGTGAATCAAGGTGATGAGATAGAGCCGGCTGCTACTGGTGTAGTTCATTCTACACGTGAGACATTAGTTGCTGAGACACAGGATGGAATATCTCAGGATGAGCCAGTATTAGAGAGTGAGAGATCTGATACTGAGACACAGGATCGGGTATGTCAAAATACCCCACCACCACCTGTGTTAGAGGCTTCACCACCTACGCCTCTGATACCCAGAGATATCCCAGCACTACCTGTGTTAACGGCGGAAACAGCCACGCCACTCACTTCGACCACGGAAGCGAACGTAGAGGAAACTCCGATCCTTCCTGCTGAGCCACCAAACACTCGTTTGGAAGAGCTTAAAGAACGGTTTCAAAATATCCTGTTCATAACCGATAATGACCTTTCCAAACGCAAACGTCCAAAGTATCGCAAAACGTTTGCCAAAGCACAAGACCTTGCTTTAATCAACCAGATCGTCGACGATCATCTAAATCGCACAAGTAGCCTACTCGAAATCGATAGCTCAGTCTATGCTGCAATGTGTGCTCTTTCTCCTGCCCCCAAGTCTACTGAGACAGCCGAGGAGAAAACACGCAAGCGTATAGAGCAACTTGACTCCAAGTTGACGCCTCTTCGACAGACGGTATCACGTATCGAGTGTGTGTTAGAGTACCAGAAATTCGTTAGAGTACCAGCTGGTAAACCCTTCACCCCAAAGGTGCGAGCCTTCGCGCGTGAACTCAGGCACCAACACCACACACTAAACAAGGGTATCCTGCTCACTATCAAGCAGCGAAACATTGAAAAGATACGTGCACTAGCTCTTGCTCGAAAAAAGCTAGTTAAACGCGAGAAGTGTATTCGAGAGAACAAGATCTTTGTATCGAATCCTTCCCGTTTATTCGCAAAACCCCCTTCTCTCGTCGAGAATCCACCTTCGATAGAGCAAATCGATGGCTACTGGCGTGATTTATATGAAAAGTCGACTAGTGTAGATAAAAATATAAGACCAATCAAACTGTTCGAAAGGTTCTGCAACGCGCGCCTAGCAGAACAAGCGGTCCTAACATCTGTTACCGCTGATGAAGTATCCCTTGCTTTCAAAGGCAAGAAGAATCATTCGGCGCCTGGCATGGATGCTGTGTCCAACTTCTGGTGGAAACGTTTAACTTCCACACACGCGCATCTTGCTAGGCACTTTACTTCATACATCCTTGGGTACGGGACCTTTCCAACGTGGTTCGCGGAAGGACGAACAGTTTTGATTCCCAAGAAAGGAGACCTTTCAGTTCCGAGCAATTATCGCCCGATTACATGTCTCAATACCGTGTACAAAGCGTTCACCTCCATTCTTAATGAACGCATACTCACAACCATAGAACCGGTTTGGCAGATGATATACGAGCAACGCGGCTCCAAACGAGGTATATCAGGTTGCAAAGATAATCTTCTTGTTGACAGATGTATCTGTCAAGACGCTCGTCAATATCAACGCGACCTGAGTATGGCCTGGGTGGATTATAGGAAAGCATTTGACACTACCTCTCACCAACTCATATTGGTGCTGCTCAAATGTTTGAAAATTCACCCCGATATCATCAGATGCATCGAAGAGCTGTTACCTTTGTGGAAGACCAAGTTTACCATTAGATGTGGTAAACGTACTATCTCAACAGATCTGGTAACGTATAAGCGTGGTGTCTATCAAGGCGACAGCCTTAGCCCGCTTTTATTCTGCATCTCCCTTATGCCCCTTTCCTTGCGCTTGCGAGAAGAAACTGGTTACCGTTGTGGCCCCCCGGCAGATAGGAAGCATCAGGTAACTCATCTATTCTATATGGATGACCTGGAACTTTATGCTTCTTCTGAGAGCAGTCTATCTCAAGCTCTCAAAACCGTCCATCAGTACACGAAGGCTATTGGCATGGAATTCGGACTCGATAAATGTGCCGTCCTTCATTGTAAGCGGGGTCGTGTCCCTGATTACGATGTAGACGTGTAGCTCACAGATGGAAGCATCGTGAAACATCTCGATGAATAAGAGCTCTACACATATTTGGGTGTCGGTGAAAACCACATTCAGAATGTGTCTACTGTCAAGGAAGCTCTTCGCGGCAGGTATCAGCACCGTCTTCGACAAATCTGGCAATCAGCATTGTCTGGGATCCATAAGATCCGTGCTACTAATATGCTTGCAATACACATCCTTCTCTATTCTTTTGGTTCATATGGACAATAGAGGAGCTTAAGGAACTTGAGAAAGGCACTCGCAAACTTCATGAACGTCAATCGTAGTTTGCACCCACGTGCTTCTGTACCCCGTAATTACCTCCCACGCCAGCAAGGAGGTAGAGGTCTCCTATCCGTTCAATGTCTACATGATAGGGTAGTTTTAGGAATAGCTTGTCATGTCATAAATTGTTCTGACCCTCTTATGGAACTCGTGCGCGATCACGAGTTACAGAGTAAAGGAGCATTCTTGTTCTCTGCAGCACAACATGCAGCGTCTAAATTGGGCCTTGCTATTGATCCGTCTAATCGTGATCTTGATGATAACGTGGTCCTTCTCTCCAAATCTCGACTTCGTTAAGCTGTGAAACGAGCTGAAATACGCTCCCTCTTCGAAGATCATCGGAATCGTGACCATCAGGGAATGTTCTACCGTCATCTAGACACCTGTAGTCTTTCCGTTGATCTTACGTTCTCTTTTATCCGATCGGTTGTCCTCATTATCGGTTGCCTATGCGGAATTCGTCCCACTCTCGAGACGAATCTTTCTCAAATTCCGGTCTGCAGGTCTCATCTTCGTCACCTTATCTCTTCTATGCAGAAGACTGTCATTATAGGCACCCTTCGTACATTGAGATCGCATCAGACTGTCTTCAAGTAACAGCCCTTGAAGTTTCTTTTTCTATTTTTTTCTTTCTTTTTTAGTAGGTTCCACATCGCTGCGGTGCAGGGACGGAGCCTGCTTGACCAGGACATTAGACAGACTTACGTACCCCCGACTCGGAAGACAGATGGACCAACGGACGTCGCGTTGACTGACGGACGTACAGACTACACGGCCACAAGTCAGTGAACTTTCTTCAAAAGACGTAACTGCAATATGAAGATTTATGTCTCTCAAGGAGATGGGAGGCTCTGGGGTGTAAATCGTGTATCCTCTCTCCTTCCTTGGCAGGAATGAATTCGTTAATATCAAATTTTAAATCATAATAATAATAATAATAATATCAATGATAATAACAATAATAATGATCGGAATTCTCAGTATGATAACATAGATACCATGAGACTGGACATAGGCTTCTCGAAAATTTTTCTATTTCTTCTGATTTTGACAGGCCCTCGCCCAGAATTTACCATCAAACTTATCAAAATCATCTTGCCACCGAAATTGTTGTTTCGCTTGTTTTCTTTCTTGATTGATCAGGATCCATTTGATATTGACGAAAACTGTACCAGGGCTGGCAGAATATAAATACTACCTTAAGCATATCTTAATTTCAAATGGATAGAGTAAAGGGTATAGTCGCAGTGCTTGGAAATAAATTGTAGCATTTCGAGTGTTGAGATTTGTTTTCTCGTCAATCTTAAATTTGTACATGTACTTAATTAAAAAAAATGCGAAAACAGCGGTTATGGTTCTTCTCCACGATAATTTAGGAGATATTGAAATCAGAGATATTTATCTATAAATATTGTACATGAATTTTTAACAAAACATGGAAAATATTCTTCCTCGAAGTATTGATAAACTGAATAAAGTTACTTTTTCTCTAATTTTAAAAAACTCTTAATTTTCTTTTGCCGAAACCAACTGCTTCTGTCTTAATTCTCACTTTGCTTTTAATTTTTGGGAGTCGTACGATAGATTGTAAGGTAATGGGCTGCTTCTGAATATTTATCAATGTTTTCTGTCCAATTTTTTTCTAAAGCACAAACACGAAAAAATTTATGTTAGGCTATAAAATGTACATTCACTATCAAGGACTGTTTGGTTTTCATTAATAAATATAATAAATAGCTACTAACACATAATAACTTGCGTTGATTTCTTTCTCTTTTAACATACCACACCTACCATCATTATTCATTATTATCAAATTATATTGTTGTAAAATCTTATTATTTTGACTTTCAAATAACAATGACTAGTTGCTATTAATGAATGTTAGGAACAGTGAAAACAAATAATTGTTAAATAATGCTTTAATTTAAACTATAATAAATAATTCAAAAGCTGTAACCAATTTATAAAATACGTGTCTAATGTCATTATGCTTGTTTAGAAACAATGATTAGTCGTTCTATGAGAATTTTTTTTTTTTTTTTTTTTTTTTTTTATAATCATAAACACTACCATAATTTTCTATAATTACTTCTTCCTCACGCTTTGCATTTATATATTTATGTGATAAGATGTTAACTTAAAAAAAAAACATAAATCATTAGTTGATTTTTATCTTAAGTGAAAATCTTTAGGGTAGTTCATTTAATTTACAGTAAATTTTTAATTTATTTACTTTTTTTTTATAGTAAAGATTTCTAGGTTTCAGGAAAACATTAAAAAATTGCTTGTGATGAATTGTAAAGTCCTTTTTATTCTAACTTTTTGTGTTTTTCAAACTGAGATATAAAATTTTAAATAATTATTCCGATCTTTTATTATTCTTATTGTGCGATATTTCAAGTCCTTTATAGGGCGAGACTGACAAGTCACTATTGTCGATTTTTAACGTTACAACTGGCGCTAGAGCAGGAAATTGAACATGCCAAAGCACAGTCTCGTTTCAACATGTATGTGTGATGTCGCAGGAGACAGAATTGGATATAAAACACTTATCGTGTTTGCAGTTTCCAACTTCAAGAAGGGGACAGAGAGAATCATAGAGTCTGAAACGCATATAAACGAATGACTAGAAATATGGATAGGTGAATCAGAGTTTAGCTATCCACTACGACGCTGCTGTCGGCAATACTGGAATGTAATACAAAATCTTCTGAAGATCCCACAAGACATATGAATAGAGCTACATCGCTATTTAGTCTTGCAGATTTACCAAATGATTTTCAAATGGAGAGGGTGACTTCGATAACGGTATCGCCGAAAGATTGGACCCTGATGAACCATGGATTGGATTACACATTCAATAAACTAATGATTGTTTCTCAATTCATGGGGGTGAAGACAGTTGCATTCATAAACAACAACGTCCACTTATTAGAAAAAGTAAATGCCTTGAGAAATATTGATGACGTGGTGCTAGTTAAATTATATATGGTAAAGAAATACGTACGACCATTGGTTAAAAATATCTATCCCAAAATCAGAGGATAAGTTGCGTACAGTAATGATACATTCCTGAACGAAGAGATGTTACGTATTCGTTAAGTATCAGATCACTATAGCCACTATGTAAGAATAGGTCACATACGGATTGTCGTCACAAAGATCAATGGGAACTCAAAACTCACACCAGAACGGAGCAATGGTGGAAGTTGATGTGCGTTGACATTCAATACCGGTATTGTAAGTTACTCAAGTATCACGCAAATTTATAAGTTAGGATTTGCTACAAGGATTTGGTAAGTTTAGAAACTATGTATTGAAATGATGATTTCTCAAACGAAGATTTGAGTTTTATAACATGAATAAGTAATGATGGCCGTAAATCCGTTGCTATTAGCTCATACGTTGTAGTTAATACTTCAACATGCATCGAATGTAGAAGTAAATTCTATATTAGAACTGAAAAAGAAGTTCTCATTGCTTGGAGAAATGCGATCGAAGTCTATGCAGGGATGGTAGTTTAAACGAAGTATTGATCCTGTTACATATTCCACTTCATGGAAACCAAGAACAGTTAAAAGCTAAGCGATAGTTGGCAAGGCTATTGCAATTCATAATTGAGTTTACGAAGAATTCTACCATTGTATTATTGCATTGAAAAAGGTAAACAACGGGCAAAAGTGCAGATGATTGAAGAAATTTAAGGCAATGTAATTGATGAAACGTACTTATCTCAATTAGATGCATCTGTCATATTATCGATGAAGGATGGTGGATATTTAAATGAGGCGACTATAAGTAATACATTTCCAATTCTCCATTCGCAAAAAATGTTGAAATTATCCCAAATAGAATGAATATTACCAGCAGATATTAACCTGCCTGATCATTACTGGTGGTAGAAATGAAAAAACTTGGGAATAGACTAATAAAAAACGAGGTAGAGTCTCAATAATTAGGAAATTGGGCCAACAAAAGTGAAAATTATCGGAATCAAGTTGAGAAATCTCAGCAAACAATATTGGCCAGACCGAGAAGAATAACCAAGAAGAAACTGGACTCACATGCCATCCCGATGAGTCTGTGTGGTTGCGCATCCAAGTTACCAGCAACAAGGTTGAACGTGCTCTGGATGGAAACTGCGACGACATACGAGTGAATAGGCAGTCAAGAGTATGAAATTGGAGAAATAATGCCACATTTGTGGGGTTGGGGTGGAGCCAATGGCATAAAAGTCCTGCGGAGGTTTAGCTGTGGCCCAGCAGCCTAGCAGAAATATTACGCGACAAACAACACACCCTATTGAAGAAGTTATGGGAAAATATATGGTAAATAGTGAAATCCAGAAACTACTTAGTTATTTCACTTCATTTAAGGTATATGTGAAAGTGCAGCTTTCTGGAATCTAGCGAAGAAATAATTAATTTAAAAAGTAAAAAAGAGTAGTGATTCAGTTGAGAATTATAAAAATTTTAATGAGTAGTAGTAGCATAAAATTTCAGGCCATCCATATAAAAAGGTAAGTTATCTGATGCTTCCTATCTGTCGGGGAACCACAAAGGTAACCAGATTTTTCTCGCAAGCGCAGGGATAGAGGCATAAAATAGATGCAGAATAGAAGCAGGCTAATGGTGTCTTCCTGGCAGACACTACGCTTATACGTTACCAGTTCTGTTGAGACAGTACGTTTACCAGAAAGATTGGTAAAGTTAGTCTTCCACAGTGGTGACACTTTTTCTATGCATCTGATGATATCGGGATGAATTTTCAAGCATTTAGCAGCACCAATTTGAGCTAGTGAGAGGTAGTGTCAAATGCTTGTTGATATTGACGAACGTATTGACAGATGAATCTGTCAACAAGAGGATCATGTTTGCAACCTGATATACTTCGTTTGGAGCGGCGTTGCTCGTTTATCATCTGTCAAACCGGGAGGGACGCTTTGTACACGGTACTGGAATCTGGCAATAATTGATCGGATCTGAAACGTCACCTTTCTTGCGGATCAAAACTGCTCTACCTTCCGCAAACCACGATTAAAAGTGTTTTATCGTTTTAAAGGCGAATGATTAACACGTTTATTAATAAGAAGAGCACGTTTTTTATTATAACCATTGTCATCAAATATATAGTCTATAGGGTTAGTGTTGTCGTCGGTTCTGTGACGTATACAACACTCTTTCCCTCTTTAAAAGAAAGAAAATATTCTTTATTATTGTATTTTATTTATTAAATTAAAGATCGATTCTAAATTTGGACCACAATTTTGCAGTTGATTAACATGTCGTTTGTACCGAAGTCCTAAAACATTTACCATATAAGTTACACCCGGTATAAAAACTTTACTTATTTTACTTAATGACCAATTTTTTAAATTTTATTTTGCGTCTTTTATTATTACATATTCCCCCAATGTCAATGTTTTATACTGTTCTTTACTATTTAATGTTAATTTGCCCTGTTCGTGGTCATCATATACCCGATTTATTCTTAACTGTGGGAAACCACATCTCAACTCTCTTCCTAACATCAATTTGCGGGACTTTTGTGAGCAGTAGATCTATAATAAAAAAGAAATAAATTACAAACGTATTCAAGTTTGTGACTACTTTCAACAATTTTTCTTACATGTGACTTGTATGAGTTCACAAATCGTTCAGCTATATCGTTTGTGGCAGGGAAATAAGTTGGTGTGAACTTTTTTTTTGACTCCTTAAATTTCACAAAAACGTTTAAATTCCCCACTGGTTAATGTAGGGTAACCAAATCTAAAGCGTACTCTATTATCAGTAACCAAATGTAAAGGGTACCCATACCACACAAGAATGCTTTTCAGCACTTCAATTGGTTTTTGTGCAGTAATGTTATCCGTCGGAAAAACTTCTAGCCACTTCGAGTACGTATCTGCATCTACTAAAAGTGTCAAATGTCATACAAACTCTCGGAGGTTGTGACCACAATGTTAATTTAGTTTTCTCAGTTCGTATGATTCTATAGACAATTTATACAATTTTTTGTAATATTCTAAATTTCTGTATCAATGCCTAGCCACCAAAGAGATTCGTTGCTAAGTTTGACCAATTGAAGCTGGCCTATACTATTGAGTGAAAATCACAAAATGGTGGCATAGAATATTTTTTCATTTGCTTGACTGTGCTGTAATCAACTCTTTCTTGGCTGACAAAGAACTTCAGGGAAACACCAACCTGAAATGAATTAATCGACTGCTAAAGCTTTTTGGAAAATGTTTGCCAAGGTTTTCTCCATATCAAGGAAAGAAGTAAAAGCGACCTACTCCTCCCTTCGTGGTTCTTCGTCATCTTCTCTATTGCCTGTCCTATTGAAACGTCACAAGCCGGCAGCTCTAACAGAATAACGTTTGGAAAGCAATTTACATCAATCTGTACGAACTATATCGAGAAGATGTGCAAATTGTAGTACGCAAAGTTCAGCACGTGCTGCATGGCAATGCCCTAATTAATAAGAACTATAAAAAAGAGAAATCTTTGTTCCCAAGATTATTATACAGAGAATGTTATTTTTTTAAAAACATTTTCAAAAATGAGAAATATAAGTTTTCATAATAAAAGTCTTTAAAAACAGTTATAATATGGTCAGTTTATTTGGTTCCTTGTTTGCGGTGCCCGTCACAGTGGTCAGTAAATTAACCACCACATTCCTCGAAAGCTCCATCCCGAACAATTGTTTTACCCCAATTATTTTGACGCCAACATGTTTTTTTGGTTGCCAATGAAAACGAAAATTTCTGAAAACTCTCTTAATAAACTCTTCTTTAACATAATTTACCAATGGTAATAAATTTTTTTAGGTGTTCAGAATACAAATAATAATTTTTTCAAATTCTACAAGTAATATTTAAAACCTAATGTTATTATGTGTGCCGTACTCATTTATGTAGCCGCTAGAGTCATCTAAAAATGACGCGGTAAATTAAAATTATCTCTACTTTAAATACCTATTTTAAATTTCTTAAATAATAATATTTTATGTAATATTGGCGAACAACGAACATCATTTCAAACCCAACGACTTATTTTCATATTTTACTAATTTGAACTTGTTGATTATAATATACCTGGATTATTCTTTTTTAGTGAATGTCCAAAACCAATGGCAGGGATTATGGCACAGCGTTTCCTTTATATGTGGAAAATATTTAAATTTAACAATGGTATAAGATCGTGCTTTACAGTTTCACATGGACCATATTCAAACAAAGCAGAACCTCAAACGAAACAAATAATTACAGTAATAATAACTAAAAAGTAATCACATATCCAATATAAAAATTGGATAAAATTTTTTGATATTAAGTCACAACAAAAGATTCAAAAACAAAAGATTCCAAAAAGGTGTTACAAGCACATTATCATAAAGTGAATAAAACATTAAATAGACCAACAGCTTCAAAATATAATGTCATCTGATGGGTTATTCTTAAAAATTTGACTCCAACGAACTATAAATAATTATTTACTCTTCGCCTGCTGCCATCAAATTTCGTTTTGATAGCATAAAAACAATAAATCAAAGGATACTTCAATATTTGCTTTCACGATTCCACTTAGTACGAATGTTCCATGGACCTGACAAATTTTGATGGCACTCCCTGTCGGGTGGTAGTGGTAGATATTCTACTTGTAAAACCAGATTTTCCTAACAAGCTAGAAAACCATAAGTGAAATGACAATGGGTTTCAAGCAAAAGTTCTAGCAGACTTAATTCCATACATTTTTATTTTTTACCGAAAATGTAGCACAAAAATTGACTATGATTTGCTTGAATGAGTACTGCTGTACTTTATGACATACACAAAGCCATATACTTTAAATAGTTTCTTTTAAATAACTCAACAACTTCACGCCAAATCTAAAAAAATGAGATAAAAATGAGGCTGATAAAAAAGTGATGAGATATATTTGTATCCTATTTTTCTAAAGCTATATGTTTATGTTTATTTATTTGTTTACGGAACAAATCCATTTACACAAAATAATACAAAAATTTATGTGCAAGTAGTAAGAAATAAATAACAGAAATAGAAAAATGTAAAAACTATCAAGATTTAACAATTAAAAAAATAATGATAATAACAATAATAATTACAAAAACAATAATTATGAAAATAACATTAATTATGAACAATGTAATAATATAAATATAAATTAATAACAGTAACAAATTTAGCTAATATGCTAATATAAGTGCGAAGTACATTTTTGAATTTTATAATGCTTGTGCTAGAATTGAACAGATCTAAACTAATGCCTATGTCATTACATCTCAACATCATTCGGGTCATAGGGGAAGAAAGCATGTAATTGGATTTCTGAGGTGGGATGTAAAATAATTTTGGGGTTCTAAGTGTAATAGAAGGGACTTGAAGTTGTAAAAGGCAAAGGAGTTCAGGGAAATCGATGAGGTTGTGGAGTAATTTGAATATAAAAATAATATCAAGGTATTCCCTTCTAGATTGGAGGCTAGGGATGTTGTACATGTTTCTAAGGACAGTATAGGAGTTATCGTTGAGTATTAGATTAGATTTGAAGGCAAGTTTTTTTAGGAATTTGTTTTGAACGGACTGAAGGAGTGTATTGTTATTAAGGTAAGTAGGATTCCATACCGGGGAAGCGTATTCAAGAATTGGTTGAATTAATGCTTTATATAAAACAACAAAGCTAAGAGGGTTTTTAAAGTTGTACGAATTTCGTATTATGAAGCCTAACATTTTCATGGCATGGCGTGATTTCTTACTGTAAGTATATTACTATTAAACGTAAGCTTGCTATCAAATATTACACCCAAGTCTTTGACACAACTTACCCTAAAGAGAGGAGATTTGCCTAGATAGTAGGAGAACTGGATTGGCTGATGAAGACGAGAGAAGGAAATAACATTTGGAAATATTTAAATGAAGATAATTTGAGGAACACCAAGCAATAAGATTGTTTAATGTCGATTGAAGCTTGTTGCAATCGGAAATAGAAGAGATTCTAGAGTATATTTTAAGATCGTCAGCGAAGGGTAAAAAATTGGAATCTGGAAAAATATACGAAATGTCATTTATAAACATTAGGAATAGAAGAGGGCCTAAATGGGATCCCTGGGGGACATCGGAAGAAGCATGAAAGGGGAATGATGTTTTCTGATTGAAAGGATTTTATTTTTACAATTTGCTGTCTATTTGTTAGATAACTGCGCAACCATTTGCTAAACGGTTCCGAGATACCCAGGGCTATCAATTTTGAAATAAGTAAAGAATGATTTACTTTATCGAAAGCTTTTGCAAAGTCTAAGTATATTGCATCTACTTGATGTCCAGAGTTGAAGCTGTCCAAAATAAAATTTTGGAAAGTAACAAGATTGGTAATAGTTGACTTTTTAGGACAAAAACCATGTTGTTGAGGTATGATAGTGAATTGTAAATCACTACGCAGTTTCTCACCTATTATAAAATCTAACAGTTTTGGGAATACAGACTGGATGGAAATAGGTCGATAATTTGAAATTGTGGACTTTTCGCCAGTCTTAAAGATAGGAACGACGTAATTATATTTCCAAGATGCAGGAAAGATTCCAGTTTTTAAAGACAGATTGAAAATATAGTGAAGAGCATGAAGAAGAGAAGAAGTACAACTTTTCACCAAAATTGGAGAAATATTATCTGGACCAGAAGATTTTCGTTGATCTAATGTTGATATTGCAACCTCTATAACAATAAAAGAAATGTAGTAATACATTTACATATTATTTATGTGTATATTGGAATTATTGTCTGTAGATCTAGAGACTGACGATACTACGGTGTTGGATTCATAAACAGAAGCAAAGTATTTTGCAAAAAGATTTGAAATTTCGTTTCCAGTATGACAAGTATCATTATTGTAGTACATAATCGAAGGCAAAGTTGTATTTGAATTTACTGAATTTATGTAGTTCCAGAACTTTTTATGTTATCTTGAATTGAATTTTCTGTTTTTTCAAGATAGCTATTGTAGCAAAGTGCGGATAGCTTTTTGCATTCAGCTCTGAGATGTGAAAAATTGTTATAATATTCAGTTTTGGTGCTTTGTTTGTAGAGAGTGTGATACATTTTCTTTTGCCGTATTTTTTTAATTAGTTCATATGAAAACCATTTGGGATACAAGGATGAATTTTTAGTGACAATTTTCGGCACATAGACATCAATAGCTAATGAATGGATGCTATTTAAATAATTAACACAGTCATCTACATTTGATTAAACAAAGTATTCCACGGATAATAAAGTAAATAATTATTCATTGATTCGTAGTCACCATTGGAAAAATTATATTCAATACTGTTGAATATAGCTTGCCTAGTTTAGTAATAGCTGAAAAAGGATAATATTTTGTTTACCGAAAACGTTGGTATCGGTTTTCTGGCTGATATTATTTTTGTATATACTCATACCCTAAATTTAAGGTATTTATTTTTCTAATTTGAGTTAGTCTTCGAAAAAATAAAATTTTGTTAAGTTAATTTCGAATTGTTAGTATGTTCAAAATAATTTATATCATATTAATTGTTATAATCATTATTGTATTGGAAAGTTATTTTTTATTAATTAAAATACAAACATTTCAATTTAATTAAAAGTTAATAAATTGTTATAATTTAAAAACATCCTAAATACGACGATCAAGAATAGAAGTAATCGACATTCAATAAAATAAAAGTGAACATCCCGTTAAACTGAACTGAAGGTTTTCCAGTCGAATCCATTTCATAGGAGAACAACTAATAATTTTCGAACCAAATTGGTTTTCCTAAAAGTGAAATTGGAGGTCACGACAAAATTCGCGATCCTGCCAGGATACTACAACGTATTAGTTAATGTTAGAAAAACTAAAAAATTGTGATTTACGAACATTACCAGCTTGGAAAAATACCAGGTCAAGACGGTGCTTGTATAATTCCATTCAACAGTGGTTCAATAATAACAAAAACAACAAAAGTTTAAGCAGTTCCAAACCAGTGCAGGTCTAGACGTAGCAAAGCTAAGCTTGTATCAAGGTAAGCGAATTGTTTATTTTACTTCTGCTGTTGACTTTTAAAAAAATTTGTATCCCCTTCACAATTCACAATGTCCTCTCACCCATCACGAAACAATTCTTCTGAACCAGAAATCTCTGAAGATGAGGGTTCTTTTGTCGATAGCGAAAAATTCCAATATCACATCTCGCGCAAATGATTACACCATACAATGGCAATCCAGCAAAACTTTTTTACAAATGCCGAAAATGCTTTAAGTCTTTCACAAGATTCTCAAAAAAGAGCCTTAACGGCATTAATATAATCTAAAGTATCTGTCGATGTAAAAAATTAACTAAACGCTACAAACATTACAACTTTCAAATTTAAAACAAAAATTAGAACAAATTTTTCAAATTACGGAAAGCTTAACATTCTTACAAGAACAATTGGAAACTTGTCAACAAAAACCGAATGAATCAATAAAAGAATTTTATTCTCGCATTGAACGTCTAAATTCTCGCATTATTCAAAAAGTAAAAGAAAAAACTACTTTGAAATCCATGTTAATTAGAAATTTAGCATTAATTGAGGATGTGGCCCTTAGAAGGTTTACACACCATTGTAAACCGGAAATATCCAATATTCTACGTCACAAAAATTGCAACTCAATTAATGAAGCGCTATCAATAGCAAGCGAAGAGGAAGCGTTCATTAGCATGCAAAATCAACTAAGGAATACAAGCTTAAATGATATTCACTCAAGTAATTCGCGAAAGTATTGTAAAATTTGTAGAAAAATAACCATAATACTAAAGACTGTAAAAATAAAAACCAGCTTGGAAAAATACCAGGTCAAGACGGTGCTTATATAATTACATTCAACAGTGGTTCAACAAGAACAAAAACAACAAAAGTCTAAGCAGTTCCAAACCAGTGCAGGTCTAGACGCAGCAAAGCCGAGATTGTATCAAGGTAAGCGAATTGTTTATTGTTCTGCTGTTAACTTTTTAAAAAAACTTTCTCATATATATATATATATATATATATATATATATATATATATATATATATATATAACTTTAAAGGCAACTTTTTTTTATCTTATTTTAAAAATTCCTTTATCAGTAGATGAAATAATGGCAAATTCGGATCGCGAATACCATAAAAAAAATAATAATAATAAAAATAAAATATTTATTTTTCAACTCATTTAAGTGTCAGCTGAAAATAAATAAGCCTTGCAATTACCACACAATACGAAATATAGTATTGTGTGGTAATTGCAAGGCTTATTTATTTTCAGCTTTTTATATTTCGATGCGAGCAAACATTGTAAAATATTATTCAGTGGTAAACGAAGAATTGCCGAAAGCACGATTGAGTAAGGTTTCCGAATTTAAGCGGCTCTCTCATAAACCCCCGAAGTGGCACGCATATGCGGGAATTGAAATGCAACTGAATATTGAGCTGCGATGTTTGATTGTGAATCTCATTGCTACTGAATGGATGTGCTTCCATGGATAAGTAGGATTCAAATTCAAGGTGCACAAATTTGTTGGCAAATATGCATAGATAGCCTTTTGTTAAGCGAGTTTTTCGAGGATTTCCAGAGCGAATGAGGAAAGGACCGTTGAATGCTGCCATTTGAGGTGTAAATGGTATCGAGCGAAAACAATAGCATGTGGTGCAATTGCCAATGATTTTTCTAATGGAACCGCAAAGATCCATTATAGAGATTGAAGGGAGGCTTGGATCGATCTAGGATCATTAATGAAAACGAATACATAACAATTTAGAAATTTGTTCCGGTTTGGGCAAAAGTAACACTGATGAAAGTTGAGAATGGTGCAGAGGACCATACAGGTTAATTCAGAGACAGCGAGGGGGTCCGAAATGGGATCTGAATGAGGTAGGCGACATTTACATTGTTCAAAAAACAAAAACAAACAAAAACAGAAACAAACAAAAATCCACTCAAATACCCTTTGAAGTCGGTTCCAAGAAGAAAAGCGGTTGAAAATCTCTACAAACATCTCGAGGGAAGTGATATTGGTTGTTCAAACCAGGGGTTGGTTTTCGGGTGGATCGGATATATTAAAGAGGTCTTTAGTAAATGGAGGAGGCCATTGACTTGAAGAACTTGAACTAACGAAGGACCTTGAAACCATAAATCTCGATAAGAGGGTTCGCAAAGAGTGTTCACACTTGATATGCTACATACATTTTTAACAAATAGGGAAGTGTTTTCATCAGTACAATGTTTGTATCGGTGTTTAATTGAGGAGCAATATCAATTTTCACAGGTACTAAGAATTTAGTGAGTAGAAATGTACCGCGCGAGGAATATTCAGCGTCTTGAGGGCGCTACCTTTGTCTTAGCGACCAATAATTGACTGGTTGTTTTGGTGCCGTTGTTCGAAGACAGACAAAATACAGCAGAATATCCTGCTTGACACTCGCGTCACAAAACCCAGCCAACCATTGTGATGTAAATTTATTTAAAATTTAGTCGATAAGGGAGACTTTTGTCGATAAGGGAGACAATACTCATGAATTTGAGGGGAAACTGGATCATCCACAGCCGATGTCCAACTTTAATTTATCCAAAACAAATTTCATCCCAAAAATAATAGGCGCTAAGAATAGAAGTGGATCATGAATACCAGAGATATAGGACAAAAGCGTCCGTTTTGTAAACGAGGCGTAGAGTAAAAGTAGAGGCGTAAAAGGGTTTTGAGTTTAACTTCATTTTGAAAAAATGAAGTTAAAGAGGAGTAGAGATTCCAAATGATCAACTGGAATATCACAGAGCACTACGGAGTCACTACTGGTCCATTAACGTTAAGTTCAAAACCACCTGGTGGATTTTATGGGATAAACGGTTTGGATAAAGTGGACTGTATGATTTTTGAAACAAAAAACACCATTTATTCCATAATTAAATAATTTATTGACCCGTATGGATTGTGTTTGGTATATGAAAAATTTATATTGTTTCTGCACACATTTAAATGCATCCGTCTGTGACGAAGGCTGTAGCGGAACTCTCTGCTGTAGTTTGTATGTGTAACCAAAATTATATTATTTACAAGCATAAACAAGCACTTATTATTTTGATCATAAACATTTTTTTACTTGCGTTATAGAAAAAAATACGTAAGCAAAATTATTCTTATTATGACAAAATAAGTATTTTTATAAAGATTGAACATCCTCCCGCCACGCAGGAGTTACGTCTTTATTTAAGAAAGCTTCATTTAATATTATAACATGAAATTCGATTGTGAACTAAACCAAACTTACAAAAAAGTAAATAATAAATGTAAGTTAACAAAATAAATCATGAAAGAAATCAAATTTAAAATTAACAATGTACTTACTTTACTTTACTTTAAATATTTTAACAAATTTAATTTTTACGTTTTATGGTTCAATTTCAACATTTATGGGTAGCACACATAACTTGGCAATTGGTCTGGTAGATTCACCTTTTTGAGTTTTCACAATAGCGGATTTAGCTTTATTATTCTTATCCTTTACCAATTTTGAAATTCGCGCTAAAACTCATTTCTATGGTGGGACAGGTTGCTTTTGGAACCATTTTGGTCATTTATGTAATTATGACAAATATTCTTTATAAAACCTTGACCAAAATGATTGCCTCATTTGACAAATTTGTTTCCAATGAGATAATCCATTCCGTCTCTGTTCCGAAATATTTGGTTCGGGATAACTAGTAAGACTATCACCAATTAAAAAATGACCTGGACTAAGGTATTTTAAATCATCAACATCGTTTGAAAACCCACACAAAGGTCTACTATTCAAAATACTTTCTATATAAATTAAAAGTGTATTAAGCTGTTCATACGTGAGAACATTTTCTCCTTTTACTCGTTTTAAGTGGTGTTTAATCAATTTGATACCACTCTCCCATATACCGTTCATATGTGGAGCTAAAGGAATTGAAAATTTCCATTCAATATTTTTACAACTCATAAAGTCAATAATCTTTTTGCATGATTCATCATCTTTAAACAAATTATACAATCGCAGTAGTTCGCTATATCCAACCTTGAAGTTAGTTCTTTTTTAAGAATGAAAACATTTAATTATACCGCGTCTTCCAATAAATCGAGTTACAGCCGCTATCAAAGTTCAGATGTTAGATCCGATCATACTTCAATATGATATGCCTTTGTAGCAAGACACATAAAAATGAAAAACCATGCTTTTGTCGTTATTACGCCCCTGACACGAGATTGTTTTACTAATACTGGACCCCCAAAGTCTATTCCTGTTTCTAGAAAAGGTCTACATAAAATAACACGTTCTTCAGGCAAATCTGCCATTGTTGCTGTTGGCCTTTTGCTCTAAATCTATAAAATTTCACACAATTGTTAATTACTTTGTTAACTGCACGTTTTTCATTTATGATCCAATAATTTAATCGAATATTTGCTAATAAGTTTTGCTCACCTTCATGTAATATCATTTTATGTTCAAATTCAATAATAATATTGCGTAAATGACATTTAGGAGGCAGTATATATGGATGTTTTTGATTTTCTAAAATTTTATCACACTTTACCCCCCCCCCCCCCTCACTCTAAGTAATCCATTTTTGTCTACAAAGGGATATAAATATCCTTAAAGGACTTTTTTTGTACGTATATAAATCCTTATTTTCCACTTTACTATTGAGTTCTTTTAATTCTATAGAGAAATGCTTATTTTGTATGAATTTTAAAATAAATTCTCTTGCATTAATAATTTCTTTTAAGCTCAAATGGCCCTACTTTTTTTCTTAAAAATTTTTAAAATTATAAATTGGTCGATTTACCAAAGCTATTCTAACTTGCAATATCATTAAATCTGATGTATTATTAATTATATCATAAAATTTGTTATTATTTTCGATTTTCGTAAATAACACAGTAATAATTCATGTTTTGTTTCATGTAATGTTAATTTAATAAGATTAATGTTTAATTTTGGCCAATGTGTCTTTTCTAATGTTATTTCGGGCCATGGAACCAAACAATTTGAAAATTCAAAAATTCTGAAACACTTAATTCTCTACTTAATTTATCTGCGCACGAATTATTTTCCGAATTCAAATGATACCAATTCATTGAATTTGTTAATTCTTGAATTCTAAAAACACGATTTGCAACAAACATTTTTACTTTACTTGGATCAGACTTAATCCACTCATAAACGATACTTGAATCTGCCCATAAATAATATTCTTCAATATTCAAAACATCTTCTAATATTGTTTGAATTTTATTAAATAATTTTGCTTATATTGCAGCGCCTAACAGTTCATTCTTGGTAAAGTGGTTCCTTTTAAAGGTACTAATTTTGTTTTTCATGCAATTAAATTTGCAGTTACACTACCATCTTCATATAGAGATTTGATAAATACGCATGCGCCATAAGCGTATGTAAAGAAATGCATTTCTTTAATTAATTACCCCAGCGCTCACTTGACCGCGGGTTGGTATGTTCGTATGTTAATTGTTGTTACTATAGATTTGCATTTGTATACATCATAATAAAAACTAGATATAATTTGATAACTCGAGAGGGAATAAATGTCATTGTGAGAATTGACATTATTGTCGTTTCTCTTTTCAGAGCAACACAAGTGTTTATTCAAAAACTGTCATTTATTTCCAAGATTCACATTATAAAACGACAATTTCGTCAAGAAAAAATAGATAAACAAGAAGAAAGAAATATATTTATATATATACATTAAAACAATGGAAAAATTACAATTCACTTTCAAGCTTTTACCGAGCTCAGATAATAAGTCAAATATTATATGTGTAACTTCAATTGCGACTCCAGATGGGCGGAATTTCGAAGTTCCTGATGACTTAAAACCAGCAAAAAATCACACTTATGTTATTGCAACAAATACTTTTGAGAAAGTCAAAAACTCTTTAAAAAGAAGAAATCAATACAGAAAGGTATGGATTGCATTAGATGAAAATTTAAGGAGTACCTATTTAGATGATGAAGAAAATATTCAATTTGGAAATACCTACTTGGAAGAGACAATCATAGAAAATTCAGTGCAAAACATTTCAACCAATAATGGTGGTGATAATGAAAGCAAATTAAAAAATTTAGCTAAAGTAGCTGAGAGATTCACAATTAATAAATTTTCTAACAGAACATCAAACGCCTCACAGTGGTTGAAGGAGTTTGAACAAGAATGCACAAGGTTTGGTATAAATCAAGAAGAAAAAAAAATAAAAATCTTGAAGTTCCTATTAGAAAAACAATGTCACGATTGGTATAGCAGCATGCCAATAAAATATACCGTAGAGTCCAATTGGAACACATGGACTGCAAAATTTCTTGAAACTTATGAAATTAAAGGTTGGTCACAAGTTAAATATGCCTTTAATTTTAGATACCAAACGGGTCCAATATTAGAATATGCAACAAAGAAGGAGAGGTTGATTCTTGAAGTGAATAGAAACATAGACGATTCTACAATGATATACTTAATAGTAATGGGATTACCGGACAATATTATGAATAAAATAAAAAAAGAATCACTAAAGACAACCACAGATTTATTTAAAGAGATTAGCCAGTATGAGTTCTTAGCAAGGAAGAGAGAAACAGAGAAACAAAAAACAACAAAATCAGATTATAAAGAACCAGGTCAGAGAACTCCGTGCTCTATATGCAATAGATTAAAAAAAGGAGTACGTTATCACCCAGAGAATAAATGTTACTACAAAGAAAATGATTATACAAAAAGAGTTCAAACAGTAAACAATGCTATTGATGCAGAATTAATGGAAGAAGAACAAAAAAACGAATAATGCCATTAATTGCAGTCAAACTACTAATTAATGATATAACAGAGGTGCTAGGAGTATATGATTCAGGTGCCAATATTTCATTAATTCAAAATTATTAAAAATAAAAGAAAATAAAAATAATAATAATCAGATTAATTTAAAGACAATTAATGGTAATCAAAAAACTTGTGGTTTGACTAAATTAAAAATTAAAATATTTAACATAGAAAAATTAGTTTGTTGTCATATTATTGATAATGAAGATTTCAAATACGATTTTTTAATCGGATTGGATTTAATAAAAGAGTTTCATTTAACTCAAGATGAAAACCTTGAAATAAAACAAGGAAGAGAAAAAGATGATGTAAAGAAAATTGATAATAAAGATATTACATCAAATTTTGAGAAAATAGAAAAAGAGTGTTTTAAAAGAAGTTCAGTGAACTTTAACGAGCACATAGAAAATACAGAATATAATATTGACAAAAATTTATCAGAAGATGAAGAAAGAGAAATAAAACTTCTAATCGATAAAAATAAAAGTTTGTTTGCAAAAGAAAAATATGATATAGGCACAGTAAAAGAATACGAAGCCAGAATTGACCTAACGGTAGAAAAATATTGCAGCAAAAGACCCTACAGATGTTCGATTGAAGATAGAAAAGAAATTGAAACACAGATATCAAGATTGCTAGAGAGAGGACTAATAGAAGAATCGTACAGTCCCTTTGCGGCTCCGGTAACACTAGCAGAAAAAAAAGGTGAAGGTAAAACAAGAATGTGCATAGATTTCAGGGATTTAAATAAAATAATTGTTCCTCAAGCACAACCGTTTCCGATAATAGAAGATCTTATGGTAAAGACAAGAAATTGCAAATATTTCTCAAGTTTAGACATAAACTCTGCTTTTTGGTGTATACCATTACGAGTTGGGGATAAAAAAAAACGGGATTTGTGACTCAAGAAGAATTTCTACAACGAATACATACCGAAGAGCGCAATTCTTCTGGATCCATTGCATAATTTATTAAGGAAAAACATAAAATTTATCTGGTCAGATAAATGTCAAGAAACATTTGATAAGGTAAAGGAAATGTTATGCTCGCAACCAATTCTGGAAATCTTTGATAATGAACTGCCAATAAAAATCTACACAGATGCAAGTCTACTAGGTGTTGGAGCAACACTTAAACAGATACAACAGAATGGTGAAGAAAAGCCTGTAGCTTACTTCTCAAAGAAATTAAATGAAGCTCAAAAGAAAAAAAAGCTATCTATTTGGAATGTTTAGCCATAAAAGAAGCTTTGCGTTACTGGCAATACTGGTTGATCGGAAAACAGTTTTTGGTAATCACAGACCATAAACCTCTAGAGGATCTAAACATAAGATCAAGACCAGACGAAGAACTGGGAGATATGACGTACTATTTATCACAATATGATTTCAAAATAAAATATGCACCTGGAAAAAGTAACGTAGAAGCTGATTGCCTTAGCAGAAACCCAGTATTAGAAGCTAATGCGAATGAAGATGAACAACTTAAAGTTGTAAATTTAATAACATTAAATGAAATAATAATAGATCAAGAACAAAATGGCGATCTACAACAAAAAAAAGAAAAATTAATATTAAGAAATAATGTATAATAATAATAATAATAATAATAATCAATTTATTTTTGACTCAATAAGAGTATAAATATGTCATACAAAGAAAAGAAAATCATATTTGTACATTTAATAGATCACACTTGTACGGACACAAATCAATTAGATAATTTTTTAAACAACATTTGAATCTGTTGAAATCTTGTATTGCTCTAATGTCGGCAGGCAGCTGATTATATAATGTACTACCTTTACATATCGGACTATTGCTATATCTCTTTGTTCGATACTTTTGAATATGAATTTTGTCTTTAGCTCTTGTATTATGCTCATATATGTCTGAGTTTAAATTTAAATTTGTTAGATTTTGTTTAGTATATTTCAGTACTTCAAATATGTAGATCGCGTAGAAGGTCATAATTTTTTTTTCTTTAAAGTATGGAACACACGATTCCCTATAATTAGTATTAAAAATTAATCTTAATATTCGCTTTTGGGTTTTGAATACTCTAGTACATTCTCCGGCATGTCCCCATAGAGCAATACAATATTTCATGGTGCTATAACAAAAGGCATAATAAAAACACAGCAAGGTGTCGATATCAACAATTGTGCGCAAGCACTTAAGGTAGTAATAGTGACTGTTTAATTTTTTACAGACACAATCGATGTGGGCATTCCATTTCATATTTGAGTCTATAATAACTCCTAAGAATTTCGTTTGGATGACCTTTTCAATTTCAATGTTGTTGTATGATATCTTTATATCATCCATATTTTTATTACCTCGTTCAAAAATAATGAAATTAGTTTTTGATAAATTGATAATGAGTTGATTATTGTAGCACCAGCTATGGAATTCTTCTAGCACCTTATCAATCTTTATCTTGAGATTCTCTGACGTATCTGCAGATATGAGCACTGATGTATCATCTGCATACATAATCACTTCTCCAGTTACAACATGATCTGGAAGGTCATTTGAATAAAGCGAAAAGAGTACTGGGCCCAAATTGCTTCCTTGCGGTATACCGACAGTACTCTTATATTTATGAGATGTACAATTATTAATTTCCACTTCAAAGTTCCTATTTTCTAAGTACGACTCAAACCATTTAAGAGCAACTCCTCTTACACCCAGCTTCTCAACTTTTTTTAATAAGATATTATGGTTAACAGTATCAAATGCTGCTGTTAGATCGAAGAAAAGCACACAAACGTAGTTCTTATCGTCTAAGTTTCTTAAAATATAGTCTGTGCAGTTGATACACGCCGTGCATGTCGAAAATTTTGGTCGAAATCCATGTTGGCATTTTGACAGAAGATTGTGTTCTGTAATGAACGACATTAGTCTGTTGTACATCAAGCTTTCTAAAATTTTAGCAAACACCGATAATAATGATATAGGGCGGTAGTTATTGACACATGTATAATCTCCATTCTTATAGATGGGCTTAACTTTTGCTGTTTTTAACACATCAGGAAAATATCCATTTTCAAAAGAAAGATTAACAAGATGTTGAAGCACTACCGTTATTGTTTTAGTTGTGTATTTTAATACTCTCGAGGGAATGTTGTCAATGCCAGTGGAGTTTGTGTTTTTTAATTTATTAATTGCGTCAAATACTTCTTTGTTTGATACCTGTATATTACAAGATAAATAGCAAAACAGAAAAAATAATAATATCGGAAGACTTTAGTAAGAAATTAATAAAACAGATCCATGAAGAGATGTGTCACATAGGCATTAAACAAACCCAAAGAAAAATTGGTACAACATATACAGCAAGGAATTTGACAACAAATATTAAAAAAATAATAAACAACTGCGAGATCTGTATAAAAAATAAGTCAAGAGGCGCAAAAAAGTATGGTTTAATGTCACATCTGGGACCGGCAACCAGACCTTTTGAAATAGTATCAATTGATACAATAGGGGGTTTTGGTGGATCTAGATCAACAAAGAAATACTTGCATCTTTTAGTGGATCACTTTACAAGGTATGCATTTACAGCAACATCAAAAACCCAAATGTCAAATGACTTTATAAAACTAATTAAAAATACTAATGAAACCGAAAAAATAGAAACACTCCTTACGGATCAATATCCAGGAATAAATTCAAAAGAATTTAAGAAATTCTTAAAAGAAAACAATACAACTATAATATTTACGGCAGTAAACTCACCATTTTCAAACGGATTAAACGAAAGATTAAATCAAACATTAGTAAACAAAATAAGATGTAAAATAAATGAGAAAGAAAAAAAATTAGCATGGACATCAATCGCACAGGAATGCGTAAAAAGGTACAATGAAACAGAGCATACAGTTACAGGATTTGCCCCCAAATACCTGTTGAATGGCACAGATGTATCGATATTACCAGATGAACTTAAACATAATAAATCAAAACAAGAGTGGATATCAGATAGATTGATAGCATTAAAAAATACAATTCGGTCACATAAATATAACAAACAACAATTTGATAAACATAGAAAGCAACATGTATTTGAAAAAGGAGATTTGGTCTACATAGAAAATGGAAACAAACTAAACAGAAAAAAATTAGATGAACTGAAAATAGGACCATTCCAAATACTGGAAAAAATATCTGATTCCATTTACAAAATAAACACAGGGCGTGGAAAATTAGAATCTAATTTTTTTCACATAACTAAACTAATACCAAAAGATGTAGAATATGAAGAAGATGAAAAGAAAAATTAAGAATCAATAGAATATAGTATTATACATTGAAATATCTTAAAATTTTACTAAATACATAAAATTTTACCCAAAGGGGGGAGATGTAAAGAAATGCATTTCTTTAATTAATTACCCCAGCGCTCACTTGACCGCGGGTTGGTATGTTCGTATGTTAATTGTTGTTACTATAGATTTGCATTTGTATACATCATAATAAAAACTAGATATAATTTGATAACTCGAGAGGGAATAAATGTCATTGTGAGAATTGACATTATTGTCGTTTCTCTTTTCAGAGCAACACAAGTGTTTATTCAAAAACTGTCATTTATTTCCAAGATTCACATTATACGTATTTGCTACTATCACAAAACCCATGTCAAGTATGACTTTTAGCTAAAACATAATTTTGAAAATAATGCCTTGGAATTTTCACTTTGCTTAGTAAGTGAATGTCATAAAAATTACTTATAAATGCATTATGTAAATTTATTGGTATAGGAGTATCCCAATTCAAATTTTTCAACGTCCAAATTTTCTGAATAAAATATTTCAGTTTTCTAATAACTATTCCAATATATCTTAGTGGATCAAAAATTTTACTTATACAAGATAAGGCTAATCGTTTTGTTAATACATCAAGTGTTTCCATTTCTGGTACATTTATTTTAAGATAATCATTTACACTGTATTTCAAACCTCACGAACTTACAAGTTTGTCTGATTCATAGTTATTTCAATATTTTTCTTGCATTCGGCCAAAATTTCCAATTTAGTGAATTGTTTAAAATGGCTACCACATTATGCCATTTTGTCCAACGGGGTTAAATTTTTTAAAATTGTAGCATTTTCTATTATGTTTCGATTTTGTAATAAGTTGCAAAACCGTAAAATGACTCCTTCATAAATATTTTTGCGAAAAACGAAAAATTTAACACTTTCTGGAAATAATTGTTTGGGGGGTTTTTAAAATAGGTCTATAAGGTTTAAAGCCAAATTTCAACCCCCGCGCTATTAGGGGGAAGGGTTGTATGGAATACATGTATTTTAAAAGATTTTAAAAAGATGTCAAAATAGTTTATAATGCTAGAGTAACCCAAAACTTTACATGTTTTTATTAATATAGCCCTTTTTACTACATCCACTCCCCTCCCTCATCCGCTTTCATATTTTTTTACAAAATCAGAATTTTTATGACATATAAAGAGGTTTTTGGGGTCGCTGATTTCGAGTTTACAAGCTTAAACTAGCACTTATTTTAATATAAAACATGTTTTTACTAGCATTATTGAAAAAGATACGTAAACAAAATTATTCTTATTATGACAAAATAAGTATGTTTATAAAGATTGAACACCACCTATAGACATTAGGGCTTTTAGTTGTGTCACTAATGATTTAGCTTGACTACACTGCAAACTCAAATCTTTTATTTTAAAACATTTTAAGCGCTTAAACGATTGTAGTCACCAACTAAACACAATGTGGTGTTTAATTAAAACACTTTTAGTGCTTAGTGCGTGTAATGTGTTATATATATGAATACACTTTAAGTGTTTAGTATAATTAATTAATTATATTAATACTTACAAAATAAAAATAATTTCAAGCCATGAAAGCTAACAAGAGAAATTTTCATTTTAATGAAAAATTAATATGCAAAAATAAATAATTGTTGAAATGGAAATTTAATCTAGTCCACAATTATTATGTAATGAAAACTACTAAAATGAAAATTCCTTTGGTTTTATATCATTTGCCCAATATTATTTTTATATTAATATTTCAATAATTAATTAAGCCCTATTTTATGCGAAATAAAGTTTATAAAGGAATGCTTCATTTCTTCAGATAATTTAAAAAAATTAATAGACATTATAATTTTTAATACTTAAATATTTATTCAACATTCATTTTTATTATAAAAAAAACTTTTAGGGTTAAATATAGCTAAATAATTATATAAAATAATAAATGATGTTTCAGGAAGTATTGCAGTATCGAGGGTTCCTGGCAATATTTTTTTTTAAATTATCCAAAAAATAACAGTTAATAATCAATAAAATACTATATCGTGTTATTTTAAATATAAATTTTTTGTATCATTAATTTAAAAACAACAATTCAAAAATGATTGCTTATTTGACTAAACTGTTTCCCGTCTCAATACTGCTATACTACCATTAAAATTATAAAAGAAAGAAATAAGTATAAAAATTCCAAAGAAATGAAATGATAGTTTGAAAAATTAAGAGATATGGATTCAAGCGTATTGCGTCATCTATTTGTCTAATGAACTTAAATACAACATTGTTGTTTTTTATACATGATCCCAGTATTTGATTGTCAATATATTGCATTAAGTTTACATATGCTTTGCGAAATATAGTGTCCCATACGTAATAAGATGCCAACAAACATGTAACCACGTTTTGCATTGTTGGATTTTCAACTTTCCCTCTAATGTTGTTATCAGCAACAATAAACGCATCACTTATTATTCCGTCATTCTCAGTGTAAATGACAACTCGAGGAGAATCACCATTTTCTGTCATTAAGGAACCGGAATTTGAACGAGCCTAAAATAAAAATACCAAATGGTTCATTATAATGAAAATTGTTATATCTCGTCACTAATGCCAAAAAACATGTAATTTTTTTTTTGTTTAAAAATCAAAAAAGCCATAAATCAAAAAAAAAAAAAAAAAATAATAACAATAATAATAATAATGTCAAAAAAAGCGTAGAACTCCGAACATATTTTTTTGCAATATTGACGCGATATATATTAAATTAAATATTTTAATGTAAAAAGTTTATTTATACCTCGTGAAAAATAAACAATGGCTTCGAACTTCTTGTTATATTTTTGTCAAACTTTTTTGTAATTTCATTAGTATAGTACATTCAATATTAGCTTGGTCTTGCTGAACTTCATAAAATTGTTTTTATTTAGTGAACATTTCATTAATATTTTTTTCAGTAGCCTCAGCAGTTAAATTTTTTAATTGATAAAAATCGTTTAATAGCGGCTCACAATCTTTTAAATGTGGCTATTTAATAACAACTTCATAAATAGCTTTAGCTCCATTTTTATTCCAATTTCTTCGTTCGTCAAACGTTAATTTTATAATTTTTTTAACATGAGGTGTGCCTCCTTCCTTCCCTTGTTTTTTTTTTTCAAGCTCAATCAATGCTCTACTGACGTCCAACTTTCACAAGGCATTAGTTTGGCTAAAGAAGTAGCAGGCTTAATAAATTATCCTTAAGAATTTCTTTTTTGCGCAGTTGCAGTTTTTTGATGTTTAAGTATTATTCTATGATTTCTGATCCATGTGCTCAGCTGCGATCTAACAATACTATTTTTGGATGCACCGCCTTTTAATGCTGGATAAGCTTGAACTATTGAACTGGCTAGATTTTGATAGTCTCTCTTCGATGGCTGCCCTGCAGTCATCTGCCATAAATACATTCCACAATGATAAATCAGCTTCGCTTGTACTTTAAGGACACCTTGCTAAATTAATTTATTGTTCAAATCGAATGTCAATGGCGGAAGTGTTGCCGACATTGTAATAGATTCAGGTCCAGGCCTAGTTGGTACTTGTTTTATCTGAAAAAAATTATTAGTTTAACAAATTTTGATAGCCAATAACCACAACGGGGAACAATGAGGTTAAATTATTAACATTAATTATAAAACACAACTTACCATATTGTTACTTTTATGCGATTCAGTCCCATTATTAATAATAACACCAGATACACTAAAATCGATCGATACATTTTCTAAATTGTCATCAGATATTATAAAATCACCTTCGGGTTCGGTGTATAATATTCCAATTTGTGTTGAATCCATGTTTGAAAAAGATGAACATGTGGTATTGTTCAAAAACATAACCCTTAATTTGTCTTTCTCGCTTATTGTATCATCTTCTTCAATTTCGCAATACAAATCATAATATTTTTTTTTTAATAATGTTTTATTTTCAGTTTTTAATAAACTACCACGCTGACAAATTTCATAGATCTTTTCTGTTAATATTTTCAAATATGATTTTTCTGCAACTGAGACAAATTTGATACATTTACTCCGTCCTTGAATTTCACAAAAAATTTTTATGTTACAACACACACAATAAATCACTATACTTAAAATTTTAATACTTTTGAATTTTAATAACAACTTATATCTGTAAATAATCACAAATATTGGCATTAGTCAACTACACAACCTCTACCGAATCACTTCACAAGTATAAACTAGTAAATATGTTATCTGAGTCTCTCAGTGAGTTTTCATTAACTATTTCATTATCAAGCCGTTGACGGACAGCGCCAATATGTACGTATGTATAGATCACATCTATTAATTTTTTTTAAATAAACTTATAATCTGTACTGTGATAGAGATAAACATATTTGTACTTCGTATGAAAGACTAAAAGAGTAGAGTATATGTGTACGTTATATATGTGCTCTCTAACTATAAATTCAAAATCTCATAGCATTTTTGCACGAAGTTTAGTAAAAATCATCGGTTGTAAATTTTTAACACATACTAGACAATAATATGAATAAGATGATGACTTGTGGACGTATATTGTCTTGTACAATGTGCTTTTTTGTTTGTGATTTCAACAATTCTCTAATGAATCATGTAATTCGTAATCACCAGTATGATCCTCAATTTAGAATGACCTGTAGAGAACTAGGGTGTGGGTGAGACTTATAAAAAATGGAAATCTTTTCGTCAACATATATTTAGGAAACATTCAGCTTTTTCTCAGAGGTTAAATAATATCAATGAACCTGGCGAAGAAAAGCGTATGTGTTCCCGACTTTTTTATGACCGTGATCAATCATCAAGAACTTTTTTATATGAAGGTGATCATATTACACCTGGTCCAAGTATACCATTAATAAACTGACCATATGAGGAATTATTTGATGGTTTGGTTGATGCTTTCCAAAATAATAAGTGCTCTGTAATGAGGTCTCCAAAAGTTATATATAACACATGGCATTAGTTATAGTCATGAAAGTATAATTTCACTTAAATGTAACGAAGATATGATGCCTTTGTTTGCAGAAATTAATGATATTTGAATAGTAAATGGTAAAATTTTATTAGTAATCAGATAACTTGAAACAATTTCTTATCAGCCTAAGTTGAATAGTTATCGATACTAAAAATCATCCAGTGATCAACCAAAAATTATCAATGTTGATGATTTGATTTTTCCACACCCTCTTTCATGTTTTAAAATAGAAAATCTAACATTCATTCTATTTATTAATTTCGATAGATCAGAATTTATAGGATAATACTTATTGTTAATTATTTTAAGTATAAAATCGTCCATATATTAATTGTTATATTAATACGCATGCGTAAATGATTATTTATATATAAGCGTTTTATAATTCAAATGTTTTATTTAATAAACGTTTTTTCTCAGCAAATGTATAATTTGTGGCATGTGTTTTGGTTTAAAACATTTAATTTTTAACTAAACATTTGGTATAATAATAAACGTTTTATTTTAAAACAGTTCAAAGTGTTTGATACTTTTAAGCAGGTAAAATGTTTTTCAATAAAACGCTTAAATTTCTTATATTATTCTTTAAAACACTTCTATTGTATGATATAATTAGTACAACGCTTAAATTGTTCCATTTCTAAACACTTGCGTTATAAAAAACATTAATGTGTTTTATTTTAAAACATCAAGTTAAACATTTGGATTTGCAGTGTACTTGGTGATTCGTCAGTTATTATGTCGTCCACATGTATGGTGAAGAAGCTCGTTTTAGGCGATTGGGTAGAGATCATCTTGAACTAGTTGAATAAGACAACGCTGGACCAGAAATGCTGAAGGTGTGAGGCCATACGTGATCTTGTTCATCTCACATTGCTTTAGTTCAGAAGTTGAAGATGGTCGACAAAATATGTGTTGGATGTAACGATCCTAGAATCGAATCATCTCTTGATGAAACTTTTGAAATATCACCTTCTAATTTAAGACCCTGTAACAATATCGTGCACATATCAAATGCGTTCAAAATTACGCGTAGTTTAGTGGTGGTACTGGTTTTCTTGGATACAAAGTGACGAGGAATCAAGTAATCTGAAATACGAGGCGACAAAGACATGTGATCTAAGGAGATATATTCGTTCATAAATTCCCGGTGCACGAGATATTTGTCGGGTGATTTTAACGATTTGTTTTCCAATTTAAAGAGAGAGACACACTAGCGCTCTTTGTTGAATAGAGGGGATGGAAAATCATCACGAAAGGGAAACGCTTCTATGTATCGACCACTTGAACAGCGAGTACAAGTGTTTGAAAATGCTTTGCCACTGTTACATTTTGTGGATAAGCAGGAATTGAGACGGAAACTTCTTCCATTTCCCCGCAATTTTGAAGGTGGTCACTAATAGAAGTAGTGCTGAAGTGAAAAATTAATTGTGACGAATATTGATCCTGAACAGGTCCAATGATGGGCCATACAAAAATACTATTGATGGCGGGCGGGTTGCTATGAATGGGGTTGTGAATCATTATTTGAAAGAAAATTTATTATTTTTGATGACAGATGAGCAATAGGCAGATTGAGAACATCACATAAGCGGAGGTAGAAATTGAAAGGTCAGAATATTTGTATTTTAAAGTACATGACACAATACCTTGTCAAGTGGCTGTAGATGCACCAATTCCCGAAATATATGTGGAGCTGCATCTAATGCAGAGGATCAACGCAGAGGATCAACGACAGCAATTTAAGGTAATTATGGATATTTGTGATTCTGAGTCAACCAACGCTCGAATTAAAAATAAGTCCCTTTATTTTCAACTACTTTGATTGGGTCAGTGCCCAAAAGTAGCCCATGTGCTCCCCATGAATTGTATGTGTAAGATCCAGCCATGTCGTGATCATTGAGAAATTGACCTGAATATAGAGATTGTTTTTTATTGGAAACTGTTGGGGATGAAACATAGAGAATTATTTATAGTTGAAACAGTATTGAAGGAGACCAGTGGTTGCGAGTGTACAACTCGAGGGTATAATAAAGCGTGATAATTATTAGCATCACAGGTTTTGCATTCGCTATCTGAAGCGCATCGAGATTTATGATGATTTCCTAAACTGTTGAAACGTCTTTGATTTTACTTGATGAATTGATATTTGTCATTCAATTTCAGCTTCAGAAACGAGGGACAATGTTAAATTGAGTGAGCACCACTACATGTAATAATTTTGGACTATGAGCTTTGTGAGATTTTGAGCAACCAGTAACTCCAATTCTCTTCTAGTTCAAGCATCCAAAATTTTTATTGACATAAAAAAGTAAAGAAAAGAAAGTCTGTTAAATCATTTAAATGTATGCTCGTTACCGATTGTACTGCAGATTTGTTAGTGGTGAGAAAATGATTTAGATGGTTAACGTTTGCTATATTTAAATATTTGAACTCAGGCATTTTTTGAAAATAGAATATTACAATTTGACGCTTCTTTGCATATCGAAACCGAAGGGTGTTGTATGCGAATAAATTATTTTGATGGGTCATGATGTAACCGGAAATTATTGACGCAGAATCTCCTTTAAAATACGCCTTGAGATATCGAAATTTATTTAACTGGTTCAATGGCTCGACATGAACAAGAATGTCAAGTATTGAAATAAATTCGAGCCATTTATCGACGTCTCCAGAAAATGTTGGGATAGCTTTTACTTGGAAACGTATGGTCGTGAAACAGTTTATTATCAAAACCTGAACTGCATTGGTTGGTATCTTCTCCGGTATTAAAGCTTTTTATTGACTTTAATGCAATTTATTTCAAAGTATTAATTGATTGAAAGAGATTTTAGAGATGGCATGATCGATTTTTTTTCTTTTGTCTTGAGTAGCATTGAATTTAGAAATGCCCCGTGTAACGAGTAAATTTTCCTGAGTAAATGAATAAGCAATTTATAAAAAACCGATAAAAGAAATTGTATTTAATGATACGAGAGATTATGGTTATGATTACATTTGAATGAAGTTCGAAGAATGATTAATAAATGAATTTTTTATTTTTTACTTTTAAATTTAAAAAAAAATGCAATTTTACAATGTAAATCAATTATGTGGGTAAACGATTGACTGAATTCTACAAAAAATATTTTTATTTGAATAACAACTTTAAGATTTGTAAGTTAAAACAACCAAATGAATATTAATTTATGTTGTGTATAAATAATGAATGAATGTCAAATTGTGAAACGCAAAGCAAAATAAATAAATTTGTAATGAAGAAGTATAGATTTATTACTTAACATTAATGACATTAATTTTAATTTGTATTTATAGAATGATATCTGATTACGTAATAATCTTAAACCAAACAATAATTTCTACTTAATTTTTTAGATAGAATCGTATTTTGATTTAAAAAAATCAGAATATCATGAATGGGAGTGTATGGACTTCATCTTTAAGAAAAGTATGAACAAACAAAAAAATAAAAAAATATGGATATAAAAATAACAATTTAGTGTTTTTCCATTAATTTATGGTTAGGTTGAACCAAGAAATGCGTTCTACGACAGACGAGAAATGAGATACAATTAGCAAAAAATTTAGTGACTTACCACGTGATGTTGAACGGCTTTTAACAGATGTAAAACTTAACACAGGAGAGGCAAGGAAAAAAGAAAATTTAGAATCGTGGTTTCAGATAAGCACATACTTAATTTAATATAAATTCGATAGGTTGAAACTATCGAAACACTTTGGATTAATTGATTCGAATTCTTTCGTTACACTTGATAAAACAAGCGGGAAACGCCACTGATTCATTACTTACATTAGATAATTGAATATTATTTATAGATTTATAACTATTTTTTATATATATATATAAAAAAAAAAAAAAAAACAGATTATGCAATTTTGTAAAAGCAAGTTCGAGACACTTAGTGTTTGACCTCCAAGAGAAACATGTATAGTTTGTTTTTTTGCGCTGCATGAGTATACACCCGTTGTTGTGTGCTCAAATATTTATAAATTAAAATAACACACCCGGGTCGTTGTGAACTAAAAATTTTTGTAAATTTAAATAGTTTCATTAATGTATGTAAAATATTGTAAGAAATCGTGTAAAAATACTTTGTGTGATAAGTGCTCCTGCTAATGTTTTTTAACCGTCGCGAATCTCCAAAATTATTCCTTTTTTCCTAAATTTTATGGTTAATTCAGTTAAAACTCAAACTCCAAATGCTAAGAAAACTATTTCAAATAATCCTCAAAAATCGGCTAAAAGCACACACAGCTTTCAGTGGCGTGAATTCCATATGGACAGAAAGACACAGCCTACCCTACATAATTCCGACAAATATGTATAATCTTGTTCTGATATCTAATATTATTCATCTACGAGTACTATCAATAAACACAAAATCTTAACGGGCATCATCTATAATTTTATACTCTTGCTGAGTGCCTTCAGGCAAAGATATACACTATTATTGTCTTATATGTTTATATGTATGTGTGCACTATATACGTGTATTCTGTCCGTTTGTATAAGTACAATAAAATGACACACATAAGAACGCATAGAAAGACAACGTCTTTTTACAACACGACAAATTACGACATTTACCGAAGTAGTTTCGTTTCTCATTCATTTAAATACACCTACACTACAAGTATTTGAATGCTCACTTGTGAGTTGATCTCCATAACTTATAACGATTTCGTATTATTGCTTTTATACTGAGTCGAGTCGAATATTGATTGTTTTGGTTTGTTTGTTCAACGTTGATAATAGAGAAAAATGAATAATATTCACTGCCAAACTTGTTAAGATAGTATATGTATCGAAAAAAAAATTATGCGTTCTTAAAACTATCTGTCGATGACAAAAAACGAGTGATCGTGAAAGGTCGTTGTACACCACATTTTCAATTCATACAAACTTAAGATAAGGTCACAGCGGGGTGCAAACCCTCAAACGCTTGTTTTGTTTCCCTTGACTACTATTTGCCAACAATAAACCCATCTGGAACGATACCGGTTTTAACAATCTTTTTACTGCTATTTTTTAATTATAATCTTTAAAGATCAGCCAATCTTTGGATATTTGTGGTTACAAATACCTACATCATTATTTACTCACCATGACGATGAAGCAAAATCAACAAAAAGTATTGTTGATTATATAGTAGCTTTTAAAAATTTCTGCCTACCCTGTCTTAAAACTCTGTGCATGCCACTGACAAGACAAAAAAGACGACACTTTTAAATGCCCCGCCTGCACTCAACGTGTTTCGTATAGTATATATCACTGTAGTCAATTTAGAAAATTTTCCCCACAGGAAAGATACAAATCGCTATGGACAAATCCTTATGTCTAAATTGTTTATCCGACAAACATAAAATTAACGCTTGTAAATCTGAAAAATTATGTTCTGTCTGCAAGTTAAAACATCACACGATGCTTCATTTTGACAATACAAAGTCAACCAATTCAAAACCCAATGTGTATTCTTCGTCTATTGATGCCTTGAATGTTGTCGAAAAATCACAAACAAATACCAACGTTACTGCTTGCTCTGCATTTCGAAACACAGTAGTGACTAAAACTGTATTATTATCAACGGCAATATTCATGTTGAAAATAAATTTTGAAGTATTCATAAGCTGAGGTTCTTATTGGATTCTGCATCTGAAAGTAATTTCATTACTTCTGAATGTTGTCAACTTCTATATTTACCAAAAGTAAAAGTTTTTACATCCGTCATAGGTATTGGATCGCATACGAAATCAGTTAGAGGTCAAACCAATATATCGGTATCATCTAGATTTGATCCTACTAAATGTTATTTATTAGTTTGTCTGATGATACTTTCCATGTTCTCTCAACTATAGATGGAATAATAGGTGCATCCTTTTTTGCACAATTATTAGGAACAGCTAAAGTTATTGGCCCTTCGCTCAGTCCTATAGCTGTTCATACCTGCTTGGTATACGTGGTGAAGGGTGAAGTACCTACATGTTCTGAAATACTCAAAACTTCTATGCTTTCACGACTCCTGTTGAAACTTTAGTTAAACGATTATGGGAACCAGAAGAAGTTCCAAAATCCCATTGTCCAAATCTTGAAGATATGGAATGTGAAAAAATGATCACTTCAACCATAATTAGAGAATATTCCGGGCGATATACCGTGTGTTTACCTTTTAAGCATCCTCAAAGACTAGGAGATTCATATAATATGGCACGACAACGCTTTTTTTTATCTGGAGAAACGGTTCCAAACTGAACTTTCGTTACAAGAAACCTATTCATCGGTCATTCATGATTACATTCAACAAAATCACATGCCACTGGTTCCTTTAAATGATGTGACTTCTCCTAATTATTTTATTGCCATCATTGTGTGCGCAAAGTTGATAGTCTTACTACTCCACTCAGAGTAGTGTTTGATTTAAGTCCAGTACTTCAGTTTCCTTGAACGAGTTATTGCATACGGGTCCTAAGCTTCAATCAGATCTGCAACAAATATTATTGGATTTTAGAATACACTCTATTGCAATGACTGCAGACATTAAACAAATGTACCGCCAAATAAATATTTGCATAGAGAATCGTAAATTTCAATTAGTATTGTGGCGTGACTCTGCTGAACTCAATTATCAGTTTATTCTCTGAAAATCGTTTCTTTTGGAGTAAAGCCAAGTTCATATTTAGCCATTCGAACAGTTCATCAACTAATCAAGATAAGGTTAGGTTAGAGTGGCTGTCCCGGGGTGGGATACACTTAGACGATAGGATCAACTAGCCAAAGATGAAGTTGAAAATTATCCTTTAGCTTCTGCGGTTGCAACCCGTGTTTCTTATGTTGATGAGTTGGTATGCAGCGTTGCCAATATTAATAGTGCAGTCACTCTTCATAATCAAATGGTGGAGTTATTCTTTTCTAGGGGTTTTTCACTAGTTAAATGGTGTTTCAACTCTACCGAGTTACTTCAACATATTCCAGAGAACCTTCGTTCGTCTCAGTCAATAACTTTTGATACTGAATCTTTAAAAATTTTGGGATTTAATTGGAATCCTAGAGTAGATATGTTTTCGTTTAATACTGATGTTTCGTCAAAAAAGTGCTCGAAGTGAAATATACTGTCTGCAGTTGCGAACTGTTGTTACCGAATAACTGCATTTATTGGAACAGTTTAATGTTCCTCGCCACCTGCATATTAACTTAAAAAATCCAATCATATTGATTGGTTTTTCAGATGCAAGTGAAACGGCCTAAGGCGCTTGTATTTATTTTCGCACCATAAATGATGAAAACGTTAATATCAGTTTATTCTGCTCAAAGTTCAAGGTTTCCAATCTGAAAACAGTGGCAATACCACGATTGGAACTTTGTGCCGCTCTTTTACTTGCAAGATTAATTTCTTTTGTAGTAAAAACTTATACTGATCGTCACAGTATTTCTAAAACTTCCCCCTTTTCTGATTCAACCGTTGTATTGAGTTGGATTCACTTGTCATCACATCTGCGTAAAACATTTGTTGCAAAGCCACATTGGTACCACATCCCTGGAATCGAAAATCCTGCAGATTGTATTTCTCGGGGTTTATTACCCCCTGCTTTCATAAACCATAAATCTTGGTTAACAGGCCCCTCATGATTTATAAAGCCTATGGAAACTTGGCCTTTAATTTATTCCCGATATTGAAGTAGAATATATTGTAGAAAAATCAATATCACTACATGTGTCTCAAAATCTACCTAATGCAATAAATGAACTTCCTCAGGCATTCTTCTTGGTCAAGGTTGTCGCATTCTATGATCTATATCTTGCGTTTTCTAAAAATTATTCTAAGGAGAAATGAATTTACTGATGAAGATTTAGAAGCTGCAGACAGTTATTTATTTCGAGTCATTCAGAATATACATTTTGCATTTTTAAATAAAAGATTTTACGCGTTGGAGGACGCTTAACTAACCCTCCAATTGGATTTGATGCACAACACCCTATATTATTACCAAAAAAGGACCAACACAACACAAACAAATACAAATCTTCTTATTGATTATACTCATGAGTAAAACTTACATACCGGTCCTAATCTGTTATTATCAATTTTGAGACAAAAGTATTGGATACTTTCTGCTCGCCAAATTGTTCGACAACGAGTACACGCATGCAATCGTTGTTTCATATTGAAATCAAAACCAGTTTTTCCGCTGATGGCAGATTTGCCTGCACCTCGAGTGACTCAAAGTAAAAGCTTTGACCATTCTGGTGTTGATTTTGCTGGTCTCTTTACTATAACATTAAGTAGGTACAGAGGAGTTAGAAATCAAAAGGCCTATTTATGTTTATTTGTGTGTTTGACAACTAAAGCATTGCATCTAGAACTTGCTTCAGATTTGTCTACTGAAACCTTTATTGTCGCATTAAAAAGATTCCTTGCTCGAGGAGGACCCACTTCAGTTTTATACTCTGACCGAGGAACAAACTTTGTAGGTGCTCATTCGTTCTCAAAAAAGTATATAAACTTATAGAATCATCAGACTATAATGATGCGCTGAAAAAGGAGCTACTTAATTAGAAAATTAAGTGGCAATTTAACCCAGCACTAAGCCCACACTTCGGTGGAATTCAGGAATTCGCGGTAAAATGGGTAAAGCATCATTTATACCAGGTGAAAGGCACACCGTTTTGGCACAAATATAAGCCTTACTAAATCCAAGGCCACTATACGTGCTTAGTTCGGATCCTGCTGATCCCGCAGCTTTGACACCAGCCACCAGTCGCCAATCCCCAAAATTATCCCTTTTTTCCTAAATTTTATGGAGGCGGTAAACTATCGAAGCCACGTGGAAACAAAATAAACCGGTAAGTGTTTTTGCATTCTGGTATTCTTTATTTTGTGCACATTATTGTAACTGCTTCCTGTCGCCTTAAGTCCATAATTTTCTGTAATTTTCGAAGAATTTTCGGCTTCACCAGATTAGGAATGAAAAAAATGAGAAACAATGACTGAACAAATTGACAATCATTACTTAACTAATAGAAAACGAAATTTATTATAACAACCGCAAAAGAATAAAAAATATAATTAATAATAAGAGAAAACACTGGTTCCTGCCGGCCCGTCATACGGACCGGCGTGTGCCGCTGCATTCAATAAAACGAACGCTGAAGTGCGTATATTTAGCGTACTTTTCAACTACTATACGTTACCCGTCTGCTGCTTTCCAATGTGAGCGTGAATATTTTTTCCTTTCCAATGATTAGTTGTAGTTAGCATATCGTTGGTGGATTACAATATTCGGATATCTTAGAACTTTTACAAACAAAGAAAATACAATTTTGAAACTTTTGTATTATAATGCAATCCAGATTTGAAGAAAATATTAAATGAAATATTTATTTTTATTACAAAATGAACTTTTTTTCTACATTTTATATTCAATAAGAATATCTTACCCAAGGACCGATTTTATAAAATGTCTTATTAAAAAAATTAAAGCAACAATTCGATAAATTATAAGGTAGTAGCTCTGTGGTTACGGTGGTTCATTGCGAATTGATTTTTGCTATTCAACAAATATTTTAGAGTTTTATCTCTCCTAAATTCAATTTTCGAAGATGGAAACTTGAAAAGAGGCTGGTTTTCATAATTTAATAATAAGTTTTTATTGTCTGTGTTTTATAGTACTATTTTAAGGCAAAAAAGTATTATAAAGTTTTTATAAATCACTTTAAGATTATGTGAAAAGAGCCACAAATACCGACAGATAGTGTTTTTTTCAACTATTTTATTAGCTGTATAGTATGTTTTTGAACTGTTTTCTATTGAAAATTCCAAAAAATGTTATACAGCAATAAATTTACATAAGATACTGATAAAAAGTGGTTAAATTTAAGTTTCTGGACATGATGTATGTGTTCTATTACCTTTGAAACGTCCCTCCAACAAGTATATGAAAACAAACTAAATATATGCAAAAATTTGTATGTTTCTTGCATAATAATTTTGTATTTGGAAATCAACCAGATGCTTACAAAGTAAATTTTTATTCTTTAATATAATTCTTATATAAATTATTACTACACACAAATTTGCTCTCTTCATAAACTATTCTCTTATGGAATAAGAAGGAAGGCTTGTGAATTGCTTTAGTCGTATTTATCAAATAGACAACAATGTGTCAAAATTATTTCAACTGATGCTAATACAAAAAATCAAATATTTTCAAACTATTTGACGGTGAAACATGGTATACCTCAAGGATCAATATTGGAGTTGTTGCTTTTTGCCCTGTAGGTAAATAAACTTCCAAAGGTCACAAGAAATAACAAAACGCAATATTCTGATGATACAACAGTATTCTTTCACAGAAAAGTTAAAGCTGAACTTCAATTTAAATTTGATGAAACATTTTCTTGTTTTAATTAATAATTTAAAGATAACGCCCAGCAATTAAATCTTGAAAAAGAAACATACTCTTTGTAGGGCAACTGTGGTAACAGCAACAACCTACTCTAGAACTTTCTTAAAAACAAATGTAATTTTGAAATACTATAGAATTATCTAGAATTATAGACAATTCTAAAAGAAAAAAACAATATCGTTTTATATTACTCAAACAGAGACAGAAAACATATACAAGTGAAAAATATGCAATAGATTACACTTGAATGTTCTAGAATTTGCTAGACTCTACGGTAATAATTGACTGTAATTATATAAACGACACACAGCGTGATACGACCAGATAACAATACAGACTCTTCAAGTTAACTACAGTATAATATATAAGTTCATTTTAATCAAGTCAACAATCAAAATTAGTGCAAGCTCTTGTGAATCAATTATTGTAGTGAAATATGTTAAACGTCAATAAAACAAATAGTTTTTTGTGATATAAATAGTTCACTACAAATTGGTGACCCCGGCTACTACAAGCGCAACAATTAAAGCTGCAACAATCCGAATCGAATAACGACAACAATGCCCGACGACGAGAACAATCAGACTGAGTTAAATAATGCGTCAGTACATTTACCACAACATAACGAAACAGAACCGAACGTCCTGGCCAAAACTTCCGTCAAAATTCCAACGTTTTGGGACAAAAACCTCAAAATCTGGTTCAGGCAAGTAGAGGCAACTTTTTTCACGGCCGGTGTTACAACCGACTTGAGCAAGTTCAACTACATCGTCGCCGCCATCGACGGATCGGTTTTCGAGCGTATACAGGATTTTTGCGACAACGAACCACTGACAAACAAGTACGAAACCCTCAAGCAAAGATTGATCAATGAGTTTTCGGATTCAGACAACAAACGGGTGAGAACGCTTCTTACTGAACTGGAGCTGGGTGATCAAAAACCCACAGTACTGTTAAGACGAATGCGTGCCCTAGCAGGTGCCAACATCAGCGACGAATTCCTCAAACCAATGTTCCTCGACAGACTTCCAAGTTCAGCTAAACAAATTCTATCCATCAGCTCAGACAGCCTAAATAAGATCGCCGAAATGGCGGACAAAATACTCGACGCTGCACCAGTCAACCATTCGCTAGCGCCCGTTACTAACAGTCCAACTACAAGCAGCTCAGAGGTCACAGGCGATTTACGACAGCAAATACACGAATTGACAGCTGAGATTCGACGGTTAAAATTTAATCGAAGTAGTTCACGACCTCGTTCACGCAATAACTATCTAAAATACTACCACAGACACTTCAGAAGCAAAGCCCGAAAATGCCAATCACCATGTCGCTTTACGGGTCAAGTACAGCAATCAGAAAAACGAGAAAGCCAGTCACTAGAGGCGGCCAGTGACCCAGGCCTCAAACCTCAGCGTTGCCTATTTATTTTCGAGCGATCAAACGCTTACAATTTCCTGATTGACACAGGAGCAGACATCAGCATACTACCAGCCAAAAACAAAGTCTCAGACAATGCTCCAGCCGAATTCCAGCTATACGCAGCAAATGGAACACCAATCAACACATACGGCGAACAGACCTTACAGATAGATTTGGGACTTCGCCGAACATTTAAATGGACTTTTACAGTTGCAAACGTTGACGCTCCAATCTTCGGCGCTGACTTTCTCTCCTTCCACAATCTCATGGTCGACATCAAAAATCGTAGACTTGTCGATTCAATAACAGCTTTGGACACAAAACTACGCAGCTAAACCCGGGCCATCACCTCAGCCATCTCAACTATTGATCGCAACCATCGATATGCAGTTCTTCTGCAAAAATATCCCAGCATAACTAAACCGGCAAATTTTGCGAATCGCAGTGAGCGAAAGCGTTTTTCACTTCATCGACACCCGTGGCACACCTATTACAACTACACCCAGACGTCTTGCCCCTGACAAGTTAAAAATGGCACAAAAAGAATCCCAAACGATGATGGAACTGGGAATATGTCGCCCTTCAAAAAGTCAATGGGCTAGCGCACTCCATATGGTCCAGAAAAACGATGGAACTTGGAGACCTACCGGCGACTACCGAGCATTGAATGCCAAAACAATACCCGATCGATATCCAATCCCACATATTTACGATTTGACGAACTTCCCGTCAATCCCGACGATGTTCCGAAAACAGCTATTACGACACCCTTCGGTTTGTTTGAGTTCACCGTTATGCCATTCGGACTCCGCAACGCTGCTCAATCCTTTCAACGTTATATACCTGAATGTTTACGCGGCTTAGATTTCGTCTTTACTTATATCGACGACTTCCTGGTCGCCAGCGATAACGAAGAACAACACATGGAGCATCTCGACGCATTATTCCAACGTGAAAACGAGCAAAAAATTTCAATTAATATCGCTAAGAGTGATTTCGGGAAAAGTGAAGTTTCATTCCTCGGTTTCCTAGTATCACAAAACGGCATAAAACCACATCCAGCACGCGTTCAAGCTATCATTGACTATCCTCAACCCAAAACTATCGCCGAACTCCGTCGATTTTTGGGGATGATCAATTTTTATCGTCGACAGCTACCAAATGCTGCATCAACTCAAGCACCACTGATTGAATTTACGTGCAACGCAAAGAAAAACGACAACCATCCAATCACTTGGAACAACGACGCCGATAACGCCTTCGCACAACTTAAAACTGATATACAAAATTGTACAACACTCGCACACCCTGATCCGTGTAAACCATTCTCCATTCACGTCGACGCAAGCAATTCCGCAATGGGTGCTGTATTCCAACAACGTCACAAAGAGGGTTTTCAACCATTACCGTTCTTTTCAAAAAAATTCAACGCAACACAGATCAAGTATAGTGCGTACGACAGAGAGCTTACAGCAATTTACCAGGCAATCAAGCACTTCCGAAACCTCTTAGAAGGCCACACATTTACTATCTATACCGACCACAAACCGATAACATTCGCGTTCACCAAAAGTTCTAGCAAAAACGCATTACCACGACAAACAAGACAATTGGAATTCATTTCCCAATTCACAACAGACATTCGTCACGATGCCGGAAAAGACAATATTGTAGCCGATATATTATCAAGGCTATAAGAAATAATCTTACCCAGCACAGTCCCATACAATGAACTCGCTCGGAAACAAGAAAATGACCCGGAACTACAAAAACTTTTCCTTTTAAACAATACATCTCTTGTCCTCGAGAAAAAGAGTACTCCGCTGTGGGACACCCAAATAGTTTGCGACACATCAACACCGACAGTACGGCCATACATTCCAAAATCACTACGCAAAAACGTTTTCTTCGCGATGCATAATTTATCACATCCCGGTATCGCGGCTAGCTCCAAACTGGTACGTCAACGCTTCGTGTGGCCAAACATGAAAAGAGACTGCACTGAATGGGCTCGAAGCTGCATCAGCTGTCAATAAGTGAAAGTTCATCGACACACACGCTCTCCACCAACAGAATTCAAAATTCCAGACACAAGATTTTCACATGTCAATATAGACATCATCGAACCGCTGCCAACCTCACAAGGAAATCGTTACTGTGTTACTATGATAGACCGTACATCAAGATGGATAGAAGCGGCTCCAACGCCAGACATCAACGCAGACACCGTCGCAAACGCTATTTACACCTACTGGATCAGCAGGTATGGCCATAACTACCGTGGTTCACAGTTTGAAAGTTCGTTATTCAAAGAACTTACCCGACTACTTGGGATTGAACATAAACCAACATTGGCGTATCATCCGGCATCTAACGGTAAAATAGAACGATGGAATAGGAGTTTAAAAACAGCTATCAAATGCCACTTGAATGGAAACTGGTGCTCAATTCTACCAACCGTTCTACTCGGATTACGCACAACTACAATAAAAGACCTAAACATGTCGACCGCCGAATTAACTTTTGGAACTGCTCTTCGTATTCCGGGACAATTCATAGTCGAGTCCCGAAATGACAACGATTCACCAATCGAATTCATACGGCAATTACAAGAGCACATGCGCAAGATAAAAATTAAACCAACTCTACACGACAATAAAAGAAACATTTACATGCATCCTGATTTAAAAACGTGCAGCCACGTCTTTGTCCGAATCGATCGTACTAAAAAACCACTCGAACCTCAATATTCTGGTCCACACGCAGTAATTGAGCGAACAAAAAGAATTTCAAAATTTCACTCAACGGACAAGACAAAATGATTGCAATCGGTCGCATCAAACCAGCATATATTTTTCACGACGATTCAACACTGAAAGATGACAAACGAACAGAGATCCAACTTACAATAACGCAAACACCCCTACAAACGGCCACACAACCAGAACTCACGGAAACGAAAAAGACACGTTCAGGACGACACGTCGCATTTCCAACGCGTTTCAAAGAATATATTTATTTTGCTTCTTAATCGCTACGCTAGGAGGGGGGTATATGTAGGGCAACTGTGGTAACAGCAACAACCTTTGATCATTCTCTAGAACTTTCTTAAAAACAAATGTAATTTTAAAATACTATAGAATTTTCTAGAATTCTAGACAATTCTAAAAAAAAAAAAAAAAACCAATATCGTTTTATATTACTCAAACAGAGATAGAAAACATATACAAGTAAAATATATGCAATAGATTACACTACAACAAATAGTTTTTTTTGTGATATAAATTGTTCACTACATCTTCATTAGAAATGTATCAGATCATCTATAATTTGTAGGGGCTGTTTCTATTTATGAACCTAAACTTTAAAGTACATTCGGCAAACCTTTTTAATATAATTTCAAACTCGATATGGATGTTGAAGGAATATGCATGTATAACCTTTGGCGCAATGTTAATTTAGAGACGATGATGCAAGTTTAGTACCCGTACTTATACAGCAACATCAATATGACATTTACTTCCGGAGAAACTCTTCCAATATCGAAAAGTATTAAATTAAAACTACAAAAAAGTCTGTACGCGTTATGGTACACGCAAAAGTGAACGAATATACAAAACTTTTGGAATAATTAATTGCGCTTGATTAACTTGGAATAAAGTAAATGTTTAAACATAAATAACGACCAAAGAAACTATGTAATTGCTCTATAGTTTAAACATGTGTACACGTTCATATTCTTCTGTGTAAACTGTACACAAACATGAAGTTGCATAAATATCAAAGTGGAAATAAGGCCAATTATATTAAAAATAATTCCGACTCATTATAAATTTTAAATTCTACGTTACTCAATTCATTTTAGGTGAATTTATTTGTAAATTTTTCTCGTAATTACAACCTGGGGTTAAAAGGTTAAGTAAAGTTATATTGGCTGTCCACGGAGGACACTATAGAGCCCATTTTGATACCACATTTGTGGTATACTACCTTTTCCGCTGATAATTTCTCTTATCAGCTCCTCTATTTGCAGAGGCTGAGTGCACCTCCTTCATGCATATACCATGCACTACACCAGCCCACCAAAGCTATTTATTTAATTACTTTTTTTTGTGACGTATATATGGTAAATTCAATGTTCATATTGCCAACAGATAAATACGCAATCTATTATAAAATACCTAAATTACCAAACAAATATTTGACAGGCTTTAATGCACTACCCGTTGGTAGTTCAATAATTCAGTGATAAAATAAATAAGAGCATAGAATACTGTATTTCCCAAATGTTCTAAAAATAGTAATAGTTGTACCAATACATAAAAAGAATAACAAAAACAACTCTTGCTGATATTGACAACTATAGAAGTAGTATAGTCACAGGGATCCTGGCACAAAAGAATGGTACACTTTTCCAAAAAGGGCAAACCTAGGTGAATGTTGGAAACCTCGGTTGAATGTGAAGTTGGAGGGGATAGATGACGTCATTGACCAATAGTAGCGCTGTAAAATCAAGATGGCGTTGGGAGGTGTGGTGGGGGTGAGGGATGACATAAACGGGGCTTGACCAATAGTGGTGGGGAGTGAACGGGGGGCGGGACGTTGACATCATGTACGTTTTGGCCCAGTTGGATGGTACACTTTTCAAAAAAGGGCAAACCTAGGTGAATGTTGGAAACCTCGGAAGTTGGATGACGTCATTGACCAATAGTAAATCAAGATGGCGTCGGGAGGTGTGGTGGAGGAGAATAATGGCTGCCTAAGCATTGATGACGTCATTGGCTTTGACCAATAGTGGCGGAGAGTGAACGGGGGGCGGGACGTTGACATTAGTCAGCAATTCTCAAGAATATGTTGAAATAGATTAGACCTTGAAAAATATGATATCATCATCCTGTTACAAGTTCAAACTTGTTTGAAATAATTTTACACGTGACCGGATGTTAATATTTTTTTTATTGAATCAGCAGTGTAATATGACACTTGAAATTTACATAATAAAAATACATGTTCAAACTTGTTTGAATGGACTTTGATCTTAAAATAATTTTACACGTGTACATTAGTCAGCAATTTTCAAGAATATGTTGAAATAGATTTGACCTAGATAAATATGATATCATCATCTTGTTACAAGTTCAAACTTGTTTGAATCGACTTAAAATAATTTTACATGTGTCAAGACACGTGACCGGATGTTAATATTTTTTTTATTGAATCAGCGATGTAATATGACACTTGAAATTTACATGATAAAAATACATGTTCAAACTTGTTTGAATGGACTTTGATCTTAAAATAATTTTACACGTGTGCATTAGTCAGCAATTTTCAAGAATATGTTGAAATAGACTTGACCTTGAAAAATATGATATCATCATCCTGCTACAAGTTCAAACTTGTTTGAATAAAAATACATGTTCAAACTTGTTTGAACATGTTTAAACTTGTTTGAATCGCATTAGATCTTAAAATAATTTTACACGTGTTATGAGATTAGATAATAATTTCTGCTGGTGGGGGGATTTTTGGAGTGGTGGTAATCATATAAAAAAGGCGCTCGACATTACGGTAATATCAGTTTTCATTAAATATTCATAATATTAATCAAAATGAATAGAGCAGATTTAAAATTATTAGATAGTTGATTAGTGCGACCATGCATAAAAATGGACGACTTACCACTGAAAAAAAAATTAAAAATACTAAAAATGGAGCGGATTCTAACGAAACATGGGCCATCAATAAAAGTTTCACTGGATATAAGCCTAGATGGTACAGAAAACGAGGGAGTTTTTCTACCATCTAGGTTTGCAGTGTTGACGGACAACATGATTAAATTATTTAACACAAAACCGGGGTATTTAATGGTGGAGGAGAAAATTGGAAGAAGTCACCAATTAACGCTGCGCCTATTCGAAGATGATGTTAACGAAGATTGTGTTGACATCGAAGAAGAAAGTCAAGCATTATTTTAAAATCATTCCTATATTGAATTTTATTACTACAAGATATATATATTTTATTGTTATTGTTTACGATGTAATGTAAGGTTTTAGTTAATAAAAATCTTAAAAATAATTTTTTTTTGTATTTATTAATGATTAAAATTTACATTAAAAAAAATTTACAGAAAAAAATTATTATTATGAATCTGAAAAAACACATAAAGTATTGGTGACACTACAGTTCAATAAATTCATCAAATCCATTCCTATAACGACCTGCATTCAAAGAGAAATTTTTCATTATTACAAGAAATCCATTTGGTGAAATCCAACAATGTCGACATAAATCATGAAATTTTTGAAAATTCATATCAGAGCCAACATGATCGTAGAATATGTGTTTTAGATTCATTTCGTCCGTTTTGAATAACACCAAGCAATTAACATTGTCCCTTATGCTATGCTTTGGAACACGTGCGTAGCTCTGACATAGGTAGAAACAATCAATTTTTCGATGACGGCCCATACTAAAGTATTCTCTAATTCTCTGTTGTGAATGACAGCTCACATCATCAAAAATGAAAAGACTTTTTTCTCGAGCTTCATTCGGACTAAGAATTTCACTAGTATCACTAAATGGAAAATATCCAACCCCTTCCACTAATTTTAAAGTCTCTTCTAGTAATTGATATTTCGGTTGGTAAAGAGATTTACTGTACACATAAATGTTTTCAAAGCGTAAACCGTTTTCATCATAAATTAAATTCAACATAACATTGGTTTTACCACAACCACTAGGGCCACATATTATTGTTCGTAGTGAATCTGAAAATAGAGGACCATGATATGTTTGTGTGTCTGTATTTTCTGGTATTAAATTTTCAACACTCAGAGCGGGTTGTTGTTTATGAAAACGCATTTTTAATGTAACTAAGACTAAAATTTCAATACAACCCATTTTATAAACATTTAAATATATGTGAACTTAATTGTTTAAATCATTTAGTAGTATGTCACATCAGAAGCAACAACACAAAGGAAGAGGTATTGTTAACACACTTATAAATAAATTACCGTTTGAGTTACACATACCAACTTATCAATATTGTGGACCTGGAACTAAGCTGGCAGAACGATTAGCGCGTGGTGATAAACCAAAAAACGCATTGGATCAGGCTTGTATGGTACATGATATAGCATATTCAAAAAGTAAAGACTTAAAGGAGCGTCATCTAGCAGATAAACAATTAGCTGAAGCCGCTTGGAAACGTGCCAAAGCATCTGATTCAACAATTGGTGAAAAAGCATCCGCTTTATTCGTTACAGGCGCCATGAAGGCAAAAACTTCACTTGGTATGGGATTAAAAAAGAAAAAGACGAAAAAGACAAAGAAAACTATAAACTTTACAGCATCAGTGCGAAAGGCACGAAATGCATTGAAAAAATCACAACCAACGGACTTAAAAGCAGCTGTAAAAATAGCAAAAGCAGCCGTGCGAGGTCAACGTATTAAAGCACCCACACGTGTAATACCAGTTCCAAAGTCTGGTGGTCTACTTCCATTAATTCCAATATTCGCAGGACTCTCTGCTTTAGGTGCTTTGGCTGGTGGAGCGTCGGGTATTGCTAAAGCCGTTACAAATTATAAAAGTGCTCGTGATCAACTTAATGAGAGTCAAAGACACAACAAAACAATGGAAGCTATAGCAATGGGTAAAGGCTTGTATTTAATACCATACAACAAAGGCATGGGATTATATTTAGCAAAAAACTAATTGAAACGCTACCACGTAGAGCACTTTACGATACGGAGCTACGTGCGTATGCTAAACAATTTAAAATTCCGTATTTTCGTGGTGTTTTTATGCGTGACACCCTACCCAAAAGACCATATAAATATGAAACAGGAATTATCAACCATGATGTATCCAAAAATAGTGGCACACACTGGACGGCATATAAAAAGTACAATCGAAGTGTCATCTATTATGATAGTTTTGGAAATTTGAGACCGCCAGTGGAAGTCATTAAATATTTTAACGGATGTGACATTCAATATAATTTTGATAGGCAACAACAGTTTAATACTCCGATTTGTGGACATCTATGTATACAATTTTTATTAAATAAATAAACCAGCAAGTCTTGTATTCACTTCATTCAAAATCAAGATGTCATACATGCTTACTTTTACAGGGAATAGCTCTTTTTTAACAACAGACTATTCTCCACCAATTGAATTAGATAAAAATGAAAATTATGAAATGGGTCTAGTAGATTTACAAGGGTACAATTCCATACCTAATATACACAGCCACAATAACATGTTTTATTACGATGATAAAGTCATAGAAATACCACCAGGATCTTATGAAGTTGAAGATATTGAACGTTATTTAAAAGAAGCTGTAGGCGATGAGGTGACACTACAAATAAATGCTAATACAAATACATTAAAATGTGAAATAAAGTGTACTGTGATAATAAACTGTGAACCATCAGATTCTGTTTGTCGCATGTTGGGATTTAATAAACGAAAACTAGATGCAAATAAAAGGCATGAAAGTGACAATACAGTTAATATTTTACCTGTAGAAACAATTTATGTTCAATGTAATATTACAAATGGATCATATCATAACAATGAAATCAGTCACACATTGTTTCATTTTTCACCAAATCTACCACCAGGTTATAAAATTGTGATACATCCTATGAATGTTATTTATTTACCAATCAACTGTCAAACTATAAGCAACATTACGCTCATGTTAGTGGACCAAACTGGTAAATTAGTTAACTTTCGAGGTGAAAACATTACAATTGGATTACACTTGAAAAAGATATAATGGGTTTTGTATTTAATCATCCTACACGTTATGCCGGAGGCAGTGTTTCTACAAACCGTCTCATAAAACAACCTCAATCGAGCAACAATAGAATAAAAAATCACACACAGTTATCATACGAAAATAGAAAATTTCTTCAATCAATTGGCTTAAAATTAAAACGGTCAATTGTTGGGTAAAATTTAGTTGCTGGTTTAAAATAAAGAAATCAGTTATACGAATAAAATTCAATTGTATTAAGAAGAAGAAGAAGAATGGCAGAAATACTAGAAGTGACCAATGTACCTGAGTACGATAATGTTATTACAGGACTAGAGTATCACAACCACCAAGCTTATAATTCATCGAAATTTGAATCAAGCGATGAGAGTAGAATTTGCATTCAATCACAAGACTTGTACACATTACCAAGTGAAAGTGTTTTAAATATCGAAGGTCAAGTGACTGAGGATGATGCTACAAATGCAGCCAGCTTCATATCGAATGCTATATCATTTATGTTTCATGAAATTCGTTATGAAATTGGTGGTAAGGTAATTGATGTGATTAATAACGTAGGCATCGTTAGCACTATAAAAAACTATCTATCCCTAAACGAAAATCAAAGTAAAGCTTTAGAGAATGCTGGCTTTGGTGAAAATTTTAAAAAGAATGCTGCTGGTTACTTCAATGTTCGTATTCCATTGAAAATGTATATGGGTTTTTTTGAAGATTATCCTAAAATTTTCGTAAACATGAAGCAAGAAATCGTTATTGTTCGTGCAAATGATGATATTAATTGTTTTACCTCAACTGTCGCAACAAGCAAACCTAAAATTAAAATCAACAAATTAGAATGGTGTGTTCCATACGTTAAAGTGTCTGATAAAATGCGAGTCAAATTATACAACTTAGTCAATCAAAATGATGATTTGAGGTTATGGTTTCGATCAATGGAATGTCTACTTATACCAGAACTACCATTAACTGATAGACATGTATGGAGTGTTAAAACTAGTGTAGAATGTCCTAACTACGCTGTTATCTGTTTCCAAACAAATCGTGACCGCAACATTTTAAAAGATTCCAGTCAGTTTGACCATTGTAACATAACAAATTTGAAAGTCTATTTAAATGGTGAAGCCTACCCATATGTGAATTTGAATCTAAATTACACAAACAATCAAACAGCGTTACTGTATGAAATGTATTGTAATTTTCAAAAATCGTACTATAGACGCTCTATAACAGAACCATTGCTAGATAAAGAAACGTTTATAAATAAATCACCTCTATTTGTCATTGACTGTTCGAAGCACCCAGAGTCGTGCGTATTGTATAGTGTTCCATGATCGATTATTTAAATACAATCCACTTACGAATATTGTGAATAGAGTAGTTTAAAATGGCGTACATAGTGGACGTACAGGGTTTCAAAGTAAACCATGAATTCATCGTTAAAGAACTTAGTTTTGTGGATACAAATGGTAACCACTTTGGACATTATGTATTCAAACCGCCATTTCCATTTAACACATTAAGTGATTCGGATAAGAAACAAGCAATTTGGCTCTCAAATAATTACCATGGCTTATACTGGAATCAAGGAGCCACCGATTATTGCGAGTTATCAGCCATTTTAACACACATTGCTAATTATAATGTAATATACTGCAAAGGTGAAGAAAAGAAAATTTGGATTAAAAAATTAATTCGAAATTCAACAAGGGCAGTCCACATTGAAAATTTGGATGGTGGAAAACCACTTCATAAGAATGACAGTGTATCAAAAGCTCTATGCATCTATCAACATAAACATTGTACCACAAATATTATTATGTATTTATTACATTATTTTTTTAATAGATCTTTATACGGAGGTGCTTGTTGTTGATAAATTAGTGTTAATGATTAAAAAAGTTATAACAATAAATAATATTAAAAAATAAAATAATTGTCTTTATTCATATTTTGTATTTTGTTTTAATCTAAAATTGTAATTTTTTTTAAATAAAATTTTTTTAAAATCTAATCTGTAGTACAAGTTGATTTATTATTCCTTATAAAGAGCATATTATATAGGTTGATTGATGATGCTTGTTAGGTTATTAAGCGCTGTTTATCAACTGTATAGATCATTTAACTTGTGAGCTTTCATGTGATAACATGCTTCAGACAACGAAACAGCTAGCTAAGTTGAGCGATATTATACAGAAAAAGTATAACGCACTCAAAGCTGATGAACAAACAGCGACCATTTCATTAGAAAAAACATTTAAGCCCATCACTGATCCGTTGAATCAGCTAGTAGAAAAACAAGAGAACAAAAACGATTTTACTCGAATTAATATAAAACGCAAGATAGAAGATGATACCTTAGAAGACAATAAAGATGAACTATTAAATTATACGCCAATGAAGGCTCGAAAATTATTTGAAGATACTCCAGTAGTCACAATACAAAATCTATCAGACACCTACGAGGATGAGGCATTACACACTCCTGATGTTGTATTTAGGGAGATTATAAAATCACCAGAGAATAATCATCATGCACTTCAACATTTTACAAAGACTTATGGAGATGTGGCTGGTAAATACATTTATTTTATATTATCGAATAAAGATGATAAGCTTATCGATAATATTTACGGATTACGTTATGATAATGCTGCTGATAGATTATATGTAGGTAATTCAGTTGTTCACATTAAGCACAACGATATACAAGTGAACGAAAAATGGTATGACGGAACATCAGGTTTATATGAGCTTTTTGTAAAACAGATACCAAAAAATTATTCAGAGCAAGACATGCGTAACTATTTAGAAATTGTAACATCAACAAGCGCTAATAGACGGAATTATGACTCTCAGGGTCAAATTCAAGGAACTAAAAGTTTTAAGTATAAAAATATCATTAAGAAACATCTATACCCATCGGCTCCTGCTTCTGGTAGCGTTCTAACATTATCACGAGTAACTAATAATCCCATAGACTATGTGTACTGGAATACAATCGACGAACTTTGTGACAGATTACGGCTGTTATGCGCATCACGTGACGCGGGAAATTTCAGCCATCAAAATGAAATCAATAGTTTGATACAAGAGTTAAGGGAAGAAAATATAATATACTAAAAACCGGACCGGTTTCTAAACAGACCAGTATTAAACAGGTCAAAACCTGTATTAAACAGATACAGACCAGTATTAAACAGGTTAAAACCAGTATTAAACAGGTACAGACCAGTATTAAACAGACCTGTTTACATACAGACCTGTTTAGATACAGATCTGTTTAGATACAGACCTGTTTAGAAACAGACCTGTTTAGAAAGAGACCTGTTTAGATACAGACCTGTTTAGAAAGAGACCTGTTTAGAAAGAGACCTGTTTAGATACAGACCTGTTTAGAAAGAGACCTGTTTAGAAACAGACCTGTTTAGAAAGAGACCTGTTTAGAAAGAGACCTGTTTAGATACAGACCTGTTTAGAAACAGACCTGTTTAGAAACAGACCTGTTTAGATACAGACCTGTTTAGATACAGACCTGTTTAGAAAGAGACCTGTTTAGAAACAGACCTGTTTAGAAACAGACCTGTTTAGAAAGAGACCTGTTTAGAAAGAGACGTGTTTAGATACAGACCAGTATTAAACCGAGCTGTTTCTTATTAGACCTGTTTAGATTTTATATTTATTATATGTAATTATTTAAATTACATCATAACCTATTGAGAACTCAGTATGAACGGTATAGATAAATTTGGATGTCCTCTCTTCAAAAATTATCAAGATTCATATACATCACATAATGAATCAATACTTCGATGTAATGGCGGAAATAATTGCTTTGATGCAAAACAAAGACGAATTGTGAATGTTGGGAAACCTATAAATAAGCAAGATGTTGTGAACTTGGAAAGTCTTGGACAGTGTTTGTCATTAGATGATAAAGAATCATACTTTGACGCAAAAAATAAAAAAATAAGTAATGTAGCAAGTCCAGAATTTTCAACTGATGCTGTGGATTTATACACCCTTATCAATCATGTTAGTGATAAAATCAATAACACTACTGAAATATTTAACGAGAGTCTGAAAAAATTAAATGGTTATTTTCGAATATCAATACGTAATACACAACCAACACAATTTTATCCTGATCCAACTACTGATTTTGCATGGTATATATTGGAAAATAATACAAGAGTTTATGTATTTAGATTCCCACTCTCTGTGATGATACATCATTTAGATATTAAACCAACATACTGTGAGGTCTTCAAAAACGATACTATTATAGATAAAAATAAACTTAATACATTAAAATCAAACGATTATTTAACGTTTGGCATTCCTAAAAGTTTCATGACTACAAACTCTGATTCCATGCTACTATATGTTGACATTGGTATAAAATATAAATTAATAGATGGATAAGAGACGAATTGTTGTGAATGAGCTACATAAACCAGCTCGACGTAATTATCCAAGAAGGCGTGTAATCATTAAGGGACTCAATGATTTATTTCAAGCTGATTTGGTAGAAATGATCCCGTATGCAAGACAAAATACCAACTTTAAATATATTTTGGTGGTCATCGATTGCTTCTCCAAATATAGCTGGGCTATGCCACTAAAGTCCAAGAGTGCGGTGGATGTCACTAATGCCATGGAACAGATTATAAAAGATCGAACACCGAAAAACCTTCAAACTGATAATGGTACGGAATTTTATAATGAAAAATTTAAGAGATTGATGAAAGAGTACAACATAAACCATTATTCTGTATATTCAACTAAAAAGGCGTGTATTGTAGAGAGATTTATACGCACACTGAAATCGATGATGTACAAACATTTCAGTTTGTATGGTAATTATAAATGGATAAAAGTATTATCGGAATTGATTAAACAGTACAATAATTCATACCATCGGACAATCAGGATGAAGCCATCACAAGTCAATACACGAAACGAAAAACGGATTTTAAAAGATTCATACAATCATATTAAGATGGTGGGTCCAAAACAAAAATTTACAGTTGGGGATCATGTAAGGATAAGTAAATTTAGAACGACGTTTGCTCGTGGTTTTCATCCATCATGGACACCAGAAATATTCACCATTCGCGAGGTGAAACTTACAAACCCAAGAACATATTTACTGAAGGATTACAACAACGAAGATATAAAGGGTGGTTTCTATGCCGAAGAATTACAAAAAGTTCACGATCCAAACATTTATTTAGTGGAAAAGGTCTTAGCTAAACATGGATCCAAAGTTAAAGTCTGGTGGTTAGGGTTCGACTCTTTACACGATTCATATATTGATAAAAAAAGTCTCCTTTTATAGTGGAACGTTTTTATGAACATACTTGTAACAATAAAAAGTTTGTTATAGTGGACCGTTTTTGTGAACATATTTGTGTTTTATAAAAAAAAAATAAAAAATATCACATTGTAAAAATATTATTTTTATTGTAAAATTTTATCTATAACATATAAAAACAGAGTTGTATTATAATAATATTTAAAAAATATATATTTATAAATTATCGAAAATACATTATAATTATTATTCTGAAAAGTGTCCATTGTCATCATCATCATCTTTCTTCATAAGATAATTTTCAATTATTTCTTTCACTTGAACATAGTCGGATAACTCGTCTGATGTAAATACACTATAGTAAGATTGTTCAAAAATGGATAGTCCTACAATTCCATCTTTTTGTCCAGAGTGGATATTTTTTAAAATCCAGTTCCAAATTTGTTTGTCTTCATCGTCTGACGATGGGGAAAATTTCACTTCTAAGCCCATTTGTTCTACCTTATCAATAAGGTAGTTTAAAGTTTCCGGTCGACCACATTTAATTGCCATATTAACCAATGTTTTAAAATACTTTGTTAACACATTGTTTATAGTACTTAAACTACAATTATCTTTAATCATATTAACAATACAGTTGTTATCACTATTATGATTATCAAAGTCTTGCATTTTGTATGTTTAAACTAACACTAAATTGTTTTCTACAATAATTCTACCTAACTATCAGTTTTTTTGACACCCCCACCACTACTCTATCAATTGTTCATGCGCACTACTCTATCAATTGTTTGTACACCTATCACAATACCGAACCACTTTGAGGATCATCACAACAACAGCAGGACACATTTCTGAAACAACAGCAAAAATTAGCTAAATATTAAAAACATAAAATATAAAATACTTACACTCAACAAATAATGCTATAGTGGCCCCATGGTTTTGTTTCACATGAATTGTGAGTAATGTATCGTTTTTGGTCAAATGGTGATAAGCCCACTTTCTGCTGTTTGATGGTATGAATTTTGTGGCGCTTCGATCGAATGCTTTGTTGATGATTATACGATTTCCGATTCTCTATCAAACATTTTTTATAATCATCAAAAGTAAGCTTTCGAATTGCTGACTTCTTGAGACCTTTTGATTTTTTCGTCTCTGTCTTGTTTTGCACCCGAACTGTATACATCTTACTTCGCAATCCAACAAATTCCAACATTACTTCACCGTTGTTTTCATCAGACATTAAACCTTTTACTTTCTTATTACGAAGCGGTATTTTATAGATGTTATCAGGTGCGAAGTCAGCAGTATCAAAGCGATCAATATCCTGCCTCATGACGTCATAGACGGAAATATTTGATATGTCATAAACTAAACTGTCGGTATCTGTGTATAAAAGCTTAACATTTTCACGACCGTATCGAGGGTACATGTAATTATAATGAAAATCATACACATACGTCTTCGATACATCCAAAATAGTGAAGCCTACATAGATTGGTTTGTTTAAAAATATTTCAGTCTTTTTCAGCTCTACAATACTGACGTCATTATCGAGCACTGTCATACTATGAAAATTGGGCTTAGCAATCAATTTTTTTACTCCATGCTTTCCATCCCAATTTTTTCGTATGTAAACAACCCGGTGTTTTCTAATATTCTCCATGGTTTTACCGAATATTGCATTGATCATCAATTTGAACAATGATTTTTCAAAATCATTCGTTGCGTTCTTACGCATTTCGGTATTGAAATCAATGTATGATTTCAACCATGGAGATTGATCAAACTGTAACACACGATGGTATTTTGTTACTTTCACACCAAGTTGTATATATAATTTTAAAATTCTATAGTGCACGATATATCTGGTCTTGTTGTACAGAGTTGTAAGCAGGTATTTTTGTTTTGAGCCTGGTGGTTTTGCTATCACCGGACATGGTGGTAGATCGCTAAAGTAATCATGCAGATTTTGGGGTATTTCCAGATCTACTTCTAAAATGAAACCGACTGGTGAATCGTCTGCAATTTCCATGACGTCTGGTGTGTCAACCCACTCGAAATTTCCAGTGGGTAAAGATGTAGACATTGCTGCTCCATATTCATTCACCACATCGTAATACATCAAATAATGTTGTGTTTCATTTGGATTATACCCCTCTGTGATGTACTTATTATTAGCTTTTGCATAGCGATTAGAGCAATGACTCACACCACCTCTGATTCCTCTCTCGATAAACAGAAACTTATCTACATCAGTGAACAATTCCAGTTTCTTATCGGTGTATTTCAACATGGCTTCCCATGTGTAGCCAGCTAGTGTATAAGAGTGAGCTGGATCAAGGCCATATTTATGCAAACAAGTTTTACGGAAATTTTCAAAAATGTCCGCAAGTAGAAACACATCAGTTTTCATATACAGGTCAGAGTATTCACCTAGTGTATGTAAACCAAATGTATTCCATACTTGTATAGCATGATTATAATCCTGATCCGTTATGTGCTCATCTGTTAATGCACTGTAGAACGCCTCTTTTGTGGGTAAGCTTACCTCATCAAGACGTTCCCAACTAGACATGTATTCATAAGGAAATACACCTTTTCTTGTTAACAATTGAAATTGATCATCATCACTGACCTGCAAATAAAAAAAAGACACGGCTCTGTATAAAGTATTTATTTATTTATATTTTTTTTTATGACTTACCTCTCTATGTAAAATAGTTTTTTTATCATTATCTAAATAGGAAGCCAGATTATCTAATTTTTCAGAGAGAAACTTAAAGGAATCAATGAATCGTAATTGAATGTCCGAGACGTGTTTGGTAAAACTGATGTACTTTTCTTTGTTGATGGGCAACACATCAACATGACCATCGAATTCTGTTAGCAGAGGTTCTATTATAAAATGTGCATCATATCCGCTTAAATTATGCATCACAACAGGTATCACCTTTGAAGTTTGATAATTTAAGTTACAAATTTGGTGTGCTGGACCTCTGTAATAACCTGTAAAATAAATATTTAAATTAGATAAAATTTTAACAGTAATAAATATTAATACATACCTGTGATGTGTGAATGGTCACGCACACGGATACTATTTGTTGGTGTAAAAGATTTTTTACAAATATGACACTTTTCTGCACACAGAAACTCCATTTCTTGTTCGATGGTGAGCGGTATCATTGGTTCAACGTGTTTAATTTTCTTTTCCAATGTATACGCAACCTGTTCCAGTTCTTTAACAAACCATTTTGCGCAATCATTACCACGGTATGTCTTATAAAACGATTGGTTGGGATCATGGGTACAATGAACATAGTAACCTACACTGTAGGGTACATGTTTTTGAATATTTTGCGTATAAGACCCATGATCCATTTCCATGTCTTCATGATGTTGTGGTACCAATAACGCCTCAAAATCTGCATATACAATATATGGAATTGGTTCTTGATGAGAAAATTTCTGAAACTCAACGAACCGCTCGTCATCAGTTTCATGCATTCGTACCCGCACCGCTTCTTTTTCACCACAATTTACTGAATGCTGTTGGAGTTTGACTTCTGTAGCAAAATAGTTGAGACATCGATCGCATAAATAAATTTTATTCTTGTATTTTGTTACACCCGATCGACTCAACTTTGCTAAATTTTTTATCCAGCAAAAGTGGTGACTGTTCCCATTCTCCACAGCCAATAGATGAATTTTCTGCCCCGCAGTGTTCGAACTAACGCGTACAGGGAAAATTTCCAAACCACGTAGAAACGTATCTTTGTAGCCGTATACGTTAATCGATAGCTGCGGGTTCATCTTTTCAAATTTATTAATTTGATCCAGAGACATGGGATCAAATGGGATGGTATTTTGAATACATCACAACATGGCTTCCGAACAATGCATTCAGCTACATCTGCAGTGTTTGATCTATATGAATACATATCGAAAGAAAGTGATAACAGAGACAAAGTTTTAAGACTTTTTTTTTGCTTGAGTGCTACGTTCGATGCAGTAAATCACCAGTTTCTGAAAGGTAAGTAAAAATTATGGGAATAAGAGATCAGTCAAATAAGTTTGTACAATCTTATCTCTAAAACAGGTAGTTTTTACAGTTTTAAGGGGCATATCAGTTATGACATTCAACATAAAATGAGATAAAAAAATCGGTACCCCAAGGAATAAATTGTACCCTTTACTCTGCAGTTTCTATATACGATCTTCCGGAACATATTACAACCGGAAAACTTATTATGTTTGCCGATGATATATCAGTGCCTGTATCGAAAATTACTCTCACTGAAGCAACAGAAAAAACACAAAACACAATTCGGTAGTTCCAAATGTGATTCAATAAAAATTGCTTAACAGTCAACATCGAGAAAATAAATAAATTCTATGCACTTAAACCCATATTCAGCTAACCAAGAAATAATGATTACATATCGAGAACATTACGATTACGAACATTATCAATACTGGTCAAACAAATTTTCTTCGTATTTACATTGACAGTGATCTAAAATGTACAGAACAAGTAAGCAATGTACGAAAAAAGCTTAATAAAACATATTTTCAATTGCGCATATCAAAAAGTTATTTGAACTATCAGGAATTGATGATGTTTTACTATGGCCATTTGTATTCAATTCTATTATGATTTACGGTATTAAAATTTGGGGCAAAAGTACGGAAACAGGTAGAGTATTCATGGCTCAAAGCGATATTACTATATTATTGCCTTGTGTGATCTATAGAGAAACTAAGGCAGCTTTCGTTAAAATTCCATTTTTACTGTATTTGTTATTTAAGCTGATGAGCTTCTAGTATTCGTGCACTTCAAAAATATGCTAGCAACAGACGAAATCTCAACAGGCCAATACAATACACGCGATGAACATAAATATAATTTCTATCATCGAACAACTTTCTATGAGCGCATTTATTTGTATTCAATTCAATTCAATTCAATATTTATTCGTTCTTTTTTTACAAAACATTGTTTTTCAGAACATGTGATACTTTTAATAACAAAAAAAGAAAAAAAAAAACAGATAAATAACAGTAAATAACAAAAAAATAACAACTAATATAACAAATAAAATGAAAAATAAATAGCAGATATCCCCAGCACTGGGGATTGCTGCATTTTGCTGCAGTACAGAGGAGAAGCCAACTCCTACTGGGCGGGTCCCCAGGTGGCGGATAGGGGAACGTTCATCAGTTTTCACTACTCTACGTAAGGACCTAGCTCCTCCCGGATCAAATTCTTCTGTGCGTGGGGAAGGAAAACCCCTTCAAACCAAAAAACAAAATTTTGATAGTACAAAAGGAAAAATTAAAATCTAATTTATATATTTGATAGTACAAAAGGAAAAAATTAAAATCTACAGTGCAGGGGTAGGATCCCCAGTGCCGGTCGGTGTTATTGGTGGAACACTATTCCTGTCCCATCCGAAACCGGGCGACCCCACGTTACGGGCCTCGAGCGGCGTCTCGGTTTGTTCTGAAACGTTAGGGGGCCCAAACCCCCTAGAAAAAAATTTTTAAGGGCAGCAAGCCAATGTCATTGGTTGTCTCCGGGGGTTTAACGAGGAACCCTCAGAGGTTCTTCATCGTGAATAAGAAGGAAGGGTCTTTCGAAAGATCGAGCCCCTTCCTTATCGCAAAGGTTGTCTACGAGTTGGCTGGACAAACAAAGGCGTCCAGAAGATTCGTTGCGACCTATTAATTGAGGTTTTTTCTGCCAAGCAGGCGAAAAGTTATTGGTTGTGTCAAGGTTGGAAGATGATGAGGTAAACATCGAAACATCACACCTCATCCGATCTTGAACTACACTAAAGATGTTGTTTTTTGCAGTGAACTCAACTGTACACTTGAGGAGATCACGAACGAGCTGGGTACGCAAGGTATCATCGCGGTCCAACGAATAAAGTGGAGAAAGGGTGGAGCATTGGTGGAACCAATATTACAATCTACATTCGATGGAACCAGTCTTCCATCCCACATCGATGTTGGATTGGAATTCACCAGTATGTTCCGATCCGTCTTTATGTTCCGGAACCGCTTCGCTGCTTTTGATGCCAAGGATATGGACACCAGGCATCTAAATGTAAAAGGAAGGAAATTTTTGTGTGTGGTAAGCCGCCGCACAGAGGCAAACCGTGTGTCCAACCTTTGAAGTGTGTGCACTGTAAAAGTGCACACACCGTTCGTAATAAAAACTGTTTGACTTACAAGCAGGAGGCCGCTGTTCAGCGGCTTAAGGTGAAAGAAGGGCTTGCATATATGGAGGCTCTGACTGTCAAAGCAGTGAAACAACATCTCTCACCACAGGAGCGTATACATGCAACCCCTGTTGCAGGTCAAGTTGCAACGAGACAAAAGAAAGGGCGTCAGCAAAAATAGCGGCCACTCAAGGGATAGACACCGACACAAGTTGGCACAGAAAAGGAGTTAGGGAACAGAAGAAAGTAAGGGCTCTCAATACTACAACAGAGGGTCCCAAAATCTCTGTTGCTCCAAAGAGGAAAAATCCAGAAACGAAGATCAGGAAGGATTTGATTCCAGTCGTTAAGCGACTGATGCCACTCCTGAGAGGACTGCTTAACAGCAAATTCTACTAAGGCCTTCGGTTGCAACACCAAAGTTTCTTTCGCTTATTTCCATGTCGGCGTCTTTCGGGTACATCAAAACTACAAGTGCGGAGCCAACAGCTTTCGCTACAGAGGCCCGTACTGAAACATTCAGTTTCGAGCAGTTGAGGTGCTTGCTGGATTCAGATGCTGATATTCTCACGGATGGCACGTGGGATTTGCAGTATCTGGACATAGTGACCACTGTCGGGAGCATACCCGAATCAGGGTTAGTGAGGGGGTCATACGCAAGAACAAGGGAATATATCGATAAACTCTCAGACAGCCGGCTACTGAGATATATCATTAATTCTGTTCTTTCATAAAGGAGTACCTGCCTATTGATGATGATTTTATCAAAGCCAAAATAATTTAAAATACGATAAATAAAAAAATAAAATCCGTACAAATACGAAAGTCGCAAATCATGAGCTATTAGTGACCGCATACTGTGCTCCAGGCTCATAGAAGAACATCTTTCATAGAGTATGGACATTTATCAGTCAGGTACTTTTTTACGGCCGTCACAAAAGTCGCTCCGACCTTTTCCATAAAACTGTTAATAATTTTGCAGTTTCTGAACTTATTAAATATATATTTTTATGGTTTTATGAGGTCCTTCATCTATACATTTGTAATTGCAACGCGGGGGAAAATAGCCACGCTTTTGCCTTGTGAAACGATTTGAAATTACTTTATTTTGGAGAAAGTAGTTTTTATTTTTTATTACAAATTTGATCATTGCCGGTGCATATAAACCATGGCATCTCATAAATTTCTTGTTTTTAAAAATGGGATTTCAACTTTCTTTTTTTTAATTCCAAATACAATCCTTAAAACTTTTTTTTTTTAATTAAGGACTCTTTCGGCGTAACTATTTGGGCCCCATACTATAATCCCGAACGACATAATCGAGCAAAAGCTTATATAATATATAAGTAACAAAATATTCATATCAACTCTTCCCGTCATCACTCTGATTTGATAAGAAACTCTATTAAGTGTGGCGCATAACAAATCGATGTGAGCTTTCCATTTAATGTTACCATCAAAAGTGATTTCCAAAAACTTAATAGTATTTGAAAGCCCAGGAACAACGTCCAACCCACTTTTAATGTTATTTATTTGAAATTTTTGAATTTGGGTTTTAATTTGATTAAGAGACAACCCATTAACTATACACCAGCGAACCATTCTGCTTAGTTCATTCTCATTTGGGCTATGAACGATTATTGTGATGGCATCCGCCTAAAGAAATAAATCACATGCAAGATTTTTATTTTTCACAATAAAGGCCCTAAAATACTACCCTGTGATACAGTCTTTGTTGATTTTCTCCATTCGGAATTAAAAGAAAGACTATTATTATTCGTTTCAACTCTTTGAAATCTGTAATTTAAGTAATTCAATACATAGAAATTTCCAAAGACTACAGAAAAATACCCAACGTGAAAAATCAACCGCATGTTTCAAACTAAAATTGAAACAACGCTTCTTAGAAATTGAACTCCATGACTTCAATTTTTCTAAAAAGATAAGTTTATGTTCATAGTATTAAAGAGCTATGTGCACATTGAGAATATAATAAATTTAAAAATGAAATACGTGACGAAATAATGTGACAATTTGTATACCAATGTTATGGTCTGCTACAAATAAAAATATCATTGTTAAATTTGATATTTTAACAAATTCATTTCTGCCAAGGGGGAAGAGAAGATACACGGCTTACACCCCGGAGCTACCCATCTCCTTGAGAGACATAAACCTGCACAATTCAGCACAAGTCTTTTGAAGGAAGCTCATTGACTTGTGGCCGTGTAGTCTGTACGTCCAACAGTCCACCATCGTCCGCAGGTCCGTCTATTTTCCGATTCCGGACACGTTAGTCAGTCTGATATCCTGGTCGAGCAGGCTCCGTCCTTGCACTGCAATGATGTGGAACCTACTAAAAGAAAAATAACAGAAACTTCAAGGGATGTTACTTTAAAACAGTCTGATTCGATTTCAATGTACAAAGGGTGCCTATTATGACAGCCTCTGCATGAAAGAGATGAGGTGACGAAGATGAGACTTGCAAACCGGAATTAGAGAAAGACTCGTTTCGAGAGAGTTACGAATTCCGTCAAGGCAACCGAAAATGAGAAAAACCATTTTGACTGAATACTCCTGCTTCGAGACTATGTTCGTTTATGCGGGCGCAGAGAACTCGATGACGTACATACTCTTGGATGAGATATCCTGGAGCACTATATCAATCTTAGTAGGGGAGAGCTGCCTGGTAGTTGGGAACGAGAAGTTCCAGAGCATAATGCATTTCTAGTTCTTATCGACGGACATGAAAACGCCTGGAGCATATGGTAGCATTGGCGTAGGGTCCACTTCATACTTGTGTCTCAGGAAGTAGCACAGCACGCGGAGGGCAGCGTTATGGCGGCGTATGTACGTGTTCGAGGCATAAGAAGGACATTCCGAGATGAGGTGCATCAGCGTCTTCGGCTGAGAATTGCACGCTCTGTACATAGAAGTAGAGACTGCTGCCATAAATACATAATTTTGGTGAGTAAGCGTGGCTATCATACCAGTAGCGATGATAACCTGTTTCGGGCTTGAGTCCAGCTGATCGGAGGAAAGAGAACGTAAGATCAACGGAAAGACTACAGGTGTCTAGATGACGGTAGAACCTTCCCAGATGGTCACGATTCCGATGATTTTCAAAGACGGAGCGTATTTCAGCTTTACACGACCCTGCTTAGAATGAATAACGTCACATTTATCGAGATCGAATTCCAAGCCAATGACCTTCGTGTAATGTTGGACAGCTTTGAGATTGTGTTGAGATTGTAATGTTGGACAGTTTTATGTCTCTTCTGACTGCTGTCAGAAGAGACATAAAGTTCCAGTCAAAATTTTGTGTTTTTCAGAAAAACGGTTACAAAGTTTAAAAGTAAATTAATAAACAATTATATGTGTGTTTCATACGTCAAAATACAGTTAAATATAAAATGAAAACTAATGGTAATTTGACTAGAAGGCATTTTTCTATAATTAAAAAAATAAAATAGACTCAGAAAGAATCATTTGATCGTTTAGAGCTAAGAAACCATCCCTGCTATATTTATGGATTTCCAGAGTCTCTAGTGGATTCATTCATAAACCTTTTTGAGCAAAATGTAAAATTTCCATGGCGTCTTTAGGTTTATTCAACAAGAAATTAGACAACTTCACAAACGGTTTAAAAGCTACATTAGCTCCATGTGATTTTTAAACTTTACCATTTTTATAAGATATGTTGCCATAAAACGAAATGGTTTTATGGGTTCGTTGAATTTTTGTACCTGAATTGTACAAAGTGCTTTTTGCAAAGCTATTTAACTTTTTCTTGATGAGAATCTATTACATAATCTTCAAATCCATTACTTGCATCGATGTTTTTTATTGTAGTAAATAATTTATCCAAATTTTTATCACTTAGTGGGATATTTAGAGCTCTATGGATCATTGAATTAATAGAAGCCATTTTGTAGCACGTGGGTGGAGAGAATCCACTGGAGCACGTGGTATCTGTGTTCGTTGGTTTTCTATAAATATCAAAGAGAAAATGGTCATCTGCCCTAGATAATTTTCAATCCAAAAAATTTAAGGGCAACGTGAAGCGCCATCTACTAGGACAGTATCTGGTTAAATTATCGATAATACAGAAGTGTTGCTGAATAGTAATTACAATACAATAATATATAAATATCAACAAATATAAAAAAAACAAATTCCAACAGCCAAAAACATTTATTTATAAACAAACAAAAAACATAACATAAATTACATTCATAAATAATATACATACAACAAAAAAAAAAAAAAAAAACAAACACAAAAACAAAAAACAATAATAAACACCAAAAATGGATGCTAAATTAGATGAGATCCTCTTACAAATGCGAGAACTTAACAAGAAAATTGATATAACGGATGAGAGTGTAAAACATATTTCAGAAGTTATACAAAAAAACCAACAGGAATTGTCAGACTTGAAAATCGAAAATGAAATGCTGAAAGAAAAAGTCTACGAACAAGAGAAAATAATTAATTGATTAGATAGTCAAAATAGAAAAAATAACATCGTAGTACTTGGCTTAGAAGAAAAAGAAATGGGCAATCTTCAATTGGAAGAAACGATACGAGACATTATTGGTAATAAATTAAACATAAATATAAACAACACAGATATTAATTTTGTATCACGGATAGGAGAAAGAGGGAACCGAGCAAGGCCAGTATTAGTGGGCTGTGCAACTTGGAGATTAAAAAAAGAACTTTTGATAAAAAAATGGCTTCTAAAAACTTCCTCGATTATTATGAAACAAGACTTCCTCAAGGAAGTGAGAGAGGATAGGAAGGAAATAGGAACTATGATTCGACTTAGAGCAAATGGGAAAAAAGCAAGTATAAGGTGAAGTAAACTTTTTTACGAAGGAAAATACTACAACAAAGATGAGCTAGAAATCCTAAAGAGAGAAATAAATACCACAAAGGATTCAACACAAAATAAAAGAGAAAGAAGTGAAGAGAAACTCGAATAAATACAAAAAAGGGGAGAAAAGCAACAATTTCCAAAAACTATAAAACACCAGATAAAATAACGGATTTTTTTACGGCAAATCGGTTTTGGAACTCAAGAAAACTAAGTCAACAAAGGAATGCCAGAAGCACAGAGGTAACGTCCGATGGAAGGCAACGGCAACCCACCATCGTACGCTGCCCAAGAAGACTACCGAAATGAAAAAGGACAACGATGAAGATAATAAAAATATTCCCAAAAGTAATGAAAATAATATTCTAAGCCTTGCTATCTGGAATGTGAGAAGCCTTAACGAAAGTGGAAAGTTGGAAAATTTAATAGAAGAGCTGAAAACTTAGATAGTAGACATAGCGGGACAGTGAGGTGAGATGGACCGGTAGCGGTAAGATATTAAATAACGGTTATAGTGTGTACAATTCAGGCAGTTCATCACATCACAACGGTGTAGGTTTCGCTATCAGAGAAGAAAAAGACAATTTAGTAACAGCCTGTATTCCAATATCGGAAAGGATTATAATAATGAAACTAAACACAAAATGCAATAGTACAAGTTTAGTGCAGGTGTGTGCACCATCAACAACGCATCCTGAACAGGAATGCAAAGAATTCTATACAGAACTAATAAATGTAATAAAAATGGTTGATAGCCCAGAAAGGCTTAAAATTTTAAACGGATTTCAACGCAAAAATAGGAAGTGGGCGAGTTTCAAATATAATTAGACAGTTTGGGATAGGAAAAAGAAACGCGAGAGGGAATACGCTGGTACACTTTTGCACAGAGTACAATTTAACAGTTTCTAATACCTGGTTCAAACAACCCAAAAGACGTCTATATACATGGAAATCATCAGCTGATTCAAAAAAGCATATTGTTAGAAACCAAATAGATTTCATATTAATTAACAACAGATACAAAAACAATATCCTAAATATTAAAACATACTCTGGAGCAGATATCAACTCGGATCATAACATTTTGGTTGCGCGCATGAGAAATAAGCATAAAGAAGTTTCTAAATCACAAAGTAATCCGAAGCTACCTATGGAAGAGCTAAAAAAAGTCAAATAATGAAATATTTAACGAAGAATATGAAAAAAATCACATTCAAGGAGGCAATGAAAAGTCCATGAACGAAATTTGGATCAATATTAAGGATAGCTTAAAAATAGCAACAAGCACCACAATCCAAGCACCACAAGAAAGCAAAAAACAAAGTTGGATGACAAAAGAAACACTCGATATGATGGCGGAAAGAAAAATGCATAAAGAGACAAACCCGATTAAATACCATGAAATTCAAAAGCAAATCGAACTTAAAATAAAATACGCAAAAGAAGAATGGGTTAGTAAGAAATGCGAATTAATAGAACAACTCATAGCAACAAAGAACGACCAGAAAGTGTATCAAGAAATAAAAAGATACTGTAACTTGGATAACAAAAAGGCCTTGTGTTGTTTGTATAACGAAAATAATGAATTAGTCCATGAAAAAGATGAAAAAAAAAATCTGGGAAACATATATCATGGTGAAATTTAAAGGTGAACGGAGAATCAGAATAAGCCAGAAAAAATATTGTATGAAGAGCTGGTATGAGCAATGAAATCTATAGGAGATGATAAAGCATTGGGATATGATAGAATATCATGTGAAATGATAAAAGCCTTAAATGAAAATAATCTGAATATCATTCTTAGCACGTTCAATGATATATATGAAAGAGAAAATATGCCGGACGACTTCTGCAAATCCCTATTTATACCAATCCCTAATAAAAATAATTCCCGCAAATGGGAAGAATTTCGCACTAAAAGCCTAATAAGTGATACATCGAAAATATTCTTAAAAATCCTTCTTAATAGAATGCAAGCAAAAATATCAAATCAGCTAAGCGATAATCAGTTCGGCTTCAGAAAAGGAATGGGAACGAGAGAAGCAATTTTTATCTTAGAATCTCTTTACCCAGAATCTCCAAATATAAGTGGATAAAGTAGTAAATGCAAGTGAAGAGTGGAACCTTAAAATTAACGAAAAGAAAACTAAAGTAATGGTATTTACACGGAAAAAAGTGACAGAAAATATTAAAATAAAGTGTAACGGTGTTTACCCTAAACAAGTTGGTGAATTTAGATACCTGGGGAAACTCTTTCACAACAATTATAAGAATAGTGTTGAAATAAAATCAAGGATAGTTCTAGCAAAGAATGCATTTTTGAAGCTAAAAAAGTTCTTAACGGAACGAAAAAATAAACAAAAGTATACGTGTGCGGTTTCTAAAATGTTACGTTTGGTCAGTTTTTCTTTATGCTTGTGAAACGTGGACCTTGTCAACAAATATAATAAAAACAATAAATTCATTTGAAATGTGGTGCTATAAAAAGATTCTAAAAATTTCATGGAGCACATTCACAACAAATAGTAAAGTGCTTAAAATTATTGAACTTTCAGCAGAACTGAGCAAGACCGTCAAAAAAAGACAATTAAGCTACTTTGGGCATATTATTAGATCGAACAAATATAACATGATTAAAGTGGCCTTATTTGGTAAAGTTCCACCTAAACGAGCAGTTGGAAGGAAAAAAATTAACTGGATGGATAATCTAAAAGCTTGGACTGGAATGACATTAGAAGAAATATGCAGAGCTCTGGAAAAGCGAAAAACATGGACTAAAGTAGTCACTAACATCCCTTAAAGGGATATGGAACCATACATACATACATACCGGAACCGAAGGATGATGTGTTGTTTTGCCTGAGATGGCATTAATATCCTTTCTTCTAGAGAAGACATATATATTTTTGCAAGTAAGGGACTCAAGGCACTACCTATAAACCAATTTTTTGATGGTAGAATTTATTGTTAAATTTAAAATAGTTTTGGTCCAATGATAATTGAAGACACTCAAGTATTTCTTCTTTAGTTAAAGGAATTACAAGATTCTGGTCTAGTTAATTCTGATATCAGTTTAACGCAATCCTTTCCGGAAATGTTTCCAAACATTTTTGTAACATCTAGAGATGCAATCTTATAACCAGTCTTCACTTTGAACTTTTTGAGGTGCTTTGTAAGTTCAACTGAGTTTTTTATCTCATATTTGCTCGTGAACCCAGTTTTCGATATGATGATAGCATGTAATTTCTTGCTTAATTTATGTACACAACTTCCTACATGTGAAACTACTAGACTAATGGGAATATCTTCTTTATGAATTTTCAAAAGTCCATGCACTAGGATTCATTTCAGGTAAATTATACATTTCCTAGCTAGAGAATTATGTATTAATGCTTTTGAGAACCTCTTTTAAGACAGTTTCAAATTTTGTAGTTGGATCTTTTTTCAGTCCAGTAATTTTTTCATGGTATTTAAAATGCGCTATTTTATTCGCGTATTCTTGTTTTTTTTAATATGATAATAGAATTACCTCTTTCCACCCTTGTCAAAATTAAATTATTGTCTTCGATTTTTTGTTTAATTGATTTAATTAGTTTGGTAATAGTGGGCTCTCATGGAATATTTATATTCTTTGAAATGAGTTCTCCTATTAATTCCTTCGCTAAATTGTCCTTTTTGTTCTTCAATGCCAGTTCTGTGTCAATAACTAAGTTTTCTTTTGCATTATTAAATTTTACTTGTGAGGCATATTTTAATCCTTTGTTCAATAATTGTAATTGATTATCGTCAAATTCTACTTTGCATATAGATGGTTCTTTTTTCAAAACTCATTTTTGGTGCAGGTTTCATTATTTCTTTGCGAGCTTTGTCCTTAATTAAATTATTCAGCTGGTTTTTTATTGATTATATTTATTTTTGATAAGTATGTTGTTAAAGTTTCTACATTTTCCATTGAATGCTTCAAATTCCAAATAATTAAGTTTGAATATTAATTCATCGTGCAGCACTTTTAAATAATGAAACAGACAGTTCCGTTTTATAAACCACATTCTTGCTTCCTCTTTCAATCTAAAGATCTTGGCTTGCTTTAAAACTTTTATCACAGTATTGTTAATCATTTTACTCCTTAAATTCACAAATTTTGGAAATACTGTTAATTTTAAACATGATTGAATAAATCATAAATTTTGTCCTATTAATCTTGTTTTAGTACGAAGTTTAAAATTAAATTAAAGTTTCTCGGATAATCTTGCTTGGTTTAAGTAATTTAAGTTTGAGAGCGTTAATTGCACTTTTATTACACGTTATTCACTATATGTTTACAATATATATTTCACACGTAATCACTTAACTGTTCTGTATTTCTGTAACAAATTTTATTTTTGAAGTAGACAGCTCAACGATGACGATTGACGATGATCAATTAACAAATCTACATTATAATATCTTTTAGGCAGAAAAAAGGGCACTGACTACCATATACTATTTTAGAATAAACTAATAACTCTAATCAAACCGTCCTACAAGAAACTTAAAGCCCTTAATAAGCCGAACAATATTCTTTTATTTTGAAATATTTAAATTAATGAATTTAGCTTTTTTTTACTTAAAACTTTTTTTTTTAATTACAAGACATATGTTTGGATGTTAGCCCATCTGCATACTGTGAAGAATACACGATATCCTGCCGCTATTTGTATGAAATTTTACAAATACATCGAAAACTATTAAAAAACAATGATAAAAAAATTGAATATTCTAGTTTACTCGTAAACAATTCAAACAAAAATAGTAATTAGTGTTACTTGTCAAAATATTACAATTTTAATAAAAATCTCTTTTGTTTTAGAATTCATTAAGGAAGGCGTAAAATCAGGCGTATAAAAATTGACATGGAAGGACTGTGAAGGTGTATACATGGAGCAAACAAGAAGAAGTTATATGGATGATTTCATCTTTAATAACTCGAACTCAGCGTATGCAAATCACTTGCTCGAGACACAAACCGGAATTTGATAAATATTCTTCTCCAGAGTGGGACGAATTCCGCAATCGATAAGGAGAACAACCATTTTTACCAGGGTGAAGTTGCCGTAGTTTTTGTAACAGATCAAGATATTTAGTCCGTTTTTGCTCCTCCTTGGTGACTATGTTCGCTTCTGCAGGCGCAGAGAACTCGATGACGTACATAGTCTTAGATGAGATATCCTGGAGCACTATATCAAGCTTAATAGTGGAGAGCTGCCTGGTAGTTGTCAACGAGAAATTCCAGAAGAAAAAGCATTTCTCATTCTTGACTACAGGGTCGATGTCGCCTGTAGCATATGGTAGGACTGGCGTAGGGCCCACTTCATACTTGTGTCTCAGGAAGTAGTACAGCACGCGTTGGTCAGCGTTATGGCGTTGTTTATAGGGGCTCGATGCATAAGAAGGACATGCCGAGATGAGGTGCACCCTTTGCACAAAGTGGAGAGGGCTTCCTTAAATTCATAGCTTTGGTGAGTTAGAGCGGCTTTCACACCATCTTAGGCAGCGATGAATAAACCTTCTGTTACGGACTTGAGGCCAGATGATCGAAGGAAAGAGAACGTAAGATCAACGGAAAGACCACAGATGTTTAGATAACGGTAGAACATTCCCTGTTGGTTACGATTCCGATTATCTTCAAAGAAGGAGTGTATTTCAGCTCGTTTCACGTTATCATCAAGATAACAAAAGCAAGGTCCAATTTCGACGGTGCGTGTTGTGCAGCAGGGAACAAGAATGCTTTTACCCTGCAACTAGTGATCGCGCACGAGTTCCATTAAAGGGCCAAAACTATTTATGACCACCTGACAAGCTTTACCTAAAACTACTCTATCAAGTAGACAATCGACAAATACAGAACTCTACCTCCTTGCTGACGTGGAAGGTAATGACGGGGCAGAGAAGCACGTGGGTAACAACTACAACAAATTTTCATCAGTTTGCGAGTGCCTGTATCAAGGTGATTGAGATCCTACATTGTCTATTTGATGGAAGCAAAAGAAAAGAGAAGAAGGAGTGGTGCAAGCATATTAGTAGCTCGGACCTTGGTGGATCCCAAAAAATTCTAATCTTGACAGTAGAAATACTCTGAATGTGGTTTTCACCGACACCCAAATATGTGTAGAGCCCCTCTTCATCGAGATGTTTCAAGATGCTTCCAACTATAAGCTGGACGTCTGCATCGCAGTCAGAGACACGAATCCGCTAACAATGAATGACCGCACATTTATCAAGATCAAATTCCATGCCAATGGCCTTCGTGTACTGGTGTCAGCAGCTTTGAAAGCTTGAGATAGAGTGCCCTCAGAAGAAGTAAAAAGATTAAGGTCATCCATATAGAAAAGATGAATTACCAGATGCTTCCTATCTGCCGGAGAACCACAACGGTAACCAGGTTCTTCTTTCAAGTGAAAGGAAGGGGCATAAGCGATATGCAGAATAGGTGCGGGCTTAGGCTGTGGCCTTGATACACACCTTGATACTCTTCAACGTTATCATCTCTGATGAGGCAGTACATTTACCACATCCAATGATAAACTTGGACCGCCACAAAGATAACAGCTCTTCGATATATTTGATGATATCGAGGTTAATTTTCAATCATTTAAGCAGCACCAATATAAGTAGGTGTGAGGTAGTGTCAAATGCTTTCCTATAATCCACCAGGGCCATACTAAGGCCACGTTGATATTGATAAGCGTCTTGGCAGATACATTTGTCAGCAATAAGACTATCTTCGCAACCTGATATACCGTTTGGAGCCGCGATGCTCGTAGATCATCTGCCAAAACGGTTTTATGGTTGTGAGTGTGCGTTCATTAAGAATGGAGGTGAACACTTTGTATACGGTGTTGAGAAATGTAATCGGACAATAATTGCTCGGAACTGAAAGGTTTTCGTTCTTGGGAATCAAAACTGTTCGCCCTTCCGCGAATCACGTTGGAAAGGCCCCGTATCCAAGGATATATGAAGAAAAGTGCCTTGCAAGATGTGTGTGTCTGGAAGTTAAACGTTTCCACCAGAAGCTGGACACAGCATTCATGCCACGCGCCGAATGGTTCGTCTTGCCTTTGAAAGCAAGAGATACTTCATCTGCGGTTACAGATGTTAGAAACGCTTGTTCTGCTAAGCGTGCGTTGCAGAACCTGTCAAACAGTTTGATTGGTTTAATATTTCTTTCTACACTAGTCGACTTTTCATACAAATCACGCCAGTAGCTATCGATTTGCTCTATTGAAGGTGGAATCTTGACGAGAGAAGGGAGTTTCGCAAATAATCGAGAAGGATTTGATACGGAGATCTGTTGTTTTGAATACACTTTTCACGCTAAAAAAGTTTTTTTCGGGCGAGAACTAGTACATGTAACTTTTCGTAATGTCTCTCTACTTGATGGTGAGCAGGATACCCTTGTTGTGTGTCTGACGTTGGTGCCTGACTTCACGCGCGTTGGTGCCTTTCTGGTATTCTAACACACATTCAATACGTGATACATTCTGTCTAAGAGGAGCAACTGGGTGTCAAGTTGCTTTGCACGCTTGCATGTTTTCTCCTCAGCTGTCTTAGTAGACGTGGGGACAGGAGGTGAAGCACACTTTGCAGCATAGATTTTATTGATCAAAGCAGGGTCTTGTGCTTTGTGAAACGTCTTGTGATCCTTGTGGCGTTTGCGTTTAGAGAGGTTTTTATGGGTTTTTAACAGGGCATTTTGAAACTGTTTTTTTAACGCTTCCAAACCAGTATTTGGTTGCTCAGCAGGAGAGATCGTAGTTTCCTACGTCCTGACCAAGCAGGCTCCATCCCTGCATTTTTTTCCAAGATATAATGCATTTCTCGAATGGTTGATCGAATGGTAGGAATGGCGTAGGGTCCACTTCATACTTGTGTCTCAGAAAGTAGTATAGCACGTGGAGAGCAGCGTTATGGCGATGTGTATAGGTGTTGTAGGAATAATAAAGACATGCCGAGATGAGGTGCATCAGCGTCTTCTTCTGAGGTTTGCACGCTCTGCACCTAGTGGCGGAGACCAGTTTCCTTACATCATTATTATTATTATTATTATTATTTTTATAATATTATTTTCTTTAAATATTTCATGTATAATTTTTGTTCAGTAATTTCTGCTTTTTCCAAAACAAAAACTTCATCAGCTTCATCTTCCTTTATTAGATAATTTTCAACAATTTCTTTCACCTGCACATAATCACAATGTTCATCTGATGTCAAAATATTATAGAAAGATTGCTCAAACAATGACAGTCAAATTGTTACGAATTTCAGAGGTGTAAATCTTGTTTTGTCTGCTACCAATATTGAGACGTTGACTTTGGGTAATAAATTTGGAAACGTTGTATTAGGGTGAAATGAACAAGTACTAATAAGAATGGTAGTTAACCGAGATATTCTCTCGAACTAGATTACTCTAGCCACGAGTTAACCGTACTCAATCTCATATATGTAACAAGTTCAATTCATTTATAAATATTTACGTGGAAGCGTGAAAATTAATTAATCTGAAATATAGATCTGAATTAAGAGAAAATAATAAAAATCAGTAATTAAATTTTTAATAATTTTGAGTTTTATTCTTCAATAAAAAAAAAAGCTAATTCAATTTCGTAACCAGTATTCTTTCACAATTATTCAAAAAGATAGTCCATACAAAAGCAAAGAACAGAAGAATAAATTTATAAATCCAAGTGACTTGATTCAACAAATTGTGTATCGCATTTAACAAATACAAAAATAGTTAAGTAAAAAAAAAACATATTACCATAAATGCATACCTAACCTACACAATTTGTCAGACCAAGCGACCGTTTTAGTTCATACAAAATGATATCGTCCCTATAAAGGAGAGTTAATCATATTTTAAAAGGATTAAAGAAAATCCTTAGTTTACTTAATAAACTTTATAAAATATTAAATATTAATGACATAGTCAGAAATACAAAATGATATCGTCTCTATAAAGAGAGTTAACCATATATTAAATGGATTAGAAAAATCCAAAGTTTATTTAAAAAACTTTAAAAAAATTATATATAAATGACATAGTCTAAAATAAAGAGTTAGGCATATCTAAAGGAAACAAATTGTTTCGAAAAAAAATTAGCAGGGATGATTTATGCAACATCATTAAAAAAAAATATTAGTTATAATGTTCTCATTTGACAAAACAATATAACAACAAAAAAAGTTCATGTTAAACTACATCCTGGAGTGTTAAATTCATCACACACCAAAGAACACATGAATTACCCAAAAGTTACATAAATCTTCCCGTACTATATAAAATAATAATCGTATATCATTTATCTAAAGTAGCTTACTAATCAATAAAATAATCATTTTTGATTGTCATTTAACACTTAGATTGAATTAAAAGAACTATTATCAAATTTATTAAATAAAATAAGATAAAGTTCAAAATTAAATTAAAATATTTAATGCATGTTTTTTTTTGTTTCTCACCTTTACATTTGAAATAGAATATAAAGTAAATGAAGTTTATACATATCCTTGTTGCTCGAAGAAAGATGTATATCTGTAGAGGTATACAGAATAGTATGTAAATGTATATAGAATAGATGTATATTTTCCGATCATGACGCCATTGTTCTGCAATTTAGTGCTTTGAAACCACAATCTAAGAAATGTAAAATAATTCAAAAGCGTCATATAACTCAGGAAAATCTTGTTAAACTCAACCGGCATTTGGAAACGGAAAAATGGGAGCTAGTCTTTGAGAGTAACGATATTAATAATAAATTGAATAGTTTTTTAAATACCTTCGTGTACTACTATGATTTGACATGTCCTTCCTCAAATGTTAGAATTTTTAATTATTCCAGACCTGAATGGATCACCCCTGGTATCATAAAATCGTCCCAAAACTTGAAAGTACTCAATATTCGGAAAAAAACGGCAAAAAATAAAAATTTCTTAAATTATGTCAAAAAGTACAAAAAAATATACAAGAAAGTTATTACAATGGCCAAGAAAATTTCCTTGATCAAAAAATTAAAAAACACGAATAACAATCCCAAAGTTGTATGGAACATTATAAAAAATGAAACTTTAAACATATCTAGGGGCATTAAACACATAAGTATAAATAATATTGAAATATGCGACCCTATGTCCATGGTCGACACTTTAAATGAGTGTTTTATTAATTTGGGCTCTGCTATTGGTCAGGATAATAACGCCAAAAACATAATTGAAATAAAAAATTTTGAAAAAACTATTTTTATTGATGAAATCGATTCCCGTGACATAGAACAAATTATTGGAAATATGAAATCCAAAGACTCCATGGACTACTTAGGCATTTCCAGTAATGTTTTAAAATCGGTTTCAAAAACCTTATTGGCTCCTCTAGTCGAAATTGTTAATTGTATGTTAAGGGAGGGAATCTTCCCTGATCGTGGCAAATTAGCACGAATAGTACCCCTTCAAAAGAAACCCAATAATATGGATGTCAGTAATTTTCGTCCGATATCATGTTTACCTATCTTCAGCAAAGTTCTAGAGAGAATTATATTTAATAAAATTTCAAATTTTCTAACTCGATTCAACATATTGCCACCCGATCAATTTGGATATCGAGAGAATACAAGAACTACAAATGCAATTTTTGCCGTCACGGATCATATTCTCACGAAAATTAATGAAGGCTTTAAAGTAGCCTCTTTATTTTTTGATCTTTCTAAAGCCTTCGATCGCGTGAATCATAATTTACTCCTCTCCAAAATTTATGCATATGGTATTCGTGGCCAATGTTATAAACTTATAGAGTCATATTTATCTAATAGACCTCAATTTGTTGAATTAAACATAAACGGAAATACTTTCAAGTCAAGTTGGGGTGCAATCAGGTCTGGGGTCCCACAAGGGTCTATTCTTGGGCCATTGCTGTTTTTCCTATTTATTAATGACTTGCCAAATTCATTTAGTAAATTATTTTGTAAAGTTGCACTCTTTGCCGATGATACGACCATCGTCGTTTCACATAAAGATACCGATGAGCTTATGAAAGTCATTAACAATGTACTGGAATTAATGGACAGCTGGTGCCATGAAAACGATTTGCTTCTAAATCGTAACAAAACAGCAATTGTGTGTTTTGGTAGTGGAGTCGCCTTTACTCATAATCTGTTTGTAAGTAAAACGACATTTCTAGGAGTTGAAATAGATTCAGGAATGAATTGGAAATCCCATATTGACACCTTATGTGTAAAATTGAGCAGAGTGTGCTTTCAATTAAGAGCGTTAAGATCAAGAGTTGACCAAAAGACACTACTGTCAGTTTACTATGCAAATTTTGCTTCAATTATGACATATGGCATAGTAATATGGGGTGCTTCAGTAAATGCCTCAAAAATATTTAAAATACAGAAAAGAGCAATTAGAATTATTTTTAACTTAAAAAGAACTGAAAGTTGTAAAATATTCTTTCTGAACAACAGAATACTGACATTTCACTCTCATTATATTTTTGAAATCTACAAATTTTTTATCCAAAATAAAAATGTGTTCGAAATTAATATAAATCAGGGCAATCGTTATATGATTCGAAATCCATCTGAATATGTTAATCCCAGGTGTAAATATTCATTTTTTTAAAAAAATACGAGGTATCTTGCAATTCTTTTTTATGGTAAAATCAGTAAAGGGTCAACCGTTAATGACATTATGAGAGATAATAGAATGGCTCCGATCAATGCAGTTCGTAGGTACCTGCAACAGCAGTGTTTCTATTCATTGGAGGAAGGACTAAAAAGTAATTTTTAAACTTAATATGTGTATTAAGTAATTGTATTTATAATTTTTAATTTCTGACACTTTCCGTGTTGATCTTAATCACCGGAATTCGATAATTTTATATTAATTTATTAATTAATTTATTTATTTTTTAATTAAATGACTTAATTTACCGTGGAAATTTTTTATACAACGGTAATCAATTTTTTTTTCTTTTTTATTATATAACATGTACCGTGGAAATTTTTATACACCGGTATCAATATTTTTTTAATTAAATGACATTTACCGTGGAAATTTTTTATACACCGGTAATCATTTTTTTTTTCTTTTTTATTATATAACATGTACCGTGGAAATTTTTATACACCGGTATCAATATTTATTTATTTTTTATAATATTTGACACTTTCCGGTAGATTTTTTTTTTATCACCGGAAAAAGAATTTTAATTAATATATTATTTTTTGTTTTTAGGTAAACAAATTTCATATTTATTTATTTTAGACATTCTTACTTTTAAGGATGTCAGCTATCCTACTCGTGAGTTTTTGATGGTTTTCCACGATGTTTAAGGTGAATACCGGGATAGTCTACGAAAAGTCGGCCATCACCGCATTATCTTTTAATATTATTATTATTATTATATTTTTTTTTTTTTTTTTGACGAATTCTATGTATCCATTGTATATCGAAAGAGAATGAATAAAGTATTATTATTATTATTATTATTATTATATATAGTTTCCTCTATTCCATGGTGTTGATTTTGGTTACTGCTGAGTTAAATTAGACTGAAGACATTTTTTTCCTCTCTGCTTGTATGATATTCAGTGACTAGCTTTTATATCTGAATTTAAATATCTATTTCTATTATTTATATGTTAACCATGTATACATCTTTCCTTGTCCAACAATTATTTATTTCTTTCTTTTTATGCAAAATATAATACATACAAAATTACTGTAAGTATTTTTAATATTTCAGAAATTGAAAATGAAAATAGAAAATGTTAATATTTTTCATAAAACATAATTATAAGGATTTTTTTAAGAAAAAGAATTTAACTTATATATATATATATATCTGACATCTGTGTGTCGGTAAAGTAATTATTAAATAATGGTTAGTGTCTTAGCTAAATGTGATAAATGGTTGTGTCACACTCACCACCTCTAAAAAAAGTTCATCTTATAACACTTCAGCACGTTTTAAGTGTGTGACATGTGTTCTAGTTAATTCGTTAGTTTTTGGATCAATTAATTCTACACTAACTGGAGTTGTAAAACGGACGATTCTTTTAACATCACTGAATCGAGGTGAAAATTTTCTGTCTTCGTTGATGTTTGATGTTGTAGGTGGTAGTCTAACCCGTACAAGTTGATTAACGTGGAATTTAACATCAGTTGGAGCTTGATGTTGTCGTGCTTTTCGCATTACAGTAGCTTTATGCAGTGCCTGCTGGACCATATCCACACTAGGAGGTTTTTCCATAGCCAAAATATCCGTGGTATTTAGTAATAAATCCAATGATTGATTCTAAGTTCGACCCAAAAAAACTGCTGCTGGTGAAGCTTTAATAACTGAGTGATATGTCGAATTGTAATTGAATATTATAAATGGCAGTATTTTATTCCAGTCCTTATGTTTCATTTGGTATTGTTTAATTACGCAGGTTAAATTTATTTTTATGTTTCTGTTTATTCTTTCTGTGATATTTCCTTGGGGACGGTATGCTGAGGTATATCCAATGCGAATTCCATTTAAAAATAAAAATTGTGTATATTTATTGGACTTGAAGCTTTTAGCATTATCACTAATTAAAACTTTTGGAAATCCAAATACCATGAAGAGTTGATGTAAAATTTTAATTACCACTGCTGACGTTGCTTTCCTAGTGAGGTAGGCCCAACAAAACTTGCTATAAGCATCTGTAATAACAAAAATATATTTGAAGCCATTATCTGCAGAAGGTATTAGGGGTCCTACTACATATAGTTTATTGTACACACTTTTTTCACTAATTGATGCATCAGGTGCTGAGATTTTATAGTTTATTGGTTTACAGGTAGCACAAACACTACACTTTTTAACATAATCTACAGTTTTTTTATATAAGTCAGGATATGTAAAACGTTTAGCTATTTCACGAAAAGTTTTCGTGACGCCTGAATGATATCCAAATACTGAGGAATGAAAGTAATCCAATACATAGTCCAATAAAGAATCTGTGAGAACAATACGTTTATTTCTATTGCGCCCAACAAAACGAACTAATAAGCCATCGCGAATTGCAAAATTTTGTACATTTGAACCGGATTTAATTAATTGGTAAATGTGTCTACAATCTGGAGAAGCTTTTTGTTCCTTTTTTATAGATAAAAAACCTTTGGGATCAGTTAATATCTGATTAAGAAGTGTAATTGGTTCTATGTTATTTGATTGAATATTTTCCTCAATATTTGTTTCATTTTCACAAAATAATCTACTTAAACAATCGGCTACTACGTTTTCTGTGCCTCTAATATGTTCAGTTGTAAAATTAAATTTCGAGATAGTTAATAACCATCTGGAAAGTTTTTTAAAACGTTGTGGTGTATTAAATAAATACACCAAAGCGTTGCAATCAGTACGTAATATAAATTTTCGATCTAAAAGGTAGTCTTTAAATGTATTTAATGCATGTAAAACAGCCAATAATTCCAGTTGGTATACTGGGTATTTAGATTCTGCTGGATTAAGTTTTCGCGAACAGTATTCAATTGGATGTAGTTTGTTTTCAAATTTTTGCATTAGACAAGCACCTACACCTATAGAACTTGCATCTGTAGTTACTATGAAAGGATGTTTGTCATCAAAAATAGGGAATCGTAAAATTAGTGCCGTAGTGAGCACTGTTTTAAGTTTATTAATAGCATCCACATGTGTTTGCGTTATAATGAATTTAGCATCTTTCTTTTTTAAGGCATTTAAAGGTGCCACTATAGTACTAAAATTCTGTATATATCTAGCGAAGAAGGCTACCATTCCAAGAAATGATTGTAATTCCTTAAGGTTTTTAGGAATAGGCATAGTTCTAATAGCTTCTACTTTTTCAGGATTAGGTATCCTACCTTCGGAAGAAATTACGTGTCCTAAGATTTTCAAACGTTGCATAAAAAATTTTGCTTAATTAGGATTAATAGTTAGGTTAAGTTTTTTAAAACGCGCTAGTACTATTTGTAAATGTTTGTGATGTTCTTGAATATTTTCCGAAAAAATAATAATATCATCATAATAGATTACCATAATTTTATTTATTAAGTCCGCAAATTCTTTTAGTAAGAGCCTACAAAGGGCTTGACTTGAAATACTGAGACCATACGGAATAACATTAAAGATAAATTGACCAAATTGTGTTATGAGAGCCGTATAAGGTTTGCTGCTATCATCTAATGGCACTTGATAAAAAGCATTTGACATATCTATTAAACTATAAACTGTGGCGTTTCCTAAGTTTGAAAATATATGATTAATTGATACATTACTTACCATGTATACATCTTTCCTTGTCCAACAATTAATTATTTTTTTCCTTTTTATGCAAAATATAATACATACAAAATTACTGTAAGTATTTTTAATATTTCAGAAATTGAAAATGAAAATAGAAAATGTTAATATTTTTCATAAAACATAATTATAAGGATTTTTTTAAGAAAAAGAATTTAACTTATATATATATATATATATATATCTGACATCTGTGTGTCGGTAAAGTAATTATTAAATAATGGTTAGTGTCTTAGCTAAATGTGATAAATGGTTGTGTCACACTCACCACCTCTAAAAAAAGTTCATCTTATAACACTTCAGCACGTTTTAAGTGTGTGACATGTGTTCTAGTTAATTCGTTAGTTTTTGGATCAATTACTAGTACTATTTGTAAATGTTTGTGATGTTCTTGAATATTTTCCGAAAAAATAATTATATCATCATAATAGATTACCATAATTTTATTTATTAAGTCCGCAAATTCTTTTAGTAAGAGCCTACAAAGGGCTTGACTTGAAATACTGAGACCATACGGAATAACATTAAACATAAATTGACCAAATTGTGTTATGAGAGCCGTATAAGGTTTGCTGCTATCATCTAATGACACTTGATAAAAAGCATTTGACATATCTATTAAACTATAAACTGTGGCGTTTCCTAAGTTTGAAAATATATGATTAATTGATACATTACTTATTGGGTCAAAAACAATCTTTTTGTTCAAGAAACGATAATCCGACACCATTCTAAATTCATTATTAGTTTTTTTTTTGACAAAAAATACCGGACTTGCCCAAGGAGATTGAGCCGGTTTAAGAATATCTAGATTTACCAGTTCATTAATATGATTTTTCAGTAGTATTTCTTTATCTGGTGGTAGATAATACGGAGTCTTATGAATTGGTTCATTGTCTTTAATAAATATAGTGTATTCAAAATTACGCGCACGTCCCGGTTTTTTTGTTAAAACTATTTTATATTTATTTAATAATGCATTTAATTTATCTTGATTTAATTTATCTAAATTTATTTGAATTTCACATATTGTATTAAAGGTAATCTTAGGTTCAGTATAAATAAATGGAATATTAAGATAATTAAAGTGATGAAATGATAATGAATTACTATTGAAATTCAATAAAAATCCACATTTATGTAGTGTTGGTATACCCAAAAGAATATCATATGGTAATGAATCAATGATGTAAAAATCTTGTTTCCAAGTTAGATGATCAATTTTAAAAGATAAATTAATTTTATTATGTATTTTTAAACTATTAGATCCTGGCAAGGATGCTGTTAAGGGTGAATTTATAATTTTAATTGCGAAAATTTTTTTAATTTTATTGTAGGCCTTTTTTGTAATAGCATTTATTGAACTACCTGAGTCTACTAATGCATGAAATTTAAAGTTACCGATGTTAATGTTTATAACAGGCAAATGTTTGGTGAGATTTACTAGTTTTTTGAAATGTCACTTTCGGATTTGTTAATATCAGCTAGGGTAGTGATATTATTTACAAAGGGGTTAGTATTTTCAGTTTTTACTTTTTGGTTTTTTAGTAAAGAACAATATTTAATTGTATGCCCTGCTTTTTTACAGTGAGTACAGTTATACTGACTTTTATGCTTTAGTTTATCACCATTATTGGTGTTTGTTTTTTGTGTGTTTTGTGGATTTGTAATAGAATTATGTAAATTTGATTTTTGATTTTTATAAAACTTTGATCTAGCTGTGATTTCAGAAATTTTTCTTCCTAATTCATTTAATTTTACGATTGAATCGGGTGGATCCATTAATTTTATTAATTCAAAGGTTTGGGCGTTTACATGTGCAAAGATTATATGAATTATACTAGAATCATTAGATTCAGGTTGTAAAAGTTTTGCGTATTTTGTAATATCAGTAATAAATGATGAGAAGGTTTCATCATCTTTTTGTCGTCTGTTAACAAAACGATCTTTTGCTATTGTTAATTGAGAAGTTGATAAATAGTTTTCAATTAAATCTTTTTTTAACTTGGACCTTTAAGTTCTTGCTTGTTCTAAATAATTTGCCCAAAAATCTTTTGCATTTTTATGTATTTTAGTAAATAAAAATTTTAAAAGAAAATATTCTGAAACGAGATTTAATTTTGCTAGATTGTCAGTTTCAAGAGTGAAGCTAACTATACTGTCAGGGTAGAATAAGTTTAATACTGGGATGTCTTTTGTAATTATATTTAAGTCAATTTTTTGAAATTTGTCATCTATGGAACTTTTTAAAGTAATTTTGGTACTTAGCTCTGAAATTTGATTGGTGTTATGAAGTGTTGCTTCGGAAATTTGATTTAATACCACATTGGTTTCCTGGATCAAATTTGAGGTTTCCTCCAATTGTACTCCTAAATTTGTCCATAATTCATCTAAAGTTTCTTTGTCCATTGTGATTTTGAATAGTTGTTTGAATCTATACTGGATGTCCCTTTGCTCTTCAGGAGAAAATCCATAAAATTCCTCAACACTATTATCCGAATCTGAGTTCATAAATCTGTGAACAATAGTCTAAATACCCTGTTAAGGTTTAAGAAAAATTATGAAAGAAATTGTTACGAATTTCAGAGGTGTAAATCTTGTTTTGTCTGCTACCAATATTGAGACGTTGACTTTGGGTAATGAATTTGGAAACGTTGTGTTAGGGTGAAATGAACAAGTACTAATAAGAATGGTAGTTAACCGAGATATTCTCTCGAACTAGATTACTCTAGCCACGAGTTAACCGTACTCAATCTCATATATGTAACAAGTTCAATTCATTTATAAATATTTACGTGGAAGCGTGAAAATTAATTAATCTGAAATATAGATCTGAATTAAGAGAAAATAATAAAAATCAGTAATTAAATTTTTAATAATTTTGAGTTTTATTCTTCAATAAAAAAAAAAGCTAATTCAATTTCGTAACCAGTATTCTTTCACAATTATTCAAAAAGATAGTCCATACAAAAGCAAAGAACAGAATAATAAATTTATAAATCCAAGTGACTTGATTCAACAAATTGTATATCGCATTTAACAAATACAAAAATAGTTAAGTAAAAAAAAACATATTACAATAAATGCATACCTAACCTACACAATTTGTCAGACCAAGCGACCGTTTTAGTTCATACAAAATGATATCGTCCCTATAAAGGAGAGTTAATCATATTTTAAAAGGATTAAAGAAAATCCTTAGTTTACTTAATAAACTTTATAAAATATTAAATATTAATGACATAGTCAGAAATACAAAATGATATCGTCTCTATAAAGAGAGTTAACCATATATTAAATGGATTAGAAAAAATCCAAAGTTTATTTAATAAACTTTAAAAGAAAAAAAAAAATACATATTAATGACATGGTCAAAAAATACAAAATGATATCGTCTCTATAAAGAGAGTTAACCATATATTAAATGGATTAGAAAAATCCAAAGTTTATTTAAAAAACTTTTAAAAAATTATATATAAATGACATAGTCTAAAATAAAGAGTTAGTCATATCTAAAGGAAACAAATTGTTTCGAAAAAAAATTAGCAGGGATGATTTATGCAACATCATTAAAAAAAAATATTAGTTATAATGTTCTCATTTGACAAAACAATATAACAACAAAAAAAGTTCATGTTAAACTACATCCTGTAGGGCGATTCACAAACATTCATATCTATCGTTTTCGTGGTAATTATCACAAAAAGCGGTACTTATCGTCAAATGCGATTCACAAACATTTTTTACCGACGGTGGCGGTGTGATACTTATCGTCTCCAGGCGTTAACTTAACAACAAATTTTATTCTCGTGGTAAGTATGTAACGTCTCTGACGCTTGCGCAATGACAAGATTTTAAGTAAACAAATGTCAAATATGAATACAAAATAAATGTTATAACCATACTAATTGATTTTATTTATTTATTTATTTTTTTCTATTAAAATTGCAAAGTGCATAATAAAATTTCTCAAATTTAAATATTTAATTTAATTAATATTAAAAAGATACTTTAATTAATTAGTTTAGCATAAGGTCTTTATTTATTTCTGTGCTGTGTGGTGTTCTTATTTGATAGTTAGATTTTAGGTAAGTAATTTTCTTTCGTTATATTCTATTCGTATTCTTAAAATGATATTATTTCAGTAACAATGTATATTGTTATCTCAGAATTTCTTAAATTACAAAAAAATTTCTTAAAGTTATTTTAAGCGTTGTTTATAAAAAATGTTACTGATATTTGCAAGATGGTTTTGCAGATGATATTTGCAGACTAATTGTTTTATTTAAAAAAGTTTTGATATTTAAAGTTTCTTTGATATAAATTTTTTGATCTTTATAGCAATGGCTTACACAGAAGCTGCAGCGGACCTCCTCGATTTCCATAATAAGAGTCAGGGTACATTTTAATTGATAATGACGAAGATGATGGTATAATATAACAACCCTCATGATGTGGCAGTGTCAGTTTAAAATCGTTTGATTATGGGAGAGATGTAGGATGCATCATATTTATAATATTTTTTAATACATATAATAAATATTCATATTTTTCCAACTATTGTTTTTTTTTTTAATCAACCCACAACCAATTAGATTATCTTTGTTTTGATGATTATAGAATACTTACAGATACATCGAGCTAAAAACTCAAATTGCCCTTAATGTTAAAAGTTTTCGGATGTTTAAGTTTAACTCGTGGTTAATAAATTATATTTCATTTTCAAAATATCACAGACGATTATGTCTTAACCTAATTGATAGATATAAATAATCGATTCGTAAAATTAGGTTTTTGAAATGACGATGATAATACCGGTATTTAGGTTACAACTAAATTAAAAAAATTCATTTTATTTCAAAACTTTATTAATAAAAATATTTACATTTCAATATATATTAATTCAACATTATTGTTTATCTAATTCTTTTCTAAATTATTTCTTCCTCGATGAGTTGGTGAAAATTATGTTCTTTTTTCTAATTAATTTCAAAACTTAACTAAAACGTATAAAACAAAACACACATACGCACAAAAACACGAAATTAAATGATTATTAAAAATAAAAATAGTATATTTTAAAAATTATCATTATTATTATTTTTATATTAGGTTTTTGACATTTAGTTGAAAATAAATGTGAATGTAGTTATTATTATTTTTTTAGTAATTTTTGTTGGTTTGTAACAAAAAGTAACTAACTTTTATTTAATAATTTTTTAATACATATAGAAGTCTGTGAATAAAGTCGATAAGAAATTTAACGTTTTTTTCACTAACATAGAGTGTTTGTGAATCACTAAGGCGTTAGTGCAAACGTCAAAAAATGATAAGTATCATTTTTGTGGTAATTATCACGAATGTTTGTGAATCGCGCTACTGGAGTGTTAAATTCATCACACACCAAAGAACACATGAATTACCCAAAAGTTACATAAATCTTCCCGTACTATATAAAATAATAATCGTATATCATCTATCTAAAGTAGCTTACTAATCAATAAAATAATCATTTTCACACTTAGATTGAATTAAAAGAACTATTATCAAATTTATTAAATAAAATAAGATAAAGTTCAAAATTAAATTAAAATATTTAATGCATGTTTTTTTTGTTTCTCACCTTTACATTTGAAATAGAATATAAAGTAAATGAAGTTTATACATATCCTTGTTGCTCGAAGAAAGATGTATATATAGTTTCCTCTATTCCATGGTGTTGATTTTGGTTACTGCTGAGTTAAATTAGACTGAAGACATTTTTTCCTCTCTGCTTGTATGATATTCAGTGACTAGCTTTTATATCTGAATTTAAATATCTATTTCTATTATTTATATGTTAACCATGTATACATCTTTCCTTGTCCAACAATTAATTATTTTTTTCCTTTTTATGCAAAATATAATACATACAAAATTACTGTAAGTATTTTTAATATTTCAGAAATTGAAAATGAAAATAGAAAATGTTAATATTTTTCATAAAACATAATTATAAGGATTTTTTTAAGAAAAAGAATTTAACTTATATATATATATATCTGACATCTGTGTGTCGGTAAAGTAATTATTAAATAATGGTTAGTGTCTTAGCTAAATGTGATAAATGGTTGTGTCACAAAACAATTAAAAATAATAAATTAGATAGATATGAACAACATTAACAATAAAATGAATATGTACAATGTTCAATTCGTTATGTTTTGGTGGAATTTTGAATTAAAAAAAACTAACATAAATCACTACCTAGTAAAAGATAGAAAATATAGTGCGTAACTTCTCTATTTTTATAGTACATTTTTGCTACGCGCACTAATCCTAACGGACTTTAATTTGGAACTTGATCGGGTCAACATCGAAATTTAGTAACATCATCATCATTGTAAGAACAGCTTCGAATGCTTACATCATTGTAAATTTTAATACCACAACCAAAAATATTTTCGTAAATAGTACCACGTTTTTGATTCGATCAAGTATCCTTTTGGGATATTTAAATTATGTCATTATTAATTCGATATTCCTATCAACTACATCCATCTTTGAAATTGTACGTATTCAATTTATCTTATTTTTGGATTTCATTAATAATTTTCTGAAATTAATCAAGGTTAGTAAAATAAAACTATTTTCATTATACACAGTTACTATGCAAATAGCTTCTGCGATTTAATTTAATTTAATTTAATTTAATCGTATTAATAATCAAAACATTGTTAGAATTATTTAATCAAAAGATATTTTCTAGTATGGTTAAATAATTATCGATATAGATTTTAACTTATCAATTATGGTTTGTCGTAATTTAATTTAGTAATCCTTTTAACATTGTTTGTTTTGTCGAAAGCAATTATTATTGAATTTTATCTGGGGTTATACACGATGTATGGTTTTTTATATATACCCGAATCCTGTAATATTCAAAGATTTTTGATTTTTGAGATTTTTTACGAGAGATGTTAAAATGAAACTTTATTTGATTCTAAGTACATCATTCTTATTTTGATAATTTAATTAATTTTCTACTTATTTACTTACATTTATTTAATATTGTGAATGTATTTTCACTTTTTATATCGGATAGTTGTTTTTGATGTATATAGATTTATTTTGAGGTTAAAGATGATCTGACATTCGTTTAATGTGTTATTTGGTATACAAATATCTAAATTTAGTGTAAACTGTCTTCAGTCCACCGAAATGTAATATTTTATATTTATAGATTATAATAATATATGTACGCTATTTATGTATTTATATTGTATTTTTGAATTCAAAAAACTATTTTTATATTTAATATTTGCTTGTTTAAAAGATAAAACAAGCCAAAATAAGTTGATAGAGCTTTCTCATATAAATAAATTATTATTGTTGCAGTATAGTGACAATCAAATATATTTTTAGTCTTATTTTTCTTATATATCCTTTCAGATCCAATATGTATCTTTAAAGCGCTAAGCAAAAAAGATTTACGAACCTGTGCAACGAATCGGGCGGGCGCAGCGATTACCTTCCACTTTTATGTTAATTATCCTTAAACTTAAATACAGTATGGTTCACTCTGCCAGACTTTCAAATGGGTTTTCTTATAGATTTTGGGACTAAGCATCAACATGTAGGACTTTTACCAAATTTACACACCCGCATCTCATATAATATTACCGCTTAATATTATCCTAAATTTACAAAAATACGTACAAATACTTCGCTTCTGATCGTATGGTGATAAGCCGATTTTTTGCTGTTTGATGATTTATGTATCCGGTGTCGCTTTGATCGGATACCTTGCTGAACGTAATAAAAGTTGAGATTCTCACGCAAACTGCGTTTATAGTCCTCAAAAGTAAGTTTTCGGATAGCTGACTTTTTGAGACCCTTGGATCGTTTAGGCTGTTTTTTATTTTGACTTTCTTATTGCGAAGTGGTATACCATAGACGTTGTCGGGTGCATAGTCAGCCGTATCAAAACGATCAATATCCTGCTTCATAACCTTATAGACATCAATTTTACGTACTGCATATATCAGGCTGTCCATCGAATCATCCAAAACAACGTTGAGGATTTCTTTCAACCGGGAATAATGCAGACATTATGGATTACAGAAAACATTGGTGATCCAAATTACGGACATTTATCACACCCTTTTTGTTTTTGATGACTGAGGGTAATTCACAAAATGTTCCGGCTGTGATTGAAGTGTACTTATTCATGTGTACTCGAATATATAAAGAGCCCATCCGCTGTCTCGTTCCTGAAATTCTTCGAATTTCTTCAACAGGTAACTTTTCCTTGGCTGGCGTTATGTATGTTTTCGCATCCTCCTCTTTTGTGATGGGCTTTATCAAATTACCCGTAAACACAATATACACCTGAAAAAAAATTAAGGATCTCATTAGACTATTTTAATATAAATTTTACTTACCTTGAGAAAGCCTGTTGAAAAAGACTATTGGATATTTGTAATCCAAATTAGTAATCATACCAGTTTTCATCCTGCCCTGGTGGTGGTTTCTATTGTCTCCCAAATTAAATGTCGATTTTGTTTCTTTCCTACACAACCTCCTTGTTTAACTAAATCTTAACGTAATCGGTGAAGTAACCGCTGGTATGATTTACAAAAGCTAATAATTGCATCAAGGCGTAGAGGATTTTCTTTCTTTAAAACAAGTATACGCTTAAATAACCGTAAATCTATTTTATTTAATCTTATCCAATGCTCAGCTTCGTCTGCCGACTTGATCAGCCTCAACACTCTCTCCATTTTCTTCATCATATCCATGTTCCCACCTTGGGGTATAGCGTTTACCGTCTACATAACATGTTGCTCGTATGTATCCATATTTCGAAACAATTTTATTTAAATTCCACAATGACATTCAAAAATTTATACCCTCACTGTTATATCGTGAATTAATAAAATATACGTTACCGAACGTTCAATATAACTTAAAAAAAAATTTTTTTCTATGATTATATATGTAATTCAAATATACAAAATGTTTAAGATAAAGTATATAGGGTGTTTAAATAAATGGTATTCAGATACTTAAATCTACTATGAATGGGATAAGAAATAAAATTTCCAATTTACTTTGCTAAGTCCAGTTTTATTTATTTAATATTTTAAATTATTAAAATAAGTGGACTTAGCAAAGTAAAGTGGAAATTTTATTTCTTATCCTAATTATGGAGTTCCACAAAGTAAAGCTCTCTACAATTAACTACTATGAATGATTTAAAAACGGTTTTCTCCGACAACGATCAACAATAGTTTTATATGATTACCTCCACCTCCAAAAATTTAGTATCTAATCTCACAACACTTGTCGACTTATCATTTAGATCATGATTCAAAGAAGTTAGGACTTGATGAAAGCATCACTATGCAGATAAGAGTCAACGGTTTTTCCAATTGTAGACAAATGTTATCGTTCGACCGGAAATTGATATCTGAATTCTGGGAATTCATCCAATTAAAATTACGAAATTTCAAAACAAGTTAGGACCCGATGGAAACATCGACACCCCCACCCATTCCAACTACGCCCTATTTTTCCCCGCACAAATTCAAACATCCACACCCAAATTAATGACGTCACTTAAGCCCAACCAATATAAGCGACGTCAGCGCCATCCCTCAACTTTCAGAGGACTTTACCCGAGGACACAACCAATATTAGCGACTGCAGCGCCACTTACAACTCTGGTGGTCAAATCTTGAAGCTTGTGCCAGGATCGGCTTAACTCTACTACGCCCACGACTTTAATAAAGGAATTAAATTCTCTCAAACAATTTCAATTGTCACTTAAAGCTATTCCCGAAATCATAGAGAATTATTTTAAAATAATGGAAACTTAATCCTTTATGAAAAATGATTTATTAGTTATTATAATATAGTAGTATTAATAAAAATTCGTATCGCATAAATAATAGAAAATACTCTGTATCAAACTTTTCCTTTATCCACTTCTCATAGAAATTCAAGTTCATTATCCTGCATAGAAATTGATGACCCTCACATTATTTCTAGTAAAAGTAAAAGTCAATTCGCTTTACTAAAAAACTTGGACAACTGCAAATTAGTAGATAACACCTATATTTGTACCAAAGTGGAAATAATGAAAAGAAGATCGAGCAACGTCTGCGAATTGGAAATATTCGATCTACAAGATCGAAGTATGCAAAATTACAACAACAAACGCAGTACCTGAAATTTGGCAAACTGTATCAGAAAACGAATGGTTATTCGTTCTTAATAAACCCACGAAAGGCAACTATCTCTGTAATGATGGACAAGACAAAGATGTAACAATCAATGGTAATAATAATAATAATAATAATAACGTTTATTTGTTTGACTATCGTACAGCGATTATAACAAAGAAGCGTTCAGTTGCATTGAACGGATAAATAAATAAATAAATAAAAATATGTATGTTTATACAAGTAGTAACTAATATGATTCCAAAAAAACAAATACAGAAAAAAAAAAAAAAAAAGAAAAGTTTCATCTCAAGTACTAAATAGAAAATTATATGTAACTAATTCTGGGTTTGTATAAATCTGTAAAACACCATAAATATATAAAATTATAAACTATAACAATAAATATAAATATTATAGATAACAATATAAAAAACAATAATAATATAAATAACAATAAAATATGATTTAGATAATAATGTTAAATTTATAATCAAAATAGACATGTGAATCTATAATAACAAAGAGTAGAACTTTTTTTTAAAACAGATAAACAATGTAATAAATGCAGATTATTGAAGTGTTCATTGGACACTAACTCGAGACTGGGTAGTTACTCATTTAGCACGAATGCTCTTAGGCGGAAAGAATTTACAGTAAAGTGGTATATATCATTTAGTTGCTCATATGAGTTTATATGGAATAAACTAAACCAGGGTTTTATATTGTTTGCAATATATGATAAGGAATACTTCAAATACTGAGATCTGTATGCCTTATATATGGGACATCTGATAAAAAAGTGATATAGGTCGTCAGTTTCACCAGTGTTACAAACTGGGCATCTTTCTTTATAGTTTAAGGTGTATTGCTGGTTACTAATTAGTAATCGAAAACTAAACTGACTTGTTGTTTTTATTTGTGTAATAAGGCGTAACTTAGATATAGCACAGCGGATGTTCAAGTACTCATAATTGTAGTTGTTGAGCTGGAATAAGTGGCCATAGATGTCACTGTAGTGGGATGCTTCTAATGATTCCAAGTCGTTATGGTGCATTTTCTTCGAGTAGAGGTCAATAACTTCAGCAATGTCATTTTTAATAGTTTCAACTCGATGAGAGTTTAAAAGTTCGACTCTATCCACGCCCGTCAGTATGTTTCGAAGCTGATTACACCAATTACCATCACAGGATATGTCCGATGTAGAAAATTCATATAACTGATTATAACATATTTTTATGAGTCTATTATTTGGAGTGGTTATGAGGTGACGCCAGTATTTAAGAATTCTTTTTACGATTTCTATCGAGATGTTAGATCTACGTGTTTCCAGACGAACCATAAAGTTTGGAGTGCTTCTTGCAAGGCAGAGGATCGACTTGATAAATTTAATTTGGACTGATTCGACTTTCTCCATGTAATTGTAAGCCCAGACCTCTGAAGCATAAAGCAAGGTGGCTCGTGAGATGCTGTCAAACAGTTGGCATTTGGTTGACCAGGAGTCGGACTTGCAACAACTTAGGATTCGCTTCACTCGGGCGTTAGCAATGTTGGCTTTGTTAATGGCGTTATTCGTGGCTTGGAGAAATTTGCAAGTCGAACTAAATTTCACTCCTAAATAAACACATTGTTGTTCGATTTGTATTGGTTCTGAGTTGTATGTGAAGGTTGGTAGATTTTTGCACTTTGGTGAATTTCTGAACACTATAATTTTAGTCTTTTTGATGTTTACAACTAATTTGTTTTTAGTGCAGTATGAAGAGAGGTGGTTTAATTTTTGTTGAATATCAAACGGAGAGTACCCAAATATTATCATGTCGTCGGCGTAGCACAATGTCAGCAGGTCACACTTTTGGTTTATATCTAGCCCAGAAAAGCCAGCCCCGCGAAATGAGTCTTCAATATCCCCAATAAAGAGGTTGAACAAAGTTGGAGATAGCGTTTCCCCCTGTAGAACTCCTGACGTCAAATCAATGTATTTCGATAGGTTTCCATGCAACTTAATTCTTGCCTTAGCGTTGGTATAAAGATGTTTAACCACTCTTAGTGCTTTCCCCGAGATTCCGATGTCGTATAATTTTGCCCACAGTAGTTCGTGGTTTAAGGAGTCAAACGCAGCTTTGAAATCTACAACCAGAGCATAGACATGTCTGCGCTTGATTTGGACTTGAATCGTTAGCAGTGAGTTCAGGATGAAGATATTATCAACACAACTGCGACCGGTTCGGAAACCATTTTGGTTTTCCGGTAGTAGGTTTTTTTCCTCAATCCAGGTTTGCAAACGATAATTTAATATAGTCGTGAACAGCTTAAGCAGTGTATTTAACAGTGCAATCGGACGGTAATTTCTCGGATCCTTTGTATCTCCACATTTATGAATAAGAACAATTTGAGATTCTGTCCACTGTTTTGGGAGAGTTTCAGAGGATATGATTTTGTTAAACATGTTCAGAATATAATGGATCCAGTTGGGAGGTAGGTGTTTGTAGAATTCATTGGTAACTCCGTCGATGCCTGGAGATTTGTTATTCTTCCTTTGACTCAGACCAAGTTGAAGTTCGTCGAGGGTGATTTCGTTGTCTAAAAAAGGGTGAGAGGAGTCATGAAAAGACAGAGAATGTTGAGTTTTTTGACCATATAGGTTTGAGAAATATGAAAAACAGACATCGGGATCAAGATCGTTGTTTCGGGAGTTTATATTACCAGAAAACTTACGAACCACCTTCCAGAACTCGATATTATCTTTGGCGCAGGCTATTGCATCCGTAATTCTTCTTGAATAGTCCAGTTTAGCGTTCCTAACTGACATCCTGTATTCGGTTCGAAGCTTTCGATAGTCATGTAGGTAAGGTTCAATAAATCCTTGCTTTTTCGCTCTTTTGTAAGCAGTGTTTAGTGCCCTTCTCAAATTTCTTAAGTCCTTCGAAAACCAATTTTTCTTTAATGTGGGATGACTGTTTGTGAGTGCAACTTTGTGCTGAACGGCCAAGTTTGAGTTAATAGCCGAATCGTAGATACAATACAAAAGATTTTGAAAAAGTTCGTCAACACTCTGACTGTTGAAGTAGAGGCGCTTATCTCTTGCCATGCTGATCGCATATTCAAAACATTTATCTTCCTTCCATTGAAAATAATCGGAATAAACGCAGGCAAGCTTTTGATGGTTTCTGCAGCCTGGAAAAGAACGAGACTGAAAAGTATTTTCCAAAATAATGGAGCACAATAAATGGGAAGATTCACCTGATTCGTTCACCGTGAAATCCTTCACCAGGTCCAAGTATGCACCGTGTACCCATGCTAAGTCGATAACGCTAGCACCATTATAAGCTATATATGTAGGAGCAGCTATAGGGTCGCTGGGGGCCCTACCATTTAAGGCGACGAAATCCATGGCATTAAAAGACTCGGCCAACAGGCGGCCGCGCTTATTAACTATTAAATCTGACGATTTTCTTTTGTAGGACAAGTGCGAATGATTAAAAACTGATTCGTCAAAGTCCTGATTTAATACACCAATCCGACTATTAAAGTCACCGACCAAAATCAGCATGCATTCGTGTGTCGTAAGTATTTCGTTGATGGTTTCTGTCAGAAAACTGATAGAACGTTGTGAATCAAGGTCCGGTCTAAAATATACTACACCTACAATGATGGGCTCCAATTCATAGAAAATTTTGACGAATATAAATAAATTAGTTGAGCCCAAAATCTTATATGTGAAGTTTGGTGTTTTCTTAATTAATAGGATGAGGCCTCCACTAGCACGACCCATTGATTTTTCTTTTGTGGCATTACATTCAATAGACACAAAATTCTCCAGGAATGTAGGTAGGGGAACATCAGTTTCAATTAACCAGGTTTCTACGAGACCAATTATATCAGATTCCGTTAGAATATTTTCGTAATCAGAGGAAGCGTTGTATATGTTTTTATAGCCAGAGACGTTCCAGAAGGAAATTTTAAAATTTTGAGTATGGTTGTTGGTGTTAGTAAAGCTGCTATAATCGCTGTCTGGTTGTCAATGCTTAGAATGTCTTGCATTGGAAGCATCACTCAAATATTTTTCGATTGGGCCAGGAGTGCTTATTTTCTTTGTCTTATTCGAAATACGTTTTCGCTTCTTTGGTTCTCTTTCGGGTGTAGCAATGCTCTCGTGTATATTGTTGGCCTCGTCAGATAAATATTCGCTGGTGTCTGACTTATAACTATTCTTTCCTTGGTTATCGTATTTGTATATTAAATGTTGTATGCGTTCGAGGTCATATACGCCCAGACTCTCATCATGGAGGACAACTTTATCATAGTTCCAGCGGATATTCATACCTTTAGATTTGGCATCTTTAAAAAAAGGCAACAGCTCCCGCCTATCGCTTAAAACCTCTTTGCTAAAGTGCTCCGAGATATATAGTTCCGAACCAGCTAGCACTTTCTTCTTTCTCATAATTTCGTAGCGAGTTTTTTCAGTGCGAAATTTTACTAGTATTAAGGATTTATTTTTAAAGTTTTGTATTTCCTCGATCTCAGCAGGATCTATGTTAATTTGCAGCTTGGATCGAATGACTTCTAAAATACTTTCTTTCAAGTTAATGTTTTCCTGTTGTATGTTCAACCCATGAAATATTAAGTTCTTTTTACGGCTATCGCGCATAAGATTTTTGATGCTATTATCTTGTTTGATAATTATCGCTTTCATTTCCGATTTATCGTTTTTCAATGTTTTTATCTCTTTTTTTAATGATTTAATTTCTGAATTCATGTGAATAATAGACGATTTGAGTTCTTTCAATTCAGTATTGGTGTCGGCGACCTTCGAAGTAAGTCCGCGAATTGCCTCAGTTAAATCGTTAATTTCTTTGGCCTGCATTGTTTAAAGAGGTAATACCGTTTATTTAAACACAAAATTTAATTATAAAATTAGCAAATTTTGTTTTTTAAAATAATCTCAAGCGACACAATTTTTAACTTCCACAAGCTTTATAATAGATTTATTTTTATTTTATTTCCTTTTATATGTTTAGAACACTTACAGCACAGCAAAAAAAAATTATTTCCACAGAGCTATCAGAAGTTCTCACTATCGTTTTATGTAAAATGGGTTATAAAATAATTGGTTTAAAATACACAAATTTTAAAATCTGCAGTTTATACACAAATGTGATTAGAAGCAGAAAAAATAAAAAAAATGCAAAACAAAAAGTGCACGGTATTAAAGTCGCCAGCAACGGGGATCGAACTCAGGTTTCAGCATTTACTATATTATAAAGCGCACACTATACCCACTGCACCACGTTTGCGATAGCAAATACATTAAAGTTTATTAATATGACAAGCAGACAGTGCTTGCCTATCTCTAGTTTAGAGTATAAAAAATAAAAATAAATTTTTTTTTTTTTTTACTTTCTTTAATTTTCAATTTCAGTTGAATCTATTTTCTATCAGCATTTAGATGTTTATTTTCATAACTAGCTCACTTTTACAATGTTATAGCACTTAAATTCTTGTTTGGTACGTTTTTCACTATGGTTGCGTAAACACTTTGGTTATGTTAAAGATTTCTTTTTTTTTTCTTTTTTAGATTAGTGTCACTTTTTTTTTTTACTCGAAAAATTTTGATTTTATACAGTAGAATCTATATGAACGTTTTCACATTAAAATTTATATAAATTCCTATTTAAAGTACATTTTGAAGTTAGATATTCCACAGCACCAATAACACGTCTGTCTTTCAAAGCGTCAACTTACTAACTCCTATTACAGGAAAATGTAAAAAAAAAAAAAAAAAAAAAAAAATCAATGGTATTAAATTAGTGAAAATCACAAACAACTGTCAAATTATACAACCAATATTCTCCTACAACCTGAAATATCAATTTAAAATATTTCCTCTTACATTAAAATTCCTGAAGTAGATACCTTCTGACACGATTGCTGCAAGTACCAAAATCGAACCTAACCTTTATCTCTAGAATATCTCGAACCATTAAAAATAACCTATCTGGATCTAAATATACTCATCATTAACTGGAACAAATGGATCAAAACTTACAATCGCAATTAAATAAGCCATTTTTGATAAGATATGAAAGTACGATATATCAATGGGCGTGTTATTATAATGTAATTGGTTTATTATCAGCACTAGTACTTCACTACATCTACAAATATGGAATCATTAAATTATCAAACTTATTTAATTGTCTCATTCCATATAAAAAAGGCGGCAATGCAGACACTACTGCAAGTCAAGTAATAGTCAAGTTCAAATTATGTCATTGTATTTTTATTGTAAGATTTTTATAATCGGTTGAGTTTTGTTTTTATAATGCAAGGATTTAATATTGTGTAAAATAACTATTCATTATTTAAACATAACCTTCAGACGTGTTTAGATTGAATAATTATTAATAAATCGATGCGCAGAATTGAGGACACCAAAAATAAATTATCGGCGGTAAAAATAGTAATGTAACGCAAGAGGAACTTAGGATTAAATTAAAGCTGCGTTTTTTACGTTTCTCGAAAAACCTTAGTGGCGCTCCGCATCATCTTTTATTAAGATTACGAAGTTGTTATCGAGTATTATAAATCAGGCAAAAGTGATCGAAAGTATAATCATGAAAGAAATCATCGAAGTATCTTTGGGACACAACATAACGATATATATATATATATATATATATATATATATATATATATATATATATATATATATATATCGTATATATCGTGTATATATATATATATATATATATATATATATATATATATATATATATATATATATATATATATATATATATATATATATATATCGTTATGTTGTGTCCCAAATATACTTCGATGATTTCTTTCATGATTATACTTTCGATCACTTTTGCCTGATTTATAATACTCGAGAACAACTTCGTAATCTTAATAAAAGATGATGCGGAGCGCCACTAAGGTTTTTCGAGAAACGTAAAAAACGCAGCTTTAATTTAATCCTAAGTATTATAAATCAGGCAAAAGTGATCGAAAGTATAATCATGAAAGAAATCATCGAAGTATATTTGGGACACAACATAACGATATATATATATATATATATATATATATATATATATATATATATATATATATCGTATATATCGTGTATATATATATATATATATATCGTATATATCGTGTATATATATATATATACACGTGTGTATATATATATATATATATATATATATATATATATATATATATATATATATCGTTATGTTGTGTCCCAAATATACTTCGATGATTTCTTTCATGATTATACTTTCGATCACTTTTGCCTGATTTATAATACTTAGGATTAAATTAAAGCTGCGTTTTTTACGTTTCTCGAAAAACCTTAGTGGCGCTCCGCATCATCTTTTATTAAGATTACGAAGTTGTTCTCGAGTATTATAAATCAGGCAAAAGTGATCGAAAGTATAATCATGAAAGAAATCATCGAAGTATATTTGGGACACAACATAACGATATATATATATATATAAGACACAACCATAGAACCGGTTTGGCAGATGATATACGAGCAACGCGGCTCCAAACGAGGTATATCAGGTTGCAAAGATAATCTTCTTGTTGACAGATGTATCTGTCAAGACGCTCGTCAGTATCAACGCGACCTGAGTATGGCCTGGGTGGATTATAGGAAAGCATTTGACACTGCCTCTCCCCAACTCATATTGGTGCTGCTCAAATGCTTGAAAATTCACCCCGATATCATCAGATGCATCGAAGAGCTGTTACCTTTGTGGAAGACCAAGTTTACCAATAGAAGTGGTAAATGTATTGTCTCAACAGATCTGGTAACGTATAAGCGTGGTGTCTATCAAGGCGACAGCCTTAGCCCGCTTTTATTCTGCATCTCCCTGATGCCCTTTCCTTGTGCTTACAAGAAGAAACTGGTTACCGTTGTGGTCCCCCGACAGATAGGAAGCATCAGGTAACTCATCTTTTCTATATGGATGACCTGAAACTTTATGCTTCTTTTGAGAGCAGTCTATCTCGAGCTCTCAAAGCTGTCCATCAGTACACGAAGGCTATTGGCATGGAATTCGGACTCGATAAATGTGCCGTCATTCATTGTAAGCGGGGTCGTGTCCCTGATTACGATGCAGATGTGCAGCTCACAGATGGAAGCATCGTGAAACATCTCGATTAAGAAGAGCTCTACACATATTGGGTGTCGGTCTACACATTTGGGTGTCGGTGAAAACCACATTTAAAGTGTGTCTACGGTCATGGAAGTTCTTCGCGGCAGGTATAGGCACTGTGTTCGACAAATCTGGCAATCAGAATTGTCTGGGATCCATAAAATTTGTGCTACTAATATGCTTGCATTACCCATCCTTCTCTATTCTTTTGCTTCCATCAAATGGACAAAAGAGGAGCTTAAGGAACTTGATAGGGGCACTCGCAAACTCATGAACGTCAATCGAAGTTTGCACCCACGTGCTTCTGTACCCCGTAATTACCTCCCATGCCAGCAAGGAGATAGAGGTCTCCTATCCGTTGAATGTCTACATGATAGGGTAGTTGTAGGAATAGCTTGTCAGGTCATAAATAGTTCTGACCCTCTTGTGGAACTCGTGCGCTATCACGAGTAACAGGGTAAAGGAGCATTCTTGTTCTCTGCAGCACAACATGCAGCGTCTAAATTGGGCCTGGCTTTTGATCCGTCTAATCGTGATCTTGACGATAACGTGGTCCTTCTCTCCAAATCTCGACTTCGTTCAGCTGTGAAACGAGCTGAAATACGCTCCCTCTTCGAAGATCAGCGGATTCGTGACCATCAGGGAATATTCTACCGTCATCTAGGCATCTGTAGTCTTTCCGTTGATCTTACGTTCTCTTTTCTCCGATCGGCTAAACTCAAGTCCGAAACAGAAGGCTTTATCATCGTTACCCCAGGTGGTTTGATAGCGACGCTAACTCACCAAAAGTATGTATGTAAGGAAGCAGTCTCCACCACTATGTGCAGAGCGTGCAAATCCTTCTTATGCCACGAACACCTACATACATCGCCAAAACGCTGCCCTTCGCGTGCTGAACTACTTCTCGAGACACGAGAATGAAGTGAACCCTACGCCAGTCCGACCATATGCTCCTGGCGAGATCGAGTCTGTCGCCAAGAACGAGAAATGCATTATCTTCTGGAATTTCTCGTTCCCAACTACCAGGCAGCTCTCTGCTACTAAGCTTGATATAGTGCTCCAGGATATCTCATCTAAGACTATGTACGTCATCGAGTTCTCTGCGCCTATAGAAACGAACATAGTCACGAAGGAGGAGCAAAAACGGACTAAATACCTTGATCTCTTACAAGAACTACGACAACTACACCCTGGCTACTCAGTCAAAATGGTTGTCCTCATTATCGGTTGCCTAGGCGGAATTCGCCCCACTCTCGAGACGAATCTATCTCAAATTCCGGTCTGCAGGTCTCATCTTCGTCACCTTATCTCTTCTATGCAGAAGGTTGTCATCATAGGTACCCTTCGCACATTGAGATCGCATCAGACTGTCTTCAAGTAACAGCCCTTGAAGTTTCTTTTATTCTATTTTTTTTCTCTTTTAGTAGGTTCCACATTGCTGCGGTGCAGGGACGGAGCCTGCTTGACCAGGACATTAGACAGACTTACGTACCACCGACTCGGAAGACAGACGGACCAACGGACGTCGCGGACGAAAGTCAGTGAACTTTCTTCAAAAGACGTAGCTGCCTTGTGAAGATTTATGTCTCTCAAGAAGATGGGTGGCCCTGGGGTGTAAATCCTGTACCCGCTCTCCCTCTTTGACAGGCATGAATTCGTTAATATTTCAAATTTAATAATAATAATAATAATATTTATTTGCGTTTGATCAATAACAGGTACACAAAACGTCATAGAAAAAAAATACATGTTCAGATTTATGTTGAGTTTAAGATTCATTTGAAGAATAAGATTCAAGGTATAAAGAAACTGTTTCAATTGCCCTTAAAGAGTCGAAGTGGTAGATGTTTGATATTATGTGGTATGTTGTCAAAAATTCGAATTATTTGTTAAAGTACAAGAATTTATTTTTAATTTATTTTTATTACGAGATTCGTGTTGATGATCCATATAGTTACTCACGGAAAGATAGGAATATTTTTTATGAATACTGAACATTCATACACATGCAAATCATATAAAGTTTAAACATCTTTTTTGTGCTATAAATAAATTTTTTACACGAGGAAAATTTCCCCAGAACACAATTCCATATCGCATATTTCTTTGAATATAAGCGTACTATATGCTAAATCAAATTGATTTTGGAACAGTTTCTCTGATCGTACGCAAAAGGTTAGTGTACTTACTAATTTTTAAGATGGATGCCCAAAAATTTTACCTGATCACAGAGAGAAAAATTATCAAAAGCTGGAATTTTTAAAGCTGGAACTAGTTTTAAGAGGGCCATACTCGCCGAAATTTATATATTGAGTTTCTTCTATGTTCAGCTTCAAGTTATTTTCGATGCACCATTGAGATAGAGATGTTAAGGATTCAGATATAGAGGCCTTCAAACTCTCCTCACTCAACTGATCGAAAGCAACAGTGGTGTCATCAGCGAACAAAATTGTAAAATCATTAATATATATTATAAAAAGCAAAGGCCCGAGAATTGACCCTTGTGGGACACCTTTTCTTATGATTTCTCTATCAGAAAGGATCACTTTAAGGTGATTTTTTATCGAAATGTCTCAGTTCACAGACTGTGAGCGACTAAATAAATAAGAATTGAATTACTTTTATGTCATTCCGCGAAAGCCAAAGTGGTAAAGTTTCTCACATAGAAGGTCGTGATCCACACAATCGAACGCTTTTGATAGGTCGAACAGTGTTAAGATGGCCTTCATTCCAAGAGTTAAAACTTTGATTTATTACTTTGAAAATAGTCAAATTTATCGAACGTCCCGAGATAAAGCCATGGTGGTTTTCAGGTATAAAATTGAATTTAGCTTAATACACACCAACTCTTTTGTGTAAAATTTGCTAAAAAATTTTCAACCTAAATTCACTCCAATGGTAATTATCTTTCTAGATATTTAATATAGTGTTATTTTGCTAAAAAAACTAAAAAAATTGTTTTATATTAAGAGTGTTTATTATGAAATAAATAAATATATATTAAAATAAGTGACAAATTTATATTTAAACTTAATAAATTTAAAGTAATGTGTTTGCAAACTCGTGAAAATATTTTTAATTTATACTTAGGATAATTAATAATTAAAATTGCACCGGGATGTAAAATATTGTATACTTTTGACTGCATATAAAGTAAGCCTGTATAAAATCTATTTTATAGAGAAACATAGTAGAAAAAAAGTCTATGAAAAGGTATTTATCTGCGCATCGTTTTGGAGAAAGACTGAAATACATCCATTATTTGGTGTTGATAATAACGAAATATAGTCGACGTACTAATATGTATATCTATCGTTGAATATTTTGTCAAGAGATGGCTTTCAAGTAATAACTTGAAACTAACAACAATTTATTTTAACGAGTTCAAGATTATTTGAAAGAAGTATTTACCAAATCATAAAATCAGCAAATATACATTAAATCATTACAAGGGATTTAAAAAAATTAAATAAAATTGGAAATATTCTTAGTGTTCTAATTCAATTTAACTTGTCTACTGGTAGTTGAACCAATAGAAAAGTTTTAAAATTTGACTGATTTAAATATAAAAAGAAGACCTACCTGCTCAGTTTGCGAGGTATTAATTTTCATAGAAAAACTATTTCAAGAAAGTTAAATTGTTTCGGAGCGTTTGAATAATATAAGTAATAAATTTTACCATTTATGGTTTGTGTAATTTGAGTTCAAAGTATGTAATCGGAGTAACAAATGTAGTTCAACATACAGATACATAATTTTTTATATTGATAATAAATACTTAAAATACTGGGAGTTTTTTGTTCGACATAATATCATCTGTTTTACTATCTCTATAATTTAAAAACAAATTTAAGTAAAAAAATTGAGATATAATTCTAATTACAACATCTAAGAGCCCATTTTAGGATAAAATGTTGGTAAGATAAGATCGGCTATACGTTCCAGTATACCCTTTGACTCGAAGTATTCTCATGACATTCGGAAATCTCATGGCAAGACTGTTTGTAATTGAAAACTCTTATACTTCTTAAGAATCTCCATGGTTCCTCTCCAAATTGATACGCGTTTCATAACTGTACAATGTTTGTAGTAAAGATATGATCGATTTTGTAAGCCGCTGTCAAGTGATTAAAAGATCTCTAAAATTAAAATATCTCGAAAGATATCCGACAATATCAAATATCTCAGATATCGAAGTCGGCTAAGAAACCCCCCTTTTTTTCAAACGTTTCGATATCGAAAACGCCTAGGCAAGGTAAAAAATGCCACGAGTTAAAAAGTGTGTAGAATTGTCTTAAATATACAGTCATATTGTTTTCACAGCACATTTTGTACCAGAACTACAAAATAATCTTTAGTTTCGTCAATAACGAGTTTTCAACGAAATTTCCGCATTTATTTTCAAAGGCTAATATCTCGAAAACGAGGTGAGATAAAAAAAGTTAGGGATGAAGAACTGTTGAATATTATCCAAAATATAAAATCCAGTTATTTTTTAAATGTAAATAAAGTGAAGATGGTGCCCAAAAGTAGGGAACTTCTACCCACCCATGGGCGTAAAACGAAAATGCATAAGTTCTCATTAATATGATTTTGTTGAAGACACTCAGAAAAACAATTTCCACTTGTTTTCATAAAAATAAGTTGTCGCGGAGTTTTTCCTGAGTCAAATGCCTTGTTTCCTACATCAGTAATTCGTTGGTATAAAAAACTTTAAAAAGGTCGACTCGAGGTAGTGGGCAGATTGAGCTTGTCGACCTTAGATTTTCTAATTCTACATATTAAAATCTACGTTTCAACCTAAATCTGATTCCTGTATGAGTCAAATGCCTCGTTTCCAACATTAGTAATTCGTTGAAATAAAAAACTTTCAAAAGATCGACTCGAGGAAGCGGACAGATTGAACTCGTCGACCCTAGATTTTCTTATTCTACATATTAAAATCTACGTTTCAACCTAAGTCTGATCCCTGTATCTTATACATTGACATAAGGTGCATATTTATTGCCGGAAGTTGTTCCCTATTTCTGCATGCGGGCAAAATTGTTTTTTTGGCGAGTGTCGTCTGTTAGGTCTACTAAAGCTCTACTCACTCAACAAAAACTTCCCATGTATCTGATCCATAGGATATTTAATCGGTCGGCTCTCGTACTATTATGCAGAATTAGTTAAACAAGGAATTAATTTTATGCTCATATTGTGGCAGAAGAATCCGATTCTACAAAGTTAATTACTATTACAAGTAAAAATTTGACCATCTGGGGGTTGCCTTGGCCGGTACGACAAGTTCTGTGTATTGTAATGACTTTGGCTTTGGGGACTAAGCCAGTGTTACCGACAGGGACTTGTAAGAGATTGTTCTTACATATGAATGATGAATCATGGAGAGGAAATAAACACAACTTGATTCATGTCTTGAAGCCTAGCTTATGAAGGTAATTGGTTATAAGCGTAACCAAAGAAATATATGAAATAAGATCGCCAGGTCGGTACATTACTATCTCCTGCAATACAAAAACTCACAATATAACATCAAAATAAATACATATTCAATATTGTGAGAGTAAAACCCCAAAACAAACTACTGTAAGTGGTTCACAGAAATGCACATTACTTGAAAATTGAAAGAATAATATAATTAGTTTGTATTTAAGAAAAATTTAATATTAATTCAATATTAAAAATAATTTTAAAAACAAACTAATTTAAATATTATTTCCAAAAAGTCCAGACTTTCCACAATATTAAAATACATTGAAAAACCAAATTAGGCTTAAACTTAACAAGTATACTGTTAAGAGAGAAGTTCATTTCGTCATTTGAATTAAATTTAACGATCGAATTTGAATCATCTTTTGATGATAATGAAATTGAATTAATTTTCGGTAAACGATTAAGCGGAAGTTTTCGCTATCTTCGTTACAACGAATATTCATTGTATTTGACTATGACATTTAATAAATCTTTTTATTGTAAATATTATATATATATATTGCATTGGAAAACTGTGTTCAGTATCAGTCATTTTGTAAAGTAACGTTCAAGATACTTAGATACATTCAATGTTCGAGTATGTGAGGAATTTGTTGCTAAAATAGTTTCAGTGTTCGAAATACAAGTCCTAATTTCGGTGCTTTCAATAACTTTTGTTTCATCAAGGCAAAAGCTGAAGGTTGTCGTGCATTTGAAGAAAAAAAACTTCTTTAACTTTTACTGTGTCGGAGGTTACCTTCGAATTTAGCTTGTATAGGCCAGTGGACCGTTAGTTTCAGGTTGAAATAAATCGAAAGTTAACGAATCTTCGAGATGTTGTTCAGATATGGTTAATTAACATTTTTGTAGAACGTTTAATTTCCTACAATTTCATAGTCTCCGGTTTATCCTCAATAACTTTTTTTCTTATGTCCTACGGCAAAAACATTCCGTAACTTTTTTTGAAAAAAGTAAAATTTCCTGCAATTTTGTCCATTCAAATATGGGTGTATCTCCATTCGTTACCGAGATATGTTGCCTAAAATAAAGGTCAATTTTCAAAATTCACTAAAAAGATGCCAAAATATGTAGAATTCCACCTTATTTCTTCTGGTATACCCGAACTATGATGAAACATTGTTGTACTGTATGGTTTCTGGTTAATATCACCAAATTTCAAAAAGCGTCCACATATTTCAATTTCTAGCTTTAAGACCCGTTTCAACTCCGGATAATAAAAAAACGCGATTACAACAAATATATTCAGAAAATGATATCTAGTTTTCGAGGTTGGTGAATCCAAATCTGAACTTACAAATTTATTTTTGTGCAAAAAAATCCTAGTTTGACCAATAAAACAAAAATAATGCCAGATCTCTTTTCTTTATTCTTAATATTTCTTTTTTAAACTGTTGCGTAAAGAAAGTGAAGTCGCTTCCGGTTCTTGCTTCTTAAAAATTCCGGGTAAGAAATTCACTGTCGATCCTGTAACTCGGTGAAGAGGGAATGCGAAAGAGAACAAAGTTTGCAATGAAGTTAACCTTCATTCTCATAGAGGAAGTCAACCTTGGCAACAGGAAATGTAACGTGATTGATGGAAGATACCTGTTACCTAAAGTGGTGTGGAACAAAACTCTCAAACATATTTGAGATACTATGTTCGACGTATACTTGCGACAAAAAACACTTTCCTGTACATCAGATATATTTGGTGGTTGAAAAATACGCATTAATTAATATGTGTTTTAATGCCCCCAAATATATCTGATGAAAGCAAATTGCCGCATTTTTTTATCCACAAGTATATATAAACTACGTGCAGAGACACTTTGACAGCATTGTGATGTTGAATTTTATCGATACCCCACTAACACGGGTTATTCAAGCACCAAAATGCAGAACGAGGTCGCTGTTCTGCATTACAAGAAACAAACAAAGTCGTGTTATTCTCATTTGTCATAGTGGCCAAGCGCTATGACAAATGAGAATAACATGACATTGTGCTGTTTATATCCAAGGCCAACGATAGCTTCATCATTATTACTAAAGGTGTGGACACACTTTTTTTGGCAGCATTTGATGAGTAGCTTAAGTTTTTGTTTGTTTTGATTCCTATTTTCTATTATCAGTTCTTAAAAGAACTATAAATAGATCTAGTGACTAAAAGGTTAACTTGAGCGATCTACCCACTGGTGAGCACCTTAATATGGTTAAGTAAGTGCATAAATTGCCTTAATCTAATGATTATGTTAAATAAAGCAAAATTTTAAATCTAGCACATTTTGTCTATTTAGTCTGTTCAAAATGACTGTTAAAAACTAAATCTTAAATCTAAAACGTTTTCTCTGTTTAGTCTGTTCACGATGACTGTTTAATAAATCTTAATCTTAAATCTAGCACGTTTTGTCTGTTTAGTCTGTTCACACTATCACACTTGTCCAAGAGTTTGTTTATTTCAGAGTTTGGATGCTGCGCAATGCGTTCCAGGTATCTAACACTGAAACGCGCAATTTCCTCACGCACTGTGGTCACTTCGAGACTTCGGTGAATATCGTCATTACGGGCACACCACGCAGAATCGCTAATTGTTTGCAACACTCTTGATTTAAATCATTGCAGGATTTCGATATTGCTATTGCTAGCAGTTCCCCATATCTGAATGCCACAGGCCCACACAGGTTTAAGTATTGTTTTATAAACTAACACTTTATTGTTCAAGGAGAGCTTGGAATTTTGACCCAAGAGATAATATAAATTAGAAAATTTCAAGTTTAGCTGTTTTCTTTTCAACCAGATGTGTTTATGCCAAGTAAGTCTTCTATCAAGATGTATACCCAGATATTTGACTTCATTTGCCTGTCACAAATTTACACCGTTCATTATAACAGCTGGACACGTTTCTTTTCTCAAAGTGAACGCTACTTGAACGGATTTCATTTCGTTAACTTGAATACGCCATTCAACCAATGCTGTATTTTATCGATACTTGTCTGCAGTTTTTGAGAAGCTGAATTTGGATCCACATCAATGGATAGAATGGCAGTATCATCTGCAAATGTAGCTTTTATTTTTGTGTCATCGACCGGTAGATCCGCAGTAAAAATTAAATAAGTAGTTGGGCTCAGAACACTGCCCTGAGGTACACCAGATTGGATAGGAAACAGATCAGAAAGTTATTGTTGAATTTTGACTTGGAAGTGTCTGTCTTCTAAGTATGGTTTTAAAACACAGACATAAGAACTTGGAATTTGATGTTTTAATTTGCACGACAGGCCTGGATGCCATACTTTACCAAAGGCTTTGCTGACGTCGAGGAATGTTGCTGTAAAATATTTTTTTTCTTGAAAACTTTTCGTAATCGTATTTACTATACGGTACACTTTTTTTATGGTGGAATGTTTCTCACAGAACCCAAAAAAAAGGTCAGGTATGATTCGAGACTCTTTCAATATTACTTTTAGTTTACTTAAAAATAATTTTTCGAAGAGCTTACACAATGTTGGCAAGACACTTATAGGTCGATATGATTTCACTTCGTTGACCGGTTAACCAGGTTTAGGAATAAGTATAATTTGTGATATCTTCCAAAGACACGAAAAATAGCCCAATCTTAAGATAGCATTGAAAATATACTAAATGAAGACCATTCTTTCGTTTTTTGGAAGCTCGTTTAAAATTTTTGTTGTCATAAGATCGAATCCCGGCGTTTTTTTACGATTAAGTGTTTCAATTCCCGTACTTATTTTCTTTGAGAATCAAGATTCGATGGGTGGAGATAACTGGAGAGGGGCGCTCAAAAATTCCAAAATTTCTTCGTCTGGTGCCTCTCGTGAATTGGAAAAAACTTCTTTCAAGTCCTGTGCAAATAAATCAGCCTTTTCTTCACAACTTCTTGCCCAGGATCCATCTGGTTTGCGTAGAGGTGGCACTTGTTGTTTTGGTTGCTTGCAACGTTTTGTAGCTTTCCATAATTAATAATTCGAAGCTTCGGTGGGAGATAAGTTTTCAATATAATCTTGAATATAATTTTGTTTAAAATTTTCCAGCAAAGGTTTCAAGTTTTGAGACGATCTATTTAATTTATTTTTATCCCTTGGAAATTTAGTTTGTTACCAGATTCTTCTTAACCTATGCTTTCCTTGTATTAGATATCTGATGTTTTGTGGAAGTGAAGCTTTGGGCTTAAATCTTTTGACACCAGGAGTTGATTCTTGGGCTGCTTTTTGGATACCTTCTGTGAAGTTTTGTACAGCTAAATCAATGTCTTGTTCTGATTTTAAAGAAATTCTTAGATTAAGGGTACAATCAAGTTGCCATAGAAAGTAGCTCCAATCTGTGTGTCTATTGGTAAAGTAGAGAGTACATTTCTTATGAATGAATTGGGTACATATCGATAGTAAAACCGGAGAATGGTCGGACGATAGATCATGATATGATTTAATTAGCATGTACTGCTTAGACATTCTTTTAATGACAAATAAATCTTCAGGATGAGGAATCTTGCTTAAATCTGAAAGCCAGTAAGTTGGTTCTCCAGTGGAGAATTGCTCAAGATGATTTTCTCTTATTGTCTTCAATAAGTTTTTGCCTTTCGGATTGATGAGTCTGAACGCCCAAAATGTGTGCTTGGCGTTGTAGTCGCCGCCAGAGATAAATCTGTTACCAAGGGTATCGAAAAAGTTGTCAAACATTTCTTGGCTAATTGAATGTCTTGTAGGGTAGTACACATCCAAAAATGTGATTGGGCCCATCCAATCTTCAACGACAACACTTGAATTTGGTCGGTAATGTATTTTTCAATTTGATAATGTTTCAGAGCTTAGTATCATATTGGTAACAAAAATTGGATTTTGGGCTTTTGAAGTTCATCCCTTAAGTTATCGCTTACAGACTCCGATAACAGTGGTTCAAACCGATTTTATGTTATGATATTAGACGAGTTAGCATCTTGTTGCTGCCGAATTCATCGATCGTTTACTTCAGAGCTACGTTTCGATTTTCTAGAGCCAGTAATGCAGTCATCTTTCTTCCATGATGGAGGTTGAGTTGAATAGTTGGTGGGGTCTGCCATAGTGTTCACTGGGTGATTTTCGTGAGATGATAAGCTCAATCTTCTTGATACGTTTGCACGAATGAAACTTTCTGTGCTGCTTCTATATGCTGTGGCGATAGTCTTTAATTTTCAAAATGGTTGCGTTTTTTGATGACTAATGCCTACTTCTAGAAGATCATCGAGTAGTGAGTTTGACGTTTTTTGAGAGTGTATTATCGGTGGCGTTACATTTAAATTTGAAGAATAATCATACGGCATATTATTTGTTTATTCCATTATAAAAATTTCAAAATAAAATTAACTGACCTACATTGAAGAAATGCTGATCAAAGCACAATGATTTAAGCGTACATTTTTTAAAAATTACACTCTTTCATAAATGCCTCAGTTAATTATGTCACACGTGTTTATTGATTTAATTTTTTGATTACGTTGTCAATTGATTTTTATAATTACAATAATTAAGTTATAATTAAGCAATTATTTTTAACAATAAATACGTCTGCCTACTTTGGCCGACGTGTGTTGACTGCGAAGTAGCATAGGTGAGAGTGCAATTTCAAACTTAAAGACTTCTATCAGACCTTTTTTAAATTTTTGGTAATGTAGACATGGCTGAAGAGAGTGAGAAGATCGGCAGTAAATTTTTTAGCAGCAGTTATCACAGCGTAAGAAACGGAAGCGAGTGTCACAACCTTTTCCGATTTTAACTTCATTTCTTCAAAATTCACAAACTCAATCAAAGCTCCACCCCAACACCACTTTCTTCACGCAACTGGTTAAAAATAAAATTTAAATAATAAAGAAAAGAGATCTGACTTAATTTTTGTTTAGTTAGTCAAAAGAGGATTTTTTGGGGAAAATTAAGTTTTACGGCTGCTAGTTTGGACTTTCGACTGACAATATTAATTTCTTAATATATTTGTTGTAATCGTGTTTTTTATATTATTGGGGGTCAAAACGGAGCTTTTAGCTAAAAATTATATTTCCCAGCCGTCATTTTGAATTTTCACATTTTTCATGGCTAGATTCGGTTTCTAAAACTGGCGATTGCAACCAAAAACCATAATTAAAAAATGCTTCATCATGATTCGGGTAAAACAGCAGAAATAAGGTGGAATTGTGAATAGTTTAACATTTTTTTAGCGAACTTTGATAATTGATCTTTGTATCGAAGCGCCATGTCTCGGTATCGAATGGAGATACACACATATTTGAATGAACAAGATTGTAAGAAATTTAAAGCTTTTCAAAAAAGTTACGCCATGCTTTTGCCGTTAGGCGTAAGGAAAAAAGTAATTGTAAAAATGAAAATGGTAATGGTAAAAATTTTCTCGAGGTCGAAAACTCGAGAAAATTTTTAGGAACAATCTTTGGGCAACATCCCAAATATTCATTAACTTTTGATTTATTTCCACTTAGCCCCACTTTTTCCACCTACTGATTGGAGTAATAAATCAGAAAAACTATTTGAAGTTGGTTATTTGTCCAGTACGTCATTGAACATGGTTGCCTACAAATTCCCAAATCCAAGAGGTTCATCAATTTTGTGCAATGTATAAAAACCGTTCCGAAAAGTATATTTAGAGTAAAAACAAGAATTTTGAGATGTATTCATTTTTAAATGGAGTCGTTCCAAGTAATGAATTCGCACGAATCAATAACGTTCGGTTATTGAAGTCTATTTTTAAATTGCATTTTTTGAGAAAATTTAGTCCAAACTCTAAATCTTTAGAGAATTCGATTGCAATTTAGACGTACCGAAAGTTTTAAATTTAGTATTGTCGGTTACAGTGAAAATTTTTAATTTTCTCCGTTTAAACGATTTAAAAAAGTCGAGCGTCACTACAGAAATCATACATACATAATCAATAATGTACTTACGTGAACTCACATTTTCGATTTAATAGAAATAACAAAGTTATTTTTGTCGCAAAATTCTTGAATCAATTACTATTTTAGAACCTAATTTGCATTTTAGTGGACACAAATCATTAACAAAGCTAGAATTTCAATATCTATAATTAATTATTTTCTACAGAAGGTTGTACTATTAGAGTTAAGCAAGAGATATATAGTGTTCGTAAGTTCATCGTTTATATTTCCAATTGTGAGTGACACTTAAGTTAACTTCAATTGAATATCATCCACCAGAAAATTTGGAAAATTTGGTAATGACGAACTTTCGAAATAATACTTTATTACTTTTCTACCTCTCATTGATATTCTGTAATTAATATTTCAACATACAAATCTTAAAAGACATAAAGTCAACTCCCTTGTGGGAGTCTATGGGAGTCAGGCCAAGATTCACGAATACTTTAATCTATGGAGTTACATGCCACTCGTGCTTATTGGATTGGTTGCAGTCAGAGCGTACGCCAGCTGTATTTTAACGAAGCCTGTACGGTATCTGTTCACCTCGGGCAGCACCATTGCGAGCTGCAGAACTTAACGTACTATGGGGCACTGGTACAATGCATATTTATTTTCTGCATCTGTAGGGCAGCCTATCGACTTCTCGATCGCCTCCAAGTCCATTTCGGATGAAAGCTTTTCTAAACAAGCAAGGGTCTTGAAGGAATGGGCGAAAAGTATAACCGAGGAAAAAGAAAAGGCAAAGATAAATCTTTTTATGCGACAACGCAACGATATGCAGACTCTAACAACTTTTTTTGCAACGATATGCAGACTCTAACAACTTTACCCACGGATGATTGGAATGTGGCTAAGGTCGGAGACTTTTTTTCGACTATGATACTTCTTCTGTAAACCACTCTAATCTAGTCTACGACTTCAATAACTGTGATTATACATCTCTATCCAAAGATATTTCCGAATATTACTGGATAAGTTTATTTGGTATATCTAGTGTGGACACTGCTTTCGATGAGTTTTACAATGTGTTAAAACTATTTATATCTACACACGCTATTTAAACAAATCTTCAATTTTTCGTTCCCACGTTGGTTTTCAAAAGAACTAATCACTATGGTAAAAAAGAAAAAGATCACCCAAAAAGTGTACAAAGAGCCTCATCTTTTTAGTGATTATTGCCAATTCAAAGTGTTAGTAGTCAGTGTAAGGAGTTAACAAAAAAATGTTATGCTTCATACATAAGTCATATCGAATCTTCTTTGTGCAGTTCTGAGTCAATATATAATTTTTGGAATTATGTTAATACTTTAAGAAAATCTGATGATAATCCTTGTCTTGTTCGTTTGAATGGTGAATTTTCAAATGATAACCATGGCATTGTTAATCTGTTTAACTAACTTACCACATTTAAAATTTTAAATAGAAGGTATCCAAAAACAATTGATTTCTGTCAAATGTAAAGAAAGTCCTGGTCCTGATATTTTCCTCCAGTTTTGTCGAAGTCTGGTGCCTCGTCTGTTGCTTATATCCTGACCGTCCTGTTTAATAATAATGAATAACTCTCTAACTCTTGGTGTCTTTCCTACCATTCTTAAATATAGTTTTGTGAAAATTATTTTTAAATCGGGCGATAAATCTTATGTTACCAACTATAGACCTATATGTATTCAGCCCACTATCGCAAAAATACTTGAGGCATTGGCGTTAAGCAAAATTCAGCCAATTATTGACGCTGAGATTATTTTTGAGCTACACGGTTTTCACTCAGGTCGCTCAGCACGTACAAATATATTAATATTTCACTAATATGAAGTAGAGACTTTTGCTTCTCAAAAACAAGCTGACACCATTTACCTAGACTTCCCAAAAGCGTTTGATCTAGAAGATCATCATATTCTTACAAACAAACTTGCTTGTATAGGTATACATGGTTCCAATTTAAACTGGTTTTTATCTTACTTAAGTGGCAGATCTCAATCAGTCAAATTATCTTCAGCAATCTCAAACAAATATTTGGTTCCTTGTGGAGTACCATAGGGGTCTCTTCTCGGTCCATTTATATTTAAAATCTTCTAAAATCACATTATCTCTTTTCTTCCATCAGTAAGTGCTTCGCTTTTTTGCTGGCGACCTTTAAAATATATACTAAAATAGAAAATACCAATGACTGCTTTAATCTTCAGAATGCTCTCAGTGTGATTGAAAAGTGGTGCCATCTCCATAATATGTCTCTCAATATAAAAAAGTAGTCATATCATTTTATAAAATTAATGCTCCATTATATTATGAATACAAATTACAGGATATACCCTTAGACAGAGAGCAATCAATAAAAGATTTAGGAAAAATTTTCAACCATGATTTATCCTTTAAAACACATGTCTCATCCGTAGTTAAAATAGCTAACCAAACCCTAGGTTTTATAAACAGAAACACTCTTCGCTTTTCTTCTACATATCCCTTCATCTTTCTATACAAATCATGGTCCGCCCTTTACTGGGATATGGAGCTATTGTCAGGAGCCCATATCACAAAGCACTTATTGATGCTGTTGAAAATGTGCAAGGGTGCTTTTTACGTATGTTTTGGTACCGTGAAACGGGTTTATTTAATGATACTGCCTATGATTCTCTCCTTGAACTCACCGGTCTAAAAACACTATCCTCCAGAAGAGTTTCAACAGACATCATCTTTATTCACAAACTGCTTCACAATTCTATTGAATGTCCTTCCCTTCTTTCCTTTATATCCTTCCACATTCCACAGATTCAAACAAGACAAAAGATATCGTTTTCCAATAAATTATTACAAACTGATTGCCACAAATTCTCAAGTCTGCCTAGATCAGTAACCAATGCAAACTTGCTTCCTCATCACATAGATATATTTCATAACTCACTGTCACAAATTAAAAGTTACCTTAATAGCATTTAATCTGTTTAATAAAGTTTATTCTTGTTTTTATTTCAAGTTTTAAAAATAATTTTTATTTTCATTATTATTGCTCTTATTATTATTACGATTATTAAAACTATTATTTATATTTTTTCTAAATTAAATACCTTCATTTGTATTAGTTTATTATTTTACGCTGTAAATTTTAAAGCCATTATATTGCTTATAATTTTAGTTACTATTATCTGATTAATTTATAAAAAATTGGTAACTGGGTATTTATCCGTATAAATGAATAAATAAATTACAACAGTTCATATTACAATAAGTCAGATTACAATACGAGAGATTACAATACGGTGAGACTAAAATACATACTCTTCAGGATAACCACAGAACGAGTGAAGTGAAGAATTCATCTATCAGCATAAAATTAAAATAAAAGTGTTGTGAATTGTATTATATTTGTATGCAGTAAAAAAAGCTTAACAATAAAATCGTAATCGTAAAGTTATATGAGTATAGACAGTTCAATTTTTTATTACACAAATTCGATTACGTTAAGCCCGCTAGAGTAGCATACGATGAATGTGAACCAACGACCAATAAAAAGATTGGTACCCCAGGGAAGCAATTTACGGCCTATACTTTTCAATTGCTATATAAATTATCTACCACAACATCTAAGAACTGGGAAGCTCTTGATGTATGCTGATGATATATCAGTGTTCATATCAAAGTCCATACTAACTGAACCAATAGAAGAAGCTGAAATACACTTGAACAATTTCAAACATGGTGTTACAAAAATCAACTGATTGTTAACATACCGAAAAGAAGTTTAATTCATTTTACACTTCATTCAAATAAACAAGAAATCATCATCACATATCAGGAGCACAGCCTTATAAACACTACCCAAACAAAGTTATTATTTATTTTTATCGACAGCAACTTAAGATTTATAGAGCAATAGATCATGCCTGTAAAACGCTCAACTAAACGTATAATCAATTACGCATATTAAAGAGCTACCTGAATTATGAAGATTTGATTATCTTCTACTATGCTCACGTTTATTCTGCTTTAAAATATGGTATCACTATCTGCGGTAAATGTACTGAAATTGGCCGGGAATTAATAGCTCAAAAGCGCATCGTTCGATTATTGCTGAACATGAAATACAGAGATACATGCGTGAGAAGTTTTCTTAAAAATAAACTATTTACCATTTACGCAATCTATGCCTATGAGCTCTTGATAGACAAACATTCGAAAAATTTACTGGAAACAAATAAAGCAACAACGGGTCAATATAATACGCGAACCGAGGACAAATATGACTTATTTCATCGCATAACGTTCAATGATCGTAGACCTTTATATGCTGGATATAAAATATTTCAAAACTTAGCAACAATTATACAGCGAGAAAAGTACAACGCAAAGCTCAAACAACAATTAAAAAAGTATCTTTATTATTAATTAGGTAGGCTTAGTTAACTAGAGTACATGTGACGATTAAGTTTACTCCTTGTGATGTACACTTTTAACCTGTTTTATTTGAAGGGATTGAATGGTGATCGAAAAACAACACAATTTGGGCCGTGTTGACTTTAGTTTAGTTTATTTCTCTTTCCTATTATTATTTTTTGATTTTTATTTTATTTTTTGTTTTTGCTTATGATTTTTACTTAATTTGATTTTTGTTTGTTTCAGATAGTCATTTGGTAAATTTTTATTTTTCATTTTACGTTCTTGTATTTTAATTTGTTTTATATTTTTCTTTATAATTTTGCTTACGTCAATTTCATTTTATTATTTATTTTATATTTTTATTCTTTTTTTGGTACGCTAACTAATAATTTCTTCTGTTTTAGTTACACTATCTAATAATATCTTCTGCTTTAGGTACACTAATCAATAATTTCTTCTTTTTTAGGTACACCAACTAATAATTTCTTACGTTTTAGGTGCACTAATCAATAATTTCTTCTGTTTTAGGTACACTAATTAATAATTTCTTCTGTTATAGTAATCCAGGCTAAATACATCTGATATTAATAATTTTTGGAAAAAATTAGTTGCAGCATCGGACCCATTTTTTTGTGTAGGACTAAACGTGTATAACTGAGGAAAAATATTTAAAACAGCTGAATTTGGCCGGAAAGGGGTGCGCCGGGGGTGGAAATAGGGAGCAAGTGGATTTTAGCGATTTGTGGCTAAAGTATTAATTATACAGAAAAAAAATAAATAGAGAAGTTCTTGGCAATAAAAAAATACATAGCTTTTGTGCTTACCATTTTTTCACATAACCTCCAATTTAAAGAGTAAAATGTAAAAAACTAATTTTTTTGTTTTTAGCGTTTCTTTTTTAGAAAAAAAATCGGAAAAACTGGATATGTTGAGGAAACGTTCTGTGTTTTATTACCAACAAAATGTTTTTTGATTTAAAAAAAAAAATTAAATAGTTTTTGAGATATTCAATTTTTTGGCAAAAACCACCCCTTTTTTCTGCTGGATGAACAATCTATTTTTTTCCATCGTACAGTGTTGACCATGGTCTCATTTTCTTTGTTAAGATGTATATTTTCATTTAAAAAAGTAAAAACATATCATTGCAATGAAAAAGCATTGTTGAAATCGCCAAAAACTAAAAATTCAATTTTTTCATCTATACATTTTTTCAATGTCTATGATAATTATACAATAAAAAATTAAAACCGCGTTCATAATTAATGTTTTCGATTTTAATACCATGCATATATGTAATATGCAAGGTATACTAAGTTTAGTCCCAAGTTTGTAACGCTTAAAAATATTGATGCTACCCACAAAATTTTGGTATAGGTGTTCATAGAATGACCTAATTAGTCCATTTCCGCCCGTCCGTCCATCTGTGGACACGATAACTCAAAAACGAAAAAAGATATCGAGCTGAAATTTTTACAGGGTACTCAGGACGTCAACAGTGAGGTCGAGTTTGTAAATGAGCATCTTAGGCCAATTGGGTCTTCGGTCCGTAGGATCCATCTTGTAAACCGTTAGAGATAGAACAAAAGTTTAAATATAAAAATGTTCCTTATAAAAAAATAAACAACTTTTAGTTGAAACATTTTTTCGTAAACATCACTGTTTACCCGTGAGGGCGCAAATTAGGCGAAAATTTTATAGTATGTTCTATACTTGAATATCAGGTATGTGTGTGTTATATATAATGAAATCAACACTGACTATGCATGTTATTTCAAAAATTGGAAAATCTATTGGACAGAATTTCTTGCAAGTGTGAAAAAGGGTGTACAACCTCCAAATGCGGTTGCAGAAAACATGCCTTAAAATGTACTAATTTATGTACTAACAGTCACGATTTAGAAAACTGCACTAATGCTAAGGTGGTATTTTATGACCGTAATGACGATTCTGATCAAGATGAAGAACAAGGAATTGCTATAGAACCTGCGTCAATAATCGACCAGGAAGGGAAAGAAAAAGAAGAAGAACCCGAAGAGAACGAAGAAAATTGACGGCGAGAAAATAATCTGAGGAGTTTAAGTTTAAGTTTGTATAATATTAAAAATATAAAACTGTTCCAAATTCTAAAATTTTTACTTTTTTTCTTTCAATTATTTTTAAAAAGCTAATATTCCCAGCAATGATAATGAAAATTTTTTAAATATTTATATATAAAATGTCAGATAGCAAAAATATTAATTATAAAGTTTTTAATTTTTAATTGTATAATTATCATAGACATTGAAAAAATGTGTAAATGAAAAAATTGAATTTTTAATTTTTGGCGATTTCAACAATGTTTTTTCATTGCAATGATATGTTTTTACTTTTTTAAATGAAAATATACATCTTAACAAAGAAAATGAGACCATGGTCAACACTGTACGATGAAAAAAAATAGATTGTTCATCCAGCTGAAAAAAGGGGTGGTTTTTGCCAAAAAATTGAATATCTCAAAAACTATTTAATTTTTTTTTTTAAATCAAAAAACAATTTGTTGGTAATAAAACACAGAACGTTTCCTCAACATATCCAGTTTTTCCGATTTTTCTTCTAAAGAAGAAACGCTAAAAACAAAAAAATTAGTTTTTTACATTTTACTCGTTAAATTTGAGGTTATGTGAAAAAATGGTAAGCACAAAAGTTATGTATTTTTTTATTGCCAAGAACTTTTCTATTTAACTTTTTTTCAGTATAATTAATACTTTAGCCACAAATCGCTAAAAACCACTTGCTCCCTATTTCCACCCCCGGCGCACCCCTTTCCGGCCAAATTCAACTGTTTTAAATATTTTTCCTCAGTTATACACATTTAGTCCTACACAAAAAAATGGGTCCGATCCTGCATCTAATTTTTTCCTTAAAAAAATTCAATTCAGTTGGTCTATAGGTACACTAATCAATAATTTCTTCTGTTTTAGGTACATTGTTTTACTTCATTTGGAAATACTTATTCTATTGTTCTTTAATTAATTCTATTTTTAATTTTTTTGTTTTATTTTTAATTTGCTTATTTTCATTTAATTTGATTTATGTTTTGTTACAGAATTTTTAAATTCTAATTATTTATTCTGTTTTAGGTATACGGAGGATAAAAATTTTTAATTTGTTGGGAATCTATTTTTCTCTTAATTTGTTGATTTCTGGCTTTTTTATTTAATATTCACAACTTTTCTTATTATTCTTTTATTCCCAGGCTAAATCCCTTAGTTTGTTTGATATATTCATAACGATAATCCTACCTTAGGATTTAAACTGAATATTTTATTGTGTTTTAGGCGAAAGCAGGCAGATATATTGTTGTAGAGGGTGTAACATAAATATTTATTATTTTAATCTGGTAAATAATTTTATTTTACTTTTAAGGGTAATATTTTATTTTTTTTTGTTTCAGGGTGTTGCGGTCTTTTTCGGATTTTGTAATTTATTTATTTTTTAATTTTAAGATTTTTTAATTTTAAGAGGTTTAATGCTACTGAAGAGGATTGCCAAAGCAATCGAAACCGGTCTAGCTAATTAATAATTATTTTATAATCTAGCTAAATATTTTTACTGTGAGTCCTGAAGGGGATATATTTTAACAAAATGCATGTAGACATTAGACGGATAGGAGACCTCTACCTCCTTGCTGGCGTGGGAGGTAACTACGGGGCACAGAAGCATGTGCGTGCAAACTACGATAGACGTTCATGAGTTTGCGTGTGCCTCTATCAAGTTCCTTGAGCTCCTCTAATGTCCATTTGCTGGAACCAAAAGAATAGAGAAGGATGGGTATTGCAAGTATGTTAGTAGCACGGACCTTATGGATCCCAGACAATTCTCATTGCCAGATTTGTCGAAGACGGTGCCTATACCTGCCGCGAAGCGCTTCCTTGGCAGTAGACACACTCTGAATGTGGTTTTCACCGACACCCAAATGTGTGTAGAGCTCTTCTTCATCGAGATGTTTCACGATGCTTCCATCCGTGAGCTGCACGTCTGCATCGTAATCAGGGACACGACCTCGCTTACGATGAATGACGGCACATTTATCGAGACCAAATTCCATGCCAATAGCCTAAGTGTACTGATGGACAGCTTTGAGAGCTTGAGATAGATTGCTCTCAGAAGAAGCATAAAGTTTCAGGTCATCCATATAGAATATATGGGTTACCTGATGCTTCCTATCTGTCGGGGGGCCACAACGGTAACCAGTTTCTTCTCGCAAGCGCAAGGAAAGGGGCATAAGGGAGATGCAGAATAAAAGCAGGCTAAGGTTGTCGCCTTGATAGACACCACGTTTATACGTTACCAGATCTGTTGAGACAGTACGTTTACCACATCTAATGGTAAACTTGGTCTTCCACAAAGGTAACAGCTCTTCGATGCATCTGATGATATCGGGGTGAATTTGCAAGCATTTGAGCAGCACCAATATGAGTTGGTGAGAGGTAGTGTCAAATGCTTTCCTATAATCCACCCAGGCCATACTCAGGTCGCGTTGATACTGACGAGCGTCTTGACAGATACATGTATCAACAAGAAGATTATCTTTGCAACCTGATATACCTCGTTTGGAGCCGCGTTGCTCGTATAGCATCTGCCAAACCGGATCTATGGTTGTGAGTATGCGTTCATTAAGAATGGAGGTGAACTCTTTCTACACGGTATTGAGACATGTAATCGGGCGGTAATTGCTCGGAACTGAAAGGTCTCCTTTCTTGGGAATCAAAACTGTTCGTCCTTCCGCGAACCACGTTGGAAAGGTCCCGTACCCAAGGATATATGAAGTAAAGTGCCAAGCAAGATGTGCGTGTGTGGAAGTTAAACGTTTCCACCAGAAGTTGGACACAGCATCCATGCCAGGCGCCGAATGATTCTTCTTGCCTTTGAAGGCAAGGGATACTTCATCAGCGGTAACAGATGTTAGGACAGCTTGTTCTGCTAGGCGCGCGTTGCAGAACCTTTCGAACAGTTTGATTGGTCATATATTTTTATCTACACTAGTCGACATTTCATATAAATCACGCCAGTAGTCATCGATTTGCTCTATCGAAGGTGGATTATCGACGAGAGAAGGGGGTTTAGCAAATAAACGGGAAGGATTCGATACAAAGATCTTGTTCTCTCAAATACACTTTTCGTGTTTAACTAGCTTTTTCCGTGCGAGAGCTAGTGCACGTATCTTCTCAATGTTTCGCTGCTTGATAGTGAGCAGGATACCCTTCTTTAGTGTGTGGTGTTGGTGCCTGAGTTCAAGCGCGAAGGCTCGCACCTTTGGGGTGAAGGGTTTACCTGCTTTCTGGTACTCTAACACACACTCGATACGTAATACGTCTGTCGAAGAGGGGTTAACTTGGAGTTAAGTTGCTCTATACGCTTGCGTGTTTTCTCCTCGGCTGTCTCAATAGACTTGGGGGCAGGAGAAAGAGCACACATTGCAGCATAGACTGAGCTATCGATTTCGAGTAGGCTACTTGTGTGATGTAGATGATCGTCGACGATCTGGTTGATCAAAGCAAGGTCTTGTGCTTTGGCAAACGTTTTGCGGTACTTGGGACGTTTGCGTTTGGAAAGGTCATTATCGGTTTTGAACAGGATATTTTGAAACCGTTCTTTAAGCTCTTCCAAACGAGTGTTTGGTGGCTCAGCAGGAAGGATCGGAGTTTCCTCTACGTTCGCTTCCGTGGTCGAAGTGAGTGGCGTGGCTGTTTCCGCCGTTAACACAGGTAGTGAGGTAGTGCTGGGATATCTCCGGGTATCGGAGGCGTAGGTGGTGAAGCCTCTAACACAGGTGAAGGTGGGGTATTTTGACATACCCGATCCTGTGTCTCAGTATCAGACCTCTCACTCTCTAATACTGGCTCATCCTGAGATATTCCGTACTGCGTCTCAGCGACTAATGTCTCACGTGTAGAATGAACTACACCAATAGCAGCCGGCTCTATCTCATCACCTCGATTCACTTCCGCTTGCGTAGTCCTGCATCGTTTTTCTTGTCCTGCTCGGGGTTTGTCAAATCCGGTTTTTTTGAGACGAGATACTTGATCGCGTAGATGTTGCGATTTCATATGGGAAAGTTCGGAATGCTTTTCGCACCAGAGGGTGTGCATCCTGCCCATATAGCCACGTCTAGATGGTTCACTTGCTTCGTAACAAGTGAGCAGATCAGCCTTAAGTGCCTTCGTACATTGAAAGCGCTGAAGACGACTGTTTTGTGTGCTCGATCGACTTTCTTGAGAAGTGCCTTGAGATGGCTCTTCGTCGTCAGCGGCCCGTCTAGTCTCTGGGACTAGCCTGGGATCCAAAGCCAAATTTGATTGCTCTCCCTCATATCCGTGAGAGCTACCCCCTATAGGTAAGGTAGAAGCGTCACCTGCAGGGGGGCGGGGTTTTGTAGGACTGGGTCGACTACTACCCGCCTGAGAACCGAAAAATCTGCTTCTCAAATTTGACATTTTTGGATTTGACTCATTTAGCTCCGCTGAGTCAGCACGGACCCACCTCGTTAGCCCATCACTTTGAGCGGAATTGATGGTTTCCGGGTATGGCACGTGTCCTAGTGTTAGGCTCGGACGTGAGGTTAGGGATTGCCTGCCCTTATTATTATTATTATTATTATTATTGTCTCATCTATTTCATAGCAGGGCTGAGCCCGATTTAGTTTACCGCACGGACACAGTCAAGTGACGGTAAACTGTTTTTTCCTTGTTCTGGTCTGTCATGTGAACCGGAGAATGTGTGTGAGTGTGCGTGTATATTTGTGAGGGTATTTTTGTTCTTGTAGTGTGTATAAATGTATGTATGTTTATTGTGTTCAGCGACCTCGCCTTTTGGGTGATGTGTGTGGTGTTGTATTGTGTTGTGCTCGCTTTCGCGTTCGATGAGCGATTGGGACGTTCTCCGTCGGTTTTGAATAGTGTGCAATTTGGCCATGTGTGAGTCTTGTGAGTCTTACAATGGGTGAAGTGTTTTGTGTGAGGTTTTGATTTATTGGTGGTGGTACGTGTATGGGTGTTGTGGTTAATAAAGTTATACTATGTTGTGTTTCTTGTGAAGTGTTTTGTGTTTTGTTTGAGACATCTGATGGTCTTGATATTTGATCTTGTGTGAGGCTTGTTAACCGAGCAATGGGTGGTGTGTTATGTGTTTCGTTTCGATAAAGTGGGGGTGGTGCGTGTATGAGTGCTGTTGTAGTGTAAGTAATGATGTTGTGTTGTGATGAGTTTGTTTCTTGTGTATTGTTTTGTGTTTGGTTTGGAGAATGTGCTGATGTTGCGTGTGTGAGTGTTGTTGTAGATGTGCTGTGTTGTGTCGGGTATATTTCTTGCGTTATGTTTTGTGTGTGTAACTGTGTGTTGTGTGGGTGCTGGTGTGAAGTTTCCGTGTTTGGCATGAGTGTGTTTGCATTGGTCGGAGAGTATGTTGTGTTTGTTGTTGTTTGTTGAGCAGTGGTTAATGTTTGTGTTTGGAGAGTGCTGTGTCCCATAGAGAGAAACTTTCTCACTATACGGCAAGTATTAATTATAACTGCCTTTTGTAATTGTATGTATGTGTTTTTGTGTAGTTCAAGTGTATGCAGACTGTTGTGAAGTGTTGTTGGTATGACGCCTATTGAGCTTAGTATCACCGGAACGACAACAACTGATGTCATTTTCCATTGATTCCTCAGATCGACAGCTAGATCGGTGTATTTTGTTAGTTTTTCAGTGTGTGTAGACTGAAGGTTGTGTGTGTTGGGTACTGCAATGTCTATGAGGAATGTGGTTTTTGTGTGTTTGTGTATAAGTGTAATGTCTGGCCTGTTGTAGTGTACCGCCTTGTCTGTGATAATTGTTCTATCCCAATATAATTTGTGCGTGTTGTTTTCGAGAATTGAAGATGGAGTGTATTTGTAGTATGGTGAGTTGTCTGTTGTGAGTTTGTGTTTTATGGCGAGTTTTTGGTGTATTATTTTTGCTACCTGATCGTGTCTGTGTTTGTAATCTGTTTGGGTAAGACGTGAGCATGCTGATGTAATGTGTTGTATTGTTTCTGGTTTTTGTCGACATTGCCGACATAGGTCTGTTTGTTGTGCGTTGTCTTTGAGTATGTGTTTTTTGTAATTCAGTGTATGTATGATTTGATCCTGTATTGCAAACATGAAGCCCTCGGTTTCCGGAAAGATATTACACTTGGTCAACCAGGCTTGCGAAGCCTCTCGGTCAATACAGTCGTGACTAAGCTCATGAAAATACCTTCCATGTAAAACCTTCGTTTTCCATGTCTGCATGTTTGTGGATGTGTGTTGTGTTTTGGTTGGTGGAAGAGAGTTTTGTGTTGTGTGCATGTTAAGTGGCGTGTATGACTTGTCTGCGGATGTTATGGCATTGTGTAAGTGTGATGTGTGTGTTTTAGACAGGAAGTACTCGCGTAGGCTATGGAGCTGGCGATCGTGTAATAGTTGGATATCTGTGAGACCACGTCCTCCTAAAGACCGTGGTAAAACCAACCTGGCTGATGATGAGTGTATGTGGTGTATTCTGTGTTTTGTCATGATTGTTCGTGTTTTAATTTGTATGTTTTTAATGTCTGTGTTTGTCCACTTTATGATTCCGAAGGAATATGTGAGAAATGGTGTAGCGTATGTGTTGATGGCTCTAACGGTATTTCTACCATCAAGACCACTTTTGAGTATGTTTTGAATTCTTTGTATGTAGTGTTGTGTAAGTGTTTGTTTTATATCTGTGTGTGGGATGCCTTGTGATTGCAGCACACCAAGATAGCTGTAAAATTGTCCCTCCTCCATGGGGCTAATGACACCACCATTTTGCAGGTCAAATAAAACAGGCGTTCCTGGGTCAGCATGTATGTGTTGTGTTTTGCATTTGTCAGTACCGAATTCCATCCGGATGTCAGCAGAGAATATTTCAGTCAGTCGCATTAAATGTGTTAATTGTGTTTGGGTGGAGGCATACAGTTTCAAGTCATCCATGTAAAAAGGTGAGATATTTTATGGAATTCTTTGTCGAACTTTACCTTGAAACCGCATCCCGAATCTGTGAGTATATGTGATAGTGGATTAAGAGCGAGACAGAACCAAAGGGGGCTCAATGAGTCTCCCTGGAAGATACCTCGTCTAATGTGTATGGTATCTGTGGTAATGGTCGTGCTATTGTGTGTTAAATTTAGAGTGGTTGTCCATAACGACATGGCGTGTGTTAAAAATTGTATAATGTGTTCGTAAATTTTGTATAAATTCAATACTCTCTGAAGCCAGGAATGCGGCACGGAATCAAATGCTTTTTTGTAATCTATGTAAGCTGTGTACATGCTTCTGTTGTCGTGTTTGGCCTGTTCGGTCACCACCGAGTCTATAATGAGTTGCTCCTTACAACCTCTTGATAGTTTCCGACAGCCCTTTTGCTCCTCTGCGAGAATGTTGTTGTCTGTAATGTGTGTGTAAATTTTTTGTGTGATGCATGAAGTGATTAACTTGTATAGTGTAGATAGACATGTGATGGGTCTGTATTTTGTTGGATTTATTGCATCGTTATCCTTCGGTATCATATAAGTGATGCCCTTCATTAGAAAAGGAGGTGTTGTGTGAGGGTGTTGTATGAATTTTGTAAAATGTCTTGCGAGGTGTTCGTGTGTGCATGTAAAGTGTTTCAGCCAATAGTTGTGTATTTGATCCACGCCAGGGCTCTTCCAATTGTGTAAGTGTTGTGTAGCGTTGTGTATGTCTTTTGTAGTAATTGTTGTTTTTGTCATGAGTGTAATGTTGTTTGTTTTGTGGATTTCGTCTCCGATCCAACAGGTTTCAACATTATGCTGAACTTCCTCGGACCAAAGACCAGACCAATATGTAAAAAGTGAGTGTTCTGTGGGTGGTTGTGTATCGTGCTGTGGTGTGTTGTTGTGTGTGAGTGATCGGTAGAAAAACTTTTGGTTGTATTGGAATTGAGTGTTGTGTATTTTTCGTTTGTGTGCATCTTTGTATCGTTTGAGTCGTGTAGAGTATACAGTGAGTTTTTGGTGTAGGGTATCCCTAAATTCCTCTAGAGCGGTGTTATGTACATCGTATTTGGAGTGTATTCTGTATGTTGTTTTGATGTTTTGTATGTGTTTGGTGAGTTTTTGTGTACGCGTTCCTTGTATGTATTGTGTGATCCGGCCTAGGTCCCGCCTTATACTCGTAATACGAGAATTTAAACGCTTTTCCCAAGCCGGTACGCGTGTTTGTGAAGTGCGTGTGTTTCGTATGTTTAAGGGTGATGTTACCTTGAGACCATTACACCTAACTGCTGCAACAGCTCCGCAGTAAATGATGTTGTGTAAATCTGTAAATGTTGTGTCCTGTGATAAGTATTGTGGTAAAATGTAATTGTTAAGCGTGTTGACTATGTTGGTGAGATTGCGTGAATGGTGTAGTTTTGGTAGTTTGTGTTTCTGTGTGGGGTCTAAATTTGTGAATTCCGCCAATGCAGTGTTAAGTGAGTTTTGGATATGTGTGATGGATGTGTTATCGTTGCTATTGTTACTATTGTTATTTTCAGCTGTTTGTGTTGTCTGTGTGTCCATGTGTATTATGCCTGTGTTGTGTATGGTGTGTATTTGGTGGTGAACTTGTTGTCTAATTTGATTTTGTATTGTAAGGGGTGAGTGTATGTGTGATAATTGTCCGGCGTTGATCGGCGAGTCGCTGTTCTGTGATGTGTGTAAGCTTTGTGTATTTTTGTGTGAATTGTTGGTATAGTTTTTGTCTGTATCCGGTTTTATCCTGTTCAAGTCGGGTCACTTCCAGGTAGGTTCGCAGTATGAACTGATTCATTTCGTCTGTCCACTTCATGCGTCTCCTGGAAGAATTGTCTGCGGTGGCCATTTCCGTTTGCGGTAATGGAACATCCACAGGCAAATCATCACGGGTGTCTCGTCCGTCGTCGGCTGTAGCTTTTTTGGTGATGGGTGGCCGCCTGATCATCAACCCACCACCACCGGATCGCATACTGTCACATCCAGCGGTGGCTCCAGATGTGCCCTGGCGATAACCCCCAGGCAGCGGCTGTTTTCCGAGGCTGTTAATCCTTTTATTCACCATCATAAGTGGGTTGGCTCGGGCCCCGGGAGCGCCAATTCCCGGACAACTAGGGCTACCAGTTGTCCCCGTGGGGGTTTATTATTATTATTATTATTATTATTATTATTATTATTGTCTCATCTATTTCATAGCAGGGCTGAGCCCGATTTAGTTTACCGCACGGACACAGTCAAGTGACGGTAAACTGTTTTTTCCTTGTTCTGGTCTGTCATGTGAACCGGAGAATGTGTGTGAGTGTGCGTGTATATTTGTGAGGGTATTTTTGTTCTTGTAGTGTGTATAAATGTATGTATGTTTATTGTGTTCAGCGACCTCGCCTTTTGGGTGATGTGTGTGGTGTTGTATTGTGTTGTGCTCGCTTTCGCGTTCGATGAGCGATTGGGACGTTCTCCGTCGGTTTTGAATAGTGTGCAATTTGGCCATGTGTGAGTCTTGTGAGTCTTACAATGGGTGAAGTGTTTTGTGTGAGGTTTTGATTTATTGGTGGTGGTACGTGTATGGGTGTTGTGGTTAATAAAGTTATACTATGTTGTGTTTCTTGTGAAGTGTTTTGTGTTTTGTTTGAGACATCTGATGGTCTTGATATTTGATCTTGTGTGAGGCTTGTTAACCGAGCAATGGGTGGTGTGTTATGTGTTTCGTTTCGATAAAGTGGGGGTGGTGCGTGTATGAGTGCTGTTGTAGTGTAAGTAATGATGTTGTGTTGTGATGAGTTTGTTTCTTGTGTATTGTTTTGTGTTTGGTTTGGAGAATGTGCTGATGTTGCGTGTGTGAGTGTTGTTGTAGATGTGCTGTGTTGTGTCGGGTATATTTCTTGCGTTATGTTTTGTGTGTGTAACTGTGTGTTGTGTGGGTGCTGGTGTGAAGTTTCCGTGTTTGGCATGAGTGTGTTTGCATTGGTCGGAGAGTATGTTGTGTTTGTTGTTGTTTGTTGAGCAGTGGTTAATGTTTGTGTTTGGAGAGTGCTGTGTCCCATAGAGAGAAACTTTCTCACTATACGGCAAGTATTAATTATAACTGCCTTTTGTAATTGTATGTATGTGTTTTTGTGTAGTTCAAGTGTATGCAGACTGTTGTGAAGTGTTGTTGGTATGACGCCTATTGAGCTTAGTATCACCGGAACGACAACAACTGATGTCATTTTCCATTGATTCCTCAGATCGACAGCTAGATCGGTGTATTTTGTTAGTTTTTCAGTGTGTGTAGACTGAAGGTTGTGTGTGTTGGGTACTGCAATGTCTATGAGGAATGTGGTTTTTGTGTGTTTGTGTATAAGTGTAATGTCTGGCCTGTTGTAGTGTACCGCCTTGTCTGTGATAATTGTTCTATCCCAATATAATTTGTGCGTGTTGTTTTCGAGAATTGAAGATGGAGTGTATTTGTAGTATGGTGAGTTGTCTGTTGTGAGTTTGTGTTTTATGGCGAGTTTTTGGTGTATTATTTTTGCTACCTGATCGTGTCTGTGTTTGTAATCTGTTTGGGTAAGACGTGAGCATGCTGATGTAATGTGTTGTATTGTTTCTGGTTTTTGTCGACATTGCCGACATAGGTCTGTTTGTTGTGCGTTGTCTTTGAGTATGTGTTTTTTGTAATTCAGTGTATGTATGATTTGATCCTGTATTGCAAACATGAAGCCCTCGGTTTCCGGAAAGATATTACACTTGGTCAACCAGGCTTGCGAAGCCTCTCGGTCAATACAGTCGTGACTAAGCTCATGAAAATACCTTCCATGTAAAACCTTCGTTTTCCATGTCTGCATGTTTGTGGATGTGTGTTGTGTTTTGGTTGGTGGAAGAGAGTTTTGTGTTGTGTGCATGTTAAGTGGCGTGTATGACTTGTCTGCGGATGTTATGGCATTGTGTAAGTGTGATGTGTGTGTTTTAGACAGGAAGTACTCGCGTAGGCTATGGAGCTGGCGATCGTGTAATAGTTGGATATCTGTGAGACCACGTCCTCCTAAAGACCGTGGTAAAACCAACCTGGCTGATGATGAGTGTATGTGGTGTATTCTGTGTTTTGTCATGATTGTTCGTGTTTTAATTTGTATGTTTTTAATGTCTGTGTTTGTCCACTTTATGATTCCGAAGGAATATGTGAGAAATGGTGTAGCGTATGTGTTGATGGCTCTAACGGTATTTCTACCATCAAGACCACTTTTGAGTATGTTTTGAATTCTTTGTATGTAGTGTTGTGTAAGTGTTTGTTTTATATCTGTGTGTGGGATGCCTTGTGATTGCAGCACACCAAGATAGCTGTAAAATTGTCCCTCCTCCATGGGGCTAATGACACCACCATTTTGCAGGTCAAATAAAACAGGCGTTCCTGGGTCAGCATGTATGTGTTGTGTTTTGCATTTGTCAGTACCGAATTCCATCCGGATGTCAGCAGAGAATATTTCAGTCAGTCGCATTAAATGTGGTAATTGTGTTTGGGTGGAGGCATACAGTTTCAAGTCATCCATGTAAAAAGGTGAGATATTTTATGGAATTCTTTGTCGAACTTTACCTTGAAACCGCATCCCGAATCTGTGAGTATATGTGATAGTGGATTAAGAGCGAGACAGAACCAAAGGGGGCTCAATGAGTCTCCCTGGAAGATACCTCGTCTAATGTGTATGGTATCTGTGGTAATGGTCGTGCTATTGTGTGTTAAATTTAGAGTGGTTGTCCATAACGACATGGCGTGTGTTAAAAATTGTATAATGTGTTCGTCAATTTTGTATAAATTCAATACTCTCTGAAGCCAGGAATGCGGCACGGAATCAAATGCTTTTTTGTAATCTATGTAAGCTGTGTACATGCTTCTGTTGTTGTGTTTGGCCTGTTCGATCACCACCGAGTCTATAATGAGTTGCTCCTTACAACCTCTTGATAGTTTCCGACAGCCCTTTTGCTCCTCTGCGAGAATGTTGTTGTCTGTAATGTGTGTGTAAATTTTTTGTGTGATGCATGAAGTGATTAACTTGTATAGTGTAGATAGACTTGTGATGGGTCTGTATTTTGTTGGATTTATTGCATCGTTATCCTTCGGTATCATATAAGTGATGCCCTTCATTAGAAAAGGAGGTGTTGTGTGAGGGTGTTGTATGAATTTTGTAAAATGTCTTGCGAGGTGTTCGTGTGTGCATGTAAAGTGTTTCAGCCAATAGTTGTGTATTTGATCCACGCCAGGGCTCTTCCAATTGTGTAAGTGTTGTGTAGCGTTGTGTATGTCTTTTGTAGTAATTGTTGTTTTTGTCATGAGTGTAATGTTGTTTGTTTTGTGGATTTCGTCTCCGATCCAACAGGTTTCAACATTGTGCTGAACTTCCTCGGACCAAAGACCAGACCAATATGTAAAAAGTGAGTGTTTTGTGGGTGGTTGTGTATCGTGCTGTGGTGTGTTGTTGTGTGTGAGTGATCGGTAGAAAAACTTTTGGTTGTATTGGAATTGAGTGTTGTGTATTTTTCGTTTGTGTGCATCTTTGTATCGTTTGAGTCGTGTAGAGTATACAGTGAGTTTTTGGTGTAGGGTATCCCTAAATTCCTCTTGAGCGGTGTTTTGTACATCGTATTTGGAGTGTATTCTGTATGTTGTTTTGATGTTTTGTATGTGTTTGGTGAGTTTTTGTGTACGCGTTCCTTGTATGTATTGTGTGATCCGGCCTAGGTCCCGCCTTATACTCGCAATACGAGAATTTAAACGCTTTTCCCAAGCCGGTACGCGTGTTTGTGAAGTGCGTGTGTTTCGTATGTTTAAGGGTGATGTTACCTTGAGACCATTACACCTAACTGCTGCAACAGCTCCGCAGTAAATGATGTTGTGTAAATCTGTAAATGTTGTGTCCTGTGATAAGTATTCTGGTAAAATGTAATTGTTAAGCGTGTTGACTATGTTGGTGAGATTGCGTGAATGGTGTAGTTTTGGTAGTTTGTGTTTCTGTGTGGGGTCTAAATTTGTGAATTCCGCCAATGCAGTGTTAAGTGAGTTTTGGATATGTGTGATGGATGTGTTATCGTTGCTATTGTTACTATTGTTATTTTCAGCTGTTTGTGTTGTCTGTGTGTCCATGTGTATTATGCCTGTGTTGTGTATGGTGTGTATTTGGTGGTGAACTTGTTGTCTAATTTGATTTTGTATTGTAAGGGGAATGAGTGTATGTGTGATAATTGTCCGGCGTTGATCGGCGAGTCGCTGTTCTGTGATGTGTGTAAGCTTTGTGTATTTTTGTGTGAATTGTTGGTATAGTTTTTGTCTGTATCCGGTTTTATCCTGTTCAAGTCGGGTCACTTCCAGGTAGGTTCGCAGTATGAACTGATTCATTTCGTCTGTCCACTTCATGCGTCTCCTGGAAGAATTGTCTGCGGTGGCCGTTTCCGTTTGCGGTAATGGAACATCCACAGGCAAATCATCACGGGTGTCTCGTCCGTCGTCGGCTGTAGCTTCTTTGGTGATGGGTGGCCGCCTGATCATCAACCCACCACCACCGGGTCGCATACTGTCACATCCAGCGGTGGCTCCAGATGTGCCCTGGCGATAACCCCCAGGCAGCGGCTGTTTTCCGAGGCTTTTAATCCTTTTATTCACCATCATAAGTGGGTTGGCTCGGGCCCCGGGAGCGCCAATTCCCGGACAACTAGGGCTACCAGTTGTCCCCGTGGGGGTTTATTATTATTATTATTATTATTATTATTATTATTATAAAATTTGAAATTAACGAATTCATGCCTGCCAAGGAGGGAGAGAGGATACAGGATTTACACCCCAGAGCCTCCCATCTCCTTGAGAGACATAAATCTTCACAAGGCAGCTACGTCTTTTGAAGAAAGTTCACTGACTTGTGGCCGTGTAGTCTGTACGTCCGTCAGTCCACGCGACGTCTGTTGGTCCGTCTGTTTTCCGAGTCGGTGGTACGTAAGTCTGTCTAATGTCCTGGTCAAGCAGGCTCCGTCCCTGCACCGCAGCGATGTGGAACCTACTAAAATAAAGAAAAAAAAATAGAGAAAAAGAAACTTCAAGGGCTGTTACTTGAAGACAGTCTGATGCGATCTCAATGTACGAAGGGTGCCTATAATGACAGCCTTCTGCATAGAAGAGATAAGGTGACGAAGATGAGACCTGCAGACCGGAATTTGAGATAGATTCGTCTCGAGAGTGGGACGAATTCCGCCTAGGCAACCGATAATGAGGACAACCATTTTGACTGAGTAGCCAGGGTGTAGTTGTCGTAGTTCTTGTAAGAGATCAAGATATTTAGTCCGTTTTTGCTCCTCCTTCGTGACTATGTTCGTTTCTGCAGGCGCAGAGAACTCGATGACGTACATAGTCTTAGATAAGATATCCTGGAGCACTATATCAGGCTTAGTAGCAGAGAGCTGCCTGGTAGTTGGGAACGAGAAATTCCAGAAGATAATGCATTTCTCGTTCTTGACGACGGACTCGATCTCGCCTGGAGCATATGGTAGAACTGGCGTAGGGTCCACTTCATACTTGTGTCTCAAGAAGTAGTACAGCACGCGGAGGGCAGCGTTATGGCGATGTATGTAGGTGTTCGTGGCATAAGAAGGACATGCCGAGATAAGGTGCATCAGCGTCTCCGGCTGAGATTTGCACGCTCTGCACATAGTGGTGGAGACTGCTTCTTTACATACATACTTTTGGTGAGTTAGCGTCGCTATCACACCATCTTGGGCAGCGATGATAAAGCCTTCTGTTTCGGACTTGAGTCCAGCTGATCGGAGGAAAGAGAACGTAAGATCAACGGAAAGACTACAGGTGTCAAGATGACGGTAGAACATTCCCTGATGGTCGCGATTCCGATGATCTTCGAAGAGGGAGCGTATTTCAGCTCGTTTCACAGCTGAACGAAGTCGAGATTTGGAGAGAAGGATCACGTTATCATCAAGATCACGATTAGACGGATCAAAAACAAGGCCCAATTTAGACGCTGCATGTTGTGCTGCAGAGAACAAGAATGCTCCTCTACCCTGTAACTCATGATCGCGCACGAGTTCCATAAGAGGGTCTGAACTGTTTATGACCTGACAAGCTATTCCTAAAACTACCCTATCATGTAGACATTCAACGGATAGGAGACCTCTACCTCCTTGCTGGCGTGGGAGGTAATTACGCGGTACAGAAGCACGTGGGTGCAAACTACGATTGACGTTCATGAGTTTGCGAGTGCCTCTGTCAAGTTCCTTAAGCTCCTCTATTGTCCATTTGATGGAACCAAAAGAATAGAGAAGGATGGGTATTGCAAGCATATTAGTAGCACGGATCTTATGGATCCCAGACAATTCTGATTGCCAGATTTGTCGAAGACGGTGCCTATACCTGCCGCGAAGAGCTTCCTTGACAGTAGACACACTTTGAATGTGGTTTTCACCGACACCCAAATATGTGTAGAGCTCTTCTTCATCGAGATGTTTCACGATGCTTCCATCTGTGAGCTGCACGTCTGCATCGTAATCAGGGACACGACCCCTCTTACAATGAATGACGGCACATTTATCGAGTCCAAATTCCATGCCAATAGCCTTCGTGTACTGATGGACAGCTTTGAGAGCTTGAGATAGACTGCTCTCAGAAGAAGCATAAAGTTTCAGGTCATCCATATAGAATAGATGAGTTACCTGATGCTTCCTATCTGCCGGGGGGCCACAACGGTAACCAGTTTCTTCTCGCAAGCGCAAGGAAAGGGGCATAAGGGAGATGCAGAATAAAAGCGGGCTAAGGCTGTCGCCTTGATAGACACCACGCTTATACGTTACCAGATCTGTTGAGACAGTACGTTTACCACATCTAATGGTAAACTTGGTCTTCCACAAAGGTAACAGCTCTTCGATGCATCTGATGATATCGGGGTGAATTTTCAAACATTTGAGCAGCACCAATATGAGTTGGTGAGAGGTAGTGTCAAATGCTTTCCTATAATCCACCCAGGCCATACTCAGGTCGCGTTGATATTGACGAGCGTCTTGACAGATACATCTGTCAACAAGAAGATTATCTTTGCAACCTGATATACCTCGTTTGGAGCCGCGTTGCTCGTATATCATCTGCCAAACCGGTTCTATGGTTGTGAGTATGCGTTCATTAAGAATGGAGGTGAACGCTTTGTACACGGTATTGAGACATGTAATCGGGCGATAATTGCTCGGAACTGAAAGGTCTCCTTTCTTGGGAATCAAAACTTTATTATTATTATTATTATTATTATTATTATTATTATTTTGATATATTTATTATTCTAAACTTAGTCTATATATTTTATACAAAAAACAAATATTACTCAGTTGTAAGTTAACTTTAGTGTTGAACGTTCGGTAACGTATATTTTGCTTAGTATTTGAAAATATAACGGTAAGTGTAAAAATTTTTTAAATATTATTGTGAAACTTAAATATAATTTTTTTGAAAGATGGACACCTACGAACAAAATGTTATGCAGACGCTAAACGCGGTACCTCAAGGTGGTAGCACGGATATGATGAAGAAAGTGGAGAGAGCGTTGAGGCTCATCAAGACGGCGGAAGCCGAGCGATGGATGGTACTTAATAAGCAGAACATCCGCTTATTGAAAAAGATGTTGATGTTGAAGAAAGAAAATCCTCTGCGTCTTGAAGCTAATATTGGACTTTGTAAATCATACCAGCGGCAACTTCACCGACTGCGATTAGATTTAGTTAAGCAAGGTGGTGGAGTCACCAAAAAACAAAATCGACATCTAATCTGGGAGACAATTGAAGCCCACCACCAGGGCAGGGTGAAGACTGGTATGATTACAAATTTGGATTATAAAGATCCAAATATATTTTTCAAACGGGCATTTCCAATGTTTAGAAGACACGTTCGGCGTGAGCTAGTGAAGCATCCCCTCAAGGTAAGTAAAATTTAAGATTTATAATTTAAATAGTCTAATGAGATCTTGAATTTTATTTCAGGTGTACATTATGTTCACGGGCAATTTCATTAAGCCTAGCACCAAAGAGGAGGATTTGAAAACTTTTATAACGTCGGCCAAGGAAATGTATCTGACAACGGACATGCAGGAGTGGTACACTGATCATGTCAAAAACTATTTGCTGAAAAAATTGGAAGAATTCCAGGAACGCGACAGCGGTTGGGCTCTTGACATGATCATAAATATTCGAGGCCACATGAATAAGAGTAGATAAGCTATGCCGATCCGGGCTCACTTTGGGTCATTTTTACATGTTATTTCTTATGGGAAATTCTAAGGTTCATTTTGCACTTTTTTGTTCCTTTTTATGTAATGCTGGTTGCCTAACCTTAACGCATACTTATTATTAATGTATGTATATTGTATTCAATTACAACTCATCTGAATCACACTTGTTAACACACTTACATCATACTCTTTACTTACCATTATTTGTAATTTAGCATATGTAGTGTACGTTGATATAATTGTCAACATAACTTCTTCATGTATTAACAGCGAATATTATTAATATTATATGGATTGCTTAAAAAAATTTTACTTACTACTATAAGATTTGAACACGGGCCCTCATAAGTGGAAGTCTACTATGCTAACCACTCCCCCACAAGACCTTGTTACAACATACACAAAAAAAGTTAATAACTTAAAAACGTTTTTACAAAAAAAATTTAAAATATTATATTCATGAAGGTCAACAACTGTTATTAATTAATATTCAAGTATATTATTTATACATAGTTTTCAATAAAATCTTTTTGAATGTAATTTGATATTTAATTGTTTGTTACGTATATATTTAAACATTTTAGTAGAAATCATTAATTTGATTCCCATTTCTTAACTTTTTCTCACATCCAAATGTATGTATGTATTATATATTTTTTATTTAAAGGAATATGATTAATTTTTCCAATAATAAAACTTATGAATTATTATTATTTAACATTCACAACTATAAATGCAACTTATTTAGGCTAATTCAAAGGTACCTCACCTACTAATTATGCAGCATTTTACAAGCGAGACCATCTGAACATAATTAATTTATAAAACTAATTGTGTATTATAAAAACATCATGAAGATCATTACCAAATGTAATTAAAAGCATTTTTTCTCCAGAAACTTACCTGCAATAACATCTACATAAAAAATTAGAAGCTCATCTGTAATAATGTTTAGATACAAATTTGTATCAAGGGAATATTATTTAAAGTGTTTTGTAAAAAGAAACTCAATTACATTATTTAGATTTTTATTTTATTAGTAAAAAATATTGATATACAGTATAATAATATTAATATATACTAAATTATAAATAGATAGATAATTTACAAGGTAATAATAATTCAATGGTTAAAGGAAACTAATACATTTTTTAATTTATTGGTAAACAATTGATATACAATACAATAATATTAATACTAAATTATAAATAGATAATTAATTTATAAGATAACAATTCTATTGCTAAAAGAAAACTCTAATTAATTTGTTTAATTATATGTAAATAATTTAATATATAAGTTTCTGCAAGTCCTATGACAAATTTTAAAATATACGATTTTTTTTTTTATAAATGAGCATATATTCAATTTCTTTTAGAGGTTATAAAAATTAATTTTACGTTACACACACAATCACACCTCAATGAGATGACATTTTAAAAATCAACAAAAAAAAAACATTTTAACATAATATTAAATAGGTAATAATTAATTAATTAATTAAAGTTTACACTGATTTTTTAATAATATTGAGATTATTGAGATAACTTATGAATTCAAGAATTTCACTACAAATGATATTAGCATCGACCTCTTCAATGAATAAGTGATATTGTCATGCTCACGAATTAACTATACATTTTTTCTTTTTGATGCAAGGTTCATCTATATATTCAGCTTTTCGTTTATAGGTTGTAGTATTCAAAGAATAGTGACCCCAGGGTAGTGTATCATAGGAACCAGGTATAATATATCGCTTATCATCATAAGGGCTTAGAGCAATTTTTGTCTGAGTTTGGGTGTAAAGCTTAAGTTTATCAGATTTTATGAGGTTTTGATCAACTGATATCTCTTTAAATTCCTCCAAACATTCAACATAATCTTCAAATGTTATTTTCGTACTAAGAACTGACCTTTTAACTCCCTTAGCTTTTTTTGTTAACCCAAGATTATTTGATTCTTGTTTAATATTCCCATGATTAAATATAGAATCATCAAGCGATTTTGTTTGTTTTTCTAGAGGGGTTGCCATTTTTAATGTATATAATTTTGATCGTAATCCTACAAAATGAGTCATAGGAGTTCCATTGTTTTCATCCTTCATCATACCAAGCACTTTCTTATTAACGCAAGGTATATTATAAACATTAGAAGGATGGTAATCACTGGTATCAAAATACTTGCGACAATCTCTTTTTATCATTTCATAAGGATCATGGTTTTTAATTTCGTAAATAACCGAGTCAGTATCTGTATAGGTAGCGGTAGAATCATCACCCAGCTGTGGAATCATATAGCCATAATGAAAATCATAAATTGTAGTTTTAGCTAAATCTAAGATTGCCATACCAATATACAAAGGCTTATTGAAGAATATATCCATCTTTTTCAACTCAATGGCCACCAAGTTTGAATTGAAAATTGTACAAGAATGAAATTGGGGTTTAGATATATAAGCTTCTGCCCCATATCGACCCTCCCATTTTGTAACAAGCTTTACATTAGAATGTTTCCTAATATTTTCCATTGTTTTTCCAAAGACGGCATTGTTCATTAATTTATACAAATTTTTCTCAAAATCATTATTAGCATTCTTTCGTAGTTTGGTATTTAAATCAATATATGATTGAAGCCAAGGCGACTGTTTAAATTTTAAAACTTTATGAATTTTTTCTAATTTTAGCCCATTGTTTAATGCCTGCTTCAATGTTCTATAATGAATTACATATCGCTCTTTATCATGAAGAGTACCCATCAATTTACTCTGTTTAGAATTAGGTGCTGATCTATGTTCAGGGCAAAAAGGTAAATCCTTATGTTTATCATGAAGTTTTTCAGGATATTTGAGATCAACTTCTAAGAAATATCCATTATCGGCATCATCCGAAATCATTGAAACATCAATATTTGTATCACACCACTCAAAACCACTGTAAGGAAGACACTGACTCATCGCCCATCCATATTGATTGTTAATGTCTAAATAAAGTAAATGCACTTCAGGCTTGGATGAATCAAATCCTGAAACGTATTTATTATTCGCTGTAGAACGTCGTTTCATACATTGACTCAAACCACAGCGAATTCCTCGTTCAACAAACATCATCATATCTATATCAGTCAACAATTCGAGCTCAATATTTGTATACTTCAACATACATTCCCACGTATATCCCGCTAATGTATAGTAATTTCCCGGGTCAAGGTTGTATGTAGACAGGCAGGTTGCTCTAAACGTTTCGAAAATATCCGTAAGTAGCATTATATCCGTTTCCATATAGAGATCTACATAATCACCTAAATTTGAACAATTAAATGCTGACCAAACGTTTTGCGCATGATGATACATTTGTCTAGAACACTGTTTCTCCTCCAATCGATTATAGAATGCTTCTATGTTCGATAGTTGAGTGTAATTAAATTTATCAAACGAATCAACAAAATCATATGGCATTACACCTTTCTTTGTCAACAATTGAAACTGATTTTCCGAAATTTTAGAAAAATGCTTCCTCATGTTGGGAAATTCCAACAAGTATGATGCTAGCTTATCGAGGGAAGACGCTAAAAATCTATACGAATCTATGAAACGGAATTTAATAGATGAATCATCAATGTTTTTGGTAAAAGAAATATATTTTTCTTTAGTAACAGGTAGTAGTTCAACGCGTCCACCAATCTTTGTTGCAACATCCTCCACAATCAATATACCATCATAATTCGACATATTACGGAAAACTACAGGAACCACATGACTGTCTTGATAGTTAATATTACATGTGCGGGACCTCTATAATTAGTTCCATCTCTATATCCACCACTTTTCGACATAAGATGAAAATGGTCTCGAACTTTTTTCTCTCCATCAACAAACGGCTTATTGCATATATGACAACATGATGATTTTAGAAAATCTTCCTCTTCAATGATAGTTAATGGATCCATCTCATATGAACATAAAAATATTGTTTCTACTTCTTCAGATATTCGCATCAATTCCTTTGTAAACCAATCCATACAATCCATTCCCCGATATGAACGATAATATGATAGGGAATCATCATAAGCACATTTAAAATAATACCCCACAACAGCAGGTATATGTTTTTGATATCGAATTTTATCATCCATTGGTTCCAATACACTTTCAATGTCTGCGTAGATAATAAAAGGTGTTTTCTCTTTATTTTTAAAATTTTTAAACTTTAAAATATTTTCTCCAACTTTCGGCATTCTTATCGCACATTCATTTATTTTCTTACAATTCTCATAATGGGTGTTCAATTTTTCTTCCGTGTAGAAATAATGTAAGCATCGCTCACAGAAAAACTTTTTGTGACCTTGTTTATTCAGTTGAGTTGAAACCAAACGGGATAGATTTTTAATCCAAACGTAATGATAACGAGTAGGTAATAAATTATCATTACAATCATCCCCAATATCATCATAATGATTCTGAATCATCAATAAGTTTATATGTTTAGTCATTTTATTTTTGCTCAGATAGCATGGTACAACATTAAAGTTTTTTCGATGTTTCTTCAGTACATAAACATTTATCGATACTTCATTTTGATTTTCAAAATTTGGAATCTGCTTCAAGGTCATAGGGAATTGGATACTTTTCAATTTCAATACCTTTGAATAATGTGAGTATCTTAATACTCGATCATGATTCTTCTCAACAGGATACAATGCTGACGTCACAGCCCACGCAAAGCATGCATTATCATCATTCTTTACGTTTATACAAGCTTCTAGTCGTTTGATTTGGGTAGGTAGTTCAATATATGACGATCCAAGTAATGGTGTATATTTATTTATATTAACACCAAGGTTAATAATGTTTACTAGAGTCCAACCACTGTTGCGTTCCTCGAATTCTTCCAAATCACGTGTTATCGGACCGACAACATTCTTCCCAAACCATTCATTCACATCAGTATTCTGATATATTGGATTATTTGAAGTAGTGAAGTATTTGTGTTCAGTTATCATTTTGTTTGCAGATACAATTTGAAATTCTCCACAGAAAATAACGTTAACTTTTATAGCTTCATGAATTTTCAGAACGTTACTTATTCTTCGTCGAAAAAGTGCTTCACAATCCTTCAAAAATGCTTTAGGATCTTTATGTTTCAGATTACTAATAATACCAGTTCTAAGCCGACTCTCAAATGCAGATAGGGAATCATCCCATCGTACTCTCTTTACAGCCGTCTCTTTTCGACTTTGAACACCTGCCTCGTGCTTTAACATACACTTAAGATTGCAACGATAACTTTTTACAAGAGCCAAGTTTGCTAACAAATTTTGCTTTTTACCAACAGATTTTGCAGCTTTCAATTTTTTACATATCCGTCGAACAGCAATATTGCAATTTTTCAATCCATCTCCAATATTCAATTTATTAGCAGTCATGGTGTCGATAGATTTTATTTTCTCCAACAAAGTAGACATTGAGTACATCATTTTCACTGTATGAAACCTAGAAATGATATAAGAAAAAATAGGTTTTAATCCTATAATATATAAACAATAATTATAATTCAAATACATGAAGATAAACGAACTTTTACAAATATTACTGATATTATCACATAGAAAAAATAAAATTTTATATATATGTGTACAGTAATGCTGAACCTAAAACATAATTTTGTAATAGTTTAGATTTTCATATAAACCAAACATTCTCAATATCTATGTTTTATATACCTAAATCATATAGATAACTGCCCGTTTTGTAAGCGGGTCTTACAGATATCATGATTTGATACAATCACCCATATAGAGCTACTTCATTAATACACAGATAGAAAACGTTGATTTTAATAGTATACAATCTAATCGAAACAATAAAACTATTTCATTTTTCACTTTACTTCAAACCCTTTACGACTCTAAGATCCTATAAGTAGCTCAATTTTCATATAAACCAAACATTCTCAATATCTATGTTTTATATACCTAAATCATATAGATAACTGCCCGTTTTGTAAGCGGGTCTTACAGATTTCATGATTTGATACAATCACCCATATAGAGCTACTTCATTAATACACAGATAGAAAACGTTGATTTTAATAGTATACAATCTAATCCAAACAAAAATATATTCTAGTTTTCACTTCGCTTTATCATTACAAAGTAATAGATAGATGACGTGTTCGTGTTATGAAACTTACCTTACAACAACAATAATCAACAGTTATATATTTTTTAAGACACACAAACTTTACAACAATGTTCACGATATATAACACACTTTTATTATAATAATTTTTAAGGCACTTTTATTATGATTATTAATAACTTGTTCACTTTCACTGTAAATATTCAACTGAGTCAGGTCAAGGAAATAACTCTGCTTATATACGTTTTTCAAAATTGAAATATTTGAACATGTTTTGACATGTAAAAAATTGTTCTAGAACATTATTTTATAGTTTAACAATTTGAAAAATAGATTATATATAATAGACAAGAAAGTTTTTATAAATAATAGTTGTTACATTTCCATTTTTAATGTTTTTTTTTTGTTTTTTTTGTTTTTTTTTTTTTTCAAAGTAAGCAATATGACACTTGAAATTTACATAATAAAAATACATGTTCAAACTTGTTTGAATCGACTTTGATCTTAAAATAATTTTACACGTGTACTTTAGTCAGCAATTTTCAAGAATATGTTGAAATAGATTTGACCTTGAAAAATATGATATCATCAACCTGTTACAAGTTCAAACTTGTTTGAATCGACTTAAAATAATTTTACATGTGTCAAGACACGTGACCGGATGTTAATATTTTTTTATTGAATCAGCAAATATTTTTTTTTTTTTTTAATGAAATAAGATGAATCAGCAGTGTAATTTTATAAATCACAAGTATGTTCACAAAAGCGGTCCACTATGACAAATTTTTATTGTTACAAGTATGTTCATAAAAACGGTCCACTATGAAATAAGACCTTTTTTATCAATATATGAATCGTGTAAAGAGTCGAACCCTAACCACCGGACTTTAAATTTGGAGCTAAGACCTTTTCCACTAAATAAATGTTTGGATCGTGAACTTTTTGTAATTCTTCGGCATAGAAACCACCCTATATATCTTCGTTGCTGTAATCCTTCAATAAATATGCAGGTCTGTTTCTAAACAGGTCTGTTTCTAAACAGGTCTCTTTCTAAACAGGTCTGTTTCTAAACAGGTCTGTTTCTAAACAGGTCTCTTTCTAAACAGGTCTGTTTCTAAACAGGTCTGTTTCTAAACAGGTCTGTTTCTAAACAGGTCTGTATCTAAACAGGTCTCTTTCTACACAGGTCTCTTTCTAAACAGGTCTGTTTCTAAACAGGTCTGTATCTAAACAGGTCTCTTTCTAAACAGGTCTGTATCTAAACAGGTCTGTTTCTAAACAGGTCTGTTTCTAAACAGGTCTCTTTCTAAACAGGTCTGTTTCTAAACAGGTCTGTTTCTAAACAGGTCTGTTTCTAAACAGGTCTGTTTCTAAACAGGTCTGTATCTAAACAGGTCTCTTTCTAAACAGGTCTGTTTCTAAACAGGTCTGTTTCTAAACAGGTCTGTTTCTAAACAGGTCTCTTTCTAAACAGGTCTCTTTCTAAACAGGTCTGTTTCTAAACAGGTCTGTTTCTAAACAGGTCTCTTTCTAACCAGGTCTGTTTCTAAACAGGTCTGTTTCTAAACAGGTCTCTTTCTAAACGGGTCTGTTTCTAAACAGGTCTCTTTCTAAACAGGTCTCTTTCTAAACAGGTCTGTTTCTAAACAGGTCTGTTTCTAAACAGGTCTGTTTCTAAACAGGTCTGTATCTAAACAGGTCTCTTTCTAAACAGGTCTATTTCTAAACAGGTCTGTTTCTAAACAGGTCTGTATCTAAACAGGTCTCTTTCTAAACAGGCCTCTTTCTAAACAGGTCTGTTTCTAAACAGGTCTGTTTCTAAACAGGTCTCTTTCTAAACAGGTCTGTTTCTAAACAGGTCTGTTTCTAAACAGGTCTGTTTCTAAACAGGTCTGTTTCTAAACAGGTGTGTATCTAAACAGGTCTCTTTCTAAACAGGTCTGTTTCTAAACAGGTCTGTTTCTAAACAGGTCTGTTTCTAAACAGGTCTCTTTCTAAACAGGTCTCTTTCTAAACAGGTCTGTTTCTAAACAGGTCTGTTTCTAAACAGGTCAGTTTCTAAACAGGTCTGTTTCTAAACAGGTCTGTTTCTAAACAGGTCTGTTTCTAAACAGGTCTCTTTCTAAACATACCTGTTTAGAAACAGACCTGTTTAGAAACAGACCTGTTTAGAAAGAGACCTGTTTAGAAAGAGACCTGTTTAGAAACAGACCTGTTTAGAAAGAGACCTGTTTAGAAACAGACCTGTTTAGAAACAGACCTGTTTAGAAAGAGACCTGTTTAGAAACAGACCTGTTTAGAAACAGACCTGATTAGAAACAGACCTGTTTAGAAACAGACCTGTTTAGAAACAGACCTGATTAGAAACAGACCTGTTTAGAAACAGACCTGTTTAGAAAGAAACCTGTTTAGATACAGACCTGTTTAGAAACAGACCTGTTTAGAAACAGACCTGTTTAGAAACAGACCTGTTTAGAAACAGACCTGTTTAGAAACAGACCTGTTTAGAAAGAGACCTGTTTAGAAAGAGACCTGTTTAGAAACAGACCTGTTTAGAAACAGACCTGTTTAGAAAGAGACCTGTTTAGAAAGAGACCTGTTTAGATACAGACCTGTTTAGAAACAGACCTGTTTAGAAAGAGACCTGTTTAGAAAGAGACCTGTTTAGATACAGACCTGTTTAGAAACAGACCTGTTTAGAAACAGACCTGTTTAGAAACAGACCTGTTTAGAAAGAGACCTGTTTAGAAACAGACCTGTTTAGAAACAGACCTGTTTAGAAAGAGACCTGTTTAGAAACAGACCTGTTTAGAAACAGACCTGCATATTTATTGAAGGATTACAGCAACGAAGATATATAGGGTGGTTTCTATGCCGAAGAATTACAAAAAGTTCACGATCCAAACATTTATTTAGTGGAAAAGGTCTTAGCTCCAAATTTAAAGTCCGGTGGTTAGGGTTCGACTCTTTACACGATTCATATATTGATAAAAAAGGTCTTATTTCATAGTGGACCGTTTTTATGAACATACTTGTAACAATAAAAATTTGTCATAGTGGACCGCTTTTGTGAACATACTTGTGATTTATAAAATTACACTGCTGATTCATCTTATTTCATTAAAAAAAAAAAAAAAATATTTGCTGATTCAATAAAAAAATATTAACATCCGGTCACGTGTCTTGACACATGTAAAATTATTTTAAGTCGATTCAAACAAGTTTGAACTTGTAACAGGTTGATGATATCATATTTTTCAATGTCAAATCTATTTCAACATATTCTTGAAAATTGCTGACTAAAGTACACGTGTAAAATTATTTTAAGATCAAAGTCGATTCAAACAAGTTTGAACATGTATTTTTATTATGTAAATTTCAAGTGTCATATTGCTTACTTTAAAAAAAAAAAAAAACAAAAAAAACAAAAAAAAAACATTAAAAATGGAAATGTAACAACTATTATTTATAAAAACTTTCTTGTCTATTATATATAATCTATTTTTCAAATTGTTAAACTATAAAATAATGTTCTAGAACAATTTTTTACATGTCAAAACATGTTCAAATATTTCAATTTTGAAAAACGTATATAAGCAGAGTTATTTCCTTGACCTGACTCAGTTGAATATTTACAGTGAAAGTGAACAAGTTATTAATAATCATAATAAAAGTGCCTTAAAAATTATTATAATAAAAGTGTGTTATATATCGTGAACATTGTTGTAAAGTTTGTGTGTCTTAAAAAATATATAACTGTTGATTATTGTTGTTGTAAGGTAAGTTTCATAACACGAACACGTCATCTATCTATTACTTTGTAATGATAAAGCGAAGTGAAAACTAGAATATATTTTTGTTTGGATTAGATTGTATACTATTAAAATCAACGTTTTCTATCTGTGTATTAATGAAGTAGCTCTATATGGGTGATTGTATCAAATCATGATATCTGTAAGACCCGCTTACAAAACGGGCAGTTATCTATATGATTTAGGTATATAAAACATAGATATTGAGAATGTTTGGTTTATATGAAAATTGAGCTACTTATAGGATCTTAGAGTCGTAAAGGGTTTGAAGTAAAGTGAAAAATGAAATAGTTTTATTGTTTCGATTAGATTGTATACTATTAAAATCAACGTTTTCTATCTGTGTATTAATGAAGTAGCTCTATATGGGTGATTGTATCAAATCATGATATCTGTAAGACCCGCTTACAAAACGGGCAGTTATCTATATGATTTAGGTATATAAAACATAGATATTGAGAATGTTTGGTTTATATGAAAATCTAAACTATTACAAAATTATGTTTTAGGTTCAGCATTACTGTACACATATATATAAAATTTAATTTTTTCTATGTGATAATATCAGTAATATTTGTAAAAGTTCGTTTATCTTCATGTATTTGAATTATAATTATTGTTTATATATTATAGGATTAAAACCTATTTTTTCTTATATCATTTCTAGGTTTCATACAGTGAAAATGATGTACTCAATGTCTACTTTGTTGGAGAAAATAAAATCTATCGACACCATGACTGCTAATAAATTGATTATTAGAGATGGCTTGAAAAATTGCAATATTGCTGTTCGACGGATATGTAAAAAATTGAAAGCTGCAAAATCTGTTGGTAAAAAGCAAAATTTGTTAGCAAACTTGGCTCTTGTAAAAAGTTATCGTTGCAATCTTAAGTGTATGTTAAAGCACGGAGCAGGTGTTCAAAGTCGAAAAGAGACGGCTGTAAAGAGAGTACGATGGGATGATTCCCTATCTGCATTTGAGAGTCGGCTTAGAACTGGTATTATTAGTAATCTGAAACATAAAGATCCTAAAGCATTTTTGAAGGATTGTGAAGCACTTTTTCGACGAAGAATAAGTAACGTTCTGAAAATTCATGAAGCTATAAAAGTTAACGTTATTTTCTGTGGAGAATTTCAAATTGTATCTGCAAACAAAATGATAACTGAACACAAATACTTCACTACTTCAAATAATCCAATATATCAGAATACTGATGTGAATGAATGGTTTGGGAAGAATGTTGTCGGTCCGATAACACGTGATTTGGAAGAATTCGAGGAACGCAACAGTGGTTGGACTCTAGTAAACATTATTAACCTTGGTGTTAATATAAATAAATATACACCATTACTTGGATCGTCATATATTGAACTACCTACCCAAATCAAACGACTGGAAGCTTGTATAAACGTAAAGAATGATGATAATGCATGCTTTGCGTGGGCTGTGACGTCAGCATTGTATCCTGTTGAGAAGAATCATGATCGAGTATTAAGATACTCACATTATTCAAAGGTATTGAAATTGAAAAGTATCCAATTCCCTATGACCTTGAAGCAGATTCCAAATTTTGAAAATCAAAATGAAGTATCGATAAATGTTTATGTACTGAAGAAACATCGAAAAAACTTTAATGTTGTACCATGCTATCTGAGCAAAAATAAAATGACTAAACATATAAACTTATTGATGATTCAGAATCATTATGATGATATTGGGGATGATTGTAATGATAATTTATTACCTACTCGTTATCATTACGTTTGGATTAAAAATCTATCCCGTTTGGTTTCAACTCAACTGAATAAACAAGGTCACAAAAAGTTTTTCTGTGAGCGATGCTTACATTATTTCTACACGGAAGAAAAATTGAACACCCATTATGAGAATTGTAAGAAAATAAATGAATGTGCGATAAGAATGCCGAAAGTTGGAGAAAATATTTTAAAGTTTAAAAATTTTAAAAATAAAGAGAAAACACCTTTTATTATCTACGCAGACATTGAAAGTGTATTGGAACCAATGGATGATAAAATTCGATATCAAAAACATATACCTGCTGTTGTGGGGTATTATTTTAAATGTGCTTATGATGATTCCCTATCATATTATCGTTCATATCGGGGAATGGATTGTATGGATTGGTTTACAAAGGAATTGATGCGAATATCTGAAGAAGTAGAAACAATATTTTTATGTTCATATGAGATGGATCCATTAACTATCATTGAAGAGGAAGATTTTCTAAAATCATCATGTTGTCATATATGCAATAAGCCGTTTGTTGATGGAGAGAAAAAAGTTCGAGACCATTTTCATCTTATGTCGAAAAGTGGTGGATATAGAGATGGAACTAATTATAGAGGTCCCGCACATGTAATATTAACTATCAAGACAGTCATGTGGTTCCTGTAGTTTTCCGTAATATGTCGAATTATGATGGTATATTGATTGTGGAGGATGTTGCAACAAAGATTGGTGGACGCGTTGAACTACTACCTGTTACTAAAGAAAAATATATTTCTTTTACCAAAAACATTGATGATTCATCTATTAAATTCCGTTTCATAGATTCGTATAGATTTTTAGCGTCTTCCCTCGATAAGCTAGCATCATACTTGTTGGAATTTCCCAACATGAGGAAGCATTTTTCTAAAATTTCGGAAAATCAGTTTCAATTGTTGACAAAGAAAGGTGTAATGCCATATGATTTTGTTGATTCGTTTGATAAATTTAATTACACTCAACTATCGAACATAGAAGCATTCTATAATCGATTGGAGGAGAAACAGTGTTCTAGACAAATGTATCATCATGCGCAAAACGTTTGGTCAGCATTTAATTGTTCAAATTTAGGTGATTATGTAGATCTCTATATGGAAACGGATATAATGCTACTTACGGATATTTTCGAAACGTTTAGAGCAACCTGCCTGTCTACATACAACCTTGACCCGAGAAATTACTATACATTAGCGGGATATACGTGGGAATGTATGTTGAAGTATACAAATATTGAGTTCGAATTGTTGACTGATATAGATATGATGATGTTTGTTGAACGAGGAATTCGCGGTGGTTTGAGTCAATGTATGAAACGACGTTCTACAGCGAATAATAAATACGTTTCAGGATTTGATTCATCCAAGCCTGAAGTGCATTTACTTTATTTAGACATTAACAATCAATATGGATGGGCGATGAGTCAGTGTCTTCCTTACAGTGGTTTTGAGTGGTGTGATACAAATATTGATGTTTCAATAATTTCGGATGATGCCGATAATGGATATTTCTTAGAAGTTGATCTCAAATATCCTGAAAAACTTCATGATAAACATAAGGATTTACCTTTTTGCCCTGAACATAGATCAGCACCTAATTCTAAACAGAGTAAATTGATGGGTACTCTTCATGATAAAGAGCGATATGTAATTCATTATAGAACATTGAAGCAGGCATTAAACAATGGGCTAAAATTAGAAAAAATTCATAAAGTTTTAAAATTTAAACAGTCGCCTTGGCTTCAATCATAATTATATTGATTTAAATACCAAACTACGAAAGAATGCTAATAATGATTTTGAGAAAAATTTGTATAAATTAATGAACAATGCCGTCTTTGGAAAAACAATGGAAAATATTAGGAAACATTCTAATGTAAAGCTTGTTACAAAATGGGAGGGTCGATATGGGGCAGAAGCTTATATATCTAAACCCCAATTTCATTCTTGTACAATTTTCAATTCAAACTTGGTGGCCATTGAGTTGAAAAAGATGGATATATTCTTCAATAAGCCTTTGTATATTGGTATGGCAATCTTAGATTTAGCTAAAACTACAATTTATGATTTTCATTATGGCTATATGATTCCACAGCTGGGTGAAGATTCTACCGCTATCTATACAGATACTGACTCGGTTATTTACGAAATTAAAAACCATGATCCTTATGAAATGATAAAAAGAGATTGTCACAAGTATTTTGATACCAGTGATTACCATCCTTCTAATGTTTATAATATACCTTGCGTTAATAAGAAAGTGCTTGGTATGATGAAGGATGAAAACAATGGAACTCCTATGACTCATTTTGTAGGATTACGATCAAAATTATATACATTAAAAATGGCAACCCCTCTAGAAAAACAAACAAAATCGCTTGATGATTCTATATTTAATCATGGGAATATTAAACAAGAATCAAATAATCTTGGGTTAACAAAAAAAGCTAAGGGAGTTAAAAGGTCAGTTCTTAGTACGAAAATAACATTTGAAGATTATGTTGAATGTTTGGAGGAATTTAAAGAGATATCAGTTGATCAAAACCTCATAAAATCTGATAAACTTAAGCTTTACACCCAAACTCAGACAAAAATTGCTCTAAGCCCTTATGATGATAAGCGATATATTATACCTGGTTCCTATGATACACTACCCTGGGGTCACTATTCTTTGAATACTACAACCTATAAACGAAAAGCTGAATATATAGATGAACCTTGCATCAAAAAGAAAAAATGTATAGTTAATTCGTGAGCATGACAATATCACTTATTCATTGAAGAGATCGATGCTAATATCATTTATAGTGAAATTCTTGAATTCATAAGTTATCTCAATAATCTCAATATTATTAAAAAATCAGTGTAAACTTTAATTAATTAATTAATTATTACCTATTTAATATTATGTTAAAATGTTTTTTTTTTGTTGATTTTTAAAATGTCATCTCATTGAGGTGTGATTGTGTGTGTAACGTAAAATTAATTTTTATAACCTCTAAAAGAAATTGAATATATGCTCATTTATAAAAAAAAAAATCATATGTTTTAAAATTTGTCATAGGACTTGCAGAAACTTATATATTAAATTATTTACATATAATTAAACAAATTAATTAGAGTTTTCTTTTAGCAATAGAATTGTTATCTTATAAATTAATTATCTATTTATAATTTAGTATTAATATTATTGTATTAGTAGTATAGTCACAGGGATTTCAGCGCAGTTGGAGGGGATAGATGACGTCATTGACCAATAGTAAATCAAGATGGCGTTGGAAGGTGTGGTGGGGGTGAGGGATGACATAAACGGGGCTTGACCAATAGTGGTGGGGAGTGAACGGGGGGCGGGACGTTGACATCATGTACGTTTTGGCCCAGTTGGATGGTACACTTTTCCAAAAAGGGCAAACCTAGGTGAATGTTGGAAACCTCGGTTGAATGCGAAGTTGGAGGGGATAGATGACGTCATTGACCAATAGTAAATCAAGATGGCGTTGGGAGGTGTGGTGGGGGTGAGGGATGACATAAACGGGGCTTGACCAATAGTGGTGGGCGTGGTTGACAGGAGTGTGTTTCTTGGAAGTGGGGGTTAAAGGGGGCGGGAATTGGACTTTAGATGAGATAATCGAGCCCACTTTCAGCCCAGTTGGATGGTACACTTTTCCAAAAAGGGCAAACCTAGGTGAATGTTGGAAACCTCGGAAGTTGGATGACGTCATTGACCAATAGTAAATCAAGATGGCGTTGGGAGGTGTGGTGGTGGAGGAGAATAATGGCTGCCTAAGCATTGATGACGTCATTGGCTTTAACCAATAGTGGCGGAGAGTGAACGGGGGGCGGGACGTTGACATTAGTCAGCAATTTTCAAGAATATGTTGAAATAGATTTGACCTTGAAAAATATTGTAATTTGACACTTTAAATATACATGATAAGTAGTATAGTCAGCCCACTCCTGGCGCAAAAGAATGGTACACTTTTACAAAAAGGGCAAACCTAGTCAAAATGGGAACCGTCAGTTGAGGATAGGTGACGTCACACAACCAAGATGGCGTCGGTAGGCGTGGTGAAAGTTGAATTGGTGGAGGGCAGACAGGAAATGGACATAAACGGGGGGAGGAGCGTTTTAATTGGACGTAAGATACGCGAAAGGGGTGTTATAATTAAGCGAGCGAAATGAGATAAGGGAAAGGTGCGTTTTAATTGGACGTAAGATAGGTGAAGGAGGCTGGACTAAGGGAAAGGGGGAGTGAGATGACTCGAACGGGGGGCGGGACGTAGACATTAGTGATGATAAAATATAAAAATAGCTGGAATAGATAACATTTGACCTTGTTGTTGTTACGACTATAATTTATGGTTTATTTTTTTATTTTTTTTTTAAATAAAAAATTAGATAAAATATAAAAATAGCTGGAATAGATAACATTTGACCTTGTTGTTGTTACGACTATAATTTATGGTTTATTTTTTTTTTTTAATAAAAAATTAATTGGAATAGATAAGATTTGTTGCCTGTTCAAACTTGTTTGAATCGTCGTCTTTGTTCTAATTTTACACGTGCTATGAGATTAGATAATAATTCTTGTTACGACTATAATTAAAGACATATTTTTTAATAAAAACTAATTGGAATAGATAAGATTTGTTGTTACGACTGTGGCGGATGTCAGTCGGATAATATTCTTTGATCTTGTTTTCGGAAATTTTAATTGGGAGGAAAAAATAGTTGGAATAGATAACATTTTACTGAGATGTCATCAGCCTGTTCAAACTTGTTTCAATCGTCTTTTTGTTCTTAAAATAATTTTACACGTGTTATGAGATTAGATAATAATTTCTGGGGGGATTTTTTGGAGTGGTGGTAATCATATAAAAAAGGTGTTCGACATTACGATAATATCAGTTTTCATTAAATATTCATAATAATAATAATCAAAATGAATCAAGCTGAATTAAAATTATTAAGTGGTTGTGCAGTGCGACCGTGTATAAAAATCGACGACTTGCCGCTGAAAACGAAAATAACCATACTAAAAATGGAGCGAATTCAAACGATACATGGGCCATCAATGAAAGTTATATTGGATATAAGCATGGATGGTACGGAAAACGAGGGAGTTTTTCTGCCATCTAGGTATGCGGTGTTGACGGACAATATGATCAGGTTATTTAACACCAAACCGGGGTATTTGAGGGTGGAGGAGAAAATTGGAAGAAGTCACCAATTAACGCTGCGCCTATTCGAAGACGATGACATCGAAGAAAGTCAAGCGTTATTTTAAAATCATTCTTTTGTTGAATTTTGTAAATGTAAGATATATATATATATATTTTATTGTAAATTGTTATAAACAAAAAAAATTGTAAAAGTTTATGTTTTGATATTGTTAAAACAAAAATAAATATATTATGGATATTTTTGAAAAAAATGGTGTTTATTTCAATTCATTACAATTATGGGGTACAATGTCACTACAAAATCATATTGATCTGTTTCAAAATTCGGAGATGATTTATCCTGAATATTTTAATGTGAGTATTGTTTGATAAGATCAGTTTTTTAGAAAATTGTAACCAAATATTTTTATAGATGGAATTTTATCAACTTATGGACGCATGTCGTTGGAGTATACCTACAAAGTTAATAGACGCATTACGGTATTCTTATTTAGAAGTTGATGATTGTTTTCATATTGCTGCATTTATAGTAAGAAATTGTTTGGATCCAATCCTATTTGTAAATTATGCGAAAAAGTTCAACTACTTTAAAAGAAATTTCAATCAGTTTGAAATATTACTAAATGAATGTTGCGATGATTTCACCCATGGGAGTAACTTAAGAAAAAATTGGGGTACATACGATATCCGTCGAAAACAATGGATTGGTGATAGTGGTAGACATGATGAGAGAATGTTTTTATGGTATGAACAAATAGATCCTAAAAATCTCTGTAGAATGCTATACCAACAAATGGATGGTGGAAATATACCGAAATGGTTTGAGCTATGGATATGTGTTACAAATTGTAATGAAATAGACAAATGTGATTGTGAAAGAAATAGTAATGATCACGATTGTATATAGAAATAAAACATGAATATGATTGTCTTTGATAAGTTTTTAAAAATGTGTTTGTATTCACAATAAAAAATAAAAATAAAACACCTATAATTTAATTAATAATTGTTTTTGTTTTTTTTATCTATGAAATGACCCCACCTTATTTTCAGGTTATAAATACAACTTGTTTGTGACAATTTTATTCACACTAGCAGGTAATTTTGAGTAATAAACATGCATCAAAAATGTGTTTCTATTACAACAATATTTTTATATTGTTTTGTGTTAGTGAAAAGTGCTTCAATAAAATTTCATGATCACATTAATCCAGTCCACAATCACATTGAAAATTCTGATTTTCAAGCTGTAAGCAATAATGGTTATTTGAAGAAAACTTACAATAATTTTTATATGAATCAACGTGGATTTCGTGTACATAATATAACTTCGAAACCAAACGTGATCGAAGACACGTTAAAATTTTATTATAATAAAGCAGCAAGACCGCAGAATGTACCTCACGAATATCCAAATGTGGAACAGCAAGAACCAGAAAAATTTCCATGGCAACCCAACGTTGAACAAATAGAGCCTGATCAACCAAGCGAATTAATCCCATGGGATAATTCTAATTCAACAGACGACAATTTTTTGGAATTATGTATGCAACAGATGCAGAATATGGATTCTTTTTCCTGCCTATATTTAAGAAATATTCAACAAAAGCTTCGACAAATTACGAAAAAAATTCGCCAATATTGTCGATGATAATCAAATATTTTATATGTAATGTAATGTAAGAAGGATTTATTTTAATAAAAAAATTTTTTTAATTGTAAAATGTTTAATAATTTTTAAAAATTATAATAATAGTAAAAATATATACAAAAATAATAATTTTAAAATATTAATCTGAAAAAAGAAAAAAACATTAGAAATTTTACAAAAAGAAGAAAAACCATACAATTAACTCACCTTCATTTACAACTTTTAGTTCGTTTTCAACTAATTGTTGAGCGATAATCATCGCTCGACAATAGAAACGACTCGGTTCTAAAAATAATAAAAAAAACACCTTCAATAAATTATTCTAAAGAAAAATAAAAAAATTGAGACTTACTGTAGGTTATGAGGTAAACTATTTCATATAGTTTACATTCATGTCTATCATAATCTTCTATTAAATCTTTTGCCACATCTTTGGCTACTTCTATTTGCACTTAAAACAAAAAATTATACAATTAATAATTATTTTAATTATTATTATTATTCATTAGTTAACATATTAACACACAAAATTTTTAAACTTACTCGTATGCAACAAATAGTGTAAATATAAATATAAGTGAAGCATCATTTTTTTTTTTGAGTACTAATAAGTTTAAAGCTTTTTTTAAATTTATACCCAAAGTAATTATTTTTTAAATCAACGAAGCGACTCACATAATTCAAAAAACTATTTATCACATTAGTAATTAGTTTAAATCAAAAGAAAGCGACTTACATAATTAAAAAACTAGCTATCACATCACAGAGTATAGAGAAAACTATAATTCAATAAATTCGTCGAATCCATTCCTATACCGGCCAGCATTCATAGGGAAATTTTTCATTATTACAACAAATCCATTCGGAGACATCCAACAATGTCGACATAAATCTTGAAATTTTTGAAAATTCATATCAGAACCTACATGATCGTAGAATGTGTGTTTCAGATTCAAATCGTCCATTTTGAATAGGACCAAGCAATTGACGTTATCTCTAATGTTATGTTTTGGAATACGTGCATAGCTCTGACATAAGTAAAAGCAATCAATTTTTCTGTGGCGTGACATGCTAAAATATTCCCTGATTCGCTGTTGTGAATGGCAGCTCACATCGTCAAAAATAAAAAGACTTTTTTCATTAGCTTCATTCGGACTAAGAATTTCACTGGTATCACTAAATGGAAAATAGCCGACCCCCTCCACCAGTTTTAAAGTTTCTTCTAGCAATTTATATTTCGGTTGATAAAGGGATTTACTATAAACGTAAATGTTTTCAAAACGTAAACCGTTTTCATCGTAAATTAAATTCAACATAAGATTGGTTTTCCCACATCCACTAGCACCACATATTATTGTTCGTAGTGAATCTGAAAATAGAGGACCATGATATGTTTGTGTCTCTCTATTTTCTGGTATTAAATTTTCAACACTCAGAGCGGGCTGTTGTTTATGGAAACGCATTTTTAATGTAACTAAGACTAAAATTTCAAAACAAACCATTTTATAAACATTTAAATATATGTGAGCCTAATTGTTTAAAGCATTTCGAAGTATGTCATGTCAGAAGCAACAACACAAAGGAAGCGGTATTGTTAACACACTTATAAATAAATTACCGTTCGAATTACACATACCAACTTATCGATATTGTGGACCTGGAACTAAGCTGAAGGAGCGATTAGCGCGTGGTGATAAACCAAAAAACGCATTGGATCAGGCTTGTATGGTGCATGATATAGCATATTCAAAAAGTAAAGACTTAAAGGAGCGCCATATAGCAGATAAACAATTAGCTGAAGCCGCTTGGAAACGTACCAAAGCATCTGATTCAACAATTGGAGAAAAAGCATCCGCTTTATTCGTTACAAGCGCCATGAAGGCAAAAACTTCACTTGGTATGGGATTAAAAAAAAAGAAAAAGGCGAAAAAGTCAAAGAAAACTATAAACTTTACAGCATCAGTGCGAAAGGCACGAAATGCATTGAAAAAATCACAACCAACGGACTTAAAAGCAGCGGTAAAAATTGCAAAAGCAGCCGTGCGAGGTCAACGTATTAAAGCACCCACACGTGTAATACCGGTTCCAAAGTCTGGTGGTGTACTTCCATTAATTCCCATATTCGCAGGACTCTCTGCTTTAGGTGCTTTGGCTGGCGGAGCGTCGGGTATTGCTAAAGCCGTTACAAATTATAAAAGTGCTCGTAATCAACTTAATGAGAGTCAAAGACACAACAAAACAATGGAAGCTATAGCAATGGGTAAAGGCTTGTATTTAAGACCATACAACAAAGGCATGGGATTATATTTAGCAAAAAACTAATTGAAACGCTACCACGTAGAGCACTTTACGATACGGAGCTACGTGCGTATGCTAAACAATTTAAAATTCCGTATTTTCGTGGTGTTTTTATGCGTGACACCCTACCCAAAAGACCATATAAATATGAAACAGGAATTATCAACCATGATTTATCTAAAAATAGTGGCACACACTGGACGGCATATAAAAAGTATAATAGAAATGTAATCTATTTTGATAGCTTTGGAAATTTAAGACCGCCAGCGGAAGTCATTCAATATTTTAACGGATGTGACATTCAATATAATTTTGATAGACAACAACAATTTAATACTCCGATATGTGGACATCTATGTTTACAATTTTTATTAAATAAATAAACCAGCAAGTCTTGTATTCACATCATTCATCAAGATGTCATACATGCTTACTTTTACGGGGGATAGCTCTTTTTTAACAACAGACTTTTCTCCACCAATTGAATTGGATAAAAATGAGAATTATGAAATGGGTGTAGTAGATTTACAAGCGTACAATTCCATCCCTAATATTCACGGCCAAAATAATATGTTTTATTACGATGATAAAGTCATAGAAATACCGCCAGGATCTTATGAAGTTGAAGATATTGAACGTTATTTAAAAGAAGCTGTAGGTGATGAGGTGACACTACAAATAAATGCTAATACAAATACATTAAAATGTGAAATAAAGTGTACTGTGATAATAAACTGTGAACCATCAGATTCTGTTTGTCGCATGTTGGGATTTAATAAACGAAAACTAGATGCAAATAAAAGACATGAAAGCGACAATACAGTTAATATTTTACCTGTAGAAACAATTTATGTTCAATGTAATATTACAAATGGATCGTATCATAACAACGAAATCAGTCACACATTGTTTCATTTTTCACCAAATCTGCCACCTGGCTATAAAATTGTGATACATCCTATGAATGTTATTTATTTACCAATCAACTGTCAAACTATAAGCAACATTACGCTCATGTTAGTGGACCAAACTGGTAAATTAGTTAACTTTCGAGGTGAAAACATTACAATCGGATTACACTTAAAAAAGATATAATGGGTTTTGTATTTAATCATCCTACACGTTATGTAGGAGGCAGTGTTTCTACAAACCGTCCGATAAAACAACCTCAATCGAGTAACAATAGAATAAAAAATAACAAACAGTTATCATACGAAAATAGAAAATTTCTTCAATCAATTGGTTTAAAACTAAAACGGCCAATTGTTGGGTAAAATTTAGTTGTTGGCTTAAAATAAAGAAATCAATTATAGGAATAAAATTCAATTGTATTAAGAAGAAAAAAAAAAAAAAAGGAATAACAAGAAGAATGGCAGAAATATTAGAAGTGACCAATGTACCGGAGTACGATAATGTTATTACAGGACTAGAGTATCACAACCATCAAGCTTATAATTCATCGAAATTTGAGTCAAGCGATGAGAGTAGAATTTGCATCCAATCACAAGACTTGTACACATTACCAAGTGAAAGTGTTTTAAATATCGAAGGTCAAGTGACTGATGATAGTACTACTGATGATGCTGTTACAAATGCAGTCAGGTTCATATCGAATGCTATATCATTTATGTTTCATGAAATTCGTTATGAAATTGGTGGCAAGGTAATTGATGTGATTAATAACGTAGGCATCGTTAGCACTATAAAAAACTATCTATCCCTAAACGAAAATCAAAGTAAAGCTTTAGAGAATGCTGGTTTTGGTGAGAATTTTAAAAGGGATGCCACTGGTTACTTCAATGTTCGTATTCCATTGAAAATGTATATGGGTTTTTTTGAAGATTATCCTAAAATTCTTGTAAACATGAAACAAGAAATCGTTATTGTTCGTGCAAATGATGATATTAATTGTTTTACCTCAACTGTCGCAACAAGCAAACCTAAAATTAAAATCAACAAATTAGAATGGTGTGTTCCATACGTTAAAGTGTCTGATAAAATGCGAGTCAAATTATACAACTTAGTCAATCAAAATGATGATTTGAGGTTATGGTTTCGATCAATGGAATGTCTACTTATACCAGAACTACCATTAACTGATAGGCATGTGTGGAGTGTTAAAACTAGTGTAGAATGTCCTAACTATGCTGTTATCTGTTTCCAAACAAATCGTGACCGCAACATTTTAAAAGATTCCAGTCAGTTTGACCATTGTAACATCGCAAATTTGAAAGTCTATTTAAATGGTGAAGCATACCCATATGTGAATTTGAATCTAAATTACACGAACAAGCAAACAGCATTACTGTATGAGATGTATTGTAATTTTCAAAAATCGTACTATAGACGCTCTATAACAGAACCATTGCTAGATAAAGAAACGTTTATAAATAAATCACCTCTATTTGTCATTGACTGTTCTAAGCACCCAGAGTCACTTAAATCTACAACAGTGGACTTGCGCGTCGAGTTTGAAGCTAGTGCTAATTTCCCAGCGAAAACGCGTGCGTATTGTATAGTGTTCCATGATCGATTATTTAAATACAATCCACTTACAAATATTGTGAATAGAGTAGTTTAAAATGTCGTACATAGTGGACGTACAGGGATTCAAAGTAAACAATGAATTCATCGTTAAAGAACTTAGTTTTGTGGATACAAATGGTAATCACTTTGGACATTATGTATTCAAACCACCATTTCCATTTAACACATTAAGTGATTCGGATAAGAAACAAGCAATTTGGCTCTCAAAAAATTACCATGGTTTATACTGGAATCAAGGAGCTACCGATTATTGTGAGTTATCAGCCATTTTAACACACATTGCTAATCATAATGTTATATACTGCAAAGGGGAAGAAAAGAAAATTTGGATAAAAAAATTAATTCGAAATTCGACAAAGGCAGTCCACATTGAAAATTTAGATGGTGGAAAACCACTCCATAAGAATGACAGTGTATCAAAAGCCCTGTGTATCTATCAACATAAACATTGTACGACAAATATTATTATGTATTTATTACATTATTTTTTTAATAGATCTCTGTACGGAGGTGCTTCTTGATTATTATTATTATTAACAATAAATAATATTTAAATAAAATGATTGTCTTTATTCATATTATTTGTATTTTGCTTTAATCTAAAATTGTAATTTTTTATAAATAAAAAATTTTTTTATCTAATCTGTAGTAGAAGTTGATTTATTATTCCTTATAAAGAGCATATTATATGGGTTGATTGATGATGCTTGTTAGGTTATTAAGCGCTGTTTATCAACTGTATAGGTCATTTAATTTGCAAGCATTCATGCGATAACATGCTTCAGACAACGAAACAGCTAGCTAAGTTGAGTGACATTATACAGAAAAAGTATAACGCGCTCAAAGCTGGTGAACAAACAACGGCCATTTCATTAGAAAAAACATTTAAGCCCATCACTGATCCGTTGAATAAGCTAGTAGAAAAACAAGAGAACAAAAATGATTTTACTCGAATTAATGTAAAACGCAAGATGGAAGATGATACCTTAGAAGACAATAAAGATAAACTATTAAATTATACACCAATGAAGGCTCGAAAATTATTTGAAGATACTCCAGTAGTGACAAAAACAAAAACAGACACCTATGAGGATGAGGCATTACACACTCCCGATGTTGTATTTAGGGAGATTATAAAATCACCAGAGAATGATCATCATGCACTCCAACATTTTACAAAGACTTATGGAGATGTGGCCGGTAAATACATTTATTTTATATTATCGAATAAAGATGATAAGCTTATCGATAATATTTACGGATTACGTTATGATAATGTGGCTGATAGATTATATGTAGGCAATTCAGTTGTTTACATTAAGCATAACGATATACAAGTCAACGAAAAATGGTATGACGGGACATCAGGTTTATACGAACTTTTAGTAAAACAGATACCAAAAAATTATTCAGAGCAAGACATGGATAACTATTTAGAAATTGTAACATCAACAAACGCTAATAGACGGAACTATGACTCTCAGGGTCAAATTCAAGGAACTAGAAGTTTTAAGTATAAAAATATCATTAGGAAACATCTATACCCATCGGCTTATGGTAGCGGTCTAACATTATCACGAGTAACTAATAACCCCATAGATTATGTGTACTGGAATACAATCGAGGAACTTTGTGACAGATTACGTCTGTTATGCGCATCACGTGATGCGGGAAATTTCAGCCATCAAAACGAGATCAATAGTCTGATACAAGAGTTAAAAGAAGAAAATATAATATACTGAAAACCAGACCTGTATTAAACCGGTCAAAACCAGTATTAAACAGACCTGCTTCTAAACAGACCAGTTTTAAACCGATCAAAACCCGTATTAAACAGACCTGTTTCTAAACAGATCTGTATTAAAACAGGTCAAAACCAGTATTAAACAGACCTGTATTAAAACAGGTCAAAACCAGTATTAAACAGACCTGTTTAAATACAGACCTGTTGCAGAATAGTATTAAAACATGTCAAACCAGTATTAAACAGACCTGTTTAGTATTTAAATTTATTATATGTAATTATTAAAATTACATCATTACCTATTGAGAACTCACTATGAACGGTATTGATAAATTTGGACGTCCTCTCTTTAAAAATTATCAAGATTTATATACATCACATAATGAATCAATACTTCGATGTAAAGGTGGAAATAATTGCTTTGATGCGAAACAGAGACGAATTGTGAATGTCGGGAAACCTATAAATAAGCAAGATGTTGTGAACTTGGAAAGTCTTACAGAAAAATGTTTGTCATTAAATGATGATGATGATGATGAAGAATCATATTTTGACGCAAAAAATAAAAAAATAAGTAATGTAGCAAGTCCAGAATTTTCAACTGATGCTGTGGACTTATACACCCTTATAAATCATGTTAGTGGTGAAATCAATAAAACTGCTGAAATATTTAACGAGAGTCTGAAAAAATTAAATGGTTATTTTCAAATATCAATACGAAATACAATACCAACACAATTCAATCAAGACCCAACCACTGATTTTGCATGGTATATATTAGAAAATGATATGAGGGTTTACTTATTTAGATTTCCGATCTCTGGAGTGATACATTATTTAAATATTAAACCGAAATACTGTGAAGTCTTCAAAAACGATACAATTATTGATAAAAATAAACTTAATACATTAAGATCAAACGATTATTTAACATTTGGTGTACCTAAAAGTCTCATGTCTGCACATAACTCTATGTTACTACATGTTGACATTGGTATAAAATATAAATTAATAGATGGATAAAAGACGAATTGTTGTGAATGAGTTACATAAACCAGCTCGACGTAATTATCAAAGAAGGCGTGTAATCATAAAGGGACTCAATGACTTATTTCAAGGTGACTTGGTAGAAATGATTCCCTATGCAAGACAAAATGCTAACTTTAAGTATATTTTGGTGGTCATCGATTGCTTTTCCAAATATAGCTGGGCTATTCCACTAAAGTCCAAGAGTGCGGTGGATGTCACTAATGCTATGGAACAGATTATAAGAGACCGAAAACCGGAAAACCTTCAAACTGATAATGGTACGGAATTTTATAATGAAAAATTTAAGAGATTGATGAAAGAGTACAACATAAACCATTATTCTGTATACTCAACTAAAAAGGCGTGTATTGTGGAAAGATTTATACGGACGCTGAAATCGATGATGTACAAACATTTTAGTTTGTATGGTAATTATAAATGGATTAAAGTTTTACCGGAACTGATTAAACAGTATAATAATTCATACCATCGAACGATAAGGATGAAGCCATCACAAGTCAATAAACAAAACGAAAAGCGCGTTTTAAATGATTCATACAATCATATTAAGATGGTGGGTCCATCTCTATTTACAGTTGGTGATCATGTAAGGATAAGTAAATTTAGAACAACGTTTGCGCGTGGTTTCCATCCATCATGGACACCAGAAATATTCACCATTCGCGAGGTGAAACTTACAAATCCAAGAACGTATTTACTGAAGGACTACAACAACGACGATATAAAGGGTGGTTTCTATGCCGAAGAACTACAAAAAGTTCACGATCCAAACATTTATTTAGTGGAAAAGGTCTTAGCTAAACGTGGATCCAAAGTTAAAGTCCGGTGGTTGGGGTTCGACTCTTCCCACGATTCATATATTGATGAAAAAATTCTTCTTTTATAGTGGAACGTTTTTGTGAACATACTTGTAACAAAAAAAAATTTTTGTTATAGTGGACCGCTTTTGTGAACATATTAGTGTGTTTTAAAAAAGGAAATGTATTTTTAATAAGATAAAAAATAAATTAGATAAGAATGTAAAACTATTTATTGTTTGAAATTTTATCTATAACATATTAAAAAAAAAAAAAAAAAACAGAGTTGTATTATAATATTTAAATAAATTAATAAAAAAATACATTATTATTATTATTATTATTATTATTATTCTGAAAAATGTCCATTGTCATCATCATCATCATCATCATCATCATCATCATCTTTCTTCATAAGATAATTTTCAATGATTTCTTTCACTTGAACATAGTCTGACAACTCGTCGAATGTAAATACACTGTAGTAAGATTGTTCAAAAATTGATAGTCCTATAATTCCATCTGTTTGTCCAGAGTGGATATTTTTTAAAATCCAGTTCCAAATTTGTTTGTCTTCATCGTCTGACGATGGTGAAAATTTCACTTCTAAGCCCATTTGTTCTACCTTATCAATAAGGAAGTTTAAAGTTTCCGGTCGACCACATTTAATTGCCATATTAACCAATGTTTTAAAATACTTTGTTAACACATTGTTTATAGTACTTAAACTACAATTTTCTTTAATCATATTAACAATACAGTTGTTGTTTTCACTATTATGACTACCAAAGTCTTGCATTTTGTTTTGCACACTAAATTGTTTTTCTATAATAATCTACACTATGAATTGTTTTAACCCCACCCATTTTATTTTGTCTGTAAATTGTTCTTGCGCACTACTTTTTTTGTTTTTGATTACCACTTTTATTACTTTGAGGACAACAGCAGGACACATTTCTGAAACAACAGCAAAAAATTAGATAAATATTAAAAACATAAAAATATAAAAAATACTTACACACTCAACAATTAATGCTGTAGTGACCCCATGGTTTTGTTTCATATGAATTGTGAGTAATGTATCGTTTCTGATCAAATGGTGATAAGCCCACTTTCTGCTGTTTGATGGTAGTCAACCGGTGTCGCTTAGACTGAATGCTTTGCTGAACATAGTAAAAGTTACGGTTCTCAAGCAAACACCGTTTATAGTCCTCAAAAGTAAGTTTTCGGATAGCTGACTTCTTGAGACCCTTGGATCGTTTAGTCTCTTTTTTATTTTGCACCCGAATGGCATACATTTTGCTACGTAACCCGATAAATTCCAACATAACATCACCATTATTTTCATCGGACATTAAGCCCTTGACTTTCTTATTACGTAGCGGCATACCATAGACGTTGTCGGGTGCATAGTCAGCCGTATCAAAACGATCAATATCCTGCTTCATGACCTCATAGACATCAATATTGCGTATTTTATATAGCAGACTGTCGGTGTCGGTATATAAAAGCTGTACATTTTCTATACCATACCGAGGGTACATATAGCTGTAATGGAATTGGATTGGTTTTCTTTTCGAATCGTCCAAAATAACGAACCCTACGTAAATCGGTATTTTATAATATATACAGCTCTTTTTCATCTCCACAATACTGACATCATTGTCGAGCACCATCATACTGTGAAAATTGGGTTTGGCAATTAATTTCTTCACACCATGTTTTCCATCCCAATTTTTTCGTACGTACACAACCCGATGTTTCCTCAAATTCTCCATGGTCTTACCGAAGATGGCATTAATCATGAGTTTGTAGAGAGACTTTTCAAAATCATTTGAAGCTCTCTTGCGCATTTCGGTATTGAACTCAATATATGGTTTCAACCATGCAGATTGATCAAATTGTAACACACGGTGGTATTTTGTTACCCTCACACCGAGTTGTGTATACAGTTTTAAATTCCTGTAGTGCACGACATAGTTGGTCTTGTTGTACAGGGTTGACAGCAGATATTTTTGTTTTGATCCTGGTGGTTTCGTTGTCTCCGGACATGGCGGTAAATCGCTGAAGTAATCATGGAGATCCTGGGGTATTTCAAGATCAACCTCTAATATGTACCCGACTGGTGAATCATCTGCAACATCCTTGATGTTTGGTGTGTCGACCCACTTAAAATTTCCGGTAGGAAGTGGTTGACACATTGCTGCACCATATAGGTTCACCACATCATAATACATAAGGTAGACATCTTCTTGAGTCTTATCATACCCCTCTTCCATGTACTTGTTGTTTGCCTTTGCATAGCGATTAGAGCATTGACTTACACCGCCTCTGATTCCTTTCTCGATAAACAGCAAGTCATCGATATCCGTAAACAATTCCAATTTGATATTGGTGTATTTCAACATGGCGTTCCATGTATAGCCAGGGAGTGTGTAATAGTGGCTGGGATCGATGCTATAACTATGCATACAAGTCTCACGGAAATTTTCAAAAATATCCGCAAGTAGTAACACATCAGTTTTCATATACAAGTCTGAATATTCACCAAGTGTATGTAAATTGAATGTGTTCCATACTTGTATAGCATGGTCATAATCCTCATCCGTTATGTGTTCATCTGTTAGCACACTGTAGAACGCCTCCTTTGGTGGTAATTGTGTCTCTTGGAGACGTTCCCAACTACTCATGTATTCATATGGAAATACACCTTTTCTCGTTAACAATTGAAATTGTTCATCATTACCGACCTATAAAAGAAAAACAAATTACAACCCTGTATTAAAAAAATATTTTTTTTTTTTTATCATTTACCTCTTTATGTAAAATAGATTTTTTGTTATTATCTAAATATGAGGCCAGATTTTCTAACTTGTCTGCGAGAAATCGGAAGGAATCGATGAATCTTAATTGAATGTCCGAGACATGCTTGGTGAAACTGATGTGCTTTTCCTTGTTGATGGGCAACACATCAACATGACCGTCGATTACCGTCCGCAGAGGTTCAATTATAAAATGTGAATCGTATCCACTTAAATTATGCATCACAACAGGTATCACCCTTGAATCTTGATATTGTAGATTACAAAGTTGGTGGGCTGCTCCTCGGTAGATACCTAAGATAGATTAATATAAAATTAGATGAAATTTTTTATAAAAATAATAATTAATTTGCATTACCTGTGCGATGTGAATGGTCGCGAACACGTATGGAATTGGATACGAAATCTTTTTCACAAATGTGACACTTCTCTGCTGATATAAAATCCAGTTCTTGTTCGACGGTGAGCGGACGCATTGGTTCAACGTGTTTTATTTTTTCCTCTAATGTGTTCGCTACTTGTCCCAGTTCACGAACAAACCACTTGACACAATCAGCACCACGGTATGCCTTGTAGAATGATTGATTCGGATCATGGGTACAATGTACATAATACCCCACACTGTAGGGTATATGTTTTTGAATATTTTGTGTGTAAGACCCATGATCCATTTCCATGTTTTCATGGTCTTGTGGTACCAATAGCGCCTCAAAGTCAGCGTACACCATATACTCAACACGTTCCTTACTATTGAAATTTTTGAACTCAACGTACCGCTCGTCATCAGTTTTAGGCATTCGTACCCGCACCGCTTCTTTTTCACCACAATTTACTGAATGCTGTTGGAGTTTATCGTCCGTTGAAAAATAGTTCAGACATCGATCGCATAAATATATTTTATGTCCATCACTCTTTACACACGATCGAGCCAACTTTGACAAATTTTTTATCCAGCAAAAGTGGTGACTGTTCCCATTCTACACAGCTAGAAGGTGAATTTTCTGTCCCGCAGTATTCGAACTAACGCGTACGGGAAAAATTTCTAAACCACGAACAAAAGTAATATTGTAGCCGTACACGTTAATCGATAGATGCGGGTTCATCTTTTCAAATTTATTAACTTGATCCAGAGACATAGGAAACTTTAATCCATCATATTTCAAATAATGACTATAATGCGGGTACTTCTTCAAGCGTTGTGGATCCTTTTCAACCGGGTGAAGAGCTGACATTATCGACCATAAAAAGCAATGTTGGTCATCATTCTGGACATTAATCACAGCTTTTCTACAGCTAACTGCAGGCGGTAGTTCACAAAATGTTCCAGCTGTGATCGGAGAGTACTTATTCATGTGGACTCGAATATTTATGATCATGTCAAGAGCCCAACCGCTATCACGTTCCTGAAATTCTTCTAATTTTTTCATCAAGTAGTTTTTGACATGATCAATGTACCACTCCTGCATGTCCGTAGTCAGATACATTTCCTTCGCTGGCGTTATAAATGTTTTCACATCCTCCTCTTTTGGGATGGGCTTTATAAAATTGCCTGTGAACACAATATACACCTGAAATAAAATTTACGATCTCATTAGACTATATTTTAATTATAAATCCTAAATTTTATTTACCTTGAGTGGATGCTTCACTAATTCACGCCGAACGTGTCTTCGAAACATTGGAAATGCCCGGTTGAAAAATATATTTGGATCTTTATAATCCAAATTGGTAATCATACCAGTCTTCACTCGGCCTTGGTGGTGAGTTTCGATTAATTTCCAGATTAAATGTCTATTATGACGTTTAACCACCCCACCACCTTGTTTCATTAAATCCAAACGCCGTTGGTGAAGTTGCCGCTGGTATGATTTACATAGTCCAATATTCGCTTCCAGACGTAGAGGATTCTCTTTCTTTAAAGCAAGCAAACGCTTAAACAAACGTAAATTTTGTTTATTTATTGCTATCCAACGCTCGGCTTCCTCTACCGTCTTGATGAGCCTCAACGCTCTCTCCACTTTCTTCGTCATAACCGTGCTACCACCTGGGGGTGCAGCATTTACCATCTGCATAACCTGTTGTTGGTGAGCGTCCATCTTTCGAAATAATTATATTTAATTAAACAATAATGATATTTTTTTTAAAAATAAAGTATACACTTACCGTTAAAACAAAAATTTCAAATAAAATTATACGTTACCAAACGTTCAATACTGGTGTCCACTAATAAATGAAATAAATTTTTTAAAAATAAAATTATATACTAAGTTCTGAATAATAAATATATATAGATGTGATAATACAATGTAAAATATGTATGCTTCAGAAAAACTAGCTAAACCCAAAGGGATTAATTCCAAAAGAAGTACTGCAGTAGTTGGGAACTTCACTTTTTATAGTGTCCCCTCTCCTAAAAAATAGACAAGATCAAAGAATATTCATACCAACCGACTTCCTAGTCGTTCTAATTAGTTTTTATTAAAAAATATGTCTTTAATTATAGTCGTAACAAGAATTATTATCTAATCTCAAAGCATGTGTAAAATTAGAACAAAGACGACGCTTCAAACAAGTTTGAACAGGCAACAAATCTTATCTATTCCAATTAATTTTTTATTTAAAAAAAAAAAAATAAACCATAAATTATAGTCGTAACAACAACAAGGTCAAATGTTATCTATTCCAGCTATTTTTATATTTTATCATCACTAATGTCTACGTCCCGCCTATTTTTATATTTTATCATCACTAATGTCTACGTCCCGCCCCCCGTTCGAGTCATCTCACTCCCCCTTTCCCTTAGTCCAGCCTCCTTCACCTATCTTACGTCCAATTAAAACGCACCTTTCCCTTATCTCATTTCGCTCGCTTAATTATAACACCCCTTTCGCGTATCTTACGTCCAATTAAAACGCTCCTCCCCCCGTTTATGTCCATTTCCTGTCTGCCCTCCACCAATTCAACTTTCACCACGCCTACCGACGCCATCTTGGTTGTGTGACGTCACCTATCCTCAACTGACGGTTCCCATTTTGACTAGGTTTGCCCTTTTTGTAAAAGTGTACCATTCTTTTGCGCCAGGAGTGGGCTGACTATACTACTATGATAAAATTCAAGACACGTGACCGGATGTTAATATTTTTTTTTTTTTATTGAGTCAGCGATGTAATATGACACTTGAAATTTACATAATAAAAAGACATGTTCAAACTTGTTTGAATGGACTTTGATCTTAAAATAATTTTACACGTGTACATTACTCAGCAATTTTCAAGAATATGTTGAAATAGATTTGACCTTGAAAAATATGATATCATCATCTTGTTACAAGTTCAAACTTGTTTGAAATAATTTTACATGTGTCAAAACACGTGACCGGATGTTAATATTTTTTTATGATTAAGCGATGTAATATGACACTTGAAATTTACATAATAAAAATACATGTTCAAACTTGTTTGAATGGACTTTGATCTTAAAATAATTTTACACGTGTCAGCAATTCTCAAGAATATGTTGAAATAGATTTGACCTTGAAAAATATGATATCATCATCCTGTTACAAGTTCAAACTTGTTTGAATAAAAATACATGTTCAAACTTGTTTGAACATGTTTAAACTTGTTTGAATCGCATTAGATCTTAAAAAAATTTTACACGTGTTATGAGATTAGATAATAATTTCTGCTGGTGGGGGATTTTTGGAGTGGTGGTAATCATATAAAAAAGGCGCTCGACATTACGGTAATATCAGTTTTCATTATATTTTATTGTTATTGTTATAAAAAATTGTAAAGTTTATGTTTTTGATTTAAAAAAAAAAAATATAATAATAATAATAATACTAAATATATGATGGATATTTTTGAAAAAAATGGTGTTTATTTTAATTCATTACAATTATGGGGTACAATGTCGCTACAAAATCATATTGATCTGTTTCAAAATTCGGAGATGATTTACCCTGAATATTTTAATGTGAGTATTGTTTGATAAGATCTGTTTAGAAAATTGTAGCCAAATATTTTATATTATTATTATTTATTTATAGATGGAATTTTATCAACTTATGGAGGCATGTCGTTGGAGTATACCTACAAAGTTAATCGACACATTACGGTATTCTTATTTAGAAGTTGATGATTGCTTTCATATTGCTGCATTTATAGTAAGAAATTGTTTGGATGCAATCTTATTTGTAAATTATGCGAAAAAGTTCAACTACTTTAAAAGAGATTTCAATCAGTTTGAAATATTACTAAATGAATGTTGTGATGATCTTATCCATGGAAGTAACTTGAGAAAAAATTGGGGTACATACGATATCCATCGAAAACAATGGATTGGTGATAGTGCTAGACATGATGAGAGAATGTTTTTATGGTATCAACAAATAGATCCTGAAATTCTCTGTAGAATGCTATACCAACAAATGGATGGTGGAAATATACCGAAATGGTTCGAGCCATGGATATGTGTTACAAATTGTAATGAAATAGACAGATGTGATTGTGAAAGAAATAGTGATGATCATGATTGTATATAGAAATAAAAACATGAATATAATTGTCTATGATAAGTTTTTTTTAAAAATGTGTTTGTATTTACAATAAAAAACACCTAAAATTTAATTAATCATCGTTTTGTTTTATCTATGAAATGACCTCACCACCTTATTTTCAGGTTATAAATACACCTTGTTTGTGATAATTATATTCGCACCATCAAGTAATTTTGAGTAATAAACATGAATCAAAAAACATTTGTATTACAACAATATTTTTATATTGTTTTGTGTTAGTTAAAAATTGCTTCAATAAAATTTCATGAACCTAGTCTAATATATATTCATATTAAAAAATACATTTCCTTTTTTAAAACACAAATATGTTCACAAAAGCGGTCCACTATGACAAAATTTTGTTGTTACAAGTATGTTCGCAAAAACTTTCCACTATAAAAGGAGACTTTTTTTATCAATATATGAATCATGTAAAGAGTCGAACCCTAACCACCTGACTTTAACGTTAGATCCATGTTTAGCTAAGACCTTTTCCACTAAATAAATGTTTGTTTTGTGTTAAATACATCAGAAATTTCAGAATAAAAAATCATTTTATAAAATCTATGTATTTTTATTTTTAAATATTTATAATACAACACTGTTTTTTAAATAAGAAACTTACAATAAAAAAAAAAATATTTTTACAATGTGATATTTTTTATTTTTTTATAAAACACAAATATGTTCACAAAAGCGGTCCACTATGACAAATTTTTGTTTGTAACAGGTATGTTCGCAAAAACGTTCCACTATAAAAGGAGACTTTTTTTTATCAATATATGAATCGTGTAAAGAGTCGAACCCTAACCACCGGACTTTAAATTTGGAGCTAAGACCTTTTCCACTAAATAAATGTTTGGATTGTAAACTTTTTGTAATTCTTCAGCATAGAAACCACCCTTTATATCATCGTTGTGACCTCACCACCTTATTTTCAGGTTATAAATACACCTTATTTGTGACAATTATATTCACACCATCAAGTAATTTGTTTTGTGTTAGTTAAAAATTGCTTCAATAAAATTTCATGATCATATTAACCTAGTCTAATATATATTCATATTAAAAAATACATCTCCTTTTTTAAAACACAAATATGTTCACAAAAGCGGTCCACTTTGGATTGTGAACTTTTTGTAATTCTTAGCAACCGCATAGAAACCGCCCTTTATATCATCGTTGTTGTAGTCATTCAGTAAACATGTTCTTGGGTTTGTAATTGGGATGTTTCACCTCGCGATTGGTGAATATTTCCGGTGTCCATGATATATGAAAACCATGACGCTGTTCTAAATTTACATATCCTAGATACAGACCTGTTTAACCCAATGTTGAACAACTAGAGCCTAATCAACCAAATGAATTTATCTCATAGAATAATTCTAATGGTCCAGATGATAATTATTTTGAATAATTATGTATGCAACAGATGTAATATTTTAAATGTAATGTAATGTAAGATTTATTTTAATAAAAAAAAAAAAAATTTTAAAATTTTCTTCATGTATTATAAAAATAATACAAAAAATATAAAATATAAATATTAATTAATATATCATAAGTAGAAGAGTCAGGTCACTTTCAGCGCAGTTGGATGGTACACTTTTCAAAAAAGGGCAAACCTAGGTGAATGTTGGAAACCTCGGAAGTTGGAGGGGATAGATGACGTCATTGACCAATAGTAAATCAAGATGGCGTTGGAAGGTGTGGTGGGGGTGAGGGATGACATAAACGGGGCTTGACCAATAGTGGTGGGGAGTGAACGGGGGGCGGGACGTTGACATCATGTACGTTTTGGCCCAGTTGGATGGTACACTTTTACAAAAAGGGCAAACCTAGGTGAATGTTGGAAACCTCGGCATTGGCCAATAGTAAATCAAGATGGCGTTGGGAGGTGTGGTGTTGGGGAATAATGGCTGCCTAAGCATTGATGACGTCATTGGCTTTGACCAATAGTAGCGCTGTAAAAATCAAGATGGCGTTGGGAGGTGTGGTGTTGGGGAATAATGGCTGCCTAAGCATTGATGACGTCATTGGCTTTGACCAATAGTAGCGCTGTAAAAATCAAGATGGCGTCGGGAGGTGTGGTTGAATTGGTGGGGAGGAATGGCTGTCTAAGCATAAACGGGGGGATGACGTCATTGGCTTTGACCAATAGTGGTGCTTGACGGAGAGTGAACGGGGGGCGGGACGTTGACATTAGTCAGCAATTTTCAAGAATATGTTAATTTGACCTTGAAAAATATTGTAATTTGACACTTTAAATATACATGATAAAATTCAAGACACGTGACCGGATGTTAATATTTTTTTATGATTAAGCAATGTAATATGACACTTGAAATTTACATAATAAAAATACATGTTCAAACTTGTTTGAATGGACTTTGATCTTAAAATAATTTTACACGTGTCAGCAATTTTCATGAATATGTTGAAATAGATTTGACCTTGAAAAATATGATATCATCATCTTGTAACAAGTTCAAACTTGTTTGAAATAATTTTACATGTGTCAAAACACGTGACCGGATGCTAATATTTTTTTATGATTAAGCAATGTAATATGACACTTGAACGTGTTAGATAATAATTTGCAAATCTGAATTCCAAGAAAAGAATATTATGAGTCTGCAATTTTCAAGAATATGTTGAAATAGATATCATCTAACCTTGAAAAATATTGTAATTTGACACTTTAAGTAGACATGATAAAATTCAAGATACGTGACCGGATGTTAATATTTTTTTATGATTAAGCAATGTAATATGACACTTGAAATTTACATAATAAAAATACATGTTCAAACTTGTTTGAACTTGTTTAAACTTGTCTGAATTCCAAGAAAAAATAATTAGTTTGAATTACGATTATAAAAATATCAAATTACAACTTTTTTAGTGGTGGGGATAATGCTATAAAAAGTGATGTACGTAGCTGTTGAAGTATCTCTTTTGAAATTCACCTTTGCTTCAGTTAGTTTTTTCCGCATATATTTTTTACGTTATTTTTATTATTATTATTATTATTATTATTATTATTATTATAATTATTATTATTATTATTATTATTATTATTATTATTATTATTATTATTATTATTATTATTATTATTATTATTATTTTGTTTTTGATATATTTATTATTCTAAACTTAGTCTATATATTTTATAAAAAAAAACAAATATTACTCATTTGCTAGTTAACTCTAGTGTTGAACGGTTCGGTAACGTATATTTTGCTTAGTATTTGAAAATATAACGGTAAGTGTATAAATTTTTTAAATAATATTGTGAAACTTGAATATAATTTTTTTGAAAGATGGACACCTACGAACAAAATGTTATGCAAACGCTAAACGCGGTACCTCAAGGTGGTAGCACTGATATGATGAAGAAAGTGGAGAGAGCGTTGAGGCTCATCAAGACGGTGGAGGAAGCTGAGCGATGGATGATACTTAATAAGCAGAACATCCGCTTATTCAAAAAGATGTTGATGTTAAAGAAAGAAAATCCTCTGCGTCTTGAAGCTAATATTGGACTTTGTAAATCATACCAGCGGCAGCTTCACCGACTGCGATTAGATTTAGTTAAGCAAGGTGGTGGAGTCACCAAAAAACAAAATCGACATCTAATCTGGGAGACAATTGAAACCCACCATCAGGGCAGGGTGAAGACTGGTATGATTACAAATTTGGATTATAAAGATCCAAATATATTTTTCAACCGGGCATTTCCAATGTTTAGAAGACACGTTCGGCGTGAGCTAGTGAAGCATCCCCTCAAGGTAAGTAAAATTTAAGATTTATAATTTAAATAGTCTAATGAGATCTTGAATTTTTTTTCAGGTGTATATTATGTTCACGGGCAATTTTATTAAGCCCATCACCAAAGAGGAGGATTTGAAAACTTTTATAACGTCGGCCAAGGAAATGTATGTGACAACGGACATGCAGGAGTGGTACAATGATCATGTCAAAAACTATTTGCTGAAAAAATTGGAAGAATTCCAGGAACGCGATAGCGGTTGGGCTCTTGACATGATCATAAATATTCGAGTCCACATGAATAAGTACTCTCCGATCACAGCTGGGACTTTTTGTGAACTACCACCAGTCATCAAAAATAAATTGGCTGTGATCAATGTCCAGAATAAAGACCAACATTGTTTTCTATGGTCGATAATGTCAGCACTTTACCCGGTTGAAAAGGATCCTCAACGCTTGAATAAGTACCCGCACTATAGTCATTATTTGAAATATGATGGATTAAAGTTTTCCATGTCTCTGGATCAAATTAATAAATTTGAAAAGATGAACCCGCAGCTATCGATTAACGTATACGGCTACAAAGATACGTTTCTACATGGTTTGGAAATTTTCCCTGTACGCGTTAGTTCGAACACTGCGGGGCAGAAAATTCATCTATTGGCTGTGGAGAATGGGAACAGTCACCACTTTTGCTGGATAAAAAATTTAGCAAAGTTGAGTCGATCGAGTGTAAAGAGTAATAGGCATAAAATTTATTTATGTGACCGATGCCTCAACTATTTTGCTACAGATGTCAAACTCCAACAGCATTCAGTAAATTGTGGTGAAAAAGAAGCGGTGCGGCTACGAATGCCTGAAACTGATGACGAGCGGTTCGTTGAGTTCAAAGATTTCAACAGCAAGGAACGTGTTGAGTATATGGTGTACGCTGACTTTGAGGCGTTATTGGTACCACAACATCATGAAGACATGGAAATGGATCATGGGTCTTATACAAAAAATATTCAAAAACATGTACCCTACAGTGTAGGTTACTATGTTCATTGTACCCATGATCCCAACCAATCGTTTTATAAGGCATACCGTGGTGCTGATTGTGTCAAGTGGTTTGTTCATGAACTGGAACAAGTAGCGTACTCATTAGAGCAAAAAATAAAACACGTTAAACCAATGTATCCGCTCACCGTCGAACAAGAACTGGATTTTATGTCAGCAGAGAAGTGTCACATTTGTGATAAAGATTTCGTATCCAATTCCATACGTGTTCGCGACCATTCACATCGCACAGGTAATGTAATTTATTTATTATTTTTTAATTTCATCTAATTTTATATTAATCTATTTTAGGTATCTACCGTGGAGCAGCACACCAATTTTGTAATCTGCATTATCAAGATTCAAGGGTGATACCTGTTGTGATGCACAACTTGAGTGGATACGATTCGCATTTTATTATTGAAGCTCTGCTGACGGAAATCGACGGTCAAGTTGATGTGTTGCCCATCAACAAAGAAAAGTACATCAGTTTCACAAAGCACGTCTCGGACATTCAATTAAGATTCATTGATTCCTTCCGATTTCTCGCAGACAAGTTGGAAAATCTGGCCTCATATTTAGAGAATGATAAAAAATCCATTTTACATAAAGAGGTAAATGATAAAAAATAATTAATTTTTTAATACAGGGTTGTAATTTGTTTTTTAATTTTTTATAGGTCAGTAATGATGAACAATTTCAATTGCTAACGAGAAAAGGTGTATTTCCATATGAATACATGAGTAGCTGGGGACGTCTCCAAGAGACAAAATTACCACCAAAGGAGGCGTTCTACAGTGTGTTAACAGATGAACACATAACGGATGAGGATTATAACCATGCGATACAGGTATGGAACACATTCAATTTACATACACTAGGTGATTATTCAGACCTGTATATGAAAACTGATGTGTTACTACTTGCGGATATTTTTGAAAATTTCCGTAACACTTGTATTCATAGCTATAGTCTCGATCCTAGTCACTATTACACACTTCCTGGCTATACGTGGAGCGCCATGTTGAAATACACCAATATCAAATTGGAATTGTTCACGGATATTGATGACTTGTTGTTTATCGAGAAAGGAATCAGAGGCGGTGTAAGTCAATGTTCTAATCGCTATGCTAAGGCGAACAATAAGTACATGGAAGAGGGGTATGATAAAACTCAAGAAGATGTCTACCTTATGTATTATGATGTGGTGAACCTATATGGTGCAGCAATGTGTGGATACCTACCAACAGGAAATTTTAAGTGGGTCGACACACCAAACATCGAGGATGTTGCAGATGATTCACCAGTCGGGTACATTTTAGAAGTAGACCTTGAAATACCCCAACATCTACATGATAACTTTAGCGATTTACCGCCATGTCCGGAGACAACGAAACCACCTGGATCAAAACAAAAATATCTTCTGTCAACCCTTTACAATAAGACCAACTATGTCGTGCACTACAGGAATTTGAAACTGTATACACAACTCGGTGTTAAGGTAACAAAATACCACCGTGTGTTACAATTCAATCAATCTGCATGGTTGAAACCATATATTGATTTCAATACCGAGATGCGCAAGAACGCCTCAAATGAGTTTGAAAAAGCATTATTCAAACTCATGATTAATGCCATCTTCGGTAAAACCATGGAGAATGTGAGGAAACATCGGGTTGTGTACATACGAAAAAATTGGGATGGAAAACATGGTGTGAAGAAATTAATTGCCAATCCCAATTTTCACAGTATGATGGTGCTCGACAATGACGTCAGTATTGTTGAAATGAAAAAATCACAGATACGTTTCAACAAACCCATCTACATAGGCTTCACAATTTTAGACATATCGAAAACGTTTGTGTATGACTTCCACTACAACTACATGTACCAACGGTACAACCCCACAAATGTCAGGTTATTATACACAGACACCGATAGTCTAATTTATAGCGTGAGAAATACTGACGTCTATGAGGTCATGAAACAGGATATTAATCGTTTTGATACGGCTGACTATGCACCCGACAACGTTTATGGTATACCACTACGTAATAAGAAAGTCAAGGGTTTAATGTCCGATGAAAATAATGGTGATGTTATGCTAGAATTTGTCGGATTACGTAGCAAAATGTATGCTATTCGGGTGCAAAATAAAAAAGAGACTAAACGATCCAAGGGTCTCAAGAAGTCAGCTATCCGAAAACTTACTTTTGAGGACTATAAGCGGTGTTTGCTTGAGAACCGTAACTTTTACCGTGTTCAGCAAAGCATCCAATCCAAGCGACACCGCTTACATACCATCAAACAGCAGAAAGTGGGCTTATCACCATTTGACCAAAAACGATACATTACTCACAATTCATGTGAAACAAAGCCATGGGGCCACTATAGCATTATTTGTTGAGTGTAAGTATTTTATATTTTATGTTTTTAATATTTAGCTAATTTTTGCTGTTGTTTCAGAAATGTGTCCTGCTGTTGTTGTGATGATCCTCAAAGTGGTTCGGTATTGTGATAGGTGTACAAACAATTGATAGAGTAGTGCGCATGAACAATTGATAGAGTAGTGGTGGGGGTGTCAAAAAAACTGATAGTTAGGTAGAATTATTGTAGAAAACAATTTAGTGTTAGTTTAAACATACAAAATGCAAGACTTTGATAATCATAATAGTGATAACAACTGTATTGTTAATATGATTAAAGATAATTGTAGTTTAAGTACTATAAACAATGTGTTAACAAAGTATTTTAAAACATCGGTTAATATGGCAATTAAATGTGGTCGACCGGAAACTTTAAACTACCTTATTGATAAGGTAGAACAAATGGACTTAGAAGTGAAATTTTCCCCATCGTCAGACGATGAAGACAAACAAATTTGGAACTGGATTTTAAAAAATATCCACTCTGGACAAAAAGATGGAATTGTAGGACTATCCATTTTTGAACAATCTTACTACAGTGTATTTACATCAGACGAGTTATCCGACTATGTTCAAGTGAAAGAAATAATTGAAAATTATCTTATGAAGAAAGATGATGATGATGACAATGGACACTTTTCAGAATAATAATTATAATGTATTTTCGATAATTTATAAATATATATTTTTTAAATATTATTATAATACAACTCTGTTTTTATATGTTATAGATAAAATTTTACAATAAAAATAATATTTTTACAATGTGATATTTTTTTTTTTTTTTTTTTTATAAAACACAAATATGTTCACAAAAACGGTCCACTATACCAAATTTTTTATTGTTACAAGTATGTTCATAAAAACGTTCCACTATAAAAGGAGACTTTTTTTATCAATATATGAATCGTGTAAAGAGTCGAACACTAACCACCTGACTTTAACGTTGGATCCACGTTTAGCTAAGACCTTTTCCACTAAATAAATGTTTGGATCGTGAACTTTTTGTAATTCTTCGGCATAGAAACCACCCTTTATATCTTCGTTGCTGTTATCCTTCAATAAATATACAGGTCTCTTTCTAAACAGGTCTGTTTCTAAACAGGTCTGTTTCTAAACAGGTCTGTTTCTAAACAGGTCTCTTTCTAAACAGGTCTCTTTCTAAACAGGTCTCTTTCTAAACAGGTCTGTATCTAAACAGGTCTGTATCTAAACAGGTCTCTTTCTAAACAGGTCTCTTTCTAAACAGGTCTCTTTCTAAACAGGTCTGTATCTAAACAGGTCTGTATCTAAACAGGTCTCTTTCTAAACAGGTCTCTTTCTAAACAGGTCTGTTTCTAAACAGGTCTGTATCTAAACAGGTCTCTTTCTAAACAGGTCTCTTTCTAAACAGGTCTGTTTCTAAACAGGTCTCTTTCTAAACAGGTCTCTTTCTAAACAGGTCTGTTTCTAAACAGGTCTGTATCTAAACAGGTCTGTATCTAAACAGGTCTCTTTCTAAACAGGTCTGTTTCTAAACAGGTCTCTTTCTAAACAGGTCTGTTTCTAAACAGGTCTGTATCTAAACAGGTCTCTTTCTAAACAGGTCTCTTTCTAAACAGGTCTCTTTCTAAACAGGTCTCTTTCTAAACAGGTCTGTTTCTAAACAGGTCTGTTTCTAAACAGGTCTGTATCTAAACAGGTCTCTTTCTAAACAGGTCTCTTTCTAAACAGGTCTCTTTCTAAACAGGTCTCTTTCTAAACAGGTCTGTTTCTAAACAGGTCTGTTTCTAAACAGGTCTGTATCTAAACAGGTCTCTTTCTAAACAGGTCTGTATCTAAACAGATCTGTATCTAAACAGGTCTGTATGTAAACAGGTCTGTTTAATACTGGTCTGTACCTGTTTAATACTGGTTTTAACCTGTTTAATACTGGTCTGTATCTGTTTAATACAGGTTTTGACCTGTTTAATACTGGTCTGTTTAGAAACCGGTATGGTTTTCAGTATATTATATTTTCTTCCCTTAACTCTTGTATCAAACTATTGATTTCATTTTGATGGCTGAAATTTCCCGCGTCACGTGATGCGCATAACAGCCGTAATCTATCACAAAGTTCATCGATTGTATTCCAGTACACATAGTCTATGGGATTATTAGTTACTCGTGATAATGTTAGACCGCTACCAGAAGCAGGAGCCGATGGGTATAGATGTTTCTTAATGATATTTTTATACTTAAAACTTTTAGTTCCTTGAATTTGACCCTGAGAGTCATAATTCCGTCTATTAGCGTTTGTTGATGTTACAATTTCCAAATAGTTACGCATGTCTTGCTCTGAATAATTTTTTGGTATCTGTTTTACTAAAAGCTCATATAAACCTGATGTTCCGTCATACCATTTTTCGTTGACTTGTATATTGTTATGCTTAATGTAAACAACTGAATTACCTACATATAATCTATCAGCAGCATTATCATAACGTAATCCGTAAATATTATCGATAAGCTTATCATTTTTATTCGATAATATAAAATAAATGTATTTACCAGCCACATCTCCATAAGTCTTTGTAAAATGTTGAAGTGCATGATGATTATTCTCTGGTGATTTTATAATCTCCCTAAATACAACATCAGGAGTGTGTAATGCCTCATCCTCGTAGGTGTCTGATAGATTTTGTTTTGTGACTACTGGAGTATCTTCAAATAATTTTCGAGCCTTCATTGGCGTATAATTTAATGGTTCATCTTTATTGTCTTCTAAGGTATCATCTTCTATCTTGCGTTTTATATTAATTCGAGTAAAATCGTTTTTATTCTCTTGTTTTTCTACTAGCTGATTCAACGGATCAGTGATGGGCTTAAATGTTTTTTCTAATGAAATGGTCGCTCTTTGTTCATCAGCTTTGAGTGCGTTATACTTTTTCTGTATAATATCGCTCAACTTAGCTAGCTGTTTCGTTGTCTGAAGCATGTTATCACATGAAAGCTCACAAGTTAAATGACCTATACAGTTGATAAACAGCGCTTAATAACGTAACAAGCATCATCAATCAACCTATATAATATGCTCTTTATAAGGAATAATAAATCAACTTGTACTACAGATAAGATAAAAAAAATTTTTATTTAAAAAAAATTACAATTTTAGATTAAAACAAAATACAAAATATGAATAAAGACAATTATTTTATTTTTTAATATTATTTATTGTTAAAACTTTTTTAATCATTAACACTAATTTATCAACAACAAGCACCTCCGTATAAAGATCTATTAAAAAAATAATGTAATAAATACATAATAATATTTGTAGTACAATGTTTATGTTGATAGATGCATAGAGCTTTTGATACACTGTCATTCTTATGGAGTGGTTTTCCATCATCCAAATTTTCAATGTGGACTGCCCTTGTTGAATTTCGAATTAATTTTTTAATCCAAATTTTCTTTTCTTCACCTTTGCAGTATATTACATTATGATTAGCAATATGTGTTAAAATGGTTGATAACTCGCAATAATCGGTGGCTCCTTGATTCCAGTATAAGCCATGGTAATTATTTGAGAGCCAAATTGCTTGTTTCTTATCCGAATCACTTAATGTGTTAAATGGAAATGGCGGTTTGAATACATAATGTCCAAAGTGGTTACCATTTGTATCCACAAAACTAAGTTCTTTAACGATGAATTCATGGTTTACTTTGAAACCCTGTACGTCCACTATGTACGCCATTTTAAACTACTCTATTCACAATATTCGTGAGTGGATTGTATTTAAATAATCGATCATGGAACACTATACAATACGCACGCGTTTTAGCAGGGAAATTAACACTAGCTTCAAACTCAACGCGCAAGTCCACTGTTGTAGATTTAAGTGACTCTGGGTGCTTAGAACAGTCAATGACAAATAGAGGTGATTTATTTATAAACGTTTCTTTATCTAGCAATGGTTCTGTTATAGAGCGTCTATAGTACGATTTTTGAAAATTACAATACATTTCATACAGTAACGCTGTTTGATTATTTGTGTAATTTAGATTCAAATTCACATATGGGTAGGCTTCACCATTTAAATAGACTTTCAAATTTGTTATGTTACAATGGTCAAACTGACTGGAATCTTTTAAAATGTTGCGGTCACGATTTGTTTGGAAACAGATAACAGCGTAGTTAGGACATTCTACACTAGTTTTAACACTCCACACATGTCTATCAGTTAATGGTAGTTCTGGTATAAGTAGACATTCCATTGATCGAAACCATAACCTCAAATCATCATTTTGATTGACTAAGTTGTATAATTTGACTCGCATTTTATCAGACACTTTAACGTATGGAACACACCATTCTAATTTGTTGATTTTAATTTTAGGTTTGCTTGTTGCGGCAGTTGAGGTAAAACAATTAATATCATCATTTGCACGAACAATAACGATTACTTGCTTCATGTTTACGAAAATTTTAGGATAATCTTCAAAAAAACCCATATACATTTTCAATGGAATACGAACATTGAAGTAACCAGTGGCATCCCTTTTAAAATTCTCACCAAAACCAGCATTCTCTAAAGCTTTACTTTGATTTTCGTTTAGGGATAGATAGTTTTTTATAGTGCTAACGATGCCTACGTTATTAATCACATCAATTACCTTGCCACCAATTTCATAACGAATTTCATGAAACATAAATGATATAGCATTCGATATGAAGCTGGTTGCATTTGTATCATCATCATCAGTCACTTGACCTTCGATATTTAAAACACTTTCACTTGGTAATGTGTACAAGTCTTGTGATTGAATGCAAATTCTACTCTCATCGCTTGATTCAAATTTCGATGAATTATAAGCTTGGTGGTTGTGATACTCTAGTCCTGTAATAACATTATCGTACTCAGGTACATTGGTCACTTCTAGTATTTCTGCCATTCTTCTTCTTCTTCTTAATACAATTGAATTTTATTCGTATAACTGATTTCTTTATTTTAAACCAGCAACTAAATTTTACCCAACAATTGGCCGTTTTAGTTTTAAGCCAATTGATTGAAGAAATTTTCTATTTTCGTATGATAACTGTTTGTGATTATTTATTCTATTGTTGCTCGATTGAGGTTGTTTTATGAGACTTTGGCATTTATAAGAGAACTTTATATTAAAATCTTCTATAAACTTGCCAACTGTGGCATCGATGACAAGTGGAAGCGTTTTTTATCCGCGATCTTAGTAAGTGTGATCGAATCTGAAAAAAAAATTAAAGTGGACAAGGAACGGTCTAGGATGGAGTAGAAGTCTATTAAGCGACTACAACTCTATGGGCTATCAATGAAATGTCAAAATACTGACGACAACAAAAAACACATGTAAGTAATTTTCTATTCAACACTTAAGTTAATTTATTTAAATTGACATATAAATATTCTTTCTTTTTGTTTTTAGCGTTTACAAATATGTCAGTTCTAAAGTTAAAATCATTAAATGAATTTAAAAAAAAAGAAACTAAAAAGATCACAAAATCACAAGGCGACCTAACCTTATTAAAGTAAGTTTTTTGTTTTTGTTTTTTTTTTTTATTATTTTTTTTTGTTTTATTAAAATGTGTGATCCTAGTTTGAATTGAACATTTCCGATTTTGGCGTAAAATTCTTCTTGTGCAGTGAACCAATTCACTATCCTCGGTATCTGACCCGTGACTCGATTTAGTCAAGCATTACACGGGGCAGAATACAGCGAAGATTAAAGACCGCGAAGTACAGCTCCGAGCGAGTTTTCGAGACACCCGTAAATAGGGCTGTCTAAACTCGTGGTCAGCTACCTTCTAAGCGCGGTATTGGTCCACATACTCAACAAAATTTATATATTTAATGGAAATCGAATCGGAAATGTTCAATCGCTTATTTTAAAACTACGTATATTAACTTTTGAATTTCTTGTAGGTAAATCTCCAATTACTGGTAAATACGGATTAAAACAGAAGGAAATTAATAACCGTACCTTGAAAATCTAGGAAAAACCACCTGAGGATGACCGAGCGATACACAACCAAACAAACAACACCAGCCGTTGATGAAATGTCCAGGTATCATTAATTTGATCTTTTATGTAAGTCCAATCCATCAATTGTACGATGTAATATTAAAACGTGCTCGCGTTGCGGGCACGAACGTGTATGCTATTGATTTTAATAAATTTTATCTTTGATGTGTACCATTCAACGGTGATTTTTTTTTTTTCAAGAGTAATTCCATCGTTAATTATCCCAATCCATGAATTGTCGATGTAATATTAAAAACGTGCTCGCGTTGCGGGCACAAACGTGTAAAATTATTAATTTTAATAAAATGTTTATTCGAAGTGTATCCTTCAAGGGTGATTTGTTTAAGAGACCTCATTTTTAAATTGTTTTTGGCTTTTTTGCTCGGTTTTGTATTCCTGCGCCGAACTACGTTGTTATTGTTTGTTAACTTTTAATAATTGTTGCGCGTGGTGGTCATTCACACGTTAGCGTGTACTAACGTCCGTTCACACGCTAGCGTGATTTTAATTCAACTCTTTTTTTTTTTTTTTTTATTGAATGATTTTTCTTTATTTTTTTATTTTGTGTGTGTGTTTAGATTTAGATAGGGTTTTTCTGTCCCAATCCGTATAATGATTTTGATCGCGCTTATTACTATAATTTGACTGATTTTTAATTACTGTCAACCAAACCTACAATCAAAATACTTTGAACCTTGTTGAACGGTTCAGTCTCCCCCACTTTAAGGAGAACTACTGTTGTATTTCGGAATTTATTATTGTCTACTAGTTTTAGGTACAGGGATACGTCGCAACCCATTCCTCCCTACAATTTCAGAAGGAGGGAGTCCCGTAACTCATAGCCTATCACATCATCTCCGGCCCGTAGGCGCTGGATGATGAGCCGTAGCTCACGATCCTCCTCCCGCTGACGTTGCAGAGAGGTAAAGGTTTGTGGTACCTCGTCTAGGCTGAAATTTTTCCTGTATGTCCGTCTGTCATATTCGCACTTTGATTGCAGGATTGGCTACATGATAACTTACTTATGGATTCACATAAATATTTTATTGGAGATTTACCTCATGAATATCATGCTTATGTGATGCGTTGAGTCGTGTTTGGGAACGCATAAACTGTATGACTCTTGATAGTGTGGCGTCCTCCTCTCCTACTGCTGTTGTTGGCGCAGGTTGACCAGTCGGACCTGCCTGTGCTGGTGGCGCAAGAACAGGATGATGTGTTGGAGTTGTATTCGATTGCGTAGTTGGCGCATGATTCACATGATTTGGACACATTAAAAGAGTTTGTTCGTACTGTGGAACACTCCACATCCCATAACCAAAATACTGCTGAGGTTGTGCAGACGACGCAAGTGGGACCATACCAGGCGCAGGATTCAATATCGGTACGTTTCCAGGACTCGTACCAATATTTGTTTGTGGTACCTTTCCAACCAATACTGTCGTGGGTAGGGTGGAATTGGCTTTCGACACTGATGGTGCTATTGTCGTAATACCATGAGCACCTGGAATATCTGGCGGAGTAGCGTAACTTGGTGCAGTTGCGTCGACAATGGTACCCAATCCAGCAGTGTTACTTGTTGTATTTGTTGTGTTGACGACGATTGTTGTCACAACCATTGGAACATCTGCTGATGATGTCGTGTGTTTGTTGGACCGTGTAGTCGGCATCCTCCGGCAGTTCACCTAGACGTTTGCGCTCGTACGAACAATAAAAAAAAATTTAGTAGTATGTGTTTTTTTTTTTGCAAAATTTATTTTAAATTATGACCAAATAATCCTTTTTTTTTTTTTTTTTTTTTCTAATCCAGACTCGATCAACTACCCTACGCTATATGCTACCAACTTTGGCATTTATAAGAGAACTTTATATTAAAATCTTCTATAAACTTGCCAACTGTGGCATCGATGACAAGTGGAAGCGTTTTTTATCCGCGATCTTAGTAAGTGTGATCGAATCTGAAAAAAAAATTAAAGTGGACAAGGAACGGTCTAGGATGGAGTAGAAGTCTATTAAGCGACTACAACTCTATGGGCTATCAATGAAATGTCAAAATACTGACGACAACAAAAAACACATGTAAGTAATTTTCTATTCAACACTTAAGTTAATTTATTTAAATTGACATATAAATATTCTTTCTTTTTGTTTTTAGCGTTTACAAATATGTCAGTTCTAAAGTTAAAATCATTAAATGAATTTAAAAAAAAAGAAACTAAAAAGATCACAAAATCACAAGGCGACCTAACCTTATTAAAGTAAGTTTTTTGTTTTTGTTTTTTTTTTTTATTATTTTTTTTTGTTTTATTAAAATGTGTGATCCTAGTTTGAATTGAACATTTCCGATTTTGGCGTAAAATTCTTCTTGTGCAGTGAACCAATTCACTATCCTCGGTATCTGACCCGTGACTCGATTTAGTCAAGCATTACACGGGGCAGAATACAGCGAAGATTAAAGACCGCGAAGTACAGCTCCGAGCGAGTTTTCGAGACACCCGTAAATAGGGCTGTCTAAACTCGTGGTCAGCTACCTTCTAAGCGCGGTATTGGTCCACATACTCAACAAAATTTATATATTTAATGGAAATCGAATCGGAAATGTTCAATCGCTTATTTTAAAACTACGAATATTAACTTTTGAATTTCTTGTAGGTAAATCTCCAATTACTGGTAAATACGGATTAAAACAGAAGGAAATTAATAACCGTACCTTGAAAATCTAGGAAAAACCACCTGAGGATGACCGAGCTATACACAACCAAACAAACAACACCAGCCGTTGATGAAATGTCCAGGTATCATTAATTTGATCTTTTATGTAAGTCCAATCCATCAATTGTACGATGTAATATTAAAACGTGCTCGCGTTGCGGGCACGAACGTGTATGCTATTGATTTTAATAAATTTTATCTTTGATGTGTACCATTCAACGGTGATTTTTTTTTTTTCAAGAGTAATTCCATCGTTAATTATCCCAATCCATGAATTGTCGATGTAATATTAAAAACGTGCTCGCGTTGCGGGCACAAACGTGTAAAATTATTAATTTTAATAAAATGTTTATTCGAAGTGTATCCTTCAAGGGTGATTTGTTTAAGAGACCTCATTTTTAAATTGTTTTTGGCTTTTTTGCTCGGTTTTGTATTCCTGCGCCGAACTACGTTGTTATTGTTTGTTAACTTTTAATAATTGTTGCGCGTGGTGGTCATTCACACGTTAGCGTGTACTAACGTCCGTTCACACGCTAGCGTGATTTTAATTCAACTCTTTTTTTTTTTTTTTTTATTGAATGATTTTTCTTTATTTTTTTATTTTGTGTGTGTGTTTAGATTTAGATAGGGTTTTTCTGTCCCAATCCGTATAATGATTTTGATCGCGCTTATTACTATAATTTGACTGATTTTTAATTACTGTCAACCAAACCTACAATCAAAATACTTTGAACCTTGTTGAACGGTTCAAGACGGTTTGTAGAAACACTGCCTCCAGCATAACGTGTAGGATGATTAAATACAAAACCCATTATATCTTTTTCAAGTGTAATCCAATTGTAATGTTTTCACCTCGAAAGTTAAATAATTTACCAGTTTGGTCCACTAACGTGAGCGTAATGTTGCTTATAGTTTGACAGTTGATTGGTAAATAAATAACATTCATAGGATGTATCACAATTTTATAACCTGGTGGTAGATTTGGTGAAAAATGAAACAATGTGTGACTGATTTCATTGTTATGATACGATCCATTTGTAATATTACATTGAACATAAATTGTTTCTACAGGTAAAATATTAACTGTATTGTCACTTTCATGCCTTTTATTTGCATCTAGTTTTCGTTTATTAAATCCCAACATGCGACAAACAGAATCTGATGGTTCACAGTTTATTATCACAGTACACTTTATTTCACATTTTAATGTATTTGTATTAGCATTTATTTGTAGTGTCACCTCATCGCCTACAGCTTCTTTTAAATAACGTTCAATATCTTCAACTTCATAAGATCCTGGTGGTATTTCTATAACTTTATCATCGTAATAAAACATGTTATTGTGGCTGTGTATATTAGGTATGGAATTGTACCCTTGTAAATCTACTAGACCCATTTCATAATTTTCATTTTTATCTAATTTAATTGGTGGAGAATAGTCTGTTGTTAAAAAAGAGCTATTCCCTGTAAATGTAAGCATGTATGACATCTTGATTTTGAATGAAGTGAATACAAGACTTGCTGGTTTATTTATTTAATAAAAATTGTATACATAGATGTCCACAAATCGGAGTATTAAACTGTTGTTGCCTATCAAAATTATATTGAATGTCACATCCGTTAAAATATTTAATGACTTCCACTGGCGGTCTCAAATTTCCAAAACTATCATAATAGATGAAACTTCGATTGTACTTTTTATATGCCGTCCAGTGTGTGCCACTATTTTTGGATACATCATGGTTGATAATTCCTGTTTCATATTTATATGGTCTTTTGGGTAGGGTGTCACGCATAAAAACACCACGAAAATACGGAATTTTAAATTGTTTAGCATACGCACGTAGCTCCGTATCGTAAAGTGCTCTACGTGGTAGCGTTTCAATTAGTTTTTTGCTAAATATAACCCCATGCCTTTGTTGTACGGTCTTAAATACAAGCCTTTACCCATTGCTATAGCTTCCATTGTTTTGTTGTGTCTTTGACTCTCATTAAGTTGATCACGAGCACTTTTATAATTTGTAACGGCTTTAGCAATACCCGACGCTCCACCAGCCAAAGCACCTAAAGCAGAGAGTCCTGCGAATATTGGAATTAATGGAAGTATACCACCAGACTTTGGAACTGGTATTACACGTGTGGGCGCTTTAATACGTTGACCTCGCACGGCTGCTTTTGCTATTTTTACTGCTGCTTTTAAGTCCGTTGGTTGTGATTTTTTCAATGCATTTCGTGCCTTTCGCACTGATGCTGTAAAGTTTATAGTTTTCTTTGTCTTTTTCATCTTTTTCTTTTTTAATCCCATACCAAGTGAAGTTTTTGCCTTCATGGCGCCTGTAACGAATAAAGCGGATGCTTTTTCACCAATTGTTGAATCAGATGCTTTGGCACGTTTCCAAGCGGCTTCAGCTAATTGTTTATCTGCTAGATGACGCTCCTTTAAGTCTTTACTTTTTGAATATGCTATATCATGTACCATACAAGCCTGATCCAATGCGTTTTTTGGTTTATCACCACGCGCTAATCGTTCTGCCAGCTTAGTTCCAGGTCCACAATATTGATAAGTTGGTATGTGTAACTCAAACGGTAATTTATTTATAAGTGTGTTAACAATACCTCTTCCTTTGTGTTGTTGCTTCTGATGTGACATACTACTAAATGATTTAAACAATTAAGTTCACATATATTTAAATGTTTATAAAATGGGTTGTATTGAAATTTTAGTCTTAGTTACATTAAAAATGCGTTTTCATAAACAACAACCCGCTCTGAGTGTTGAAAATTTAATACCAGAAAATACAGACACACAAACATATCATGGTCCTCTATTTTCAGATTCACTACGAACAATAATATGTGGCCCTAGTGGTTGTGGTAAAACCAATGTTATGTTGAATTTAATTTATGATGAAAACGGTTTACGCTTTGAAAACATTTATGTGTACAGTAAATCTCTTTACCAACCGAAATATCAATTACTAGAAGAGACTTTAAAATTAGTGGAAGGGGTTGGATATTTTCCATTTAGTGATACTAGTGAAATTCTTAGTCCGAATGAAGCTCGAGAAAAAAGTCTTTTCATTTTTGATGATGTGAGCTGTCATTCACAACAGAGAATTAGAGAATACTTTAGTATGGGTCGTCATCGAAAAATTGATTGTTTCTACCTATGTCAGAGCTACGCACGTGTTCCAAAGCATAACATAAGGGACAATGTTAATTGCTTGGTGTTATTCAAAACGGACGAAATGAATCTAAAACACATATTCTACGATCATGTTGGCTCTGATATGAATTTTCAAAAATTTCATGATTTATGTCGACATTGTTGGAGTTCACCAAATGGATTTGTTGTAATAATGATAAATTTCTCTATGAATGCGGGTCGTTATAGGAATGGATTTGATGAATTTATTGAACTGTAGTGTCACCAATACTTTATGTGTTTTTTCAGATTCATAATAATAATTTTTTTCTGTAAATTTTTTTTTAATGTAAATTTTAATCATTAATAAATAAAAAAAAAATATTTATAGGATTTTTATTAAATAAAACCTTTATTCTAATCTCATAACACGTGTAAAATTATTTTAAGATCTAATGCGATTCAAACAAGTTTAAACATGTTCAAACAAGTTTGAACATGTATTTTTATTCAAACAAGTTTGAACTTGTAACAGGATGATGATATCATATTTTTCAAGGTCAAATCTATTTCAACATATTCTTGAGAATAGCTGACACGTGTAAAATTATTTTAAGATCAAAGTCCATTCAAACAAGTTTGAACATGTATTTTTATTATGTAAATTTCAAGTATCATATTACATTGCTTAATCATAAAAAAATATTAACATCCGGTCACGTATCTTGAATTTTATCGTGTATACTTAAAGTGTCAAATTACAATATTTTTCAAGGTTAGATGATATCTATTTCAACATATTCTTGAAAATTGCAGACTCATAATATTCTTTTCTTGGAATTCAGATTTGCAAATTATTATCTAACACGTTCAAGTGTCATATTACATTGCTTAATCATAAAAAAATATTAGCATCCGGTCACGTGTTTTGACACATGTAAAATTATTTCAAACAAGTTTGAACTTGTTACAAGATGATGATATCATATTTTTCAAGGTCAAATCTATTTCAACATATTCTTGAAAATTGCTGACACGTGTAAAATTGTTTTAAGATCAAAGTCCATTCAAACAAGTTTGAACGTGTATTTTTATTATGTAAATTTCAAGTGTCATATTACATCGCTGACTCAATAAAAAAAAAATATTAACATCCGGTCACGTATCTTGAATTTTATCATGTATATTTAAAGTGTCAAATTACAATATTTTTCAAGGTCAAATTAACACATTCTTGAAAATTGCTGACTAATGTCAACGTCCCGCCCCCCGTTCACTCCATTCACTCTCCGCCGACTACAGCGCCACTATTGGTCAAAGCCAATGACGTCACCTGGTAATTCCCCGTTTATGCTTAGGCAGCCATTCCCCCACACCAATTCAACCACACCTCCCGACGCCATCTTGATTTTTACAGCGCTACTATTGGTCAAAGCCAATGACGTCATCAATGCTTAGGCAGCCATTATTCCCCAACACCACACCTCCCAACGCCATCTTGATTTACTATTGGTCAATGCCGAGGTTTCCAACATTCACCTAGGTTTGCCCTTTTTGGAAAAGTGTACCATCCAACTGGGCCAAAACGTACATGATGTCAACGTCCCGCCCCCCGTTCACTCCCCACCACTATTGGTCAAGCCCCGTTTATGTCATCCCTCACCCCCACCACACCTTCCAACGCCATCTTGATTTACTATTGGTCAATGACGTCATCTATCCCCTCCAACTTCCGAGGTTTCCAACATTCACCTAGGTTTGCCCTTTTTTGAAAAGTGTACCATCCAACTGCGCTGAAAGTGACCTGACTCTTCTACTATCATAAATATTAACCTGAAAAATAAAAATAAAAAACATTAGAAATTTTAAAATAAAATTGAACATATAAAGTACTCACTTCACATTATTCCCCCCATGCTGTCTTCGATTAAATTTGTAGTAATTTCTAAGGCTATATTGATATAATTATGCGGTTCTAAAATAATAAAAACTCATTAATAAATTATCTTAAGAGAAAAACAATTAAGACTTACTAAATGCTAAGTAATATATTATTTGGTATAATCCACACTCGTGGATTATACCCTCATTGATATACACCTGCACAACTTGTATTGCCGTTTGAATTTGCACTTAAAAACACAAAAAATTATAATTAATAATTTATTAGTTAACACTAAAATTTTAAACATACTTGTTGATATTAAATAATAAATTTGTTGATACATTTGAACTTGCTCCATTGTAAAAAAATTAACTTTTATGTTTAACTAGAAAAAATAATTCTATTTATATTAAAATAAATGCAATCCTACAAAAGTCATCTTGAGAAAGAATTTATTCAGGATTGTGTTAGAAATTCGACACACCAATATATATACAGGGTATTCTGTTATTAACTGTAGATCGTCAGCCTACGGAATAAGCTCATAAAACGAAGGAAAAAGTCATTTACCAATTTTGGATTTGAGGCCTGGTTTGGGCGCTACAGTTATGGTAAAAATTGATAAATTTGTTCATTCACTGACTATGATTCGATAACCAGCAGCCAATGATAATCAGTAGATATTAGTATATTTTATTTAATAATATTAAACTAAAGAAGGGATATGAACTGATTTCAATTGGATTATATCATTTTTTTTATTATATTTTTCCTAGAAAACATTAGATTCTTAGTAAAAAAAACAAATTACATCATAAAAGGCGGTGTGTAGTTAATAACAGAATACCCTGTATATATATTGGTGCGTCGAATTTCTAACACAATCCTGAATAAATTCTTTCTCAAGATGATTTTTTGCATGATTGCAGTTTTTAAATAAAAGAAATAATTAGATTAAATCAAAGAAACTTAAAAAAAAAAATATATTTATTCACATAAAGTATTGGGTGACACTACAGTTCAATGAATTCATCAAATCCATTCCTATAACGACCTGCATTCATAGAGAAATTTTTCATTATTACAACAAATCCATTTGGTGAACTCCAACAATGTCGACATAAATCATGAAATTTTTGAAAATTCATATCAGAGCCAACATGATCGTAGAATATGTGTTTTAGATTCATTTTATCCGTTTTGAATAGCACCAAGCAATTAACATTGCCCCTTATGTTATGCTTTAGAACACGTGCGTAGCTCTGACATAGGTAGAAACAATCAATTTTTCGATGACGACCCATACTAAAGTATTCTCTACTTCTCTGTTGTGAATGACAGCTCACATCATCAAAAATGAAAAGACTTTTTTCTCGAGCTTCATTCAGACTAGGAATTTCACTAGTATCACTAAGTGGAAAAATAGCCAACCCCTTCCACTAATTTTAAAGTCTCTTCTAGTAATTGATATTTCGGTTGGTAAACAGATTTACTGTACACATAAATGTTTTCAAAGCGTAAACCATTTTCATCTTAAATTAAATTCAACATAACATTGGTTTTACCACAACCACTAGGGCCACATATTATTGTTTGTAGTGAATCTGAAAATAGAGGACCATGGTATGTTTGTGTGTCTGTATTTTCTGGTATTAAACACTCAGAGCGGGTTGTTGTTTATGAAAATGCAATGTAACTAAGACTAAAATTTCAATACAACCCAGAGCACTTTACGATACAGATCTACATGCGTATGCTAAACAATTTAAAATTCCGTATTTTTGTAGTGTTTTTATGCATGACCTCCTACCTAAAAGACCATATAAATATGAAACAGGAATTATCAACCATGATGTATCCAAAAATAGTGTTACACACTGTACGGTATATAAAAAGTATAAACTGCAAGCTTTGGTAACTTAAAGCCATCATAGGAAATAATTAAATATTTTAACTGATGTGACATTCAATATTATTTTGCAATCACAGTTTTAATATTACGATTTGTGGACATCTATGTATACAATTTTTACTAAATAAATAAACCAACAAGTCGTGTATTCACATCATTCAAAATCAAGATGCCATACTCTTAAATGGGATAGCTCTTTTATATATCAAAAAATTATCAAGATTCATATACATCATATAATGAATCAATACTTCGATGTAATGACAGATATAATTGTTGTCGTTCATAATGTTATATACTACAAAGGTGAAGAAAAGAAAATTGGATTAAAAAATTAATTCAAAATTCTGTAAAAGTAGTCCACATCGAAAATTTGGTGTAAAATCGCTCTATAAGAATAACAGTGTATCAAAAGTCCCATGCATCTATCAACATCAACATTGCACTACAAATATTATTATGTATTTATTACTTTATTTTTTAATAGATCTTTATACGGAGGTGTTTGTTGTGTATTAAACAATAAATAATATTAAAAAATTAGATGATTATGTATTTTGTTTTAATATAAAATTATAATTTTTTTAAATAAAATTTTTTATCTAATCTATAGTACGTAAGTTGATTTATTATATTCCATATAAAGAGCATATTATATGGGTTGATTGATGATGCTTGTTAGATTATTAAGCACTGTCTATCAACTGTATAGGTCACTTAATTTGCATGCGTTCATGTGATAACATGCTTCAGACAACGAAACAGCTAGCTAACAACATTATTCAGAGCAAGACATGCGTAACTATTTAGAAATTGTAACATCAACAAACGCTAATAGGCGGAATTATGACTCTCAGGGTCAAATTCAAGGAACTAAAAGTTTTAAGTATAAAAAAATCATTAAGAAACATCTATACCCATCAGCTGCTGCTTCTGGTAGCGGTCTAACATTATCATGAATAACTAATAATCCCATAGATTATGTGTACTGGAATACAATCGACGAAATTTGCGATAGATTACGGCCGTTATGCGCATCACGTGACGCAGGAAATTTCAGCCATCAAAATGAAATCAATAGTTAAGGGAAGAAAATATAATATACTGAAAACCAGACCGGTTTCTAAACAGATCAGTATTAAACAGGTCAAACCAGTACTAAACAGACCTGTTTCTAAACAGACCAGTATTAAACAGGTCAAAACCAGTATTAAACAGATACAGACCAGTATTAAACAGGTCAAAACCAATATTAAACAGATACAGACCAGTCTTAAACAGGTCATAACCAGTATTAAACAGATACAGACCAGTATTAAACAGATACAGACCAGTATTAAACAGGTCAAAACCAGTATTAAACAGATACAGACCAGTATTAAACAGGTCAAAACCAGTATTAAACAGATACAGACCAGTATTAAACAGGTCAAAACCAGTATTAAACAGATACAGACCAGACCCCAAGGTAGTGTATTATAGGAACCAAGTATAATGTATCGCTTGTCATCATAAGGACTAAGAGCAATTTTTGTTTGGGGTCTGGTCTGTATCTGTTTAATACTGGTTTTGACCTGTTTAATACTGGTCTGTATCTGTTTAATACTGGTTTTGACCTGTTTAATACTGGTCTGTATCTGTTTAATACTGGTTTTGACCTGTTTAATACTGGTCTGTATCAGTTTAATACTGGTTTTGACCTGTTTAATACTGGTCTGTATCTGTTTAATACTGGTTTTGACCTGTTTAATACTGGTCTGTATCTGTTTAATACTGGTTTTGACCTGTTTAATACTGGTCTGTATCTGTTTAATACTGCTCTGTATCTGTTTAATACTGGTTTTGACCTGTTTAATAATGGTCTGTATCTGTTTAATACTGGTTTTGACCTGTTTTAGACTGGTCTGTATCTGTTTAATACTGGTCTGTATCTGTTTAATACTGGTCTGTATCTGTTTAATACTGGTCAGTATCTGTTTAATACTGGTTTTGACCTGTTTAATACTGGTCTGTATCTGTTTAATACTGGTTTTAACCTGTTTAATACTGGTCTGTATCTGTTTAATACTGGTTTTAACCTGTTTAATACTGGTCTGTATCTGTTTAATACTGGTTTTGACCTGTTTAATACTGGTTTTGACCTGTTTAATACTGGTTTTAACCTGTTTAATACTGGTCTGTATCTGTTTAATACTGGTTTTAACCTGTTTAATACTGGTCTGTATCTGTTTAATACTGGTTTTGACCTGTTTAATACTGGTTTTAACCTGTTTAATACTGGTCTGTATCTGTTTAATACTGGTTTTAACCTGTTTAATACTGGTCTGTATCTGTTTAATACTGGTTTTAACCTGTTTAATACTGGTCTGTATCTGTTTAATACTGGTTTTGACCTGTTTAATACTGGTTTTAACCTGTTTAATACTGGTCTGTATCTGTTTAATACTGGTTTTAACCTGTTTAATACTGGTCTGTATCTGTTTAATACTGGTCTGTATCTGTTTAATACTGGTTTTGACCTGTTTAATACTGGTCTGTATCTGTTTAATACTGGTTTTGACCTGTTTAATACTGGTTTTTACCTGTTTAATACTGGTCTGTATCTGTTTAATACTGGTTTTAACCTGTTTAATACTGGTCTGTATCTGTTTAATACTGGTTTTGACCTGTTTAATACTGGTTTTAACCTGTTTAATACTGGTCTGTATCTGTTTAATACTGGTTTTAACCTGTTTAATACTGGTCTGTATCTGTTTAATACTGGTCTGTATCTGTTTAATACTGGTTTTAACCTGTTTAATACTGGCCTGTTTAGAAAGAGACCTGTTTAGATACAGACCTGTTTAGAAAGAGACCTGTTTAGATACAGACCTGTTTAGAAAGAGACCTGTTTAGATACAGACCTGTTTAGATACAGACCTGTTTAGAAACAGACCTGTTTAGAAACAGACCTGTTAAGAAAGAGACCTGTTTAGAAAGAGACCTGTTTAGATACAGACCTGTTTAGATACAGACCTGTTTAGATACAGACCTGTTTAGATACAGACCTGTTAAGAAAGAGACCTGTTTAGATACAGACCTGTTTAGATACAGACCTGTTTAGAAACAGACCTGTTTAGAAACAGACCTGTTTAGAAAGAGACCTGTTTAGAAAGAGACCTGTTTAGATACAGACCTGTTTAGATACAGACCTGTTTAGATACAGACCTGTTTAGATACAGACCTGTTTAGATACAGACCTGTTTAGAAACAGACCTGTTTAGAAAGAGACCTGTTTAGAAACAGACCTGTTTAGAAAGAGACCTGTATATTTATTGAAGGATAACAGCAACGAAGATATAAAGGGTTCATATATTGACAAAAAAGTCTTATTTTATAGTGGACCGTTTTTATGAACATACTTGTAACAATAAAAAATTTGTCATAGTGGACCGTTTTTGCGAACATATTTGTGTTTTATAAAAAAATAAATAAAAAATATCACATTGTAAAAATATTATTTTTATTGTAAAATTTTATCTATAACATATAAAAACAGAGTTGTATTATAATAATATTTAAAAAATATATATTTATAAATTATCGAAAATACATTATAATTATTATTCTGAAAAGTATAAAAACAGAGTTGTATTATAATAATATTTAAAAAATATATATTTATAACTTATCGAAAATACATTATAATTATTATTCTGAAAAGTGTCCATTGTCATCATCATCATCATCATCATCATTATCTTTCTTCATAAGATAATTTTCAATTATTTCTTTCACTTGAACATAGTCGGATAACTTGTCTGATGTAAATACACTGTAGTAAGATTGTTCAAAAATGGATAGTCCTACAATTCCATCATTTTGTCCAGAATGGATATTTTTTTAAATCCAGTTCCAAATTTGTTTGTCTTCATCGTCTGATGATGGGGAAAATTTCACTTCTAAGCCCATTTGTTCTACCTTATCAATAAGGTAGTTTAAAGTTTCCGGTCGACCACATTTAATTGCCATATTAACTAATGTTTTAAAATACTTTGTTAACACATTGTTTATAGTACTTAAACTACAATTATCTTTAATCATATTAACAATACAGTTGTTATCACTATTATGATTACCAAAGTCTTGCATTTTTTATGTTTAAACTAACACTAAATTGTTTTCTACAATAATTCAACCTAACTATCAATTTTTTGACACCCCCACCACTACTCTATCAATTGTTCATGCGCACTACTCTATCAATTGTTTGTACACCTATCACAATACCAAACCACTTTGAGGATCATCACAACAACAGCAGGACACATTTCTGAAACAACAACAAAAATTAGCTAAATATTAAAAACATAAAATATAAAATACTTACACTCAACAAATAATGCTATAGTGGCCCCATGGTTTTGTTTCACATGAATTGTGAGTAATGTATCGTTTTTGGTCAAATGGTGATAAGCCCACTTTCTGCTGTTTGATGGTATGAATTTTGTGGCGCTTCGATCGAATGCTTTGTTGATGATTATATGATTTCCGATTCTCTATCAAACATTTTTTATAATCATCAAAAGTAAGCTTTCGAATTGCTGACTTCTTGAGACCTTTTGATTTTTTCGTCTCTGTCTTGTTTTGCACCCGAACTGTATACATCTTACTTCGCAATCCAACAAATTCCAACATTACTTCACCGTTGTTTTCATCAGACATTAAACCTTTTACTTTCTTATTACGAAGCGGTATTTTATAGATGTTATCAGGTGCGAAGTCAGCAGTATCAAAGCGATCAATATCCTGCCTCATGACGTCATAGACGGAAATATTTGATATATCATAAACTAAACTGTCGGTATCTGTGTATAAAAGCTTAACATTTTCACGACCGTATCGAGGGTACATGTAATTATAATGAAAATCATACACATACGTCTTCGATACATCCAAAATAGTGAAGCCTACATAGATTGGTTTGTTTAAAAATATTTCAGTCTTTTTCAGCTCTACAATACTGACGTCATTATCGAGCACTGTCATACTATGAAAATTGGGCTTAGCAATCAATTTTTTTACTTCATGCTTTCCATCCCAATTTTTTCGTATGTAAACAACCCGGTGTTTTCTAATATTCTCCATGGTTTTACCGAATATTGCATTGATCATCAATTTGAACAATGATTTTTCAAAATCATTCGTTGCGTTCTTACGCATTTCGGTATTGAAATCAATGTATGATTTCAACCATGGAGATTGATCAAACTGTAACACACGATGGTATTTTGTTACTTTCACACCAAGTTGTATATATAATTTTAAAATTCTATAGTGCACGATATATCTGGTCTTGTTGTACAGAGTTGTAAGCAGGTATTTTTGTTTTGAGCCTGGTGGTTTTGCTATCTCCGGACATGGTGGTAGATCGCTAAAGTAATCATGCAGGTTTTTGGGTATTTCCAGATCCACTTCTAAAATGAAACCGACTGGTGAATCGTCTGCAATTTCCATGACGTCTGGTGTGTCAACCCACTCGAAATTTCCAGTGGGTAAAGATGTAGACATTGCTGCTCCATATTCATTCACCACATCGTAATACATCAAATAATGTTGTGTTTCATTTGGATTATACCCCTCTGTCATGTACTTATTATTAGCTTTTGCATAGCGATTAGAGCAATGACTCACACCACCTCTGATTCCTCTCTCGATAAACAGAAACTTATCTACATCAGTGAACAATTCCAGTTTCTTATCGGTGTATTTCAACATGGCTTCCCATGCGTAGCCAGCTAGTGTATAAGAGTGAGCTGGATCAAGGCCATATTTATGCAAACAAGTTTTACGGAAATTTTCAAAAATGTCCGCAAGTAGAAACACATCAGTTTTCATATACAGGTCAGAGTATTCACCTAGTGTATGTAAACCAAATGTATTCCATACTTGTATAGCATGATTATAATCCTTATCCGTTATGTGCTCATCTGTTAATGCACTGTAGAACGCCTCTTTTGTGGGTAAGCTTACCTCATCAAGACGTTCCCAACTAGACATGTATTCATAAAGAAATACACCTTTTCTTGTTAACAATTGAAATTGTTCATCATCACTGACCTGCAAATAAAAAAAGATACGGCTCTGTATAAAGTATTTATTTATTTATATTTTTTATGACTTACCTCTCTATGTAAAATAGTTTTTTTATCATTATCTAAATAGGAAGCCAGATTATCTAATTTTTCAGAGAGAAACTTAAAGGAATCAATGAATCGTAATTGAATGTCCGAGACGTGTTTGGTAAAACTGATGTACTTTTCTTTGTTGATGGGCAACACATCAACATGACCATCGAATTCTGTTAGCAGAGGTTCTATTATAAAATGTGCATCATATCCGCTTAAATTATGCATCACAACAGGTATCACCCTTGAATTTTGATAATTTAAGTTACAAATTTGGTGTGCTGGACCTCTGTAATAACCTGTAAAATAAATATTTAAATTAGATAAAATTTTAACAATAATAAATATTAATACATACCTGTGATGTGTGAATGGTCACGCACGCGGATACTATTTGTTGGTGTAAAAGATTTTTTACAAATATGACACTTTTCTGCACACAGAAACTCCATTTCTTGTTCGATGGTGAGCGGTATCATTGGTTCAACGTGTTTAATTTTCTTTTCCAATGTATACGCAACCTGTTCCAGTTCTTTAACAAACCATTTTGCGCAATCAGTACCACGGTATGCCTTATAAAACGATTGGTTGGGATCATGGGTACAATGAACATAGTAACCTACACTGTAGGGTACATGTTTTTGAATATTTTGCGTATAAGACCCATGATCCATTTCCATGTCTTCATGATGTTGTGGTACCAATAACGCCTCAAAATCTGCATATACAATATATGGAATTGGTTCTTGATGAGAAAATTTCTGAAACTCAACGAACCGCTCGTCATCAGTTTCAGGCATTCGTACCCGCACCGCTTCTTTCTCACCACAATTTACTGAATGCTGTTGGAGTTTGACTTCTGTAGCAAAATAGTTGAGACATCGATCACATAAATAAATTTTACGCACGTGTTTTGTTACACCCGATCGACTCAACTTTGCTAAATTTTTTATCCAGCAAAAGTGGTGACTGTTCCCATTCTCCACAGCCAATAGATGAATTTTCTCCCCCGCAGTGTTCGAGCTAACGCGTACCGGAAAAATTTCCAAACCACGTAGAAACGTATCTTTGTAGCCGTACACGTTAATCGATAAATGCGGGTTCATCTTTTCAAATTTATTAATTTGATCTAGAGACATGGGAAACTTTAATCCATCATATTTTAAATGATATTTATAGTGCGGGTACTTATTCAAGCGTTGAGGATTCCTTTCAACCGGGTAAAGTGCTGACATTATCGACAATAAAAAGCAATGTTGGTCATCATTCTGGACATTAATCACAGCTTTTCTACATTTAATTGCTGATGGTAGTTCACAAAATGTCCCAGCTGTGATCGGAGAGTGCTTATTCATGTGGACTCGAATATTTATGATCATGTCAAGAGCCCAACCGCTATCGCGTTCCTGGAATTCTTCCAATTTTTTCAACAAATAGTTTTTGACATGATCAGTGTACCACTCCTGCATGTCCGTTGTCAGATACATTTCCTTGGCCGACGTTATAAAAGTTTTCAAATCCTCCTCTTTGGTGGTGGGCTTAATGAAATTGCCCGTGAACATAATATACACCTGAAATAAAATTCAAGATCTCATTAGACTATTTAAATTATAAATCTTAAATTTTACTTACCTTGAGGGGATGCTTCACTAGCTCACGCCGAACGTGTCTTCTAAACATTGGAAATGCCCGGTTGAAAAATATATTTGGATCTTTATAATCCAAATTTGTAATCATACCAGTCTTCACCCTGCCCTGGTGGTGGGTTTCAATTGTCTCCCAGATTAGATGTCGATTTTGTTTTTTGGTGACACCACCACCTTGTTTAACTAAATCTAATCGCAGTCGGTGAAGTTGCCGCTGGTATGATTTACAAAGTCCAATATTAGCTTCCAGACGCAGAGGATTTTCTTTCTTCAACATCAACATCTTTTTCAATAAGCGGATGTTCTGCTTATTTAGTACCATCCATCGCTCAGCTTCCTCCACCGTCTTGATCAGCCTCAACGCTCTCTCCACTTTCTTCATCATATCAGTGCTACCACCTTGAGGTACCACGTTTAGCGTCTGCATAACATTTTGTTCGTAGGTGTCCATCTTTCAAAAAAATTATATTTAAGTTTCACAATATTATTTAAAAAATTTATACACTTACCGTTATATTTTCAAATACTAAGCAAAATATACGTTACCGAACGTTCAACACTAAAGTTAACTTACAACTGAGTAATAATTGTTTTTTGTATAAAATATATAGACTAATTTTAGAATAATAAATATATTAAAAACAAAATAATAATAATAATAATAATAATAATAATAATAATAATAATAATAATAATAATAATAATAATAATAATAATAATAATAATAATAATAATAATAATAATAATAAAACATACTCAAAAGTGGTCTTGATGGTAGAAATACCGTTAGAGCCATCAACACATACGCTACACCATTTCTCACATATTCCTTCGGAATCATAAAGTGGACAAACACAGACATTAAAAACATACAAATTAAAACACGAACAATTATGACAAAACACAGAATACACCACATACACTCATCATCAGCCAGGTTGGTTTTACCACGGTCTTTAGGAGGACGTGGTCTCACAGATATCCAACTATTACACGATCGCCAGCTCCATAGCCTACGCGAGTACTTCCAATCTAAAACACACACATCACACTTACACAATGCCATAACATCCGCAGACAAGTCATACACGCCACTTAACATGCACACAACACAACACTCTCTTCCACCAACCAAAACACAACACACATCCACAAACATGCAGACATGGAAAACGAAGGTTTTACATGGAAGGTATTTTCATGAGCTTAGTCACGACTGTATTGACCGAGAGGCTTCGCAAGCCTGGTTGACCAAGTGTAATATCTTTCCGGAAACCGAGGGCTTCATGTTTGCAATACAGGATCAAATCATACATACACTGAATTACAGAAAACACATACTCAAAGACAACGCACAACAAACAGACCTATGTCGGCAATGTCGACAAAAACCAGAAACAATACAACACATTACATCAGCATGCTCACGTCTTACCCAAACAGATTACAAACACAGACACGATCAGGTAGCAAAAATAATACACCAAAAACTCGCCATAAAACACAAACTCACAACAGACAACTCACCATACTACAAATACACTCCATCTTCAATTCTCGAAAACAACACGCACAAATTATATTGGGATAGAACAATTATCACAGACAAGGCGGTACACTACAACAGGCCAGACATTACACTTATACACAAACACACAAAAACCACATTCCTCATAGACATTGCAGTACCCAACACACACAACCTTCAGTCTACACACACTGAAAAACTAACAAAATACACCGATCTAGCTGTCGATCTGAGGAATCAATGGAAAATGACAACAGTTGTTGTCGTTCCGGTGATACTAAGCTCAATAGGCGTCATACCAACAACACTTCACAACAGTCTGCATACACTTGAACTACACAAAAACACATACATACAATTACAAAAGGCAGTTATAATTAATACTTGCCGTATAGTGAGAAAGTTTCTCTCTATGGGACACAGTACTCTCCAAACACAAACATTAACCACTGCTCAACAAACAACAACAAACACAACATACTCTCCGACCAATGCAAACACACTCATGCCAAACACGGAAACTTCACACCAGCACCCACACAACACACAGTTACACACACAAAACATAACGCAAGAAATATACCCGACACAACACAGCACATCTACAACAACACTCACACACGCAACATCAGCACATTCTCCAAACCAAACACAAAACAATACACAAGAAACAAACTCATCACAACACAACATCATTACTTACACTACAACAGCACTCATACACGCACCACCCCCACTTTATCGAAACGAAACACATAACACACCACCCATTGCTCGGTTAACAAGCCTCACACAAGATCAAATATCAAGACCATCAGATGTCTCAAACAAAACACAAAACACTTCACAAGAAACACAACATAGTATAACTTTATTAACCACAACACCCATACACGTACCACCACCAATAAATCAAAACCTCACACAAAACACTTCACCCATTGTAAGACTCACAAGACTCACACATGACCAAATTGCACACTATTCAAAACCGACGGAGAACGTCCCAATCGCTCATCGAACGCGAAAGCGAGCACAACACAATACAACACCACACACATCACCCAAAAGGCGAGGTCGCTGAACACAATAAACATACATACATTTATACACACTACAAGAACAAAAATACCCTCGCAAATATACACGCACACTCACACACATTCTCCGGTTCACATGACAGACCAGAACAAGGAAAAAACAGTTTACCGTCACTTGACTGTGTCCGTGCGGTAAACTAAATCGGGCTCAGCCCTGCTATGAAATAGATGAGAGAAAAAATAATAATAATAATAATAATAATAATAATAATAAAAATAATGTAAAAAATATATACAGAAAAAACTAACTGAAGCAAAGGTGAATTTCAAAAGAGATACTTCAACAGCAACGTACATCACTTTTTATAGCATTATCCCCCCCACTAAAAAAGTTGTAATTTGATATTTTTATAATCGTAATTCAAACTAATTATTTTTTCTTGGAATTCAGACTTGCAAATTATTATCTAACACGTGTAAGATTATTTTAAGATCAAACAAGTTTAAACATGTATTTTTATTATGTAAATTTCAAGTGTCATATTATATTGCTGATTCAATAAAAAAATATTAACATCCGGTCACGTATCTTGAATTTTATCATGTATACTTAAAGTGTCAAATTACAATATTTTTCAAGGTTAGATGATATCTATTTCAACATATTCTTGAAAATTGCAGACTCATAATATTCTTTTCTTGGAATTCAGATTTGCAAATTATTATCTAACACGTTCAAGTGTCATATTACATTGCTTAATCATAAAAAAATATTAACATCCGGTCACGTGTTTTGACACATGTAAAATTATTTCAAACAACTTGTAACAAGATGATGATATCATATTTTTCAAGGTCAAATCTATTTCAACATATTCTTGAAAATTGCTGACACGTGTAAAATTATTTTAAGATCAAAGTCCATTCAAACAAGTTTGAACATGTATTTTTATTATGTAAATTTCAAGTGTCATATTACATCGCTGACTCAAAAAAAAAAAAAAAAAAAAAAAAAAAAAAAAATATTAACATCCGGTCACGTGTCTTGAATTTTATCATGTATATTTAAAGTGTCAAATTACAATATTTTTCAAGGTCAAATCTATTTCAACATATTCTTGAAAATTGCTGACTAATGTCAACGTCCCGCCCCCCGTTCACTCTCCGCCACTATTGGTCAAAGCCAATGACGTCATCAATGCTTAGGCAGCCATTATTCCCTGTAAAATTGTCCCTCCTCCATGGGGCTAATGAGACCACCATTTTGCAGGTCAAATAAAACAGGCGTTCCTGGGTCAGCATGTATGTGTTGTGTTTTGCATTTGTCAGTACCGAATTCCATCCGGATGTCAGCAGAGAATATTTCAGTCAGTCGCATTAAATGTGTTAATTGTGTTTGGGTGGAGGCATACAGTTTCAAGTCATCCATGTAAAAAGGTGAGATATTTTATGGAATTCTTTGTCGAACTTTACCTTGAAACCGCATCCCGAATCTGTGAGTATATGTGATAGTGGATTAAGAGCGAGACAGAACCAAAGGGGGCTCAATGAGTCTCCCTGGAAGATACCTCGTCTAATGTGTATGGTATCTGTGGTAATGGTCGTGCTATTGTGTGTTAAATTTAGAGTGGTTGTCCATAACGACATGGCGTGTGTTAAAAATTGTATAATGTGTTCGTCAATTTTGTATAAATTCAATACTCTCTGAAGCCAGGAATGCGGCACGGAATCAAATGCTTTTTTGTAATCTATGTAAGCTGTGTACATGCTTCTGTTGTTGTGTTTGGCCTGTTCGATCACCACCGAGTCTATAATGAGTTGCTCCTTACAACCTCTTGATAGTTTCCGACAGCCCTTTTGCTCCTCTGCGAGAATGTTGTTGTCTGTAATGTGTGTGTAAATTTTTTGTGTGATGCATGAAGTGATTAACTTGTATAGTGTAGATAGACTTGTGATGGGTCTGTATTTTGTTGGATTTATTGCATCGTTATCCTTCGGTATCATATAAGTGATGCCCTTCATTAGAAAAGGAGGTGTTGTGTGAGGGTGTTGTATGAATTTTGTAAAATGTCTTGCGAGGTGTTCGTGTGTGCATGTAAAGTGTTTCAGCCAATAGTTGTGTATTTGATCCACGCCAGGGCTCTTCCAATTGTGTAAGTGTTGTGTAGCGTTGTGTATGTCTTTTGTAGTAATTGTTGTTTTTGTCATGAGTGTAATGTTGTTTGTTTTGTGGATTTCGTCTCCGATCCAACAGGTTTCAACATTGTGCTGAACTTCCTCGGACCAAAGACCAGACCAATATGTAAAAAGTGAGTGTTCTGTGGGTGGTTGTGTATCGTGCTGTGGTGTGTTGTTGTGTGTGAGTGATCGGTAGAAAAACTTTTGGTTGTATTGGAATTGAGTGTTGTGTATTTTTCGTTTGTGTGCATCTTTGTATCGTTTGAGTCGTGTAGAGTATACAGTGAGTTTTTGGTGCAGGGTATCCCTAAATTCCTCTTGAGCGGTGTTATGTACATCGTATTTGGAGTGTATTCTGTATGTTGTTTTGATGTTTTGTATGTGTTTGGTGAGTTTTTGTGTACGCGTTCCTTGTATGTATTGTGTGATCCGGCCTAGGTCCCGCCTTATACTCGCAATACGAGAATTTAAACGCTTTTCCCAAGCCGGTACGCGTGTTTGTGAAGTGCGTGTGTTTCGTATGTTTAAGGGTGATGTTACCTTGAGACCATTACAACTAACTGCTGCAACAGCTCCGCAGTAAATGATGTTGTGTAAATCTGTAAATGTTGTGTCCTGGGATAAGTATTGTGGTAAAATGTAATTGTTAAGCGTGTTGACTATGTTGGTGAGATTGCGTGAATGGTGTAGTTTTGGTAGTTTGTGTTTCTGTGTGGGGTCTAAATTTGTGAATTCCGCCAATGCAGTGTTAAGTGAGTTTTGGATATGTGTGATGGATGTGTTATCGTTGCTATTGTTACTATTGTTATTTTCAGCTGTTTGTGTTGTCTGTGTGTCCATGTGTATTATGCCTGTGTTGTGTATGGTGTGTATTTGGTGGTGAACTTGTTGTCTAATTTGATTTTGTATTGTAAGGGGAATGAGTGTATGTGTGATAATTGTCCGGCGTTGATCGGCGAGTCGCTGTTCTGTGATGTGTGTAAGCTTTGTGTATTTTTGTGTGAATTGTTGGTATAGTTTTTGTCTGTATCCGGTTTTATCCTGTTCAAGTCGGGTCACTTCCAGGTAGGTTCGCAGTATGAACTGATTCATTTCGTCTGTCCACTTCATGCGTCTCCTGGAAGAATTGTCTGCGGTGGCCGTTTCCATTTGCGGTAATGGAACATCCACAGGCAAATCATCACGGGTGTCTCGTCCGTCGTCGGCTGTAGCTTCTTTGGTGATGGGTGGCCGCCTGATCATCAACCCACCACCACCGGGTCGCATACTGTCACATCCAGCGGTGGCTCCAGATGTGCCCTGGCGATAACCCCCAGGCAGCGGCTGTTTTCCGAGGCTTTTAATCCTTTTATTCACCAACATAAGTGGGTTGGCTCGGGCCCCGGGAGCGCCAATTCCCGAACAACTAGGGCTACCAGTTGTCCCCGTGGGGGTTTATTATTATTATTGTTATTATTATTATTATTATTATAAAATTTGAAATTAACGAATTCATGCCTGCCAAGGAGGGAGAGAGGATACAGGATTTACACCCCAGAGCCTCCCATCTCCTTGAGAGACATAAATCTTCACAAGGCAGCTACGTCTTTTGAAGAAAGTTCACTGACTTGTGGCCGTGTAGTCTGTACGTCCGTCAGTCCACGCGACGTCTGTTGGTCCGTCTGTTTTCCGAGTCGGTGGTACGTAAGTCTGTCTAATGTCCTGGTCAAGCAGGCTCCGTCCCTGCACCGCAGCGATGTGGAACCTACTAAAAAATAGAAATGAAAAAGAAAAAAAAGAAACTTCAAGGGCTGTTACTTGAAGACAGTCTGATGCGATCTCAATGTACGAAGGGTGCTTATAATGACAGCCTTCTGCATGGAAGAGATAAGGTGACGAAGATGAGACCTGCAGACCGGAATTTGAGATAGATTCGTCTCGAGAGTGGGACGAATTCCGCCTAGGCAACCGATAATGAGGACAACCATTTTGACTGAGTAGCCAGGTTGTAGTTGTCGTAGTTCTTGTAAGAGATCAAGATATTTAGTCCGTTTTTGCTCCTCCTTCGTGACTATGTTCGTTTCTGCAGGCGCAGATAACTCGATGACGTACATAGTCTTAGATGAGATATCCTGGAGCACTATATCAGGCTTAGTAGCAGAGAGCTGCCTGGTAGTTGGAAACGAGAAATTCCAGAAGATAATGCATTTCTCGTTCTTGACGACGGACTCGATCTCGCCTGGAGCATATGGTAGGACTGGCGTAGGGTCCACTTCATACTTGTGTCTCAAGAAGTAGTACAGCACGCGGAGGGCAGCGTTATGGCGATGTATGTAGGTGTTCGTGGCATAAGAAGGACATGCCGAGATGAGGTGCATCAGCGTCTCCGGCTGAGATTTGCACGCTCTGCACATAGTGGTGGAGACTGCTTCTTTACATACATACTTTTGGTGAGTTAGCGTCGCTATCACACCATCGTGGACAGCGATGATAAAGCCTTCTGTTTCGGACTTGAGTCCAGCTGATCGAAGAAAAGAGAACGTAAGATCAACGGAAAGATTACAGGTGTCTAGATGACGGTAGAACATTCCTTGATGGTCACGATTCCGATGATCTTCGAAGAGGGAGCGTATTTCAGCTCGTTTTACAGCTAAACGAAGTCGAGATTTGGAGAGAAGGATCACGTTATCATCAAGATCACGATTAGACGGATCAAAAGCAAGGCCCAATTTAGACGCTGCATGTTGTGCTGCAGAGAACAAGAATGCTCCTTTACCCTGGAGCTCATGATCGCGCACGAGTTCCATAAGAGGGTCAGAACTATTTATGACCAGACAAGCTATTCCTTAAACTACCCTATCATGTAGACATTCAACGGATAGGAGACCTCTACCTCCTTGCTGGCGTGGGAGGTAATTACGCGGTACAGAAGCACGTGGGTGCAAACTACGATTGACGTTCATGAGTTTGCGAGTGCCTCTATCAAGTTCCTTAAGCTCCTCTATTGTCCATTTGATGGAACCAAAAGAATAGAGAAGGATGGGTATTGCAAGCATATTAGTAGCACGGATCTTATGGATCCCAGACAATTCTGATTGCCAGATTTGTCGAAGACGGTGCCTATACCTGCCGCGAAGAGCTTCTTTGACAGTAGACACACTTTGAATGTGGTTTTCACCGACACCCAAATATGTGTAGAGCTCTTCTTCATCGAGATGTTTCACGATGCTTCCATCTGTGAGCTGCACGTCTGCATCATAATCAGGGACACGACCCCTCTTACAATGAATGACGGCACATTTATCAAGTCCGAATTCCATGCCAATAGCCTTCATGTACTGATGGACAGCTTTGAGAGCTTGCGATAGACTGCTCTCAGAAGAAGCATAAAGTTTCAGGTCATCCATATAGAATAGATGAGTTACCTGATGCTTCCTATCTGTCGGGGGACCACAACGGTAACCAGTTTCTTCTCGCAAGCGCAAGGAAAGGGGCATAAGGGAGATGCAGAATAAAAGCGGGCTAAGGCTGTCGCCTTGATAGACACCACGCTTATACGTTACCAGATCTGTTGAGACAGTACGTTTACCACATCTAATGGTAAACTTGGTCTTCCACAAAGGTAACAGCTCTTCGATGCATCTGATGATATCGGGGTGAATTTTCAAACATTTGAGCAGCACCAATATGAGTTGGTGAGAGGTAGTGTCAAATGCTTTCCTATAATCCACCCAGGCCATACTCAGGTCGCGTTGATACTGACGGGCGTCTTGACAGATACATCTGTCAACAAGAAGATTATCTTTGCAAACTGATATACCTCGTTTGGAGCCGCGTTGCTCGTATATCATCTGCCAAACCGGTTCTATGGTTGTGAGTATGCGTTCATTAAGAATAGAGGTGAACGCTTTGTACACGGTATTGAGACATGTAATCGGGCGGTAATTGCTCGGAACTGAAAGGTCTCCTTTCTTGGGAATCAAAACTGTTCGTCCTTCCGCGAACCACGTTGGAAAGGTCCCGTACCCAAGGATGTATGAAGTAAAGTGCCTAGCAAGATGTGCGTGTGTGGAAGTTAAACGTTTCCACCAGAAGTTGGACACAGCATCCATGCCAGGCGCCGAATGATTCTTCTTGCCTTTGAAAGCAAGGGATACTTCATCAGCGGTAACAGATGTTAGGACCGCTTGTTCTGCTAGGCGCGCGTTGCAAAACCTTTCGAACAGTTTGATTGGTCTTATATTTTTATCTACATTAGTCGACTTTTCATATAAATCACGCCAGTAGCCATCGATCTGCTCTATCGAAGGTGGATTCTCGGCGAGAGAAGGGGGTTTTGCAAATAAACGGGAAGGATTCGATACAAAGATCTTGTTCTCTCGAATACACTTCTCGCGTTTAACTAGCTTTTTCCGAGCGAGAGCTAGTGCACGTATCTTTTCAATGTTTCGCTGCTTGATAGTGAGCAGGATACCCTTGTTGAGTGTGTGGTGTTGGTGCCTGAGTTCACGCGCGAAGGCTCGCACCTTTGGGGTGAAGGGTTTACCAGCTTTCTGGTACTCTAACACACACTCGATACGTGATACCGTCTGTCGAAGAGGGGTCAACTTGGAGTCAAGTTGCTCTATACGCTTGCGTGTTTTCTCCTCGGCTGTCTCAGTAGACTTGGAGGCAGGAGAAAGTGCACACATTGCAGCATAGACTGAGCTATCGATTTCGAGTAGGCTACTTGTGTGATTCAGATGATCGTCGACGATCTGGTTGATTAAAGCAAGGTCTTGTGCTTTGGCAAACGTTTTGCGGTACTTGGGACGTTTGCGTTTGGAAAGGTCATTATCGGTTTTGAACAGGATATTTTGAAACCGTTCTTTAAGCTCTTCCAAACGAGTGTTTGGTGGCTCAGCAGGAAGGATCGGAGTTTCCTCTACGTTCGCTTCCGTGGTCGAAGTGAGTGGCGTGGCTGTTTCCGCCGTTAACACAGGTAGTGCTGGGATATCTCCGGGTATCGTAGGCGTAGGTGGTGAAGCCTCTAACACAGGTGAAGGTGGGGTATTTTGACATACCCGATCCTGTGTCTCAGTATCAGATCTCTCACTCTCTAATACTGGCTCATCCTGAGATATTCCATCCTGCGTCTCAGCGTCTAATGTCTCACGTGTAGAATGAACTACACCAATAGCAGCCGGCTCTATCTCATCACCTCGATTCACTTCCGCTTGCGTAGTCCTGCATCGTTTCTCTTGTCCTATTCGAGGTTTGTCAAATCCGGTTTTTTTGAGACGGGATACTTGATCGCGTAGATGTTGCGATTTCATATGGGAAAGTTCGGGATGCTTTTCGCACCAGAGGGTGTGCATCCTGCCCATATAGCCACGTCTCGATGGTTCACTTGCTTCGTAACAAGTGAGCAGGTCAGCCTTAAGTGCCTTGGTCCATTGAAAGCGCTGAAGACGACTGTTTTGTGTGCTCGCTCGACTTTCTTGAGGAGTGCCTTGAGATGGCTCTTCGTCGTCAGCGGCACGTCTAGTCTCCGGGACTAGCCTGGGATCCAAAGCCAAATTTGATTGCTCTCCCTCATATCCGCGAGAGCTACCCCCTATAGGTAAGGTAGAAGCGTCACCTGCAGGGGGGCGGGGTTCTGTAGGACTGGGTCGACTACTACCTGCCTGAGGACCGAAAAATCTGCTTCTCAAATTTGACATTTTTGGATTTGACTCATTTAGCTCCGCTGAGTCAGCACGGACCCACCTCGTTAGCCCATCACTTTGAGCGGGATTGATGGTTACCGGGTATGGCACGTGTCCTAGTGTTAGGCTCGGACGTGAGGTTAGGGATTGCCTGCCCTTATTATTATTATTATTATTATTATTATTATTATTATTAATATTATTATTTTGATATATTAAATACATGAAAAAAATTTTAAATTTTTTTATTAAAATAAAACCTTCTTACATTACATTACATTTAAAATATTGGGTTATTATTTACAATATTTCTGCATTTTGCAAATATTCACAAGAAAAAGAATCCATATTCTGTATCTGTTGCATACATAATTACAAGAAGTTACCGTCTGTTGTATTAGAATTATCCCATGAGATTAATTCGCTTGGTTGATCAGACTCTATTTGTTCAACATTGGGTTAAACAGGTCTGTATCTAGGATATGTAAATTAAGAACAGCGTTTGCTCATGGTTTTCATTCATCATGGATATCGGAAATATTCACCAATCGCGAGGTGAAACATCCCAACTACAAACCCAAGAACATGTTTACTGAATGACTACAACAACGATGATATAAAGGGGCGGTTTCTATGCGGTTGCTATGAATTACAAAAAGTTCACAATCCAAAGTGGACCGCTTTTGTGAACATATTTGTGTTTTAAAAAAGGAGATGTATTTTTTAATATGAATATATATTAGACTAGGTTAATATGATCATGAAATTTTATTGAAGCAATTTTTAACTAACACAAAACAAATTACTTGATGGTGTGAATATAATTGTCACAAATAAGGTGTATTTATAACCTGAAAATAAGGTGGTGAGGTCACAACGATGATATAAAGGGTGGTTTCTATGCTAAAGAATTACAAAAAGTTTACAATCCAAACATTTATTTAGTTGAAAAGGTCTTAGCTCCAAATTTAAAGTCCGGTGGTTAGGGTTCGACTCTTTATATGATTCATATATTGACAAAAAAGTCTCCTTTTATAGTGGAACGTTTTTGTGAACATACTTGTAACAAACAAAAATTTGTCATAGTGGACCGCTTTTGTGAACATACTCGTGGTTAATTTTAAAATAAAACAAAATTGTTTAGCAAAATCCACTTATCAATTTATTAATAATAATAAGCCGAAACAGCTGTTAACATATTTTTAACAATAAATTGATAAGTGGATTTTGCTAAACAATTTTGTTTTATTTTAAAATTAAAAATGGACTTCCACAAATTAACGCTCTCAACAATTAATACTCGTGATTTATTAAAAAAAATAAAAAATATCACATTGTAAAAATATTATTTTTATTGTAAGTTTCTTATTTAAAAAAACAGTGTTGTATTATAAATATTTAAAAATAAAAATACATAGATTTTATAAAATGATTTTTTTTATTCAGAAATTTCTGATGTATTTAATACAAAACGTCTGTTGTATTAGAATTACCCATGGGATTAATTCGCTTGATTGATCAGGCTCTATTTGTTCAACATTGTGTTGATCTGGTTGCCATCTTCATTAACATCATCTTCGAATAGGCGCAGCGTTAATTGGTGACTTCTTCCTATTTTCTCCTCCACCCTCAAATACCCCGGTTTTGTGTTAAATAATTTAATCATGTTGTCCGTCAACACTGCAAACCTAGATGGTAGAAAAACCCCCTCGTTTTCTGCACCATCTAGGCTTATGTTCAGTAAAACTTTTATTGATGGTCCATGTTTCGTTAGAATCCGCTCCATTTTTAGTATTTTTAATTTTTTTTTCAGTGGTAAGTCGTCCATTTTTATGCATGGTCGCACTAAATTACCGTAATGTCGAGCGCCTTTTTTATATGATTACCACCACTCCAAAAATCCCCCACCAGCAGAAATTATTATCTAATCTCATAACACGTGTAAAATTATTTTAAGATCAAACAAGTTTAAACATGTATTTTTATCATGTAAATTTCAAGTGTCATATTACACTGCTGATTCAGTAAAAAATATTAACATCCGGTCACGTGTAAAATTATTTCAAACAAGTTTGAACTTGTAACAGGATGATGATATCATATTTTTCAAGGTCAAATCTATTTCAACATATTCTTGAAAATTGCTGATTAATGTACACGTGTAAAATTATTTTAAGATCAAAGTCCATTCAAACAAGTTTGAACATGTATTTTTATTATGTAAATTTCAAGTGTCATATTGCTAATTCAATAAAAAAATATTAACATCCGGTCACGTGTCTTGAATTTTATCATGTATATTTAAAGTGTCAAATTACAATATTTTTCAAGGTCAAATTAACATATTCTTGAGAATTGCTGACTAATGTCAACGTCCCGCCCCCCGTTCACTCTCCACCACTATTGGTCAAAGCCAATGACGTAATCAATGCTTAGGCAGCCATTATTCCCCTGCACCACACCTCCCGACGCCATCTTGATTTACTATTGGTCAATGACGTCATCCAACTTCCGAGGTTTCCAACATTCACCTAGGTTTGCCCTTTTTGGAAAAGTGTACCATCAAAACGGGGTTACTTGAGGTCAAACTGCGCCAGGAGTGACCTGACTCTTCTACTACCAATCGATCCCTTCACATAAAACACGTTAAAAGTGTACATCACAAGGAGTAAACTTAATCGTCACATGTACTCTAGTTAACTAAGCCTACCTAATTAATAATAAAGATACTTTTTTAATTGTTGTTTGAGCTTTGCCTTGGACTTTTCTCGCTGTATAATTGTTGCTAAGTTTTGAAATATTTTATATCCCGCATATAATATAAAGGTCTACGTTCATAGAACGTTATGCGATGAAATAAGTCATATTTGTCCTCAGTTCGCGTAATATATTGACCCATTGTTGCTTTATTTGTTTCCAGTAAATTTTTCGAATGTTTGTCTATCAAGAGCTCATAGGCATAGATTGCGTAAATGGTAAATAGTTTATTTCTAAGAAAACTTCTCACGCATGTATCTCTGTATTTCATGTTCAGCAATAATTGAACGATGCGCTTTTGAGCTATTAATTCCCGGCCAATTTCAGTACATCTACCGCAGATAGTGATACCATATTTTAAAGCAGAATAAACGTGAGCATAGTAGAAGATAATCAAATCTTCATAATTCAGGTAGCTCTTTAATATGCGTAATTGATTATACGTTTAGTTGAGCGTTTTACAGGCATGATCTATTGCTCTATAAATCTTAAGTTGCTGTCGATAAAAATACATAATAACTTTGTTTGGGTGGTGTTTATAAGGCTGTGCTCCTGATATGTGATGATGATTTCTTGTTTATTTGAATGAAGTGTAAAATGAAATAAACTTGTTTTCGGTATGTTAACAATCAGTTGATTTTTGTAACACCATGTTTGAAATTGTTCATGTGTATTTCAGCTTCTTCTATTGGTTCAGTTAGTATGGACTTTGATATGAACACTGATATATCATCAGCATACATCAAGAGCTTCCCAGTTCTTAGATGTTGTGGTAGATAATTTATATAGCAATTGAAAAGTATAGACCGTAAATTACTTCCCTGGGGTACCAATATTTTTATTGGTCGTTGGTTCACATTCATCGTATGCTACTGTAGCGGGCTTAACGTAATCGAATTTGTGTAATAAAAAATTGAACTGTCTATACTCATATAACTTTACGATTACGATTTTATTGTTAAGCTTTTTTTACTGCATACAAAGATAATACAATTCACAACACTTTTATTTTAATTTTATGCTGATAGATGAATTCTTCACTTCACTCGTTCTGTGGTTATCCTGAAGAGTATGTATTTTAGTCTCACCGTATTGTAATCTCTCTTATTGTAATCTGACTTATTGTAATATGAACTGTTGTAATTTATTTATTCATTTATACGGATAAATACCCAGTTACAAATTTTACCCAGTTACAATAATAAACTTTATTAAACAGATTAAATGCTATTAAGGTAACTTTTAATTTGTGGCAGTGAGTTATGAAATATATCTATGTGATGAGGAAGCAAGTTTGCATTGGTTACTGAACTAGGCAGACTTGAGAATTTGTGACAATCAGTTTGTTATAATTTATTGGAAAATGATATCTTTTGTCTTGTTTGAATCTGTGGAATGTGGAAGGATATAAAGGAAAGAAGGGAAGGACATTCAATAGAATTGCTTCAGTTTGTGAATAAAGATAATGTCTGTTGAAACTCTTCTGGAGGATAGTGTTTTTAGACCGGTGAGTTCAAGGAGAGAATCATAGGGAGTATCATTAAATAAACCCGTTTCACGGTACCAAAACATTCGTAAAAAGCACCTTTGCACATTTACAACAGCATCAATAAGTGTTTTGTGATATGGGCTCCTGACAATAGCTCCATATCCAAGTAAAGGGCGGACCATGATTTGTATAGAAAGATGAAGGGATATGTAGAAGAAAAGCGAAGAGTGTTTCTGTTTATAAAACCTAGGGTTTGGTTAGCTATTTTAACTACGGATGAGACATGTGTTTTAAAGGATAAATCATGGTTGAAAATTTTTCCTAAATCTTTTATTGATTGCTCTCTGTCTAAGGGTATATCCTGTAATTTGTATTCATAATATAATGGAGCATTAATTTTATAAAATGATACGACTACTTATTTATATTGAGAGACATATTATGGAGATGGCACCACTTTTCAATCACACTGAGAGCATTCTGAAGATTAAAGCAGTCATCGCCAGCAAAAAGCGAAGCACTTACTGATGGAAGAAAAGAGATAATGTGATTTTAGAAGATTTTAAAAATAAATGGGCCGAGAAGAGACCCCTGTGGTACTCCACAAGGAACCAAATTTTTTTTTGAGATTGCTGAAAATAATTTGACTGATTGAGATCTGCCACTTAAGTAAGATAAAAACCAGTTTAAATTGGAACCATGTATACCTATACAAGCAAGTTTGTTTGTAAGAATATGATGATCTTCTAGATCAAACGCTTTTGGGAAGTCTAGGTAAATGGTGTCAACTTGTTTTTGAGAAGCAAAAGTCTGTACTTCATATTGGTGAAATATTAATATATTTGTACGTGCTGAGCGACCTGATTTGAAGCATAACATTTTTTTGTTAACTTCTTACACTGACTACTAACACTTTGAATTGGCAAAAGTCACTGAAAAGATGAGGCTCTTTGTACACTTTTTGGGTGATCTTTTTCTTTTTTACCTAGTGATTAGTTCTTTTGAAAAACAACGTGCGAACGAAAAATTGAAGATATGTTTAAATAGCGTGTGTTTAGATATAAATAGTTTTAACACATTGTAAAACTCATCGAAAGCAGTGTCCACACTAGATATACCAAATAAACTTCCCCAGTAATATTCGGAAATATCTTTGGATAGAGATGTATAATCATAGTTATTGAAGTCGTAGACTAGATTTGATTGGTTTACAGAAGAGGTATCACAGTCGAAAGTGTAAGTCCATTCCAATGATGATAGCTTTCAGTTTTGAAAATAGGATCATTAGCTTCGTTCACTTCAAGAAACTTATTTGTAGAAATTATTAGATTTAAGAATTTATTATTGCTGTTCCTTATGTTACACCAGCTTATAGTAATATATAATAGAGAGACTGCACCAACAATAACATGATTAGAAGCCACCGAGATAATAATGAATAGATGCTCAACATTGTTTTTAGATATAGATAATTGAAATAAATTATTTTTGTTTACAGCAATAAGTTCTCCGCAGAACTCTAACCTTAGTGGTGTAACCTTATTGTTAATAGGTCTACCCAAGCGAAACATTGTTATAATAGATGATATTGGAACGTCAATTAAATTGACTATACTTTCAATACGATTTTGGTTAAACTTTTTCCCATCTTCACTTATGTCAAACATACACTCCGGCACATTAAAAAATATTTAATTGCTCTTTCTTTCTTGCCTCTCTTCCATTTCAGTAATTATTTTATCTTGAAAGAACAAATCCATATTTTCAGCATCAGAACAACAAAATGAATTTACATCTTTGGCACTTTTAAGTTCAATTACTTCTTATTTCAATTCCATGAGGATCCTTTTAAGGCTTGGCAAATATTTAAGGCCGATATTGCAGTCATTACAGAGAGACTTTCAGGTACGATTTTTAAGGGGCATGCATTATGCTTCAGTGACAGTTATACCAGCACAAGTAACATGAACATAGCTTGAACAGCCGTCACAGCAATAAATTTTGTTTTCTTTACTTAAATCTTCATTAGAGATTAATAATTAACAATTGCAGCACTTTTATTCAATGGCCATATTTACAAAAGCAGAAAGATAACTGGAGCTAGACTTGAACCACTGACTTAATAAATTAAACACAAAGTACATACACTTTAACCAATTGAGCCACGGTGACTCTATATAAACTATTCCAATATAAATACTTATGTTGGATTATCAGAACAAAGATTATTTGTTTCTATCTTTTCTTCTTCAATGTTTCCCAATTGTTTTGCGATACTAAATCACTAAACTAAATTCACTATCACTAATAATTTGATTTTCACTATTAATAAACAATAATTTAAAATGATTTAAAATTAAATTTTTTGATTCAAACACCGTTCAACTTACCATCTTGACCTTGAAATTGTTGTACTCTGTGCTGACGGTATCGCACACTCTGTTTATATAATTACAATCCATTATTAATGTATCGTCTAGCAAATTCTAGAACCGTCAAGTATGTTCTATAGCATATATCTTACATGTAATTGTTACCGTACAGTCTAGCAAATTCTAGAATGGTCACGTATGTTCTATTGCATATATTTTACTATAAAACGATATTGTTGATTTCTTTTTAGAATTGTGTGGATTACATTTGTTTTTAAGAATATACTGTATGTATGTGTCGGGTTAATTGTTACCACCACACTACTATAAATGATCTGTTGTTAAGGTAAGATTGTAATATCTTAGTAGTATTAACTCTTATTATCATCCGTTCCAACTTTCTTAAAAGAAATTCATGATTCACTGTATCGAATGCTGCACTTAGATCAAAAAACAATCCTGACACAGATTGACCTTTATTTAGATCTTTTGTTATTTTTACATATAGATCAAACATTGCTGATTGCGCTGAGTGGTTCGTTCGAAACCATGTTGTGATTAGCTAAGTATGTTGTATTTATCGATGAAAGATTGAAGTCTATTCAATATTATTTTTTCTATGATTTTCGAGAAAACTTTTAATATGGATATAGGTCTATAGTCTACATTGTGCCTATCATCTTTTTTACATATAGATACGGTTTTTGGAATTTTAAGTGCATCAAGAAAACTGCAATCTTCTTTACACTTATTTATAATGTCACAGACAACTGAACTAATTGGTGCATCGTACTTAATTACTGACATTCGAAGCGAATCAAGTCCAATAGAATGCTTGTTTGAAAATTAGGCTATTTGGATTTCATACTCATCCGTAGGCCATATGTACATTGAGTTTTACATGTTCAGTATTGAAGCCGTGCATTCTTCCGATACTTAATTATTGAAAGTTTGATACATTTTTTCAGATGAAGTTTTTGAAAGTATTCAGCATATAAATTTACAATTATTTTAGGATCGTCTTCGAGTTTATTATGATCAAGCATTGATATAATTTTATTCGTATTTGGTTTTTTATTTAAAACTTTGCTTATACCTGTCCATACACTTTTTAATATCCAATTTATATGTTTTTAGTACGCCAAACAAGCATTCTGTTCTGGCTTTGCAAATAATATTTTTGTGCTCTTTTTTCATGTCATTGTAAAGTTGTTGCAATTCAACAGTATTGTTTTTCATTTTAAATAATTCTCTTAATTTTTTTTGAAATTTCTATTATACTGTTTGTCACCCATGGTTTCCCCTGCTTGTCTGCATTTTCTGTGCGATTTATTAACGGAATACTTGTATTAAAGCAGTGCTCAAACTTTAACTGAAAATTTCCCCACATTATATCCCCCGTATTAATATTCATATTATTGTGCCAATTTATTCTATTTAGTAGAAGACACATATGTTCCAGGTTTTCAGTGTTGTAGGATCGTCGTTTGAATTCCCTTATTTCATTACTTTTATTAATATTTGTGGATACTAGTATTGTTAACACTTGAGTCGTATGATCTGATATCATAAGGTTTAGGATTTTCACCACTGAACACTGTTTCAACCACTGAACAGATTTATTTATGCGGGTTGCACCCCCAATTATGTTATCACAACCATAAGATTTGAATATATCGATCATTTTTTTTAGGTAGACTACTAACTGGATAATCAATATTTAAGTCACCTATTAAGATTAAATTATTTTTCTTTGGCTTGATGTTACTTAAGATCATATCTAGATTTTCTAGAAAAGTATTTACCTCAATGTCGATAAATCGATATATTACAAGCTGTGACCTTCCAAAATAATTTGAATTCCAGTTCATTCGAAAATCTTTTCTGTACAAAAAGACATTAATTATTTATTGTTTTTTGTATACTTTTAATCATGCATACGATATTTACATCATGGTCTATTAGATTATATTTGATAAACACATAGATCATTTTGGAAGCTGGATTCAATTCCATAGATGTTTCGGCTTTCTTGGTCCCCATGACTGTGATACTGCAGTTTTGTACTCACTTTTTTCATAATAAGTATATTCTGTTCGAAGGTAAATTTTTTGTTTAATTTGCCTTCAATTTTCTCTATTGACAATACTGTTCGAGGTATTGCCTTAAATATCATCCATTTGTTCATTTTGTAACATATGTTTAGTAACTAAAGTATCAACTGTTTCAGTTTCATTTTCTTTATTAATCATTACACTTTCAAGCAATGCATTTTCTTGCTTAATAAAAATCTTCCGATGTCAATATCATAATTTCCACCGCACTTACTTCCATCACATCCCGTGGTACATCTGCTGTAGCTGTAGAAGCAGATGCAGTTGCTATAGATTCAATAGATGCATTTTAACTAATCGGGTGTTTGTTTTTCTTATTGATATGTGCGGTTACATTACATTTTTAACAATTCCACATTTTTATTAGTTTTTCATCTATTACCTATCTATATTTTTCAATTGTAATATTCACACAATAATAATTATTAATTAATTGTAATATTCACACAGTAATAATCATAACAATATGGACCACGATAGCTCGGTAATAATCGGGATAATAAACTGAAATATTTCTCGTAGAGCAGAAGAAAACTGTACGAGTCTAAGTCTGAGAACAAAAATGTGTGGAAAACAATAATAATAATAATTTTAAGTAATAATAACAATAACAATAATAATTTAAAGTAAGAATAAGTAGGAGTAACGGTGATATTCATAAAACATGTATGTCCAAGAACGTACATATGCGTATACTTATTTATATTCATATTTATGCATGCCTATACGCCTTATAAAATTTTGAAAGTACAGTCTATATACAGGACTGAAAGTTGTTCTTACTCAGGGAAAACAAAACTCTTCAATTCAAGCGCGTTAATTAATAGTGTAAAAATAAATATATTTTATTTTGGAATTGCTGAGATTGTCAAGCAGAGATGCTGTTACATGAGTTGTGTTTTGTATGTACTTTGAAATTTATTGATCCTTTAAGGATTTTAGTATTAGGAATCTGTGCAAATTACAGATTCCTCATTTCAGTTATGGGTCCTATTTATAGACTATACCTCCTGTGCAATTCTGATATGGTTCTTGTTTATAACTTTTTTTATCAATTGGTGTATTCAGCGCTAGATATGACGAAGTACTGGGCGGATGGAAATATTTATAATTTAAATTTTACTTGGATTCTAAGATTTTATTTTCCCCCCGTGATCAAATTTTATTTCTATAGCTTTGTATGATTTCGTGTTTTAGTTGCTAAATTAACCGTCCATTTTGTTCTTCCCATAAGTATTACCATATCCTGGATTGGTGACAATTTTCTTATAGTTGAGTGTCCTAATTAAGCATATGTACATTATCAGGGCTTTTAGAACAGCAGGATATCTTTGTCGTCGACGGACTCCAGGTCGAAGCGGTCGTCAAAGAGAAGCTGGCTTAAGTAAGTCCATCTCCTCATGACAAGAGCTGGGCAGTGACAGAGAAGATGAGACATTATCTCCTCTTCCTCACCACCGTGCAGCTCCTGCAGTAGTCGTGATACACTGCCAGGCCCAGGCGTTCAGCATGCCTGCCGCCCAACCAGTGTGCTGTAATAGCCGCAACAACTTTGCAAACAGAGGCCTTTGGAAGTGATATGAGATCTTCAGAACGCCTGCGATTGTACTCAGACTATATCTGTTTTGTAGTACCACAAGTACGTTCCTCCCTCCATCTAAGATTGGCCCTTTTTAAGATATCCTCTTTGAGGAGCAACTTGCAGTTCGCAAATGGAACTCCCGGATATTTATTGATGCTTGTGTCCGGCAGCATTGTGCTATTACTGGCAAGCTCGTCGGCTTCGCAATTTCCTGGAATGTCCCTGTGAGCCCGTACCCATACCAAGTTTACATTCATTGGTTCCGCCAGCTCATTTAAGGACGTAAGGCAGTCCTGTGCTACCTTTGACGTTAGATAGACTGAGCTGAAGGATTTTAGAGCTGCTTGGCTGTTGGTGAAGATTGTTATGTCCCTGCACCTAAGGGTGTTCAGTCTTATACATTCACAAACCTCATGAATAGGCACCTTTTCCGCTTGATACACGCTACAGTGATCCGGCATCGAAAATGATAGACGCAGATCGAGATCTTCAGAGAACATCCCACCACCCATCCTCTTCTCTAACTTAGATCCGTCAGTGTAAAAAAGGACGCCCTTTGGTTTAACCAGGTTCTCATCTCAATCCTGTCAGGAGAGGATCTATACTGAGAACCTGTTCTCGATATAAGGAGAAGGTAAAACCTAGTCAACGGATCTTGGAAGTGAGTATTTTCGTAATATCCATGCATGACCAAAATATGTCTCAGTCCAGGGTGAGACCAGATTAAGCTTGAAAGCTGAACCTGCTGCGTATTTTTCTCCAAAGTGCTTTAGATGGAGTTGTCCGTAGGCATCCCGAGATTAGCATGGATGCTAACCGTTGGACTTTACCTAGTACCTTTGGGTGGATTCCCTTTTATAATTCTGTCCACCTTACAAGCGCCGCATAGAATAGTATGGGCCTAAAAACCGCAATATATAGCCAATGAGTTATTTTCGGGCTTAAGCACCAATATTCCTCATGGCCTTTTTCCAGGTGTATAGTGCCACAGTTGCTTTTCGAGACCCTTCCAGGACGTTGGGTTCCCATAGCAACTTTGTGTCTAGAATGATTCCTAGATATTTGGCTTTTTCCAATAATTCAAGGTTAACGTCCCTTGCCTTTGCGAGGATAAAGGAGGGAATTTTGTATTTCCTTGTCAATAGTACCAACTCTGTTTTGTCAGGGTTCATCTCAAGGCGAGAGTTGGAGCACCAGTGTGCTAGAACTTTTAGGGCAGATTGTATCATGTCTCATAAGGTATCGTCTGCGTACGCAATTATCTTGCATCCCGAGCCTTCCAGTTTAAGGAGAAGCTAATTTAGCGCAATGTTCCATAGAAGGGGTGAAAGTACACCACCTTGCGGTGTACCTTCCCTACATATCGATGTATGATCGAGTCGCCCAAATCGGAGGTTACCTCTCTGCTTCTAAGCAAAAGATTAATGAACTTAGTGGTAGGTTCTTCGATATTCAGATCATAAGTGCTCTGATTATAGTTTCTGGCCTGGTGTTATTGAAGGCACATTCAATGTCTAGAAAGGCTACCAAAATGTATTCCTTATAGGTTAATGATTTTTCTATTGTACCCACACGTGAATGCAGAGGTGTCTCGACCGACTTGCCCAGACTTGACACTATACATGTTGGGAATGGGATATAATTCCTGTTTTCAAGCTTTTGCGTATGTGTACATCCAAGAGCTTCTCCAATGTCGTAAGTAGAAATGATGAGAGGCTTATGGGACGAAAGTACTTGGGGGTAATTTGTAAAGCACGCCCTCCTTATGGTATAAAGACGACCTTGACAATGAACAAAACCAATGGTTACCTTGTCTCCATTTTTTGGGAATGTTAGTCAAGTCTATGCAGGCCTTGTAGATGACTTTCAGCCATGGAGCCATTCTATTAGAGATCGCTTGAATTTCTGCTGGGATGATGCCATCTAATCCTGGCGATTTGTATGGTTCAAGCTCAGAGACAGCCCATTTGGTCTTTTCTTTATCGATCAGCGTTTATTAATCTTATCTTTATTAGTTAGGAAAAATCCTTGTTTTTTTTACCTTTATAGTGTCATGGTAATTTTTTTTACTTTCTAGATATAGCTTTGTACTTCTTTAGGAGAAGTTAGCGGTTTTTGTTAGATTGAAATTAACTTTTTAAATTGCATTTACTTGTTGGCATTCATTGTTAAACCATACCATATTTTTATTTGTTAATATTTCCCTGATAGTTGAAGTATGAAAAAACTATTTCACGACACATATCCAGTTTTGTGGATACATTCGTAATATTTGTAACCATAATCTGGTAAAACTGGCATTGAGATTCTTTGGCATTTCTGATTATAGAGAGATTTTTTTTCATTACATTTAAAGCTTTTAGTCTTATTGTATCTACGCTTGCTTTTATTCCTAGAAACAGTGAACTAGGTGTCAGCATACACGGAGAAAAAATTCGGCGAAATTTCCAATACCACTATCGTAATCCACATGATTCCACGAAAATTTCCAATACTACTTTCGTAATCCTGGACTATATATACTTATATTTTCGGAAACTTTCAAATATAGCATACGAAAAATCACTGTTTTAAATATATTTTTTAGTATTCACAACAAAAATATTTCATTTAATTCAATATGAAATTTTACAATAATACTATTGTCAAAAGTAACAAACTAAAAACTTAGATTTAATTGTAAAATTTGTTCTTTCTTAAAATTTATAATGCTCCCTCTATGTTAATACAACTTCAAAATAACGATAATGGCTATCTGATACACAAAGAATTGACCATAAATTTATATATAATATGATATGTGTGTTATTCATACGCGTGATTTAAATCTCCTAAGACTTAGAAAGTTAAAAAAAATATAACTTTTTGTTATTAAAACGAAATACATTTTTTTAGACTAGAATACAATTTATTTTTTATTTTGATAAACTTGGCTCAAAAATAATCAAAAGAGAAGGGACTCGGTAAGACGAACGTATGTCCAAATCTTCTAATCAATTCTGATCTTTTACATTGAACTTATACAGGGTGTATCTGTAAAGCTGGTACATCACGTGTTTTAAGGAGGCGTTAGTTTAATTTAATTTAGTATTTTCATTGGATATACATATATCCGATAATAGGAGATTTTTGTAAATAATAAAAAATAATAACAATTAGTCCATGGCTTATAAATATTCGGGATCACCTAATCTTTGAGACTGCATGTATGCCATTGCCGACTACTTTTGATATGAGAAAATTTTTGGCTCTTTGTTACGTTTGAATTACGTTTGAAACTTTACTTAGTCACAGTAGATTTTTGCAAAAATATCAAATTATAATACTTGTTTCTAAAGTTTTTGAATCAAAACATTTAAAGAGGAAGAAAAAACTAGATTCGTACTTTTTTGTAAATAAAGGTATTTCATCTTGTATAATTTTTATTTTAAGTATAATTTTACGAGTAACCAAATTAATAATACTTTCAGGTCTATTGATTTCACCGAACATTGACATAATCTATGCGTTTTATAAAAGCTGACTACTTTTATCTAAACAGGCAATCAGGCATATTAGACGCTTGTATTTATATCGGAAATGATGAAGAAAATATAGGGATACACAAGCTCTTAGATATCCGACGTCTTACAGTCAGAACAAATTTTTTCAACTTAGTATTGATAATAAAAAAAAATATTAGATTATATTATTGATAATTTAAATAAATAAATAATAAGGAAATGGATAAATAAATGATTAAATATATATATAGTAGAGTATTATAGTTTAGCGTGCTGGCGCAAACCTTTTCCGTTTAGTGCTCCGTAAAATAAAACACATTGTTACCTCCAAAAATTGTAATCAGCGAAATAAAAAATAAATATCAGAAAATATGAACATATATTGTATTTATATGATCTTCCTTGGAAGTATACTACTACAAACAAAGTACAAATCTAAATGTAATACAACAATTGATTTTACCAAAATAAACAAAAATAGCAGTATAAATTTTACAATAAAAAAATTTTAACTTAGAGACAAAATACAATATAGTTTTATAAACTTTTATTTTCGGGTATATTATTTAGTACCGAATAACCTTAACATAAATACTTTGCAAAAAAATAACAAATATTTAAATCTATTTATTTAAAACTATAAATTATGTTAATAAATAGTAGGAGTATTTATCGTATTTGAATTTTGACATTTTAAAAAAACTTAACCCCACAAATATTGATCCATTTAAAATACTAAGAAAGTGACCAAAAAATATAAATTGGATAATTCAAAATAATTAGATTTAAGTAAGTATTTAAAAATTACGAAATAAAGTTACTTAAATTAAATCAAAAATATTATTTTAGAAATTAAATTATAGTATAGACGTTGTATACAAAATAAATTGCTTTAACAATTAATGCGCCTATAAAATATGGAATCAATATATCTTCATGAGAAAACGCGATTCATTTCGTGGAACGAAATAACATATCATTTATATAAAAAAAATATATCGCATATTTTCTACTAGAAATTATCGCTAATTTAAATAAAGTATCCATAAACATGGACCAAATTTTTAATTGAGAATAAAATATTGAAAAAATAAATATAAAACGTTATTACCCAGATTCAATATTTTGCGTCGCAAATTTTAATTCAAAAAACAACAATAAAATTAGGTTGTAACAGTAATTTAAGAATATTAAAATAATATAACTCGTTACTCACATTTTCATTTTCCTTTATATAGTTACATATATCCAAATTATTCGGAACCATTATGGATGACCAACCTTTCCAAAAAAAGTTTTTAAATTATTATTGAAAACCACATGTAAAACGTGGCAATATCCATATTAAAGAAAAATATGTTATAAAACATGTTTACCAGGTGGTAAATTAAAATGGTACCATTGTGTAATTGTATTAATTATCGACGATGCTGTTAATTCGCCGTACCAAAAAAATAAATTATTGTGCTAACATAGCCAGTAATTGATTGGAAACCAAAAACGAAAATGTATGTAACGAAAGTAAATGTGTCGACTGACTGAGTGTAGAAACTGAAGTGAAGTCGTTCTTAAAGAACTTTAGGTAGGAAGTATCCTTTTTTATTTTTTTTTTAAATAACAGTGACCTCTTGTTGTTTTTAGAACTATCAAACTTAACAAAAGAAAAATTACTAGTTTTTGTACAATTTCAAAATTGATTATCAATTATAATTTAAAAAAAATTGATTATCAATCGAGGGGGCAAAAAAAAAGCGAATAGCTTACAATAACGAGGAAATTACCTAAAATATAGCAAAGTGAAACTAGAATGAAAGTTAGTATGATGAAACCGAAGGTTCTACGGATGCGACCAACTCATTGTAGATGGAGGCTCCAATTGTTGTTTTGTTTTTGACATTTCGTGAAGTTTTTAGTCTAACTGATGTTGGAGACGAAAATTTGATGATCTTGAAAGGTCCAGTATATTTCGCAGCAAATTTTTATGAGGTATTGGTATTTGTATTAGGTACAAGATTCTTAACCATAACTAATTGGCCAACTTTGTACTTGGATACTGAAAGTCTGTTTAATGTTTTAGAAACACGTTTTTGATGTGTAATCTTTAAAGCGTTTTCGATCTGTTGTTGTGATGGTTTTCTATCGCTTGTTAATATATCGGTCAGTTCGTTGATTAAAATGAATGGTGTATTTAATTTACGACCGAAATATGCTTCAGCAGGAGTGGTTTTTATAGTTGTTTTATAAGAATTATTGTAATTGAACAACGTAAAACTAAGGAATTTGCTCCAATTTTTGTGTTGTTGCGAATATTCCTTTAGCACGCATCCTAAGTTATATTTGATGGCTTTATTTAGAGTTTCAGCGGCATTACTTCCTGGTGAGTATGGTGAAGAATATGCTGCCCTAATACCATTATTAAGTAAAAATGTTTTCCATTTAATCGATGAAAATGCTGGACCATTGTCTGATACTACGGTAATACAATATCCATTTTCCAGGAATATCTTCTGCATTAGTGATATGGCAACATCCGCAGTTTGGCTTCGACATGGGAAAGCGAAAGCGTATTTGCTGAAACCATCTAAAACAGAAAATATGTATTTAAATCCCTCAGGAGATCGAATAATGGGACCAATAAAGTCAACGTACAAGATTTTAAAAATTGCGTCAGGTACTGTACTGGATAATTGGATTTTATCATTCCGTGTGTACGGTCTAATTGTTTGACAAACTTCGCAAGATCTTACGTAGTCTCTAACCTTTGCATAAAGGTTTTTATGGTAAAAAATTTTACTAATTTCACGAAAAGTTTTTATTACCGAATTATGTGTTGAGTACTTGGAGTCGTGGAAGTACTTCAAAACATAATTCAGCAAAGTGTCTGGTAATACAACTCTTCTCAGTTTATTTTTACCCACGAATTTGAAAAGCAAACCGTCCTTTATGCAAAAATTAAAGACATCCATCTGGGATCGTATGTTCCGATATATGATTTCGCACTCGGGCGAGTTTCGCTGTTCGTTTTTTATGGATAAAAAGTCGAAATTGGATTTACTCAAAACGTTGAGAGAATTAATTGAATTTACGTTATTTGTTCGTAAGTTTTCACTTTCATTAGGTTCACTAGGCTTTACACCATTAGGTTGATCTAAAGAAATTTTGATTTTATTTATAATAGAAACGTTTCCGGGATCGTCACTATGTTTAGCTTTCATTTTTACAAATTTAGCGTCAGCAACATCGTCGCTCTGTTGAACATGAGTACAGTTTACATCCTGTGATTCATAGAGTTTGGAGAGAAAATCGGCCATATTATTGTGTTGGCCCTTAATATGTTCGGGCGTGAAATCAAATCTGGAAATTTTAAGGATCCAACGCGAGAGTTTATTGAATCTGGCCGGAGAGTTGAATAACCAAAGGAGAGAACTGCAATCGGTCTGAAGGGTAAATTTACGATCGAGTAAGAAATCCTTAAACTTATCGAGAGCATTGATCACTGCTAGCATTTCTAACTCATGTGCATTGTAACGAATTTCTGCAGGATTTAATTTTCTGGAGCAGTACATGATTGGGTGGATACCGTCATCGTGTTTTTGGAGTAATACGGCTCCTAATCAAAATCTTTAATGAATTTTCGATAGTAGCCTATCAATCTTAAAAATGATTTAATTTGGGTGACAGTCTTGGGTAAAGGAAACTTTTCTATTGCTTCGATCTTTTTGGGATTTGGTTTAATACCTTCTGTTGTTACTATGTGTCCTAAGAACTCAATTTCTTTATGTAGAAGTTCACATTTGTCCAATTCAGTTTTAAAATAATGTTTTCTAAGTTTGTCGAATACTTTAGATAAAACTTGTATGTGTTCATCTAGAGATGCAGAATAGATAATAATGTCATGCATATATACTAAAACGTTATGTCCAATGTATTCACGTAGCAAATTATCCATTACTCTTTGGAAGGTTGCTAGAGCATTCTTAAGTCCAAAGGTCATACGTGTAAATTCATAATGTCCGTTATCAACACTGAAAGCTGTTTGCGCTATGTCATTAGGATGCACTTCAATTTGGTGATATCCTGACACTAAGCCCAAGGTTGTGAAATACTGAAATTTTCTTAGCTTATCCGAGATATCATGAATATTTGGAATAGGATACCCATCGTCTATAGTATTTTCATAAAGTTTTCTATAGTCAGTTATAAGTCTAAATTTCCTAATTTCAAACGGATCTGCTTTTTTGCGAACTATAAATACTGGGGCACTCCAAGGAGAATTTGAATGTCGAATAATATTTTAATCTAGCATTTCTTGAATTTGTCTATTTACTGTAGCTGTAAAAGTCATTTCGACGTTTCGGTTATAGAATATATCTCTATATTTTGAACAGAGATTTATTAATTTATTTTTTTCTTCGGAATTTAAATTATTATTATTATTTATTTATTTGACTCTAAAACTTATCAATTTACAGCTTTTAATTTAATTATACATTATATTTATAAAAAAAAAATTAAACAAATTGTTACTCTAACTTCCCCTTCCTTACGCTTAATATTTTTTTAATAATTCTAGCCATATCCTTTTGCTTCAGTTCCTCTTTATAGTCCATCATTTCAATTATATTTTTACCACTTTCCAAATTATTGTTATTTAGTCCGGGTAAAAGTCTACGATTATTTTTTCTGTGATTATAAAATTCTTTAAAGCGTTTGTTATTTTAGTGTTTTATATTTTGTACAATGATGACAATGTTTAGGGAGAATAAAATGACCATCAGCGCCAGTATCAATTAAAATTTTTAGGTTATTGATTTTTATATCGGGTAATGTATTAGCGTTTAGATTATTAAGTTTTATGTATCCAGCTGTATGGAGGCTTTTGCCATAAAATTTTGATCATCAGGTTTTTCTATACGTTCAGATATTTTCTGAGCCACTTCTTAATCATTCAAATTCTGAATAGGGGATGCTTCGTAATAGTAACTCTGGCTTTTGTCATTTACGTATTGGGCTGTTGCGAATTTTTCGTTGTGATTTTCTTGATAATATTTTTCAGCAAGATAATTTTCTGAATAATAAGAGTTTGGGTCAAAATATTCTTGTTCTTCTTCGATATTCAAATTATTACTTCTGTGTAATATTTGACGACTATTGCCACTTGATATGTCCATTAGAGTTGGACGATTATTAGAGTTATTATAGTTTGATTTTTGCATTACATTCCAAACAGATCGATTCGTTTGTAAAGGTATATAATGCTGTGGCAAATTAAAGGGATTTTGTGGTGGATTAAATCTGGCTGATTGAAATTGTGGACAAACATAGGGGAAGAATGATTATTATTATAGTTAGGTCTTAAATTATTGAAATTATTTTGAATTGGTGGTCTATTATATTGTTGCAAATGTTTACTTGTTTATGAATAATTCGGTGAAATAGGTTTTTGTATACTTGGTTTTACATTTTGTCTAAATTTGTTTCTTTCCTTGCTTGCGTGTTGCATAGCAATTTCATTTTGGCAAATAGCACACGCTTCTTTTAAATTTTTATGTGTATTAGCTCTAACTATATATCCTAAGGATTGAGTTCAGATATGAAAGAACTAGGTACATTATTTGTATGAACAATTTATTGTCCTTTAGTTACATCTCCTTGACTCCTTGATTATTATCGAAAGTATTAAGTAATACCGTTTGTAAATCGATTGTTTCGGTATAGTATTATTTTAATGATTTATTGCCTTGTACTAGATAATTTAATTTCACGTTAATAGAATCTATAGTTCGATTGTCAACAAAATTCATTAATAAAATTTCTTCTATTTCGGGCCATGTATTTGGGTTGCCAGCAGCTATAAGTGCTGCTCTTGCTTGTCCACGTAATTTTTGTTTTAAAATATTAATTTTAATTTGAGATTCACGGTTTAGCGGTGCTGTAATAACTTCAGCCATTTCCAAAAATGTATGAAGGATGCCTTCGTTAAAACTGGTATAAGGTAAGGATATATTTCGTAATTTTAAAGCAATATTTTCAAGTTCGGGGTGAACTATTGTATTATCTATGCCATCTTCACTAATAATGTGCAGATCTTTACTTAATCTTACTCTACGATTTGGGATAGAGGTTACTCTGCAATTTGGGATAGGATTTCTGGACTTAATGAGCACTTTCGGTAACATCCTCGAGTCAGGACTTACCAGGGGAAAGTATGCTAGGACGAGAGACGAAATCGATAGACTCTCAGACAGCACGCTGTTGATTAATATCGACAAGTTCTCGACGAACATGAAGGAGCACCTACAAAAAGATGACGAATATGTAAAGGCCGCCAAGCCTAGACTTAGACCTAGGCCAGTAGCGAAAAAATTATATCTTTTTGTTGATTGTTGTTGTTGTGATAAATATGTGATAATTTTTTTAAAAGTATTATTGCATATAATTTTTATTGTGATACGTCTGTGATAATATTTTAATTTACATTCGATTTGGCAGTGTGTTCTCCACACTGCAAGATGTATATCATGTGTAATGAGTTACAAAACAAGTACTGTAGTGTAGGAAGATTTAGTTTTAGGTATAGTCTATATAGAAAATAGTATATTTTAATATTTAAATATTTGGTATTTATTTTTAATTTGAGAACTTTATACTGGTTTAATCAATATTTAGTTTTAATTTGCGTACTATTTACTGTTTTTGTGATGTAAATACTTTCGTTAAATTTTATTTATTTACACTGACATACTTACCGGTGTTTGCAAATGGATTAGCAAAAAAGATCGCATGTGCGGGCTGCTAGTAATCCAAGTTATCGATGCGGCCCTAAAACCTAAAACAAAATACTTACCAACATATAAGCAAAAAAAAACAAGAATAAACAAATACCAAGAGGCAAAAACATTTGTTTATAAACGAACAAAAGTTAAAAAAGTTAAATACAAAAAAAACTTATAAAAAAAATGAAATGAGAAAATGAGATGAGAAATGAAAAAGAAATGGGCAATCTTCAATTGCAAGAAACTATACAAGACCTTATATGGGTAATAGGAAAAGACCTTATTGGTAACAACACAGACATTAATTTTTACCACAGGAGAAAGAGGGAGCCGAGCAAGGCCAGTGTTAGGGGGATTTACAACTTCGATATTGAAAAAAAAAGTTTTGATATAAAAATGGCTTCTAAAAAAATTCAAAAATAATTATTAAAGAAAACTTGCCCAAGGAAGTGAGAGAGGAAATAGCAGCAACTTAGAGTAAATGGGAAAAAAGCAAGTATGAGGGGAAATAAACTTTTTTACGAAGGAAAATACTACAACAAAGATGAGCTAGAAATTCTAAAGAGAGTATTAAATACCACAAAGGATTCAACACAAAATAAAAGACAAAGAAGTGAAGAGGAAGGTGACGAATTACAAAAAAGGGGAGAAAATCAACAATTTTAAAAAACTATAAGACGCCAAGGAAATGATATAACAGACCAAAGAATACAAAATAAAATTACAAATTTTTTTATAGCAAATCGGCTTTGGAAATCAAGAAAACTAAGCCAATAAACGAAAGCCAGAAGCTCTGAAGTAACGACCGATGGAAGGCAACGGAAATCCACCATCGTACGCGGCCCGGGAAGACTACCGAAATGAAAAAGGACAACGTTGTAGACAATAAAAATATATCCAAAAGTAATGAAAAGGATATTCTAAGCATAGCTACCTGGAATGTGAGAAGCCTAAACAAGAGTTGAAAATTTAACAGAAAAGCTGAAAGCTTACAAAATAGACATAGTGGGACTTAGTGAGGTGAGATGGACCGGTAGCGGTAAAATATTAAAGAATGGTTATAGTGTGTACTATTCAGGCGGTTCATCGCACCAACGGTGTAGGTTTTGCTATCAGACAAGAAAAGGACAATTTAGTAACAGCCTGTATTCCAATATCGGAAATGATTATGATAATGAACTTAAGTACAAAATGCAATAGTAAAATTTTAATACAGATGTATGCATCAACAGCAAGGAATGCTGAACAGGAATGTAAAGAATTCCATACATAACTGAAAATGCAATAAAAATGGTTGGTAGCCAAGAAATGTTCATAATTTAAGGGGATTTCAACGCCAAAATAAGAAGTGGGCGAGTTTCAAATATAATTGGACAGTTTGGAATAGGAAAAAAAACGAGAGGGGGGATATGCTGGTAGACTTTTGCACAAAGTACAATTTAATAGTTTCTAATACCTGGTTTAAACATCCCTAAAGACGTCTGGATACATGGAAATCACCAGCTGATTCAGAAAATTATATTGTTTGAAACCAAATAAATTTCATATTAATAAATATCAGATACAAAAACAATATCCTAAATGTAAAAACATACCCTGGTGCTGATATCAACTCGGATCATAACTTGTTGGTTGCGCACAAATTATATATTCTCACATACTTATATTTTTTTTATATATACTTAAAACCATATTATAATGCAACATGTGCATATTACGAATTTTGTTTATTAGTTAACATAAATTAGAATAGTGATTTTAGAAAGTTTATTTTAAATATTGCTATACTCAAATAGTTTCTCAGAAAACTGACCTTTAAATATTAAGAGAAATATAATAATAATAATGTTAAAACATCTGGACGGTCTAAAGTGATGTACAAAAGATCATATACAAAAAGGATCTCTTAAAACGCTTCCCTTAAGTACTAAGCAGTATTTTAAAAGCATATATAAAGTAAACTATCTAATGTACAAATATACTTAGTATCCAAACTTTTTGACGTATGTTCGGGTTCGGATAACTTTTTTTCAATAATACTTATTATTACAATCGTTTGACATACGTTCGGATTGTTAGATAATTTGTTTCATTAAAATATTTATTTTTAATTGTTGTTACTTAACGTTTTGTACAATTGTAAATTAAATTGTAAATTTAATTAAATAAATAAATTTTTATTTAAATATCTGGTCTACAAGATATTCATCGCATCAGAATTAAACATAAAGAAAAGTTATAAAAACTCAAATAATGAAATATTTAACGAAAAATATGAAAAAAATCACATTCAAGGAGGCAATGAAAAGTCCATTAACGAAATTTGGATCAATATTGAGGATAGCTTAAAAATAGCAACACGCACTGCAATTCAAGCTAAACAAGTAAGCAAAAAAAAAACTTGGATGAAAAAATAAATACTCGAAATGATGGCAGAAAGAAAAATACATAAAGAGACAAACCCGATTAAATACCATGAAATTGAAAAACAAATCGAACGTAGAATAAAATACGCAAAAGAAGAATGAGTTTGTAAGAAATATGAATTAATAGAACAACTCAAAGCAACAAAGAACGACCAGAACGTGTATCAAGAAAAAAAAAAAAAAAACTATAGCTTGGATAACAGAAAGGCCTTGTAGTGTCTGCTGAACGAAAAAATGAATTAGCCCATGAAAAACATGAAGAATAAAAATTTGGGAAAAAATATCATGGAGAAATTTAAAGGTGATGACATAGAAGAATCTCAGAAAAGCAGCAAACAACCAGTAGCGGAGGAGCAGAATGAGCCAAAAAAATATTGTAAGAAGAACTGGTATGGCCAATCAAATCTAAAGGAGAAGATAAAGCATTGGGATATGATAGGATATCATGTGAAATGGTTCAAACTGTAAATGAAAATATTTTGAATAGCGTTTTAAACATGGTCAATGTTATATATGAAAGTGAAAATATACCTGACGATTTCTGTAAATCCCTATTTATACCTTTAAAAAAATAATTCACGCAAATGTGAAGAATTTTGTACCGTAAGCCTAGTCATTCATACATCGAAAATATTCTTGAAAATCCTTCTTAATAGAATACAAGCGAAAATATAAAATCAACTAAGCAATAATTAGTTCGGCTTCAGAAAACTAATGAGAACGAGAGAAGCAATTTTTATGTTAGGAACGGTTGTGGAAAGAATGTTCGAATGCAAAAAGGCATCTATGTGTATAGACTATGAAAAGGCGTTGGATAGCATCAACCAAGATAAACTATTTAAAATGCTTCGGGATTGTGAAATCGAGAACAATATAACAAACATAATCATGCAACTATATAACATCAGAAAGCGGCTGTAGTTGCAAAGGGAGGGAGTACAAATTGGATAAAAATAGGGAAAGGTATTAGGCAAGGATGTATATTATCACCTATTTTATATAATATTTATAGTGAAGTGATTATGGATAAGGCATTAAAGGACTGTGATATCGGAGTGAAAATTCATGAACACATGCTAAAAAAAATACGTTATGTTGATGATACAGTGTTAATGGCACAAAATTGATCTCCAAATTTTAGTGGATAAAGTAGTTAATGCTAGTGAAGAGTGGAATCTGAAAATGAATGAAAAGAAAACTAAAGTAATGGTATTTAGACAGAAAAAAGTGACAGAAAATATTAAAATAGAGTGTGTTGGTGTTTAACAAGACTAGTGATGAAATAAAATCAAGGATAGGGCAAGGAAAGAGTGCATTCTTTAAACTTTAAAAGCTTTTAATGGATAAACAAAAGTGTACGTGTGCTGTTTTTAAAATGTTACGTTTGGTTAGTTTTTCTTTATGCTTGTGAAACTTGAACCTTGTCAGCAAATATAATGAAAACAATAAATGAACTTGGAATGTGATAGAAGGATTCTAAAAATTTCATAGAACACATGTGCATCAAATAGTAAAGTGATTGAAATTATTGGACTTTCACCAGAACTGAGCAAACCCGTAAGAAAAAGACAATTAAGCTACTTTGGGTATATGATTTGATTGAACAAATAGGATATGATCAAGGTGGCTTTATTAGGTATAATTCCAGCTAAACGAGCAGTACGGGGGTAGTTTGCGTCAAATTCGGTAGTTACTTTTTTTTGATTTTTTTCAAGAGAACTTTTCTTGTAATTTTTTTTTTGTAAATTTTGTTTGACACATTTTAAAGATATTAACAACACTTTTAATGAGAACGATTGTACTTGGAGAAATATAGGTAATTACAATGAACCTATAAAAATGAAAAATTTAAGTTTAACAGGAATAAATGAAGAGTGTGTTTTTTATAAACTGTCCGAATTCCATGTTTAAAATAATTTATACGTTGATGTATGTCATGATTTATTAGAAGGGATTCATAGATATGACATGGCTTATATTTTCGATTATTTTATTACACAAACAATTTTTTCAGTAATTCAATTGATTATTATTATAAAAGCATTTTCTTATGACCCAAATATCAAAGATATACCCGTAGAAATTTCTCAATCTCATTTAAAAAATAAATATATCATTATGACTGTAGAAGAAATGTTAACTCTAGTTAATAATTTGTTTATGTCTTAATGATTGGACATCTGATTCCTTCAGACAATGAAGTTTGGCAGCTTTTTAGATCTTTAAGAATAATAACAGATGACAGATAGCTCTAAAATAACTGAAGAGAACCCAGCAATATAAGATGTTGAAACTCAATAATTTTATGCCTTCGTAATCAGTTATTTCCGTATCTCTTTAAATTCAAAAATCATACTTGCATTCACTATCCTCGAATTATGAAGTTTATTGGGCCTTTTGGTAATGTTTCAACAATTCAGTAAGAAGGTAAGCATCAGGAAGGAAAACAAGCTTCTCGAGCTTCTCTTAATCGTAAAAATATAAGCCACACGTTTGCTGTCTGACACCAATTGAAACAAAATTTTAGATTCTGTTTAAAAAACTAGGACCAAACGGAATTTAGCATTTAACTATATTTACCAGAAACTTGAAATTAGCCACAGGGCTTAGCAAAATAAAACTGCATTTTATGCAGAAAGCAAGCCATTTTGCCAGTGATACTAGGGACCAACGTGAATGATTTCATCCGAGGAAACGAAAATTTCATCCACTGGAATCAAAGATGGCGAACTTTTTCCAATAATTTAAAGTTTATAGAATCGAAAAGGTTGCACCGATTAAAGTGATTGGGGTGTAAATCAATTCTTATTTACACCCCCAATCAAATGAAAAACATACCATTTAAAAAATTAAAGATGGCGGCCGACAATTAAGACAAGTGTGTAATTTTTCAATTAATTTTTTCATTCTAGTGAAAATAACAACTAAATATCCTATGATATGGTCTCATATTTATTTATTTAAATAAAACCAGATAATATGAGCTACAAAATAAAACAAATTGCTTTACAACTATACGCATTACAAAAGGTGTTTGTGGAATGAAATTTTTACAGGCTATTTGAGGGTGCTCTAGCATGTCGGTCCTAAGTATTCGACCTCGAGAAACCTGAGCTAACGTGAAGGGAGGGTCCAAAAACCCCAAAATTTGCGAACTTCTTTCTGCTTTTCGCTTATATCTCGCTATATCTCTTAAGCCCATTTTTTTTGTTCAATAGTTCATTATAAAGTTGTAGAACATTGAATTTGCTAAACTTTGGTATTTTAGACGATTTTCTAGACTTAATAATAACCGAGATACATCCGAAAAAAGTAGACAAAGTTTCTCGAAATGTAAAAAAGTAGCAGAAAAATGACTTGGGTTTAATCCTTTATAGGGGTCTGAACAAATAAAATAATATTGGTTTGTGATTTTGAAATTTTTTAATTATTTTAAAAACTATTAAAAGATGTCGGAAAGGTTTTGAAAATTTAGCAGAAAAGATTTACATTCAGTATATAATTATAAATAATTAGGATTAGGTAAAAAATTAAAAGTCACGTAGAGGTAACACATCATGTTACGAAAATCTGTGCTCGCTGAGGGGCTGTCGGATTCTCCTCCTCGTCGTCGAAGTCCACGAGCTTGTCTTCCAGATGCACTTTTGGTGAAGGAGAAAATGGGAGATTAGTGTTGTCCACATTCTCATTATTCGTATCAGCTTTGTTGGTGTCAGGCTGAGGGAAGTTTATGCATGCTTTGCCCACGCGTTGCTTGCACTCGGCAGAGCACATCAGCCTGCAGCCTGCAGTTCCACAATCCCTCGTACACTTGCAACTTATTATATGAAGCAGCTGTTCTAGTGTAGCGTCCATCGTTGTGGTCACGACCCCGGTATATAAATGTATAAGTCAATAAATGCTCGTGCAATTATATGTTGTTATGAGAATGTTTGTGCAAAATTCCTGTCTTATTGGGTAAACTTTCGTCCAAATTGAGAAGAAAAATTTTGATGGCTTTCTTAGCTTCTCATCCACGCCTAAACTTGGAAGTAGGTCCTGTATGAGTGGCAGCATCTCTAGTTGATGGTAGTCTGACAAGCCGACATTTCATTTCGAATGTTTTTCCAAATAAGATCAATGAAAGTTTGTGGGAAATTCGATAAAATGCAAAATCTTACCCCAATAATGAATGCCTTTTTTCATTTTCAATCAATCAATTATTAAAGTATACGACAGTAAACTTGATTTACAAAGAAATAGAATATATTAAGAGGTTATTACTGAATATCATACACAATCAGTAGAATAATGTAGTTGTTTACATTTTCCCACAAATTTTCCAAACTTTTCCGAGTTTTTTGAATGTATAATGTTTTTAATAAATATAAATATTCCGAAATCATAAAACAAAATTATTTTGAAAGAAAATAATTAATAATATAAAAATTAGTATCCTGAAAAAATAACAATGAAAAAATGGAAACTGCAAATCACAACAATAATATTGGTCGATATCGATTTGCGATTGCCATAATTAATACGATATGATGGTAATAAATATTGTAGGGCCAAAACAGTCATTTTTCGGAACTATAGAATAAAAAAATCTTGAAATCCAGTGGATGAAATTTTCCTTTCCTCGGATGAAATCGTTCATATTGGTCCGCTTTGCTTTCTGTATAAAATGCAGCTTCCGATGAAAATATCGCCGTAAGACCTAAGACTATATTCCCTTGAGTATGTTATCTGGTTATTTTATATTTGAATATTTTGAAATGACTAAAAGACATGCATCTTATACTAAAAATGATACAATCATAATACTTTTCAAACCTGTACAATTTTGTTGCCACTGTCAGCAAAATTGTATTATTTTAGTTGCTACAAAAAAATTAAATAATGAGAACTTTGATAAATCTGAATTATTAATTACTTAATGTGATATCATGTAAAATTAAGTTACAGAATAACAAATTTTATATTCCAAAAAAAATCATGTAAAATAATTTAAATAAAATGTATAATTGGTTCTATTTTAACCTCGTGGTTTTATTTCAATATTATATTAACCTACTGGATTTAATTATTTCAAAGTAATAATATACTAAATGATAAATTTTACTTTTATTAATTCTTAACTTTACTTTCTTAAAAAATAAATTTTACTGTGTGGAATTATATATTATACTTTAATATGTAAAGAAATACTACATTAGCTGCAATTTTACGATAGTGTATTGTAATTTTTGTTAAGGCAGCTTGTATAATTTGCTCTATGGTATCGGACTTTTTATTTTTTATTGTAGCTTTATTTGAAGAATTAAATTTACGATAGTTAATGTAAAATTATTTTCTAAAAAGTATAGTCCAGCGTTACAATAATATATAAGAAAAATTACTATAGTGGTATCGTAAAAAATCGGTCAATTTTTTTCGCGTGTACAAGGTAAATGATCAGACGTTAAAACAGTATCTGTAATTGAAAAATCTAGAACTTCAACCAAAGCCAGATCATTTCCGCATAAACTGCCCTTCTAGATCCGATCTACTTCTACCATTTCTTACATAATAATTTGAGCTATCCAAAAATTTGGTTTGTTTTATACCTCTTCGATTGATTGTATCTTGAGATTTTCTATTTTTGTTTAAAAGTGTACCGTCAAAAAATATTTTATGCCTATTGAACTCAAAAGATCATTTAGTGAATCCACCACCACATCCACATCATAGCTAGGCTTAACATATACGAAGCATACAATATAATTAGGAAATGTAAAATTCATTTTCACTGCAATCCATAGATTCGAAGAATCTATAAGTTCAGAATTGATTAACTTATTTACTAGCAATATCAACCCTCCACGTGCTCTTCCGAATGATTTTTCTTTTGAGACGATGTCTCATGTTTGATGAACGGCCCTGTACTAAAAATATGGCGCCGCAAAAATATGCACATATTTGTGCATTTTTGACATCATTTCCAATAATACTAATTAAACAAAGATGTTAGATGAACGCAGAATTTTGTGCCGAGCGCATGACATCTTGCACACGCATATGTCGTCGTGGGGGAACAGCAACGGCTCTGAGGCCCCTGAGAGAATAAAAACATAAATTAGTCTGCAAACACCTTCGACTCAAAGAACATTACTTAGTCTCGTACCAGATTTGACTCAATTAACATCTCAAGTAGTCAATTAGCTAGTATTGAAGGAACAAAACGTCAATGGAGTACTCACCACTAGAACACATCATCGTAATCATGTACTGGTATCAACTCCATCACCAACCACATGTTTTACGGAATACTGAACACGTGGAGTTGGAAGCCATTATCAAACAACATCTGGGTCATTATACCTCCATCTGGGGTCAGCACATTATCCATAACAACACCTTTGGAACTACGTCTTAATTCGGTCTAGAACTGGTTTCAACTCGTCGCGGACGTACGCCATCACCTGAAATTTATTAATACCTAAGGTAAATTTCATTAGGGATGATTAGCATCCTCCTAACTACGACGAAGATCGGCTGAGTGACCTCCATGCTTTTGATTTACTATTCTTTCAGTTCAACACGCAACCCACTGCGCACTAATAATAGGACAGTTTTCGAATAGGGAAAAGAAATCGGACTCATGATTATTATTAGTGGAAACTCCGGGTTCGATTTTTCAAGCCTATTTTGGAGAGTTTTACCTTTACAGCAAGCAAGTCATATCAGTGATATTCCTCTTATATCTAGCTGTTGATATAAATTTTACTTTGTCTCTTAGTTCACAATCTTCAATCATACTGTTTCGATTCCCAGTTTGTAAAAGTTTCATAAGATTGAATTGCTATTTCGTAGGTTGTAACGGTAAGCTGTTTTGAGGTTTTGCCTGATTATTACTTCCTACAGAGTTTAATCGGGGCCGTATGAAGTGATCCAAAGTTGATTATCTAATAATAGCTGGGCTTCTTTTTTTATTTACTTGAGTATTCATAAGGTGTTCTTCGTTGCATTGTTCTTCAGCGAGTGGTCGTTTTTTTTATATAATTATAATGCATTTTAAGAGTATCCATATCTATATTTTGACCGTTTACAATTAGCTTATCTTGTTTGATAACCGCTTTCTTTTCTTCTTTACGAAGTTTACCATATAAGGTATTAGCTCTTTCTTTTCTGACGGGCTGCTGGCGAAAGATCTCCAGATATATAAATGGACGTATCCTACAATTGTTTTTGAATTACCAGTATCTGCTTTTTATTTGCAATGACACAAAACCAACATTAACAAGGCATTTAGGGCTATATCTTGATCTGACTTTCCGAATAAAATCCATGTCCTTCATTGCACAATTAACTTTCGGCGTATTGTTAAAGAATGTTATTATTTGTTCCTCCATAACATTGATATCATGGCTTAAATCATTCAGGCCGTATTAAATTTTTTTTAGTTAATTCTAAATTTTCAACTTTTTGCTCCAATAATTTTACGTTTTCTGTTAAATCAGTTTATACTAATTTCAATACTTCGATTTTTTTTTCCAATTTTTCGCTAATATTTTACACATCCTATTGAATTTATTTTTCAAATCCGCAATAGTCAGCATTCGAAATTTCGTAACTATTTTAAAATTAACTTATAACTACTATTTTAAAGTATTGATTTTTTATTTACTATTTTAAAGAAGTATTGATTTGTTGTAATCAAGCAAAGCTTAATGCTATAGAATCCAAAAACTAATTTAGTTCAATCACGCATTTATATTTATTGTGAACTTCGGACGAATTACACAACAGTATCTGATTTAATAACAAGATGTTATACATTCGATGAAGTTAAAAATAATTAAAATGGAAAAAGTAAGACTCAAGCCGGACTCGAACTTGCGATATATTTATTTATGTATTCCACGACCTTTCCCACTGTGCCACCGAGCTATTATTACATAAGTACGTACTTCTATAATGATAAAACTCACCACTTATTTGTTTTTAATTTATTCTTTACAACCTTTGATTCGTTGCTTTCGATAAACGTGAATCACAACAAAATTAAATATTTATTTTAAGAAAGTCATTAAACACTTTGGTTAAATTATCACAATTTTTTCTGTTTATATTATAAGAACCATTAATTCACTTATTTCTTCTTATCGATAAGAATTTTTGTTGAACATTCATCTCCGCAATATTTAAAAATATTTGACACTTAAAATAGTATAAATTATAAAATACAAACAAACTTATACTTTACTTAAAATATCAGAGTATATAAAGCACGCCTCTACTCAATGACAGCAAGGTACCAACCATGACTGACTAATAGAATGTGTGTGAACAAGCACCGTAATTTGCCAGTAGGTTTCTGTTTGCGAATAGTCAAGGCGCTGCTTTTTCCGGAGTTATCATCGGGTGCCCAGATATGGGGATTAGAAAAAGTAGATCTAAAATTAAATAGTCTTGTTTATGCCATGTATAAACACATACTGGGAATAGTGGCTTCTACTCCTTATTAAGCAACGCTAGTGAAATTGGGTGAATTTTTGAGACAGCAATGCTTAAATTGTTACAGTAGTATCCATGGCAGCACAAAGATGATCTAAAAAGATTGCTTTGAGTTGGGTATGAAAGATAAAGTGCGTGAAAAAAGGAATGAAATAGGAATAAATGAGAACATAGACGATTTGAACTATGCACATTAAAAAAATTAGTTAAAATGTGTCTTGAAATTATAAAGAAAGGATGTTTGAACGGATAGCACTATTACCCTATTTGGAGATTTCAACAAGATTTCAAGAAGAGAACACTTTGGAAACGGAGCACCTTATCTGCTAGTTGCAGACGGGGATGCAAGAAGAGTACTTCCAAATTTTAGAATGGGAAGGTATATATGGGAAAACAAAAATAAAATGAATGGTGAGAGAGTGTGTGCTTTATGTAGAGGGTGTGAATCGGTTTATCATTTAATTTTTGAATGCTAAGGCATAAGTGAGGGAGTGGGGGAGTATATTAAAGGAAGCCTCGGTTTCCTTGGACCAAGTTTTGAATGTCGGAGATACACGACAGACAAAAAAACATTAGCCAAAAACAACTTCATCTACTTCTCGGACGCAAGACACCCAGTGTAGTGATATTTCACTTGATGAACTATATGTAAGCATCAATAAGGCGAAAGAAAATAAAGACACAGATAGCTTGACTTACGAGTTTCTAAATAAGTTTCCCCTAAATTAGATTCTGTACCTGAACTGCTGGTTCAAAAAAATGTTGAGCACAGGAGACATACCCAAGGAATGGTCACAAATTGTACTTATCATGCTTCATAAAAAGGGATACCCAAACAATCTAGAGAAATGCTGGGTTATTGCGCTATGCAATAACACCTTAAAACTATTTACAAACATCCTACTTGAACAATTGACACTGTGAGTTGAGGAAGCTGTTTTTCTAATTGAAAATTATTCAGAGTTTAAAAAAGGGGGCGGATGTACTGATAACATTTTAATACTGAATTAAGTAGTTCAATTACATTTACAGCATCCGAAAAAAAGGTATATGCTGAATTCATTGATCTTAAGCGAGCATTCGATACAGTCAACTGTCAACGGTTGTGGCATAAGTTGTATAATTATGGCGTCGGCTCAATAATTATCCGAATTCTCAAAGCGATTTGAGAAGGATAAGAGTCAACGGTGATTTTACACAAGAGTTTCGTCGAAAAGAGGGTGAACTATAAGGAGAACCTCTGAGCCCGTGGTTATTTGCAATGTTCATTAACGATATTGAGGCATTTTTTCGTTGCCACGGTCTTCAAGGCCTCGAAATAGACGATTACAATAATTTGTTTCTGTTGCTGTATGCAGACTACTTAGTAATATATGGGCACAGTTGTTATGGCTTAAACAGGAAGCTACAGACCATGAATGAGTATGCAGAAATTAATAAAGTGACCATTAACTGCTCTAAGTCAAAAATTGTGGTTTTTCGTAGGGGTGGAAAAATTAGCAAAAATGAAATATTTCAATGTGGTACGGATAAAATTGGTGTTGTTGGCAAATTTGATTATCTTGGGTTAAATTTTCCACTTCCTCGGTATTTTACGAAACTTGCGCAAATTTCGTTCGGAAGGCTAGAATTGCGACAAGTGCAGTAATGTCAACTTAGGCTACCTCAAAGTGCGTGTCATGGCCAGCAAGATCTCAGCTTTTTAATAGTATTATAACGAAATCTCTTTTATACTGTGTGCCAGTGTGGAGTTTACGCTATCTCGATGAAACCGAAGTTGTGCAAACGAGCTTCTTCAAAATGCTACTTCATTTTTCCCGGAATACACCTAATTATGCATCATACGATTCGAAACTGGCCAACGGCATATCGCTGTCAAAGTTCTCCACGCTACTCTTCTGTTCTGGAGAAGCGTTCAAAAATTAAATAATTGTAGCCTACCGAAAATTTGCTTAGACCGTCTCTTTTATCTTGCCAAAAATGACGCCTATATAACAGAAAATAAATATAATTGGGTATTGCAGTTAAAAAACATCCTGTACACCATTAGTATGGAACAAATTTAGTTGGAGGCCGATTTATCTTTGCAAAACATAAATAACATTAGTGAATACGAGAATCGTTTATATTTAAAAGATATAGACAGAGCTAAATCATCCAGCCATAGCCTGGTTTACCATAATTTGGAATATCATTGGGATTGGAATATCAACTCTTTAAATATTCAATTGAACTTTTTTTTAACTAAATTATAGACAAAGTGATGATTGGAGGGAGAAAAAGACTTTAACTCCTGAAGGAATTTAAAAATTTGTTGTTATAAATTTGATATCCTTTTTTTTCTGTTTGCTAATTTGAAGCATTTATTTTTTTAACATGAATTTTCAGTTTTATTTATTTAATGTTTTTTTGTGTTTAAGTTTTATACGAGTATTAGAATTTAGAATACATTAATTGAAGAATATGTATGTAATATTTGATTACCTTCGGTATATCAATAAAGATCTTATAAAATAATAATGTAATATCATAAAATTATTGTGTGTTTAAATGTATTTAAATTTACTAAAATATTTTTGGAATCATATTGGACTATATGAATGCTTTATATATATATATATATATATATATATATATATATATATATATATATATATATATATATATATATATATATATATATACATATTTATATATATATATATATATATTTATATATATATATATATATATATATATATATATATATACATATTTATATATATATATATATATATATATTTATATATATATATATATATATATATATCATTGATATACAAAAAGCAAATCAATTACTACAAAATTACAGCTTGTGTTACAGAATGGTACAAAATTATAAAATATATATTTACGTAAAAATTTAAAAAACAAATTAAATAAAATAACATAAATTCTTTATAATTTAATAATTAAAAGTCAGAATGGCTCATGTATACATTTTCATGTTTTAATGTGTGTAAAACAACAAACTTATTCTCTTCGATAATGTGAAATTTGAAGTCGTCACTACTCCCATAGCATGTTCCGGTCGACTGAATCGAGAGCTTTTTTTTGAGTCAATAAAACAACAGTAAAGTTTTCGCCTTTTCATTGCTAAACATTTTTTCATAAGGGCATCTATTATGACTATGTTGTGCATAGTTTCATATGATGCCCTAAACCGTGATTAGAATTCGGATATAATATTGTTTGCAATGATCCGGTTTTGTATTCGAACTCCATTTTAGTATAAATTTTCCCAATATTTGGTAGTAGAGTTAAACCTCGGTAGTTGTTTACATTTTTCTTATCTGTCTATATATATTGCATATTCCTGTTGACCACAGTTCAGGGAAATATTTTAGTTCACTCATTTTTTTGAAGATATCTCTAAATTTTCAATAGTTTCACGTAATTCTTCTTCTTTAAATGCCAGTCTAGTTTTTCTATTCTTCTCGGCGTACACTTGATATCTTCTGAATCCGGACATATTATTTGATTTTTGTACACTAATTCGTATTGTTCCAACCATTTTTGTGTGATGACTAGGCTATGCCCTTTTGAAGGTTTGATATCTCCTTTTTTGTAAGACCAAAGACATTTACTGTTGTATTTCATAGAATTTCTTGCATTTATTTTTTTTTTTTTAAATTGTTATTACACTTCTGCCCTTATAACTCATTTTTATCCCACAAAACTTTATTCAAATCGCTTAATATTTCTGTAATCGCTTAAAATTTTTTTTTGTTTCGTTTACCCTTGATGGGGGTTATAGAAAGGAGGATGAAGTAAATAAGGAATATAGTTTTCATTATTTACGGGAATAAATAATTAATGAATTGAATATTCATTAATTAAGGGAATAATCCTCTAAGGATTCAGAGTTAAGAAATGTGCTAGGCCCACCCATACAGTTTTTGGGGATAATTGTTCTTTTTAAAGCCACCCTGATATTCAAAACCGACAGGTCCAGAGAATAATTGGTCGTAACTGGAAGGAATGTTTAGTGCCAAAAAGCAAAGGCTTCATACTTTACTTTCCGAAATATTACCGTGTGGATTTAAATCTCACATCTACAAACCAAAATACCCAAGAAAGGAAAGAGTTAAATATAATATCATAAGATAAATATAAATTTCAAAAGTGTTTTATGTAAACCATAATCAGTTACAAAGTGTTTATAAAGTATACAAATTCAACACATTAAGTGTTTTACTGAATAACAATTTACAAATTCTAAATCAACTTTAATCTAGAAAAATTAAATAAATTTATATTAAATGTTAAGAAAAAGGATGCATAATAAAGTAAAGTTAAAACCTTTAAAAACTGTAAACCCCAAACCCAAAAATTATATTAAATCAAAAACATACCAGATCATTTTGTTTTTATAAAAATACCTCAGCTTGGTCAAATACTTTTTAGAATACACCACGTGCAAATAAATTAAAAGTTATATAGAATCTAAGTTCCATTATTGTTACTATTTTATTTTTAATCAGTTCAGTACGAGATCCGAAGTAGAAAAGAGGACTCCTATCAATATTCAAACAAGTACGTTAGGAATTACTCCGCGGTCTGATCAATCTCCGCATAAGAAATAGATCCATTAATTTATATAATATATTGTGTTCGTAATTTATGTACACTAACTAACATAAATTACGGAACACCACATTTACAATACTGTTAAATCCTTTAATTTCCTACGGTTTATCCTTTGATGACCAAGTTTCAATTAAACCTAAAACATCAAATTTTTAAAATAACTGATATATACTATAATATCGTAATTGTTTAATTTAGAGAAAAGTCCTTCTATATTCCAAAAAACTAATTTATACTTATTAACTACATAGAGATAATTTGTTTTATTGCTTAATTTTTTCTACTAATAGCGTAGAAAAAATTTTGAAATACTTTGTCCTTCTCTGCTTTTCTTGTATTTAGGTTGAATTCTGCAAGTTTGACTATCTTCTTCTTCAGAAGATTGATGATCTGGTTTATTTCTTTTCTTCTTTACATTTAATTACTGTTTCAGTTTGGATCTTTCTTTTCCTAGTTCCATTCTTATTTCTCGTGGTAGATCGTTGTTAATAAAAATTTTTGTTTTTTTCAGCATCCTGCGATTTTTACATAAATCTTGCTTCGTCTTAAAACTTGTAAACTTTACTTTGATAGGAGCTTTTGGATCTTTTTCTAATCGAAAAACTACATCAATATCTGTTATGTTAATATTTACATTCAATTGGTCTTGGGAAAGAGTAATAACTTCTTCTTCCAGTGTCGTTTCTTTTTTATTCTGCTTATCATGGTCAATAATGACATTTTAACAATTGTTCTATTTTGTTCCGCCAGCAAATTTTCTAATTCCTACTTCTTCTTTTCTCTTATATATTTATTTTCATCTTTTATTTCTTTTAGCTGCGACATTATTTTGTTTTCGAATGTTTCCATTTTTCTGATTAGAACGTCTAATTTACCTTCTTAACTACTCATTTTAATTATTTTATTTAAACGAAAAGTTGTTTAATTATTCTTATAGTTGTTTAATTATCAGAACTATTATGTTGTGTATTAAATATTTTATGGTTTTTTATTATTTTAAACAAGGAGAAATAAAAATTTTATAAGAGGTACCTAGCTTCGAAAGCTTGAATGCAAAATTAATGTTCATCAGATTGACGTATGCCTTTACCAATTGCGCCACGTAATGGTTGTTAAACGTACACAATTTTTAATAGTATTCAAACAGCTTTATATGATTTTATAATAATTATGTTTTTTCTGTGCTGTTAAATTTTTGTTATTTTGTTTTTAAAAAAATTTTCAAGAATATACTTTAGTACTGTTTTAAAAAAAACTATTCCTTAATTAAAACACAATTATTTACAATTAATTATGATTAAAGTGTTTGACATAGGTAAACTTCTGCCCCTTTTTTAAATTAATTTAGCTTTTTGTTTAGTTTTTAAATTTAAAGAAATTTAAAAACTAAACAAAAAGCTAAATTAATTTAAAAAAGGTAAAATGTAAGTTCCATACAAATTTTCACGTCATCACCAGTTAAGCATAAACTCGTATATTAAATTGTTAATTTATTCGGAAAAATACATTATATAAACTGTTTTCTGGAGTATTATTCACTATTTCAGAACTCAAAACCCGTTTTCAGTTAAATTTCCACAAGGAACAGTATTAAAATTTTTATTAATCTCAAAATTCAAGCCTTTTTTTACAGAGCAATAAATTACACGTCTATACTGTACCATGTCAACTTCACTTCCCATCAAATATTCCCAATTAATATTAAAGAAGCGTACGATGTTTGTTTAAATGAAATCAGTATACAAAACAGTTCACGCGAAAGAAATCGGTTAGCAAATAACTTAAGACAACCTATTCACAAACAAAAAATTAATTATCAACCCATGCATCAACCCATGCACCAGTTAGTCCCTAGATAACCCAAAATCAACATATGTATCAATCCAGTCCACAACTACACCAACAACCACCAATTAATTGAATCCCTTCCAAAGTCAAAATCACTACCGACCTATTCAATACAATAGGCCGACATTCGCTCAAACGCAACCACAATATCCTAGACCGAAACTCCAATCCCAACCCCAACAACAAGCAACATTTCCAAGACCTACACATATGGATACATCAGGAAACTCTCGACAAACATTAAACAGACCAAAGAACTCATTCAAACAAACCGGTCCTCCTAACTTCACATTCAAAGAATTGTTTAACGTTGACGATAGCCAACAGCAATTCGACGAAACTCCACAGGACTACGATTACCAAGATTACGACTATAATTTTTACGATTCAGTACAACAAGACCAACACGTGCAATTAATTGACTCTAACGAAGTTGAAAACGAAAATTTTCAAGAACAAGCCTTGAAACCTCCGGACTATTAGAATTAAACTATCACAAAATTAATGGTTCCCTACCATACATAAAAATATTTAATTTGAAATTTTTCATCGATACCGGGGCCGACAATAACTTCATTGACCCGAAACATTCAAATAATTTCCAATTAATCCCCACCAGAATCGAAGTCAAAACAGCACTCCAAACTCACACCATTTCTCATAAAATATTAATTAAATATTTAGAACAGTTAAACAATGTACACCCTCTCGAATTTTTGGTATTCAAATTCCGCCACCTTTTTGATAGATTCATTTGAAATCAAACACTACAACACTTCAGGAACACATACAAACGCTAAATAAAGTATTTAACAAGCTCAGGCAGTTCAATTTTAAAACACAGCTTGACAAGGGCGAATTTTTACACAAAGAAATAGAGTTTCTCGGACACATTGTGACCACTGACGGAATCAGACCTAACCCGAAAAAAAATAGAAATTATCAACAAATTACTTTAAACCACTACCGAAATAAAATCGTTTCTAGGACTTTTAGGTTACTATAGAAAATTAATTAGAGACTTCGCAAAAAAACCAGACCTATGACAAGAGTTTTGCAAAAGGACGCAAAAATTAATAAAAGCGACGCCGATTATATTAAATGCTTTGAATATTGTAAAACACTACTTACTGGAGAACCAATACAACAATACCCGGACTTCATGAAACCGTTCATACCGAGCCATAATGTCACAAGGGCCCCTAGGTAACTATCGACCCAAATGTTATGCTTCACGGACATTAACAAAATGGGAGCAAAATTAACGTACCATTGAAAAAGAGCTACTAGACATAGTATGGGCTTCTAAACAATACAGCCCCTTATACGGACAAAAATCAACATACTTATGGACCACAAGCCGTTAAAATGGGTTTTTTCCCTAAAAGAACCCACTTCTAAACTTGTCAGATGGAAAATTAAATTGTAAGACTATAACTTTAACATCGACTTCAAACCTGGGAAAGCAAACACAAACGCTGACGCACTATCAGGGATCACTCTTAACAATTTAGCAAGTACCTCACAAAACTCTGAAACTTCCATTGAGCATTCCGCAGATGAAAATATTTCAGATGTAATTAGAATATCAGAGCAAGCTTTAAGTAAATTTAATATCCAATTCATAATAGACTCAGGACTTAGAAATAACACCTCAACTAAAGTACTATTCAAAATCCGAAAACGAACCACAATAGAATTAGAAGAAATCAAAGAACAAGACGTAATCGACTTGGTTAAAGAAACCAGATTTTCTCCTAATAAACTTAACGCAATAATGACTGACGGTGATACATTCAATTTAATTCAAAACGCTTACAAAAACTTCTTTCAAAAGTATAAATTAACAGAATGTATGAAGCTTCTCACCGACATAGACGAACTGATTAAAATTATTCAGAGCTATCACGACTTATCGATCCATCGAAGAATCAATGAAACTATCACCCACTTAAAACGGACATACTATTTCGATAACATGAAATCAAAATATAAACCCTTGCGACTCTTGCCTCACTCATAAGTACGAACGATATCCATTACACTTTAAACAAGAACCGCTAGAAGTCAATACAATAATACCATTTAAAAACGCGAATGAAGTTTTAAAAATATTTAGGCGATATATCGCACAACACGGAATCCCTAGAAAAGTCGTTCATGATAACGGATTAGAATTTTCAAACTTAAACGTTAGGGAACTTCTTAAGCTTTATGATATCAAAAACCATACACAGCTGCACGTAGCTCAACGTGCAATTCTCCTGTAGAACGCCTTCACAGCACGATATTAGAATCTCTACGCCTTCTTAAGGGTACAAACAAATCATTACCACTAGACGAACTATTAGATTTGACCATGATAACTTATAATAAGTCGATACACTATTAAACCAAATTAATACCATTTGAGGGGATACACGGAATTAGGGATAACACTTCACTAAAGCCCTCTTCAAACGCAATAAACAATTACAATAACACCAGACTCGAAATGAAAATCATCAACGAAATCATTTCCAAACAAAACACAAAAAATCAAGAATGTTAAGACCCATGGCGACATCTCTGATTTAAATTAATAATTTGTTAAGACCCATGGTGACATCTCTCATTTAAATTAATAATCAATTCATAAATTCTTATAAATGCGAATGCACAAAAAAGTAGTTCCTATTATATTACTAATTTATTGTTGAATTTTGTAAATTTATTCTAAACATTGTTAATAAATATTATAACTATTATTTGTAAGCTGAATAATAATATTGTGAGGAATTATTTATCATACAATCATTAATTTCATGTCATATGATTATCAAAATGATGTATTAATGCGCCATAGCAACCATTAATATATAGATTGGTTTGTTTTTAACAAAACAACCGCCATTATAATTAGCGTCTCTAGACCGATTAAGCGTCTTTTGACCATTCTTCATCAAAAATATCAAATAGTATTCAACAAAATTGTGCAAAATTGTTATATTCATTATCGAATAATTATCAAGATAATTAATAATCAGTGAAAGTAATTCCTAGTTTCGAAAACGTGAATTACATGTGCTATAAAAGTGATTGCTAGTTCCTAGAACGTGAATCACTTTTAACTAGTTTCCACACTAGCATTTTCATTTAAGTGATCACTATTTAATTCGGCGGTCGAGCTCACCCCATAAAGCTTGTGATACCAAGTACCTATCTTTTGATTATATACAAATAATTTATTATCATAAGCTTGTGAAATACCAAGTGATTATACTTTATCAATTTGTCAATTGTTGTTCAATTCATCATATGTACTCATTCTATAATTCATTTATATAATTTCTGTATCAAAAACATATTATCGAGGAGTTTTTTTGCCCAGTTATCACTGGTACAACTTTTCTTCTCTTGGGGAATAAACATTCATTTCATAACCCCAAAAAATCAAGTGTTTCATTTATTTCACCATTAAAAGTTCAATCATCTACATCATCAACAAAAATCAAGATACAACAAAACACGGGAAGTATTCTCAGGAATAGTTTCCGACTATACAAAGAACGACTAACCAAACAAAACGAAAATAGACAAGAACCCCCTACACTAGCTAACGGAAAAATCTATATGAAAAATGTACAACGTAAAACCAAACTACAACCTGCATTCGACAGGTAGCAACCGGCTTAGGATAATGGACTCACTTTCGTTACTGATAAGAAAATGCAATACCATAAATCAAAAATCAAATTAAGAAAAAAATTTTATTTTCTAGGTATCAGCTGACCTACTCTCAACGAATCGAATACCATGACCTAACTCATACCAAAGGTATGCTAGCACTAAACTTGGGACCGACTAGGCTAACATCCCATTACAACAATCTTATCCATATCATTAACGTAACTAACCAAGAAATATCCCCCAACAGCATAAAAACAACTATCCTTAATACCAAACTTAACGTTACAAAGTTTTATAATCATAAAAACTTAAGATTTCAACTGCTTAGATTAGAAGACAAAATTAATATCCTAAAACCCCTGCATAGACAAAAACGAGGGCTAATTGACAAACTGGGAACAATTATAAAACAAATATCAGGCAATATGGATCATAACGATGCTTTAGAGATTAATAAACAAATCAAGAAATTTCAAGATAACGAAATACTACTCAAAGACAATTTGGATAATTAACACAAACTAAACACCCAAATGATCGAACGTTTTAACAACATAACGAACTTCATTAATAGCGAACAAGCAAAACTTCAAACTATAGTATTGGCAATTCAAACCCAACCCCACATTGAACAACAATTATTTCAATCCCAATTTTATTTTTTCCTTCAATCTCAATTACAATTTTTATCAGATCATTTAGATGACATAATAACCTCAATACAATTGGCTGAACTAGGAATAATATCGAAACACATTCTAAATAAATCAGAATTAAATACAGTACGGAAATCGTTAAGCAAACCATTAACAATTAAAAATGACGCTATTTGTATGAATTACTACTATTAAAAGCGTATTAAAATGAAACTGACATAATAATCACGATTTTAATTCCCCAACTATCAAATACTACTTTTAACACCATAAAAATACGACCTCCATCTGAAAATCACCAAATAATCAAAACAGAATCCAACTACATCCTCTACAACCCATCCAATTACTTATTCCTAAGTAAACCATGCAGCAGAATAGAACAAATCGACATTTGTCCTCCAAAAACATTACAAACCCTTTCAACCAACCAATACGAAATCAAAATATTGGAAAACAAACCAGCCAAATGCACACTACATAGAACCATGGATGATAACTGTATAGAAGAAATTGAAGATAACCATATCATCGTTTACACCAACAAAGCAATCGACATCACTAATAATTGTGGAAAAAACATTACCAACTTTTCTGCAAAATTGCACATCATATTACACCAGTGTCAATTAACTATTAACCAAATTGTCTATGGAACCTTATCCATATCAACAAATAACATCGGAACTGAAGAAAAACTATACAATTCAGTAAACATAAGAATTATATCCGAGGACATCAACTTCGACTTACTGCACATGCAACATCTAGAAAACACCAGAGAACTCAAACTCCTGAAGACACATCATATGTACCACGTAAGCGTTACAGCAATTATTATTACGCTAGTTGTGTTTTGTATTAAAGTATATAAAATATATACCAAATACAAACAAAATAAAACGCAACAAGTCGGAGTAATCCACTTACAACCAACGGCACCACCCGCTCAACCATCCTGGACGGTTAAGCTTCTCTCATTTGCTTTAATAATAAACTCCTGCAGAGTTCATAATAACGTTTTTTCCTGCGACAGGTAGATTTTGGAACGCCATCGCCAATTTTAATTAAGGTTACCACCCACCACTATGCAATGACAAAAATGGTCAAAGTTACTAATTATCTTAGTCGGTAGTCGTCTAGTTTTCGCTTATTTATCACTAAACCTATTATAATTTTTTTTCAATATAATAATAATATATTTTAAATTAATTGATTCCTACATTATACTTGAAGTGAACAAGTCGTACTCCTCTTATTCAATAATCAATCTTATTCAATAATTTTTTAGTGATTTAGGTATACGAGTAATTTACTTCGAAATATTGTAAAAGTTATATGCAGTGATAGTGAAAAATTTTGTCGTTCACCTAATACTAATTAAAGTGTATATTTTTCCCGCTGTGTTTATTAAAAAGAGTTTAAATTTAAAAAAAAATATTTTTTCTTATCTTAATATTAATCAAAGATTGTGTAACATATAATCAACAAAAAATTTAAATAACAATTTGTATTGAGCAAATTTAGTGTGTGTATGCTAAAGCATAATTTGTGGGATTCTTTTTCTGAACACAAATCCACTGACAATTATTTTTACAATGGCAGATGCATTCAAGAATATGTACTTGGATCTAAAAAGTGAATTTAAAAGTATTAATGAGAAAATCGACTTTAAATTTCATAAGATGGTTTCTGTACAAAATGATATAATCGGCCGCTTAAACGATTTTGAAAAACAAATGGCATTTATCGATCGCGAACTGAGGAAAAAAATTTAATATTTTTTGGCAGTCAGGATAATGAACGTGATTCCTACGAGCTTGAAAAAATCATTTTGAATATTGTCATCAACGTAATAAAAGTAAATTTTACTATTCATGATATTGATTCCGTGAAAAGACTAGGTCAAAGAAGTAACAACAAAGTTCGCCCAGTTTTAGTACAATTTCTGTCATTTCGAATTAAATCGGAGATAGTCAAAAACCGTTCACTTTTAAAATCCACCAGTATTTATATTAAAAAAGATTTTCCAAAACACATTAGAGACCAGCGAGAAAAAATGCAAGCGGACGTGAATAACCTGCGAAGTCAAGGAATAAATGCTATTGTGAAACACAACCGAATTGTTAACTTGGGTGATCTACCTCCCAGTACGTCATCTACTATCGAACAGGATCATTCTACTACAGACTTACCTATCGCAAGTGCATCATTTACCTCCAATAAAGCGCATACTAAAACCGATAGACTAGCTCCTATTATTCAGTCTCGGGATAGTGATTCTTCTAGCTCCAATTCTACTGGCCATGAAACTAAGAAGCGAAAGAAAAAAGCGACACGCCATCAAGCAACAATACAAAATCTTTGGCATTCACAAAGAAATATTTTGGTGCCTGCTTCATTGTGTCAAAACATTCAAATTGGAACGAACACTTCCAACGCACAAGCTATTACAAAACCCTTAAAAAACGTTCGCCCCAAAGAAAGGAAATCATCAGTATAAAACGTCCGCTACTAATGAGATTCTGGAACGCGAAAGGATTTGCCAGTGTGATTGATGTTTGTGTAAGTAATAAAAAGTCATAGTATAGTTGTGTTGATGCATGGTGTGTTAGTGAAACTTGGATTCAACAAAATAATTTCAGCCTGCCTTCTTCTATTCGTAACTATTATAATTGTACTATTTTGATTAATAAATCCTTCAAATTTATTGCGTTAGAGAGATCAATATGGTGAATTATAGTAAAAATTACATTAGTGTCTTGTGAGTTTATAATTTGTGTTAAGCCTGATGTGGATATGCATTATGTTTTGGAACTGTTTGAAATGTTTCTTTCAAATATAATAATAAATCATCCTGGTGATGCCGTTTTTGTTGGTGGTGATTTCAATTCGAGAGTAGGTACGCTTAATTATGTCTGTCCTGAAATCTGTTTCAGTACACAGTTATTACCTAGCCGCACTACTTTAGACCCGATTTCAAATTGTAAAGGTCGAAAAATTGTAAGTTTTTTCGAAAAACATAACTTTATTCTTATAAATGGTAGGACTGCTAATGATCGACCGGCTCAATTGACCTATTTCACTACAAATGGAAAGAGTATTAACGACTTGTTATGGTTTAATTTCAATGGTTTATAATTTATCGATGATTTCTACGTCACTAATACTGTTTTTTCATCCGACCACTTCCCTATTAAGCTAAAACTTACCGTACAGCTTGAAGCAGACAAAATTATTATGAAAAAATCGCCTACTCTCTCTTCACATATCAATTGGGATTCAAACAAAGCGGGTAGTTATTGTCACATCATGATGTTAATCCCCCGAATTACCACAAACTGGACTGTTTCCGATTGCGATTTCACGTACGAAAATTTAGTAAAAGCGATCTGGGAAGTAAGGCATCAACTGAGAATGTGTCGCACTCACACTTCATTTACCCGAGAACGCATCTATCATCGCAATCCTTGGTTTGACAATGAGTGCAAATTGACTAGGCGCAATTTAAAAAACACTCTTAAACAGTGCAAAAAGCTTAAATTTGAACCAAATATTACGCTTGAATATGTCACTGTGAAAAAACAGTATACCAATTTAATTAAAAATAAAGAAAAGACCTATCATCAGCTAATTGTAGATAAAATATCTAACGTTAAGGATAGCAAAACGTTCTGGGATACTATTAATTCTCTTCGTCGTCGTCCAAAAAAAATTCTCTCTTCCAATCGAGCCTTGGGAAGATTTTTATTCTGGCATATATAGTAGAAACGTGATTCCTTCCGACAAATGCTATATTGATGTCACAGATCCATTTCTTGATGTTGATATTTCGTTCTATGAATTGACTTCATCCTTGAACGATAGTAAAAATTTTTAAGCTTCTGGTATTGATGGGATTTCATATGAGCTTTTAAAAAATCTCCCTGACAGTTGGTTGTTGTACCTGAATACTCTTTTCAATAAAATACTTAAATTAGAAGAACTACCAAAGCGCTGATGCAAAATCATTATCCAGATGTTACATAAAAAAGGTGACGTAAATAACCATGAAAATTATCGTGGCATTGCTCTCTGCAATACTTCTGCCAAGCTTTTCACCAATATACTTCTCCGGAGATTAAAACGCCTGGTCATATTTAAATAATCTTTTTATCGAAGCACAATGAGGTTTTAGACGTAATCGCGGCTGCATGGACAATATATTTGTTCTTGCCTCCGTAATTCAACTACAGCTTCGACTTCCAGGCAGACGAGTTTACGCTTTATTCGTTGACTTCAATAGGGCCTTTGATTCTCTGAATCAATCTAAACTCTTTGATAAATTTTCTTCTTTTGGAATCAGTGGGAAGATTATACGAATATTAAAGAATCTGTATGAAAGTGCGCATTTCCATGTTAAAGTAGATGGTGAGTTCAGTAAGGAATTTCCCGTAAAAGAAGGCGTACTGCAAGGTGAATCGTTGAGCCCGTGGCTTTTCTCGGCATTCATTAATGACATCGAAGACTTTTTTCGTTGCAATGGAGTATGTGGACTAAATATCGATGGTCTCAACGATATTGTTTTGCTTCTGTACGCTGATGATCTCGTAATTCTGGCTGATAGTTATTCGGATCTGTTCAAGAAAATTTCTTTGCTTTCCTCTTATGCTAAAAATAACAGCTTGGTAATCACAATAAATCAAAAATCATGATATTTAAAAACGGTGGCAGAAATCCAAAGAGTGAAGTGCTTAAATTTGAAAAAATTTCCTTCAAAGTTGTTAACACATCCATTTTCTTGAGAATACCCTTCACAAGTTCTTCCTTGTTCCATCAGGCGCTAGAGACTTCGGTGCAAAGAGGAAAAGCAGCTATCTCTTCCGTAATGACTACTTTTTCCAATTCCAAGGGACTCTCGAATACAGCTCTACCAGTCATGTGTATTAAATACTCTACTCTATTGTGCCCCAGTATGGAGTCTTCGGTATCTATCCTTAATTGAATCCGTCCAAATGGGGTTTTTTAAGCAACTTCTCCAGCTGCCAAGGAATACATCAAACCATATAGTGCGTCTTGAAACAGGTATTTCACCTCTGCCCTTAAAGCAATTAAATCAGCTCTTTTTTGGTTAAAAAAAATTTTGCGCATGACAACGAGCGATATCCAAAGTTATGCTATAAAAGGCTTCTAAACTCAACCAATACTTCCGAAACTGTCCCGATTAAGTTAACTTGGGTCTATCAATTAAAGAACCTACTCGAATTAATTGACTCAGTAGACATTCTAAATAGCGATTTCATTTCGCAAGCTAAAATAAGAGCCACTCTTGAAAAATTTCAAAGGTACTACGCGAAACAAGACAGTGGAAAGGGTGGCTTTGTCAACATATAACCCGTTATTTAGGGGTCTTATATCCACAGATGGATATCAGAACTACTTAACATTTAACTGTCCTCTGTCTTTTATTCCAGTATTTGCACAACTCCGTACCTCGAACAAACAAATTTTGCGTGTTGTTTTCAGAAAAATCAGTTATGTTATAGATTTGACTGCCACATGCACTCTTTGCAATTTAAATGTTCATGAAACTTACATCATCTGTTGTTTGTTTGTCCTGTTTACAACTTGAGCGTGACGGTTTTTTCAAGAAACTCAATTCTACGACTTGGGACTTGGAACGTTTGTTATACGTTTGTTTCTACAAGCAATTCTCATGACAAGGTCTTTTCTTTTGAATGAGTGAAGAAATTTGTCATTCTGGGTTTGGAAATTATATATTTTTTTTTTTTACATTATGAATTAATATGATTGTTTATTTTTATTGCCAAATTTTTTTTTTCCTAATAATTTTGATTATTTTTAGAATTTTTTTTTTCTGTTCTTTTGAGTATGATTTTTTCTTGTTTTTTTTTTTACATACATTTTTGTGTTTTATTTTGTTGTTTAATGTATAGGAATTCCTTGTTAAAGGTTGTAAAATCTTTAGACAAATAAATTTATAATTATTATTATTAGTATTATTATTTTAAATTAATTAATATCTTTTTGGAGTCATATTGGACTATATGAATTCTTTAGTGAGCACATTTTATCAACTGAGCAACAAAATTTCCCAAAATATAATATTAACAAATTTTTCAATCATAATATGAACTTGGTAATTAAATTTCAAGTTCACTTTCCAAATATTTCTACTCATAATAATGACATTTATAATTTTATTTCTTATATTTAAAAAATCGCATCTTACTAGAGAAAGACGTGCAAGCGCAGCCCTACTTGCGTTAGCTGGACTTTTCACCGTAGTTGTTCAATAATCTTGATCCTTTTTTATAAAATGACATACAAAGAATTTGCTTATAATAATTTTAAATCTATGTTGTTGTATCATACTTTTTTTTATTTTTTAATAAAATAATAATAATAATAATAATAATGGAGTTTAACCTCAGTTTCTCTAACATATAAAACCTTATAACAGAGGCCACCCACATCAGTATTTGTTAATCTGTATTTATTAAACTACATACATCTTAAACTTACATCTTAAACTACATACAATTATATTCTGATGTGTGTGGATTCGGTTACTTCGTTCTTATCCAAGCGCCGACAATGTGATCAATTCTGCAACCCCTATTAATTATAATTGTTCACACTCCCGCTGTCTAGACTCGCACTCGCAACCTCCCAGTCAGTAGCCAAACGGTCAAAGACGAACGCCTCAGACCGTTCGACCACTGAGCCGGTTTTAAATTAAATGATAGCATTTGATGTGTAAGCAAATTTAATCTCACAAGTAATATGACTCCAACATCTACATGATAACTTCAGCGAGTTACCGCTATAGCAGGAGATAACTAGATCACCTGGATTCAAACTCTGCTGACAACCCTGACAACTTTTCTGGATTTACTATATTATAAAAATGCTGACATGATACACTAAAACATGGCTATAACAAAATATTCCGAAGACTCTTTTTTGAGAAACGTGGTATGTGACTTAACTGCCACGAGTTTGTTACAAATTGTTGGCAAATTAATTAAAATTAATAAATTAGAAATGAATTATGCAAACAATAATGTAAATATCATACATTTTTAAATCTGTGATTGTGACGGTACATATTCGATTGAAAAGTTTACTCTGTCTGTGACTGTACTTTATTTATTTTTTTCAACTGGTAGTTCTAAAAATCGTCACCAGTCGGTACCCTAACTAAGCTGAGTGTAATTTCAATATAAATCGTCCTCTTGAATTTCTAACCGTCACAGAAGAAGCATGTTGGAATAATTAATTTAAATTATTTATTCCAGCATGGATTCACATTTTTTTCAATACACATTTTAGTGTGTGGCAGTAATTATATTACTTAAATTTTTATAATTTTTTTGTTTAATTCTTATTCAATACGACAATCTAAACAAATATTTTTGTTAAATGTCGTTTTATTAAATACGCACAGTTGTGAAGAATGTAAAATTTCTTAGTATGTTTTTTGTGACGACTGGAATTTGTCTGTGAGCACAGTTTCTTATAAAATGTAATTTTAAGGAACTGAATTAACTGTGAGCACAAACAGCATACGGGAACATTTATTTTTATATATAAGATTTTTTTTTCTAAAGTTATTATCATATGATATTTTCATAACTTTATTTTTTATACTCAACTATGTAAAATTTTATGTACCTAAGTCACAAAATGGCTGATGCCTTGTAAATTAATATTTTCTGTTTTAAGTTATGTCAGACATTTATATTCTTTGATTTGATAAAATAAACTAATTCTTTTTTTTATTTTAAACGTAGACTTTTTCTGTCTTTTTTAAAGACTTTCTGGGGAGTAATCGCCTTCGGCGTTATCTTTGGGCCTAACACGCGAATTTATCTATTCCGGCTTCGAACAAACCGGGATGTTTCCCTTTAAGAACACTAATTTAAAAAATTTTTTTTAGCTAAATATCAATCTCAGTGTTCTGAGGTTGCGGAGGAATTTGGTATCGTAATCAAGTATCGTAATTAAAGAAATTCATTAACTTATTTTTTTTAAATTACCACATCTAATATTCGTAACACTTAGTAGCATCGCTTCACGATCTTTGAAATCCGTAACAAGTTATCAATTTTTAAGGTGGGTAAAACCCCCAAAATTTTATTGATTTTAACAACACCAAAAATTTTAACACCTGTTGAATTATTATTTACCTCACATATTTTCATATTTTTATTTATCTTACATATTTTCATATTGTTCCTCCACGGTCTTCTCATACTGCCGCATTTACATCTGAAAATTGCTTGTATCCTATTTTATTTGTAAATTATTCGAAAAAGTTCAACATCTTCACAAAAAATTTCAGTATTTTGAAAAAATACTATGTGAATGCTGTGATGATTTTACTCATGCAAGTTAGTCATGAGGCTAAGCAAAATGAAACTGCATTTTATGCAGAAAACAAGCCACTTTACCCAGTGAGACTAGGGACTAGTGATGAAACGAATATTCGCATATTTTTGAACATTCGCAATCGCATTCGCAAGAAACTATGCGAATGTTTTCGACAAGAACAAAAATTGAATTATGTACGGATATGTATTGAAAAAACAACTAACAAGATTTAAATTTTTTATTTGTATATTTGTATATAATATTAAAATAATTCAATTGAAAGACGTGTGACAGTATAGACGTGTAATTTATTGCTCTGTTAAAAAGGCTTAAATTTTGTGTTTGATATAGATTTTAATACTTTTTTTGTGAAAATTTTACTGAAAACAATTTTTGAGTTCTGTAATAGTGAATACTATTCCTGAAAACAGTTTATATAGTGTATTTCTCCGAATAAATTAACAATGTAATACATGAGGTTACATTTAAATTTAAAAACTTAACAAAAAGCTAAATTATTTTAAAAAAGGGGCTGAAGTTTACCTATTTCAAGCACTGTAATCACATTTAATTATAAATAATTGTGTTTTAATTAAGGAACATATTTTTTGAAAATAGTACTAAACTATATTCTTTAAAGTGTTTTTTAAGAAGAAAATAACAAAAATTTAACAGCAAAAACAAAATTATTATAAAATAATATATAACTGTTTTAAATAATATAAAATATAGTGTTCATTTATCAAGTCCGTGGCGCAATTGGTAAAGGCGTTAATCAATCTGACCATAAATTAAACTAATACTAGTGTTCGAAGCTAGGTACAACCCGAAACAATCTTTTTTTCTTATTTTTGCTAATGTAAAATAATGTAAGCCATAAAATACTTAATACACGACATAAAAGTTCTTACAATTAAACAACTATAAGACTGATTAAACAACTTTTGGTTTAAATAAGATGATTAAAATGAGTAACTTAGAAGGTAAAATAGATGTTCTAATCTAAAAAATAAAAAAATTTGAAAACAAGAAAACGTCGGAACTAAACGAAATAAATGTATAACAGAAAAAAAAGAGGAATTACAAAATTTGCTGGCGGAACAAAATAGAACAGTTGTTAAAATGCAAGTGGAAATGAATAAAAATAGTCATTATTGGCCACGACAAGCAGAATAAAAATGAAACAACACTGGAAGAAGTTATTACTCTTTTCCAAGACCAATTTAATATAAATATTAATACAACAGACATTGATGAAGTTTTTCAATTGAGAATGATCCAAAAGCTCCTATCAAAGTAAAGTTTACAAGTTTTAAGACGAAGCAAGATATCTGTAAAAAGCGCTGGAGGCAGAAAGGAACAAAAATTTTTATTAATAACGATTTACCAAGAGAAATAAAAATGGAACTAGGAAGAGAAAGATCCAAACTGAAAGAAAAATTAAATTCAAAGAAGAAAAGCAATAAACCAGAGAATACAAGAAAAGCAGAGAAAGACAAAGTATTTCAAAATTTTTCTACGGTATTAGTAGAAAAAGTTAGGCAATAAAAGAAATTACCCCTATGTAGTTAATAAGTTTAAGTTTGGTTGAAACTTAGTCATCAAAAAAAAAACCGATAGAAATTGAAGGACTTAATAGTATTGTAAAAGTGGAGAAAGGTTATTCAATCGAGGTAGAAATCCTGGAGGAATTGCAATATTTTATAACGATAGTTTAGAAGGTAATTTTACAGACTTTTTCAGCGATTTGGATAACGTTTTGTGGGTTAAATAAGTTTTAAGGCTAGAAGTGTAATTGTGCGATGGTCCAAACTTATACACCGCACTTGTGAGTTCATAACTTCTCGAAGGACCGTTGAAATAAAAATTAAAGCAAACACAATCTTAAGAATTTTGAAAACTTATATTATATTCTTAACTCATCTGATAACTCTTGTTAACAACTTTATAAAACTTTATACAGCTTTTATTTCTAACAACTTTTTATTACTCACAACTCAAAACCAAAAAAAGACTCTAAAAAAGAACATAGTTTTTAAACTTAAAATTAAACAACTTATATAACTTTTTTTGAATAACAAAATTTGCAAAAACAAGGCTGAAGCGGGGGTATCATAGCGTTGAACCTTGCTTTTGCAAACTTATAAATATTGACATAATTCATTGAGATGGCAGTAGTGACATGATTTTGCCCATCTCAATGATTATGCTACAGAGTGACCCAACATACTCCCCCCATTGAAATGTTTAACATTTCAATCAACAGGAAGAGGACACACCTTTGTAATTGGACGAACATATGAATTGCCGTCTTTAGTTTTAAGCCGTATGGAGCGAACAAGCCCGTCACGACTTTTTATAACCTCCATTACTTTAGCTAAAGGCCAGTGTGATGGAGGAGCATTATCGTCCTTAATTAATACCAAAGTGTCCTCTTTTATATTTGGGGTCTTCTGGAGCCACTTGGACCTCTGTTGTAGAGTATTTAGGTATTCACTACCCCATCTCTTCCAGAATGTTTGCTTTATATGGATGATCTGATTCCAAAACGTTAATTTATCGATTGGGGTATCAGAAACATCATTTTCTGGTAAGGAGATGAAGGAATCATTTATTAAAAAGTGTCCTGGGGTTAAACAATCAAAATTGCTAGGATCACTTGACAGTGGACAGAGTGGTCTGGAATTTATAATACCTTCAATTTCACACAGGATTGTATTTAATTCTTCGTAGGTAAGATTAGTTTTACCAACTAGCCGTTTTAAGTGAAATTTGACCATCCTAATGCCCGATTCCCATAAACCCCCCCAGTTTGGGGAGAAGGGTGGTATAAAGTTCCAGTCCACTCCCTCCTTTAACATAGTTTCATGAATGGTTGAGACACTTGCCTTTTCATTAGACAATCTATATAATTCATTGAGCTCGTTATTTGCTCCACGAAAATTTGTCCCATTGTCACTAAATATTTTTTGACATCTACCTCTTCATGCAATGAATCTCTTCAAAGCATTTAAAAAAGTTTTAGTAGACATATCAGAAACTAGCTCTAAATGTAACGCCTTAGTTACCATGCACACAAACAAACATATGTAACCTTTCGTTATTAACGGTTTCCTAACGCGACTCTGCTTGACCGCTATAGGTCCTCCATAATCGAGTCCTACATGTAAAAACGGTCGTACCGGAGATACACGTACTGAAGGAAGATCAGCCATAATTTGAGTAGAGGAAGATGCTGCGAATCGAAAGCATCGAACACATTTATGTATGACTTGCCGCACTACACTACGCCCATTTATTAACCACACTCTATTTCGAAGTGACGCCAATGTCAATTGAGCACCTGCATGCAACAATTTTTCATGCTCCCAGACTATTAACAGCTTAGTAATGTGACTATTAGGCGGAATAATCATAGGAAACTTTTGGCTTGTGTTAATAATGGAGCAGTAGTTTAATCTACCACCTACCCTTAAAATACCCTCTTTATCAATAAAGGGATTTAAAAATTTTAATTTACTTGATTTTAAATTAGGTACATAATTAGGATCGTCTTTTACTTTATTTAACAACATTATTTCATTTGAGAAATATTCTTGTTGAACGATTCTAAAAATACCGTTAAAAGATTCGGTTAATTCCGAAACTTTAAGAAATTCAGATCGCCTACAACCTTTATTGACGAGTTTTGCATTAAAACAAAAACGTAAAACGTACGCAAAACTTCTTTGTAGACGATAGAAACAAGAGAATGTTTCAAACCACATCAAAAAGTCATTGTCTTTGCATTGACTGATGGTGAGATGAGCATGCTTTTGGTTTCGCCTCTGGCGGGTCCGGAATATCATTTATATTTCCACCAGTGGGCCAAAATTTTTTATCTAATGCCAACCACGTAGGTCCATTCCACCAAAGTTCGTGGGCACCTAACAAACTAGGATCTATGCCCCTAGAAACAACATCAGCAGGATTTTCGGATGAAATAACGTGATTCCAATGATCCCCTGGACATAACTCTTGGATTTCAGAGACTCTGTTGGCTACGAACACATTCCAACGAGAAGCTTCTGAACGAATCCATGCCAAAGCAATCATAGAATCAGTCCAAAAGTATGCATGCTCTATTTTAACAGTTAATGCTTGACGAACAGTTTTCATGAATCGAGCTGAAAGTACGCACGCGCTTAGCTCAAGTCGTGGCAGTGAAATAGGTTTAATCGGAGCTACGCGAGACTTTGCACAAATCATTCTCACGAGAGAGTACCCGTTACTGTCCACAGATTTCAAGTAAATAGCGCAACCGTAAGCTTTGGTAGAGCTATCACTAAAACCATGTAGTTCAAACCTGACTGCATGTGAAATCAAACTTAAACGAGGAATAGTGAGTTTCCGTAGTTCGAACAATTTACCCTTAAGAGGGATCCACAATTCAAGAATATCATTTGGAACTTTATCGTCCCATTCCACTTTTGAACGCCAAATCATTTGCATTATAATTTTGGCGGATACACAAGCTGGAGCCATTAATCCGAGAGGATCGAATAGTTTGGCTATACTTGATAAGATTTCACGCTTTGTGACCTTTGATTCCATTAAATCATCCGGTACCAATATTTGAAACGCGTCAATACCAGGGTTCCAAACCAATCCGAGAGTCTTGATTGACGAACATCCATCAGAAAATTGGAATGAACACTTTTCACGGTTCTTTTCCGGAATTCTGTCAAGCACATTTTCATAATTCGAGTACCACTTATGGAGCTTGAATTGTCCTTTTTCTAATAACGAAATCAGTTCGTCTTGTAACCGAAAGGCTTTATCGAAGTCCTCAGCACCCGTTAAAATGTCATCAACATATGAATTTAGCTCAATAGCCCGAGATGCCAGACGGAAAGAACTTCCTTCATCTTCAACTAATTTTAAGAGGCATCTTGTTGCTAAGAAACTGGCAGACGCAGTGCCGTATGTAACTCTACTCAGTTGTAAACATCGGATATTTTCTTCCGGGGAATCTCGCCATAATATACGTTGAAAGCTCTGAAAATTATCTTTTACCTTTATTTGCCTATACATCATAGCTATGTCTGATATAATCGCAACGATAAAACAACGAAATCGTATAAGAACGGTTAGTAAGTCAGACTGAACCACGGGTCCAACTAACATGATATCATTTAGGCTTACACCTGTTGATGAAGGAGCAGACGCGTTGAAAACTACACGCAGTTTCGTGGTTGAGCTGCTATCTTTCAAGACAGCATGATGCGGCATGTAGTATTCATGTTTGTCAGATAAATGTTTCGGAAAACGCTTAATTTCCGTTCCATGCCCAAGAGACAAAAATTCATTTATAAAAGTTTTATATTTTTCGAAAAACTCAGGGTTTTTGGCGAACTTTCTCTCTAATGACAAGAAGCGACGATAGGCAAAATTATAAGAATCACCCAAAGTGTTAATTCTATCCATAAAAATAGGTAAATCTACTTCGTATCTACCATCTGAATCACGAGATACAGATTCAAGAAATAATTTTTCACAAAGTTTTTCCTCAGCCGAACGTATTGGCTTTGAGGAATATTCTTCCAGCTTCCAAAAACCGGTCATTATTTCATTTATATTATTTGTAGTAGTCACCAAAGAAGTGAAAGTGTTTTAATTTACAGAATTGAATTCTTTCTGTAGATTTATATTACCGCCTAGAATCCAACCAAGGCTAGTATTTTGTAAAGTAGGGCTATTTTGGCCCAAATCAATTTTACCTTTTTTCAAAAGTTTGTAAAATAAGCTGGTACCGATTAACATATCTATAGGCCCAGGCAAATTAAAGTTTGGATCGGCCAAATTAATAAAAGATGGCCACTTAATAAGCTGCTTTTTGAAGCTACGTTTCGGCAAATTATCCGTAATATTTTCCAAAACACCAAATTCTGCTTTAAATTGAAAGTTGGTGGTTCTAGATTCTATGTTCAAAGAAACAACAGAATTAACAGGAGTATTACTACCTCCTACACCCATAACCAACCAATTTGTATGCCTTACTGGAATATCCAATTTTTTCAAAACTATAGCAGACACAAAATTACGCTCACTCGCGCTATCGAGTAAAGCGCGACATGCTAATTTGCTACCATTATCGGCAACAACGTTTACTATTGCAGTAGAAAGCAATATTGTATGTTGCTGATAGTTATTAACTTTGCTAATAAACGAAAGCGAAGAGCATGATGCAATACCTTCTTGCGGTTCAGGACGACTGATCGTATTTGTAGACAATACATCCGAAGAAGTATCTACTTGACCCTGAGATTCTTTTCGCTCATTAAGTTGATTCGGTACACCATGCAGTGACCAATGATGATTTTGAAGACAACGTTTACAGACACTTTGGGGACATTTTTCCGTTTGGTGATTGCTGTTCAAACAGTTGAAACATAATTGTTTGCTTTTAACAAATTGTCGCCGACGCTTCACGTCAAGCTTTAAATATTTGTAGCATTTCACCAAAGAATGTGGTCGTGAGCAATATGGGCAACGGTTTAAATTCGAGTTGCTTTGAGGTTCTATGGTAGTACAAGAAATACTTTTCTTTTCATGTTTAGATGCATTATGTAATTTTGGTGAATAATCCTGTGATAATATTTCCCATGCTTGACAACGTTGGTTCAAAAATTCGATAAATGAATCAATAGTAGGAAATTCATCATGTTTTCTTTTCAATTCAAGTTCACGATGAGATTCAAAGTCAAGTTTTTGGGACAACAAATACACCAAAAATACGTCAAAAAGGCTAGACAACTCCAGAGACTTTAACGCATTGTAATGCTGTGTAAAATCATTTACAAAAGCACGCAATCCAATGCCTGACGTTTTATTCACCTTTTGCAAATCGAATATGCCTTTTAAATGACTATTCGCGATAAGCACCTTGTTATCAAATCGCTTAACCATAGTATCCCAAGCTTTTGAATAATTAGCATCCGAACATTCGATGCTTGCTATTAGTTTAGCTGCATCACTCTTAACAGCACCTTTCAAATAATAAAATTTTCTAATGTTTGGCAGTTCCGAATTATTATGAATCAAGTTTGTGAATAGATCCTTAAAATTTAACCACCCGGTGTATTCTCCAGAAAACGTTGGCAAATTTATTTTGGGTAATGATAAGGCTTGATTATCTGACCTACTAAAGCTGTCATTGAGGCCAGCAGTACGTCGCCTATCCTTTAATTTTTCCATGGCTCTACGTATTTTCTTCGACAAGTCATAATACCTAGTTTCAATGGACAAATTTTCGGCCTTGTATTTAGCCTCATCAACAGATTCCAAATTTATTTCAATATCTTCAAACTTTTTAAAGAAATCATTGAGTCTATCCAAAACTAATTCTAAATCTGAAATGCTGTTTATTGCATCAATATTTTCCACAGATTTTTCTAAGTTTGTGATTCGACCTTTTAGAAATTTTCGTTTGTTTACCCAACCCTTTATTTCTTCTTCCGTCATGATTAATTATTAATAAAATTAAAAATATGAAAGAATAAAAAAGGCAAGTGTCCAATTGTTTCAAATAAAATTAAATTGATATAACAATGTTATGCAAACAAAGTTTCAAAAATAATTGTGAATAATTGTAGTATTATATAAATATAAACAAACAAATGCTTGTGTTAAGTTGTAATTGACTAATAATTTTAATTAATAGAAATAAATTATTTTCTTAAAAACAATTACAAACAACAGTAGCTAAACTGGCTATTTTATCAAAATAATATCAAAAGTAAATAAATAATTTAGTATCTTTTGAGCTAAGTATTGAAATATTATTTGTTTACTATTATTGAAATAACTAATCAAATAATGAAATTAATTTTGTTGAAATAATCAAACAATTCTACAACTTATAGCAAATGAATAATTGTAATTTGTAGATATCTTAACAATGATAATATCAACAATAAGAATCGGCTAATATGCCATTTGATGTACCCAAGATAAAAGAAAATAACTATTTTCATTTATTTATATAAATCAAAAAAAAATTCACAAAATTAAAGTGCTTCAAAAAACCTTCAATCAATACAAATATAAACAATTAATTATGATTTGTTGATATCGAATAAAATCATAATATCAACAAAGAAAAGGTACGCAATAAATTTGTATGAATCAAACAAAAATTCACAAAAATTTAAGCGCTTCAAAGAACCTTCAATTAATACAAATATAAACTATTAATTATGATTTGTTGACATCGAATAAAATCATAATGTCAACAAAGAAAAGGTACGCAATAAATTTGTTTATTGTATAATGTTATTAGCTTGTGTACATCAAAATTAATTTTTATTTTATTTAAATTAAAAAACCTTTAATTGAAAAATGTCATTTATCTAATTCACTTAAGTGGGTAACTCACTGAAGGTAACACACTAAAACTATCAAACTGAATGGATCTGACCTTTTTAATTGTTGTACTTAATTTCAACATAAATGCCAGGCTGATCCAATGTTGAGTGCGCATAAAATACCAAATTACCCACCGTAGCTGCGCATCCAGGAACTTTCACTGACATGCGCACAAAGATGCTGACACAATTCGCACTTCCGGCAAGGACAAGCACATGGAACCATTTTTGGACGCCATTTTTTACCGCTTTCGAAATTATTAATTTCCACAATCCTGTACCATATTTGCACGAATCCCATATGAAATTTACACCATTCACATATGATATTTAAACGTTTTTTAATAATAAAGCACGAACGTTCTATATTTATACTGTACTTTATTCTTACGCCTTTAGATCGCTTGCAGGATCAATTTATGGATGTAATTTTTTAATAAATTTTTTAGTTCGCTAGATATCCGGCTCGTAGCGGACCAAATTTGTGCGATGGTCCAAACTTATACACCGCACTTGTGAGTTCATAACTTCTCGAAGGACCGTTGAAATAAAAATTAAAGCAAACACAATGTTAAGAATTTTGAAAACTTATATTATATTCTTAACTCATCTGATAACTCTGGTTAACAACTTTATAAAACTTTATACAGCTTTTATTTCTAACAACTTTTTATTACTAACAACTCAAAACCAAAAAAAGACTCTAAAAAAGAACATAGTTTTTAAACTTAAAATTAAACAACTTATATAACTTTTTTTGAATAACAAAATTTGCAAAAACAAGGCTGAAGCGGGGGTATCATAGCGTTGAACCTTGCTTTTGCAAACTTATAAATATTGACATAATTCATTGAGATGGCAGTAGTGACATGATTTTGCCCATCTCAATGATTATGCTACAGAGTGACCCAACAGTAATAATAGGTGTTGATAAACAATAAATTTGTAAAAGCTAGAAGCGTAGAAAGCCCAAATCAATGCGCCAATAAATTCTATGAAATTCAACAGTAAATGTCTTTGGCCTTACATAAAAGGAGAAACCAAACCTTCAAAAGAAAATAACCTGGTCACCACACAAGAATGGTTGGAACAATGCGAATCATTGTACAAAAATTAAATAATATGTCCGGATTCAGAGGATATCAAGCTTATGCTGAGAAGAATAGAAAAACTAGACTGTGCATTTAAGGAAGAGGCAAAGTGGCATAGACGGAATACCAAATGAATTTTACAAATACATATTTGGTGACCAATCAAATATTAATTTACTGGAAGATATCTTCAACAAAATGAGTGAACTAAAATATTTCCCTGAACACTGGTCAACAGGAATCATGTGAAATATATACAAGGAGGAGGGGGTAAGAAAAATGTAAACAACTACAGAGGTTTAACTCTACTACCAAATATTGGGAAAATTTATACTAAAATGTTATCAGTTCGAATACAAAACTGGATCATTGAAAACAATATCATATCCGAATTCCAATCAGGATTTAGGACATCATATGAAACTATGGACAATGTCTAGGAATGAAAAGTCGAAAACTTTACTGTTGTTTTATTGATTTAAAAGCTTTTCATTCAGTCGACTGAAAAATGCTAGTGACGAGTTGATGACCAAGTTTGGTGTTTTACGCCCATTAAAATATAAAAATTAGAGCCATTCTGACTTTTAATAATTAAATTATACAAAATTTAATGTTATTTTATTTAATGTTTTTTTTTTTCAATTTTTATGTAATTTTATACTATAGAATTTTGTGCTATTTTACGACACAGACTATAATTTTATAACGATTGCTTTTTGTATATCAATAAAGAATATACATTATTTTTATTACTATTATATAAAAACAATTAATTTTTAACATGAATTATAATCACACAAAAAAAACAATTATCACAGTTGATCACTGGAATTTGGATTATTAAAATTGCTGTCATTAATATTTTTTTTAATTCATTCATTCATTAAAAAATATTTAATTTATATTTATTTATTATTTTAATTATTTAAGTATTAATTTTTTCGTATTTATTAGTAATTAAATTAGAGTAGGGGAATATTAAATTTTAAAAACAAAATTTTTGAAGCATTTTCCCCAAGAAGCTTGTTTCGATGGGGTGTGTAGCCTAGCTCCACTAAATACTCGCTGCTCACACTTGTGGGTGGAGTTTACAAATATTGCGTGACTACAGTAGAAAGAATTTCGTATTTATTACTATTTACCTTCCACCAAATAAGTGGGTTTTACAATACGTTTATTCGATTCATTACTATATTTTTAATCAAAAGTTCTATAGGATTTTGAATTTCATTCAATTCTTCCTCGCTTTCACTAGAATCCATTATTAGTTTCATAGTGTCTCTTATTACTATTATTTTTTATTTTTTATTTTTGTAAATTCCTATTTTCTATTATCAGTTCTTAAAAGAACTATAAATAGATCTACTGACTAAAAGGTTAACTAACGGTAATCTACCCACTGGTGGTCACCTTAATATGCTTAAACTAAGTATATAAATTACCTTAATCTAATGATAATGTTAAATAGAGCTTAATTTTAAATCTAGCACATTTTGTCTGTTTAGTACGTTCACAATGAATATCGTCATTACACATATAGCACGGGGAATCACTAATTGTTCACAACAATTTTTATTGAAATCTTTGCAGGATTTCGATATTACTATTAATGATATTACTAGTTCCACACAGGTTTAAGTATTCTTTTATGCACTAACACTTTATTGTTCAATGATAGCTTAGAATTTTGACCCAAGAGCCAATATCAATTAGAAAATTTCAATATTAGCTGTTTTTTTTCTAACCAGATGTGTTTATGCCAAGTATGTATTCTATCAAGGTGTATACCCAGATATTTGACTTCATTTGACTGTGGAAAACTGACACCGTTCATTATAACAGCTGGAAACTTTCTTTTCTCAAAGTGAACGTTACATGAACGGATTTCATCTCGTAAAGTTGAATACGCCACTTATTCAACCAATGTTGATAAAATACAACCAATGTTGTATTTTATCGATACTTGTCTGCAGTTTTTTGAGAAGCTGAATTTGGATCTACATCAAGCGATGAAATCGCAGTATCATCTGCAAATGTAGCTGTTACGTTTGTGTCATCGACCGGTAGGTCCGCGGTATAAATTAAATAAAGAGTTGGGCCCAGAATACTGACCTCAGGTACACCAGATTGGATAGAAAACAGATCGGAAAGTTCTTCTTGAATTTTGACTTGGAAGTATCTGTCTTCTAAGTATGATTTTACAGCACAGAAATAAGAACAGAAATTTGATGTTGTAATTTGTTCGGCAGGCCTGGATGCCATACTTTATCAAAGGTTTTGCGGACGTCAAGGAATGCTGTACAATATTTTTTTCCTTGAAAACTTTTCGTTATCGTATCTCCTATACGGTGCACTTGTTCTATGGTGGAATGATTCTCACGGAACCCAAATTGATGGTAGGTAATCATTTGCGACTCTTTCAATATTACTTTTAGTTTACTTAAAAATAATTTTTCGAACAGCTTAGACAATGTTGGCAATAAACTGAAAGATCGGTATGATCTAACTTCGTTGACCGGTTTACCAGGTTTAGGAATTAGTATAATTTGCAATATCTTCCAAAGACTTCCATAGTCCAGTCTTAAGATAGCATTGAAAATATACTGAATGGTAATTATTAATTAATCACTCCATTTTTTGGAAGCTCGTTTAAAATCTTTGTTATTATAAGATCAAATCCTGGCGTTTTTTTACGATTTAGTGTTTTAATTTCCGTACTTTTATTTCATTTATATATATTTCCGTATATTTCATTTAAAGAGAAAGATTCGATGGGTGGAGATAACTGGAGAGGGGCGCTTAAATATTGTAAGATTTCTTTGTCTTGTGCGTCTTGTGAATTGCAAAAAAACTTCCTTCAAGTGCAAATAAATCAGCCTTTTCTTTAAAACTTCTTGCCCAGGATACATCTGGTTTGCGTATTGGTGGAACATGTTGCTTTGGTCGCTTGCAACATTTTGTAGCTTTTCCATAATGAATAATCCGAAGCTTCAGTGGGAGATAAGTTTTCAAGATAATCTTGAATATAATTTTGTTTTAAATTTTCCAGCAAACGTTTTAAGTTTTGAGACGATCTATTAAAACTATTTTTATCTCTTGGAAATCTAGTTTGTTGCCAGATTCTTCTTAAACTACCCTTTTCTTGTATAAGATATCTGATGTTTTGTGGCAGTAAAGCTTTGGGCTTAAATATTTTGACATCAGTCAAGTTTTTGTAAGTATTAACATCATTGGGGATAATTTCAATTTGATTGTTGAGAACCTTAGTCATGTATTTATTTTGGAAACCGTTGGAATTGAGATCCTGCTGGAAACAAAGTCTACAACATTGGTAACAAAAATCGGTTGGATTTAGGGCTTTTGAGGATGATCCTTTGAGTTATCGTTTATAGACTCCGATAACAGTTGTTCAAATAAATTTTTTGTTATGAAATTGGACGATTTAGCATCTTGTTTTTGCCGAATTCGTTGATCGTTAACTTCAGAGCTACTTTTCGATTTTCTAGAGCCAGTAACGAATCATCTTTATGCCATAATGGAGGTTGAGTTGAAGAGTTGGTGGAGTCTGCCATAGTGTTAATTGGTTGAGAATCGTGAGACGTTTAGCTCAATTTTCTTGATACGTTCGCATTTTCACGAACGAAGCTTTCTGTGTTACTTCTATATGCTGTAGCGTTATTCTTTAATTTTAAAAATTGTGGCGTTTTTTTATGGCTGGTGCCCACTTCTAGAAGATCATCAAGTAATGAGTTTGGCGTGTTTCGAGAGTGGATTATCGGTGGTATTACATTTAAATTTGAAGAATAAGCATACGGCATATTAAATTTCGATTTTTGCCCCAATTTTCTAGATCAGTTTTTTGTATTTTTAAAATACGTATTTTCGACTACCAAATAGTCACCATCAGTAAGAATTAGCTAGTGATTACTCTTATTATGAATGTTACTCTTTGCTAATTTGGTGTCGGACTGCACGCAAATTACAAACAGTAACATTCATAATAAGAGTAATCACTAGCTAATTCTTACTGATGATGACTATTTGGTAGTCGAAAATACGTATTTTAAAAATACAAAAAACTGATTTAGGAAATTGGGGCAAAAATCAAAATTTATTTCGATATATCCTAGAGTTCTCATTTATTATCTTCGATAATACTTATATACGGCATATTTCAAAATAAAATTTACTGACCTACATTGACGAAATGCTGATCAACGCACAATGATTTAAACGTACACTTTTCAAAAATTACACTTTTTCATAAATGCCTCAGTTAACTATGACATAAATGCCTCAGTTACCTATGAAAAGGTTTGATCCCCTAAAAGGGAGATCGTTCAGTTTCGAGCAATGATCGCCCGATTATGTCTCAAAACCCTGTTAAAATCTTTCACTTCCATTCTCAATGAACGCATGCTCACAACCATAGAACTGGTTTGGCAGATGATATACTAGCAACGCGGTTCCAAACGAGGTATATCAGGTTGCAAAGATAATCTTCTTTTTGGCAGATGTATCAATCAAGACGCCCGTCAATATCAACGTGACCTAAGTATGGCCTGGGTAGATTATTGGAATGCATTTGACACTAACCCTCACCAATTGATATTGGTGCTACACAAATGTTTGAAAATTCATCCCGATATTATCAGATGCATCGAACAACTACTACCTTTGTGGAGGACCAAGTTTACCATAAGTAGTGGTAAACATACTGTTTGAACAAAACTGATAACGTTTAAGCGTGCTGTCTATCAAGGTGACAACTTTAGCCCGCTTCTATTCTGCATCTCATTTATGCCCCTTTCCTTGCGCTTGCGAGAAGAACCTGGTTACCGCTGTGGTCCCCCGACAGATAAGAAGCATCAGGTAACTCATCAATTCTATTTGGATGACCTGAAACTTTATGAGAGCAGTATGTCTAAAGCTCTAAAAGGCACCCATCAGTAAACGGTCATTGCCATGGGATTCGGTCTTGATAAATGTGCCGTCATTCATTGTAAGCGGGTCGTGTCCCTGATTACGATGCAGACGTGCAGCTCACAGATGGAAGCATCGTGAAACATCTCTATGAAGAAGAGCTCTACACATATTTGGATATCGATGAAAACCACATTCCGAGTGTGTCTACTGTCATAGAAACTCTTCGCGGCAGGTACACTCACCGTCTTTGACAAATCTGGCAATAAGAATTGTCCGGAATCCATAAGACCCGTGCTACTAAAATGCTTACAATACCCATCCTTCTCTATTCTTTTGGTTCCATCAAATGGACAAAAGAGGTGCTCAAACAACTACACGTATGTTACTGCAACGTATGTTATTGCAATCAAGCGTATATTACATGGAAAAGAGTTGGTTCGACCCGTTGCCAAAGAGCTTCGTGTGTGTCATGTAACGCTTACAAGGTATGTTGAGCAGTATGAACAAACTGGTTCTCTACGTACGGGACATAATCCACATAATAAGGTTTTTACCAGTGAACAAGAGAAGGAACTGGTCGAATGTTGTACTACTGCTTTGAAATTAAATTTTGATTTAACAACAAGAGATTTACGTTAGCAAGCATATGATTTTGCCAAGAAAAACTAATTAAATTTTGGTGACAAATGGAACGAATAAAATGGAAAGTGTGGATTGGTATAAGGCTTTTCTGGGAAGAAATCCTACTCTGTCGGAAAGAAGACCCGAAGCAACGAGCCTGGCTTGCACCATGAATTTTAATAAACTCATTGTTGATAAATTTTATACCAATCTAGGTGCATTATTTGATCGTTAGAATTTTGCATCGCAGAACATATATAATATTGATGAGACGGAGGTAAATAAAGTAAAGTAAAATACTGCCATTTTTTTTTACCCCAGACAAAATTTTCATCAATGTATTAAAACGCATGGTCCTGATGGTTCTAATGGATCTGCTAACAAAAGTGGCTGGATTTAGTAACAAGATTTTCTGTTATACATGCAACATTTCGGTAAATATACAGAAGCAAGTCAAAATAATCGTTATTTAGTAATATTGGACAATCATAGCTATCACATTAGACTTCCTATTACTAATTTTTGCAAGGACAACTAAACCACAATACTATCCTTCCGTCCACAGACGTCATATAAGCTTCAATCGTTGGACAGATCAGTTTTTGAGCCATTTAAATCAAAATTTAACGCAGATCTCTGGATGAGAAATCATTCTGGACAACGTATAACTATTTATGATTTTCCCAAGTTGGTAAAGACTGCGGTGTTGGTATCAGCAACCGTAGCTACTATAACGGATTTGTTTCAATGCACAGGGATATACACATTTAAAAATTAAATTTTTATTTAAAATCATTTTGCCCCTGATTCTGTTACCGACATTTCTTGTAAATCATCACTAAATGAACTTCAAACAATGCTTCGATCAATTAAAAATAAACGTATATTAACCAAAGCACAATTTATTGGTATGTCAAGAGTTGGATATTGTAATAATTGTTCCTTCCAATGTAACATTTCTACCACTGTTGATGTGTAACATTTCTACCACTCTAGTTAATATTACAATTGGCCCTTAAAGAGTGAAAGTGTTACAATTGTCACTTCTGCTGTTGGAAATGTTACAGTCGAACGTCGTTTTTAATATTTGACTTTAGGACCGTTACAATTGTTACAGTCCCACCTGGCGAACAAAATTGTAATTAAAATTTTTCTTGTGCATTATTTAGAATTTTTTACAGTACCAATTATGCAACCAATTAGTTAAGATATTTTTCCCGAAACACTACAATTCTATGACCACGGTATGAAAAATTATGTTTATTTAAACATTTTTTGTAATAACTGAGCCACCTTTCCCCTACTTCATTAAAATAATGGGCGTTTATTATGAGATTTTAGATTACAGCTATGAGTTCTATATTCAAATCCAATCTAACAGTTCTATATTATTATATCAACCATGGTAAAAGTCGTTTCCAGCCTACTTGTCGTTATTTGACATTTCGCAACTTATCGTTCAATTTATCATGTGACTATTATTACAAGATGTCACATAAGGGAGATTCCAGCTCGTTTTTCAGGCGAAAAAACTTCCCAAAAACATTGCGCAGACGAACGTCTCTAAATTCTAACCCTAAATTATTACTTCGTTGTCATCAATAAAATTATCATCATTCTTAGTCACATCACCATGGTTTCGTCGTTTTATTTATCAGTCTGTAACAGAAGAATTGAACAATTGCACTTGAAATCATTAGAATATGACTACGAAAGCATTACCTTACAGTAATTTGTAATCTACACTTATTTGACAAAAAAAGAAAGAATTATATTTAATTGATCATTAACTACAGATTTGATAATTAAAAAAACTCAATACCAAAATATGCTACAAAGACTGTCAGTACTCAATGTTACGACATAATTATTTCTTAATAGAAGCAATTCGATTTTTTGAGCGAATTAAAAGCTTGCATAGCAATTCAGTTCTCTAGACATACTACAACCTTTCGTTAATTGGAGATCTTATTTCATTTTAACCACCGACGGATCATTTACCAGGATCTGTAAAGGTCTTTCGTTCACATAAGCACTGGGAGAGTCCTTAACCAGGTCTTTAAGAGCTCCCACATTGACCTAAGCCCTCGACAGATCCTTAACCAGGATTCTTAGAGGTCTTATGTTCACCTTATTCCTCGGTGGATTATTATCCAGATTCTTAAGAGGTCTAACGTTCGCCTAAGCTCTCGGCGGATCCTTAGCCAGGATCCTTAGAAGTCTTATGTTTACTTATTTCTCGGTGTATTCTTATCCAGGTCCTTAAGAGGTCTTACGTTCACCTAAGCCCTCGACAGATCCTTAACCAGGATCTTTAGATGTCTTCGTTCACCTAATCCCTCAGTGGATCCTTAACCAGGTCTTTCAGAGCCAGTTGTTCACCGAAGCCCTCGGTAGATATTTACCCTGGATCTTTAGAGGTCTTATATTCACCTAAGCCCTCAGTAGTTCCTTAACCAGAACCTTAAGAGGTCTTATGTGCACATAAGCCCTCGTTCGATCCTTAACCGGAACCTTTGGAGGTTTTATGTTCACTTTAGTCCCCGATGGATCCTTCTCCAGGACCCTTTGAGGTCTTATTTCACCTAAGCCTCTTTAACGGAATTCAAGAACGTTATATTTTATCTCATTTTCCACTGAGCGTTATCGATTATCTTGAACAGTAGACGCATATGGTTGAAGTTATTTTCCGATTACTCCTAGCGAAATAATCAAGTGATTCCTGGCCAAAAGATAAAAAAATAATTTCAACAGGCAAATTAAAAAAATTATTACATATTGAAGTCATCGTTACTGGCAGTTTTCCGTCCGCGTCATTGGGCAACTTCCACTGCGTTATGTCCTTCGCTTCTCTTTTTCCTTCACTTATCTTATTGTGTTTAAAATTTCTTGGATTTTTTAGAAATCCGCCTTTTAAAAAAAAAATTAAATTCAGCTCAGGCTATTTGCTGGTTATGCAGCATTGTCTAGGCAAGTGAATTTATAAGATTGATTGAGTAGTGGATTCAAAACAACTACAAATTTTTATACAAACTGTCCCTTTTTCGACTCTGAAAATTTAACTCAAAAGCCAAGACTTTAATTTAGAAATAATTAAAATTTATTTTATAAAAATGCAATGTACATTTTTCTTCTTTCTCTTTTGATACACGTTTCCAAAGTTTAAACAAATTTATTATTTTTTGTGTTGTTTAGTTTTAATCATTTATACGATATTTATTTACATCAAAGTCTCTCGATTATAATTGATTTTAACATGATACATACAGCGTAACTAAATATTGACAAATTTCTTGTCTAGTAATCTTAATAAAGGATAATAGAAAAAAAAAATAAATTATAATAAAAATTCCTTTTCAATATTAAAATCGTCAATTCTAATCGAGAGACTTTAATGTAAATAAATATCGTATACATGATTAAAAGTGTAATGATGTCGATAACAAGGTGCAGCCAAATTGAAACGCTATAAAACAGCTAACATGAAACGCTATATAGAAATGGTACATGCGCGGCCGACGGCAGCATCACCAACTGACTTTGACTTAACATACAGACGAGGGACAAAATTAATGAATTACAAAAGTTGAAACAGAGAATATCAACACAGTTAATATACGAAAAAAAATAATTTTTATTAATAAATAAGTTAAAATATTTAAATAGCTATTTAAATTCGTAACAAATAATATACGGCAATTGACAATATTACAAAAAGTAAACAATGATAGAAAGAAGTAAATAAATTAAGTAAAAATAAAAATTCGAGTTGAAAAAATTGCACTCTGTGTCTAGAGCTCGAATAGTCCAATTCGTAGGGCGCTTGGCATAAATCTCGTTTATTTGCGCATCCCTATTCTCTAGTAGAGAAACCACTTCCAATAGAGCAAATCGATAAATATTGGCTTGATTAATATGAATAGTCGACTAGTTTAGATAAATATATAAAATCAATCAAACTATTCGGAAGGTTCTGCAACGCACATATAGCACAACAAGCGTCTCTAACACCTGTTAGTGCTGATGAAGTATTTCTTTCAAATGCAAGAAGAATCACATCCTACATCAAATTAACCAAAGAATTTCCCCCTGAACTTAAAGTCTTGGTAAATTAAGCATATCAAAAATCATGTCATTAGTTGTTCGACCCTCGTATATATTGGACTTATATTTTTTTAAGTGCATTAGTTAAAATTTTAAATTCATTCAGTTTATTATTTCAAAAATTTTAAAAAGTAAATTAAAGGTGTTTTTCTAAAAAATATTACATATACAATAGAATTTAAGTGAGTGAATACTTTAAAGGGGAATGTTCCGTTATTTTGTGATGTCAGAATTTTAAGTGGATTCGAATACTTCTGGTACAATTATTCGACTCAAAGGATAGTCCATGGTAGTTCTATATCTCTAAAAAATTTGGTTCAATTTATTCGTTGTTCTGGGAGTAAAACTTTCATTTTTATAGTGTTGAGTGCTATGTGCTAACACATAAATTAGAAAAGCAGCAGGACTTTACTGAAATTTTCTGACTTACAATGTGTGCATTTTGATGGCAATTTACATTTTAAGATTTGAAGGAGAACTAAATGAGAAAATAGGATTAAGTTTATGGAAATTCAAACCGCAAATGTTGGATAAGTTGCTGCCGATGGCGTTGATTCTTTCCAAAGGACTCCAATAACACACACAATAATATTTAACGTATTTAGAATTCATAAAGTTATTTTTTTAGAAACGCGATATTGATTTAAATTTCTACACACTTTTATGAAGAACAAATGGAATATGAAACGCGATAATTATTGCAAAAAAAAAAAACGAAAGCACATTGGGGATTACGTTAATTCGAATTGAAAATGTTTCGCAATTAAACCAGTTTAAACTAAAAGAAATATCACTTGTGAATGAATTTGAAATTAAAACTGAATGACAATGGGGAGGAAGATACCTCTTCCCTGAGAATATATAATTAATTTAAATTTTAAAATTAAACCTGAGAATTGTGTTGAAAATGATGTTTCTCAACACGAAATAGAAACGGAGCTCAAAATGAGTGCCGGGAAGACGTTTGTAGACGGTTATCAATTGTAACAAATATTTGAATTATATGTGTTACCAATCTCAATTCTTGATCTGTCAGAAACCAAGTTTTAGGGTGCGTTCAACATTTTGGTCTAGTGTTATATACAACTTTTAAGTATTCATTAACCGGGTTCTAGTTTATTTTGTATATATAAGATGGCAGTAATTTAACTAAACCCAATAAAACTTTACCCAAAATCAACTGTTTAAATATCAACCATTTGCGTCCTTTACCACCATTTAAAAATTTATAATACTGAATTTGTCCGTTTTAAATTTAATTAAAATAATAAAAATTTAATATAAATAAAAAGACGAATTGAATTGTTATGAAAATGACATAAAATATTAAAATATATGAAATCTATGAAGGAAAGTAATGAAGATTTATGCTAAAAATATTATAAAATGAAAAATGACAAATGAAAATTCAAATGTTAACTGAGGAATACAATTTTCTAGAACGACACTTCTCATTAATAAAGTTAATAAAAACTAAACAATGTAACTATTGAAAATTAAATACGAAAAAATATGAAAAATGTAAACGATGATGATGATTGTGTCATGTCTGTTTACAGACGTTGACGACCATATCTCTCCATTGATGCCTCTTATAGGCTCTACGTATAATTTCCTCTGCACTAAGAGATTTGAGAGGTAGATTTCAAATGAAGCTTGTGCGCCTTCTGCCTCTTCCACTTTTTCCATCTAATTTTCCCATAATTACAATTGATTCAAAGTCTCCCTTCCTTATAACATGACCGAAGAAATCTAATTGCCGTTTGTATATTGATGATCGTATGCTCGTTTTAAAGCCTGTCCGCTTCCATACTTTCGAATTAGATTGGTAATCATTCCATTTAATTTTTAAAATCCTTCTCCAGAACCATACTTCACATGCTTCCAAAGCTTTAAATAAACTTGCATTGATGTTCCAGCTTTCACATCCGTACAACAACACTGGTAACACACATGTTTGTAAAATTTTATTTTTTGTTTTTAAACTTATGTTGTTGTTACACAGCACTTGTTTGAGTTTGTTAAAATTAGCCTTCGATATTGATATTCTTCTTTTAATTTCGTTAACGTACTTCCCATTATCGGTTTATTAATGAGCCAAGATATTGGTGTTTTTCCACGGAATTGATAGGTTAATTATTTATTTTAATATTAATTTTAGGTTTAATTTTAATGTTTGAGACAACCATTGAAACTGTCTTTTTTACATTTAGCTCCATCCCTATTGAGTTGTTTAATTCACACACTTTGTCTAATAATGTTTGTAGCTTTTCTTCACTGTTCGCTATAAGTATGGTATCGTCTGCATATCTTATATTATTCATATTTTTGTCACCTATTTTGATACCGATAAAGATTTGATAAAGACTTCAGTTATTGGAGACAATATACAACCTTGCCTTACCCCTCTTTCTATTTTTATAGTTTCTGTGCAGCCATGATTTGTTATTACTGTTGCTGATTGTCCCCAATACATGTTGATTATTATTTGAAGGTCTTTACTATTTATATTTGATCTTTTCAATGTTTCAATGAGTTCCTTATGGTTAACCCGGTCAAAAGCTTTGGCGTAGTCAAGAAAGCATAAATATATCTTTTTGCACCTCCATTCCTCGTTCTAGTAGTCTTCCCAGTATAAATAAGGCATTTCGAGTTCCAACTCCCTTTTTGAATCCCATTTGTTCTGCACCGATACTAACTTCAAGTTTATTTTTTACACTTTCTGCAATAATTTTTGTAAATATTTTCATGCTATGGTTTATAAGACAAATAATTCTTAATTTTTCACATTCAATAGCTCGGTTCACTTCAGGTATTGAAATAAAACTTGATTTTAGGAAATCGTCAAGGATACAACCTGTTTCGTAAATAAGGTTGAAAAACTCAGTGTAAGTTTCTAGAATTTGGTCGTTATATATTTGGAACGTTTCCACCGTTATTTTGTCTGGGCCTGGGGCTGTATTCTTTTTTATAGAATCTATGGCGAACTTCACTTTTTCTTTTAGGATTGCAAAGCTTTCTTCCTTCATTTCCAACTTCGGTTTTTGACTTCTGTTTTTGTCTTGGTACAGATTTTCAACTTATTTTTCCGGTCTACTATATCCTTGGTGTCTGATAAAATATTTCCTTTATCGTCTTTTATGATTCCTTCAGATGATTGCTTTTTCTTACCGCATAACATATTAATGGCTGTATACTGGCCTTTAGGATCGTAGTTGATAAACTCACTTATTTCGTCACATATGTTATTAATCCACTTTTATTTTTCTATTTTACATTTTACATTTTCTTTTTATAATTTTGTTGATTTCTGCGTACTCTTGGACGTTGACATTTTTTGTGAGCCTTCTTTTTTCCATTAAGTATAGGATTTCCTCGGTTACCCAAATATTTTTCTTATGTTTAATTGTTCCAATTTTACTTTCTTCCGCAATACCTTTTGATGTTATAAATGCGTTTTAAATTGGGTTTTTGTTCTATGTTTACATTTTCATTTCGCTGTATTGTAAACGTATTACTCCAGGATTCTTCAAATTTCTTTCTTTCTGTTTGATTTAGACTTAACTTTGTATCATAGCTGGTTTTGTTTGTGTGGGTTATCTTTTTTAAAGATATTTTCAATTTGGCAATCACCGGATTATGATCGCTTCTACAGTCTGCTGTTGGATAGGCTCTTGAATCTTTTATAGTATTTCTGTAACGTTGGTTTACTGTAATGTAATCAATTTGGTTTTTGTAATTCTGGACTTGTCCATGTAAACCGTTTATGTGGTGGATGAGAGAACCAAGTGTTTGTAATTATCAGGTCCTTTTCTTGACACCAATTTAACCACCTAGTGCCTCGTTCATTCCTTAGGCCAAGTCCCTAGGGCCCGACTATTTTCCCTTCCCGTCTTTCTCCAACTTTTGTGTTCATATCTCCCATGACGATAACCATTTCTTGAGATTAAACTTGACTATATGCCATCTCTAGTTGTTCATAAAACATATCAGCATTTTCTTCTAAAACTCCTGCTGTAGGTGCATATACCATGATTAAAACCACGTTATGAGGTTTACACGAAAGTGTTATCATAGTTATTTCGTTCGAAATGTTCCAAAACCCTGTTACTTTATTGTAGACATTTTTCTTTAAAATAAATCCAACCCCGTAATCATGTGTTTCTCCTCCCGAGTATAAAACCCAATAATCATCTGTTTGAAATTTACCAACGCCGGTTAATCTTGTTTCGCACACACCAAGGATATCAACATTCAACCGTTTCATTTCTTTTGTAATATTAGATAGCTTTCCACTTTGATACATAGTTTTCACGTTCCAAGTTCCAATTTGAAGATTTGTCTTGTATTTGACTTTTTCTTTTGTTTGACTATTCCTATTTTTAAATTTTTGAAGAGAATGGTTTTCCTGAGCAGTATACGATGGTGGTTTGCTACTGCCATCCATCGGAAGTTCCATAATATAATCATTTCCTTTACGTTGCTTTTGCATCTTAAGTTTGTTTTATTGATATTTAAATTGCGCTGTTACTTTTTTTTGGTTTGCACATTGCACTTTTTTGTTTCGATATCACTCAATGATTGAGTGCGTGGCCTAAAGAAGTCTGCTTTAGCAGTGCTTGCTTTCAAAATATCTTCAGTTTTCCTCCGCTTCGGTGTCATCGTTACTATTTGGGCGCTTTTTACTGGCTATGTTAGGATTTATTTGCATATCCTGACTATTCCCTAATTTGCCTTCCAAATCAGTCATTAGTGTTTCCACTTGTTTCACATCATATGCTTTATTATTATGAAATCATTCCTACGAGTATTGGTCGAGTATTGGTATTCTTCCTTCCAATATTTATTAATAACACTTCCTTGATTAGTTTAATTGTATTTATCTCCAAGTCGAAGTAATTGGTTTCATCCTCAATCATACCATGTATAATAAAATTCCTCTTCTTTATTTCATTCTCAATTATTTTATTATTGAATCCTGATCCGCGAAGTGTTGTTTATAGTTTATTATATCATTACCCGAAAAATGGTGAAAGCAATTAGTGAAGCTACATGAATAAAGTGTTTGTAAAAATAAATTAGCAATTACTTAAAATCCAAAAATTTTAAAATCAATATAAATAACGATAGTTAATTTCTTTCGTGAAAGTGTTAGAAATTAGGCATTTATTTAATATTTAAATAAAAGTTATTCAAAATCTTATACTTCAATAACCTAAAAATAAAAATAACATTTAGGTATTAATTTAATCTTTGAGGATTTAAAATTTAAAAATTATTGTGCAAAGTTTGAAGTGTATTTATCCGAAAGTGTGGACTTGAAAGTGCTTAAAAAAAAAAATAATAAAATAAATTGGGTGAAGGAAAGTCATCTAATTTTTAAAAAAATCTTAAAACATAATTAAAAAAAATAAAAAATAGTGGGTCATTCAAATAATTGAAGTTGATTATACAAAACTATATTGTTTGTAAGTACCAGTGTGGTTGTGTGGTTAAGTGATCGGACTTGAAAATAATACACAGTGACCATTGAAGGTTCTAATCCATCTGAAGTAAAAAAATTTTTTGTTTCAAGTTATTCTTTTTAAATTATTTTTGAAAGAGCAGCGGATCATAAAATATTGTTATTATATACATAAAAACAAAAACAAAAAATTAACAATGAATTTAGAATTGATATTAGAAGCAATACAAAAATCAGAATCGAATGTTAGACAAGATTTAAACAATATTAACATTAATATCTGCAATCAAATTCAACAAATTAATGAAACCCAAGCCTTGTTTGCAAAACAACAAACTGAATTAAGCAAAAAATGGGAAACTTATGACGAAGAACGTCGAAGGAAAAATATTGTAATGTATGGAATTATGGAATCTGAAACAAACTACTTCGAATTAGATGCGTTGATAAAAAAAGTATTAAAAGAAAATTTGGACATAGAATGTAATCGGCTTGATATAGATTTTGTCAAAAGATTAGGCGAAAAATCCGTGGGAAAATGTAGACCTGTATTGGTTGGATTGACAACTTGGGGCATGAAGCTAACAATATTACAAAGAAAAAAATACCTCAATGGAACCGATATCTTTATAACAGAAGACATGTCACAAAAAACATTACAAAGACGTAGAGAATTAAGGCCAATTTTAGAAAAATTCCGAAACGAGGGCAAAAAAGCCATTTTCAAAAAAGATGATTTGTGGATAGATGGGATTAAATGGAATGAAAACAATTTTAAATATCAAGAAAATGATAAAATCAAATCACATATCATAAATGATAAAAAGAGGCCTAATGAAAATAGCCCCGAAAAAAGTTTTACAGTAAAAACAATTGCACGAGAGTCCAAAAAAAAACCACAAACCGGATCTCTTTCACAAACATCTATTTCGAACTTCGCAAGAATACGATCTAATTCCATGGGCTCTTCAACAGCAAATAATCTAAGTAATGAAAAAGAAAATGAAAAATCAAATAAACTACAAAAAGATACATAGCCACCATCCGAGGTTCCCGGTATTGAAAATAAGACGAAAAGAATTTGTCAAACGGATAAGCACATGGACTGGATAACAAAAAATAGATATAAACAATTTAACAATCTCTCAAGACGACTGGTAACCGTGAGAGATCATAACCAAATACCTCCTCCCAATATAAAGGTAAAGCAAAATGCTGAAAACACACGAAGAGTAGAACCAAAAACATATATATGCACACTTAACGTACGTACTTTAAAAACGGAAGATAGAATGATCGAGCTGGAAAACGCGTTAAATAAATTAAAATGGGATGTATTAGGTATATCAGAAATAAGAAGAAATTTTACAAAAATAGAAGAAACTGAAAATGGTAACCTATTTCTACACTCATCTGCGATAAATGGGCAATATGGTGTTGGTTTCCTGGTAAATAAGAAATGTAAAAATGACATTGAAGAATTTATACCAATTAATGAAAGAATAGTTACGCTAAAAATAAGAATTAACAAAATGGTAATATTAATTATTCAAGTACATGCCCCAACAGCTGTATCTCCAAACGAAGAAATAGAAGAATTTTATAACAAATTGGAAGAAACTATTAAAATATATAAGAAAAGAATATATTATTTTATAATCATGGGAGATTTTAATAGCAGAGTGGGGAGAGCTAATCCAGGAGAAGAACACTTGATAGGGAAATATCATTTTGGCGAAAGAAATGATCGTGGTGAATATTTATTAAACTTCGCGTCTAGTCATAATTTAAAAATTGGCAATACCTTCTACCAAAGTAGGCAGAATAAAAAATGGACTTGGTTATCTCCAAATAAAGACAAGTTTGAGTTAGACTACATTTTGATAAAAGATCTAAAAATTATAAATAACATTGAAGTGTTGAATCGTGTTGAATTTGACACTGATCATAGAATGTTGAGAGCATCTTTGGTGATGAATTCTAAACATACCAGAAAAGAAATGCATAAACAGAAACAAAGTTTGTTTGTAAATAATATAAATAAAGATGAGTATACCGCAGAGATAAGAAAAAATCTGGATATACCAACGGATGAAAAACATATTCCTACAAACCAATATTATGATCTGATAAAAAACGGCATTATCAACAGTGCTAAAGAATCAAACAAATGTATGAAAAAAAACATCAAAACAAATAAGTTAACGGAAAAAACTCTCCATATCATTGCCAAACGAGAAGAAATGAAAAATATTAATCCGAGAACATCCGAGCTAGAAAAGGAATATCGCGAAACCAAAAAGCTTGCTAAAAAGGCTATACGTAAAGACATTAAGGCCTATCGTGAAAAAATTATTAACGATATTCTAGAAAAGTACAATTCTTCAACTAAAAAAGTTAATAAAGAACTCAACTATAAACGCTCGTGGATAAAATCGCTTAAAGATTCCAATGACCAAGAACAATTCAATCGCACAGAAATAAATCTTATAGCCACAGAATTCTATAAAAATCTATACAGCCATGAAAGGGAGTCAGAAATACTAGAAACAAAGTTTGATCTTAATATTACTGATGAAGAAATACCCCCAATTTTAAATGATGAGATAGAATTTGTATTGGAAAATTTAAAATTAGAAAGAGCAGCAGGGCCAGATGGAATTACAAATGAACATTTAAAGTTTGCCAAAGATGTGTTATGTGAGCCGCTGAAAATTCTATTTAATAAAATATTAATAACTGGTAAAATTCCTGAAGAATGGCGGTTGACAAAAATTACACTAATTCATAAAAAAGATGAAAAAAATAATATTTGTAATTATAGGCCAATTAGCCTCGCATCAGCTGTTTACAGAGTCTTTAGCAAGGCTATACAAATACGAATTTCTCCAATACTAAATGAATACCAATCTCCAAACCAAGTTGGATTCAGAAAAAATTTTTCAACATTGGACAACATCTTAACTATAAATCAAATTATTGAAAAAACAACAGAGTACCAAAGAACAATATATATGGCCTTTATAGACTTCAATAAAGCATTTGACTCTGTATTTCATAAATATATGATATATGCGTTATATAACAGCGGATTACACTTCAAATATATAAATCTGATCAAAGAAATGTACACCAATAATAAGATGTATGTAGAAACAGAAATATCAGGACCAACTTTTGAGCAAAATAGAGGTGTGAGACAGGGTGATCCCCTGTCCGCTGATATTTTCAACTGCATCCTAGAAACTATATTCAGACATATGGAATGGGACAGTTATGGCTTAAATATAAATGGAGAGTATCTATCCAATCTCAGGTTTGCAGATGATGTAGTAATCTTTGCTGAATCAGCTGAAAAGCTGGAGACTATGTTAATGGAACTAGCTACAGAGATTAAAAAAGCGGGGCTATCCATCAATTATAATAAAACTGCAATCATTACCAACGGTACACACAGAAAAATATCAATTGAAGGGTATGAATTGAAATACACCGAAGATTACATTTACTTAGGACAGCTAGTTAGTTTCGTCAACAAGGAAACAAAAGAGGTGCAAAGAAGATGTATTACAGCTTGGAAGAAATTCTGGTCCTTAAAAGAAATTTTAAAAGGAAACTTTCATTGGACAATTAAGCAGAAAGTCATGGATACATGCATCTTACCGGTAATGCTCTACGGATGTCAAACTTGGTCTAGGAAAGACACAACAAACACAGCAATAGGAGTGTGTCAAAGAAAAATGGAAAGAGCAATACTAAATATACGACTACGCGATAAAATAACAAACAACAGTATCCGTCGTAAAACAGATCTTAAAGATGCGGTCTTCATGGCAAAAAAACTCAAGTGGTCTTGGGCCGGTCACATTCTAAGAACGCAAGATGACCGATGGACTAAAAAACTAATATATTGGACACCTAATTACTGCAAAAGAAGGCAAGGAAGGCAGAATATAAGATGGATGGACGAATTTAAACGCTATGCTGGTAACGAGTGGACCAGATTTGCAAGGGACAGACATGCGTGGAAAAATGCCATAAAAATCTTGCCAGCAATCTAAAAACATAAAAAATTTAAAATTACTTTTCCTTAAAAATGGAGGAGAGGCCCATACCCACTTAGTGGGTCCAGTGGCTAATTATTATTATTATTATTATATCATTACCCAAAAAATCGATCTTGTTACTCAGATTATCGTTTATACATTTCATTTCATTTTGAAGTTCTTTGATCGCATCTAATATTTCATAGTTCATTTTGAAAAGTTTTAATACAAGTAGTTTTATTTTTATTTTTTTACCTTATGCTGTATGCAAGAACTTTTACACTTTGTATTACTGATAGTATTAAGATTGAAACATTAACAATTTACAAAGCGAACTAACAACAGATCACTTTTATTTATTATTCCTATTATACTTTTGCTTAGATGCAACTTTTGGATATCAAACCTCCTCGTTAAATTTAATTTTCATTTTTTTAACTGTAGCTGTATATTTTGTTAGTTCAAACACATTTTAATTATTTATAAGCCAGTCTCTAATTTGATAGTTAAAAATTTGTTTATAGATGCAAAATATATAAATTTTTATAAATTTATGTATATTACCCGACCGGGATTTGATCCTATGATTCCACTACTTACAAACTAAGGCACCGCGCCTTATTCAACTGAGCTACCACTTCTTCTAAAAACTATTCAAAATTATATTAAATTAAAATGGAATAGGTATCACAAAAAAAACCAGAGTATAAGCACTAATAATTAATAAATAAAAAGTTTTTTTTTTTTTTTTTTAATGATATTGAAATTTGTTTGTATATTAAACTATGAAATTATCACTCTTTCCTGAATAGCAAAACACATATGAATAAATAACATAGGAAATAATAAAAGTCACAGCAACCAATTTTGTATTTGTAACAAAACTTAAATTTTTTTAAAAAACCTCACAAAACAAATAATTATCACAATCTCACAATAAAATAATTATGGGAGCTTTATATTATTCAATTATATAGTTATTATTAGATATTTATCATAGATTTCGTTAAATATATTTTTTTATTTTACAAAAACTAATGAGCTCACTTGACAACCGTGCACCGTTCTATCGTTACTTCACCGCGAAAAATATAAATATTTATTGTTATAAATTAACGAAGGAAACTTAAAATATTATGAAAAAACTTTGTTCGAAATACTCAACTAAGTTTTATAAACTTAAAATGCAAATATATTATGTCTTATATTAGAAAATATTAATATTAATAACAAATATTTCATTTCAATAAAACATTCAATCATCAAAGTTTATTATTATTTTCAATACCAATACCCACATTTTCATCATAAATTTCTCGGCAGTTTAAAATTGCAAGCGGTCTATAATACCAAAACACAATGATGCTTACAACACCCATAGAGTACTTAAAAAAACTACCCTACCTAGTTTACCTGCTCTATAGGCTGAGGAACTACGCATCTCGATTGTTTCAAGAGTTTAATACGCCAATATACAGTCAAACATAAGATATGGCATACTGTTTTGGTGTAGTAGTCCATCTACACTGAAAAAAAATCTGAATACCAACCGATATGAGGTTGTGTCAACCTCATCGCGAGATCAAACATGGTGAATGGTGCCACGAATATGCTACAACTACTGTACGGGTTTGAGTGGTAAGTTGAATGAAGAAACGCAAGAGTTATTTGTATGAAAGCAACATGCTGTCTAAAAAATTTCAAATATTGTTGTTTTGAATTGCAACATAATTTTAAAAAATCTTTTTGATTGGATCTACCACTTATAAATATTATAAAAAAATAGTGATGTGATAGTTACAACTAAATGAGCATGTAAAAAATAAAATGTTAATAATTTTAAGTTAATACACAGTTTTTGAAAGGGAATTCAAGTGTTGCTTACGTTTCATAGTAAATGTAATGGTTCTATAGGTATAAGTTTCCTACAATTCGATCCACAAAACTAGACGATGGGTTGTTATGATCCCAAGAATGGACTAGCGTACCGCAGCCTGACTTTAAAGTGCCAGCTTTTGAGTAACTGCCATAAATTGCCGTGAACGACAAGAAAAACAAATTTGGAATTGTACCGATGTCAAATTAAGACGGTAGGTTATTACATTTATATTGAAATAGTAGAATTAAATTACGCCTTGGGTATGGATTAAAAGTTCGGGTAGTGAAACTTGAGGGGTTTTTCTTTTTACATAAAAATAAGTATTTTTTGAAATTTTTTACTTTCCCGAAGTGGTGCAACATGTCTTACTAACAAAATGGCGTTAAAATGGAATTATTTCAGAAATTTTATCATTTTTATTTTATATTCGCAAGAGGAGACATCGGTGCATATCCAAATTCGAGATCAGCGATCCCAAAAACTCCTTTATACGTCATAAAAATTCTGAATTTGCAAAAAATATGAAAGCGGGTGGAGGAGGGGAGTAGATGTTGTAAAAAGGGCTATATTAATAAAAACATCTAAAGTTTTGGGTTGCTTTAGCATTTTAAACTATTTTGACCTCTTTTTAAAATCTTTTAAAATACATTTATTGCATACAAGCGAGGGGTTAAACTTAAAAACTTTGCTTTAAACCATATAGACTTCTTTAAAAAATAATTTTCTGAAGCCAAAGCAAAAAACACCCCCCAAAGCCAGTCCATACACCCCTCAAACAATTATTTTCAGAAAGTGTTAAATTATCCGTTTTTCGCAAAAATATGGATCAAGGAGTAATTTTACGGGTATGCAACTTATTATAAAATCAAAAGATAAAAAAAATGGTACAATTTTAAAAAATTTAACCCCGTTGGACAAAATGGCATAAAATGGCACCCATTTTAAACAAGTCATCGGAAATTTTGGCCGAACTATTTAACGGATTTCGCTAAAATTTTAACCGAAAGTTGTAAGTAATAACACCATGGTATTACTTTCATTAAAATCATTCAAATATTTTTCAAGTTACAGTCAAATGAACTGTTTTACCATATGTATATATAATATATATATATATATATATATATATATATATATATATATATATATATATATATATATATATATATATATATATATATATATATATAACTGGGAGGGGAAAGGACTCACCCCCCTCCCCCAAATATGAGGAGTAGTTCTTAACATTGACTACAAACCTACACAATTTGGATATGCACCGATGTCTCCTCTTGCGAATATAAAATAAAAATGAAAAAAATTCCATTTTTGACGCCATTTTGTTGGTTAGACATGTTGCACGACTCCGGGAAAATAAAAAATTTCAAAAAATTCTTATTTTTATGTGAAAAGAAAAATCCCAAAGTTGCCCAAACTTATAATCCATACAACAGCCTTTTTTTGCTTAGTTTTATTCCAGCAAAGCATATGTAAAACGGAATAGATGTTATCTTTTATTGATTGTGTTGCCTCAGGATCGTACGCGTTCGAGATACGACTTGAAATATGTCCAAATGGAAATTTGCCATGTGATTCCGCTAGATGTTCAATTGAACCAATATTGGACACTGATGGAGGTATGTTGTAGACCATAATGTTTACCGTTCCAGATGACGATCAAGAAGAGATTCGGTTGGTTGATGTTAATGGACGCACGAAATTTTGTTGAAATTTTAGATGTTGTCTCGGGCTCACTTCCAGTAATGTTCCTGCCAAGACGGCCATGTCAAACCGAAGATGTTGTTTGAGTGTTGTTGAGATGAGTACTGGATCCATACTGTTATTAGCTAGTTTACTTGAGGTGTTACTAAAGTTCATGTTGTTACCAGACTGATTTTATATCGTGACTATAGCAATGGCCAAACTTTCTAGCGGCAACAAGTTGGACGTAGATTTTGATACATGGACCTTCCTGAACATTTAAAAAAAATTGTTCCGATAAGTTGACGTACATAAAAATTCTTCATTTTACTTTCTTTGTTTTTTTCGTCTAAAATGATTCGTCTACTGCCCCCTCTGCGAATCGCAGAGAGACTAATTATTCCCCATACAACTATCATAGACGGTGAATTTAAACTATATAACTAGATGCTAGTGCTCATAAATGTGTTATGGGCTCTTGAAATATTATATAAATTTAGGCTATGTTAAAACAATGTGAAATATTATTATTATGTCACTCACTTTATAGTATAGGAGCTCGCAACGTTTTCGAGAGAGAATTTTATTATTGCTGATTTTATGATATGTTGTTCCCCTTGCTCTTTCTGTTAGAGCTTGGGCCATCTGGCTGCCCGAAGTGGTTGCGTTTAGTACTGCGCATCCTAAAAGTTATGAAAAATAAATGACATCTCACCAAAAAAGATTATTTCAGGGCAAAAGAGGCCTCCAGGGCTTCCAAAATAGGGGGAATAAGTATTAATGATTATAAAACAAATATAAAATTTTCAAAATACAATTTAACAAAAATTGATGCAATAATTCTATACTATTTTTTAATTTTTCAAATTTATATACAAATTAACAAAAGTGAGTAACATTTTATTAACAGCATGTATTAAATTTACTGCAGAAGTATGTCTTTTTAGTTTTATTTGGCTAAAACAGGATGCAGATTTGTTACTTTACTAAGCAATATTATGTTTTATTAGATATTGTATTACTGGTACAAAGACTACAGGTTTCTTAATTTCAAAAAAACAAGACGCACTTCAAATGACTACCTTTCATAAAAACGATTTAATAACATTTTTTACTCACCTTTGCATAGTCTTGAAACACCCCAGATCATTGCTCGTCTTCTCTTTAAATTGTTAAATTTATTGTAGATTTTCTTATGTTGAATCGCCCTTTATTGATCCGAAGAGACTTTGAATCAGATTTTAAAAGTGTTATCAAATTAGCTGGAGAATGTCAACAATTATTTTTCAATAAACAAATAATTAAAAAGTGGAATTAAGCAAATAAAAATTGTGTTTTTATTATTAATAATGTAATAATTATTGTATCAAGTTATATTAAGAATTCATTTCGAAATGAGATTCGCACCCATTTTTTATTAAGAAAATATATTTTAAGAAATATTGCAAAGGGCAACACCGTGGCATAGAAATTGAGACAAGTTTCCCAAGTAATTTTTTATGAATACTGCGTATATTGTGGGTCCTCAATTATACACATTATATTTAATCTTATAATTTTTTCGAAACAATCAACAGACAGTGAGATATAACGCGATCTCATCTGAAAACTTGAACAAACACAGCTAATAAATTTAATTCTAAACACTATTATTTGTGTTTTCAAAAAAATCAAGAGTGAGATTTATAAACGATGTTTCGATACAAAATTAATTAGCTAGCCTCTCTTATCCCCTTGATCGCAAAGTTACACTTGGAAAAAATTCTTAAAAGTGCAAAATCGCTTTTTAGAATAGTAAAAAATTTGGTTAACATTAGCTATAAACAAATATACTAACTTCGCGAGTCGGTAATAATAATTTTTTTCCGAAATGTATGTGAAAATGGATATTATTATAAATTGGGAATTGGAATATGATCAATGCAAGAATTGAATAATTTTGTTTTGTTTTAAGTACCTATGTATTAATAAATAAAATAAATTCAATTTTATGCATCTTGCATTTGTAAGAAAATGAAATAAGTAAATATTTAAGTTTAAAAAAGAAATAGCACTCCCAAATTCAAATTTTCATGGAAATGCTGATAGATTCATTTGTTCACATTTGTCTACCCAAAACTTTCATTTCCCCCCCTTCTAATTAAAAGTTATAGCACACTTAAAAAATTTTTATCACCACCCCTTCCGATTCAAATTTTCATAAAATATAGATGTCCTTTGTTTGAAAATTATTTGTCACCAAAATTTTTATTTGTCCACCGTTCAATTTTAAGTTATGAGGAAACTATAATGTAGTTCGCACCCTCAAATGCGAATTTTCAAGTGCAAATGCCTTTTGTTAGGCAACGGTTGGTCCACGTTTTTCCATCCAAGATTTTTTCGTCTACCCTCCAATTTTAAATTTTGAGAGAAGTAAAACTGGACATCCCCCCCCCCCCCCCAAATACGAATTTTTAACAAAATGCAAATCCAATTCGCATTGTCCGTCCAAAAGTTTTGTTTGCCTACCTGTCATAAATTTATTTTGACTGAATTTAATAATTTTACTCTAGCATTCCCAAATGTAAATTTTGCTACCTAACAAATGCATTAAATCTTAAAAAATTACTCCATAATTTATAAAAATGTGAAGGTAAGCTTTGTTAGAATCATTGGCAGGATAGCTCTAGCTCTATTCAAAAACAAACAATAAATATGTTTATTTATTTTAGTGGATGATTATTATTTATTTATATTGGTACATTTGATATTCTATACAGTGTGGATTTTATACTATTTACCATAGTCGTATATTAATAGATGATGTGTAAGCAATCATAACATTTAATATTTGCCAAGCAGTATGCTACTCCCAGCTAAATAAAATGATATGAACTGCGAATCATAACGAACTTATTCTCGTTAGTCAGCACGCACATTGAATTTAGAATTTAAAATAAATGTTATGATTGCTTACACATCATCTATTAGTTGTTTGAAGACTTGGTCCGATCAAAATAATGTTTTAACGTGAATTTATTCAAAGGCAAAACACACCAAAAATTACCTTAATTATCGCTATCTATACATAAAATATTATTTGATGTCTTCAGCCATTTATATATATATATATATATATATATTTTTTTTTTTTTTTTATTTATATTCTAATAAAAAATATCTTGAAACAAATTGATTTTATAAAAAAATTTTCAAACGAAAGTTGTAGGATAATTTTTTTCCTAAAAAAAATATAGAGTGAACAATTTCGATATCTTTACCCGTTTTCAAAACGATCAATTTCACATATATTTTTCGTAAATTATTCAATCATTAAGAGAAATGTATATAAAATTGATCGTTTTGAAAACGGCTGAAGATATCGAAATTGTTTACTCTACATTTTTTTTAGGAAAACAATTTTCCAACAACTTTCGTTTGGAAATTTTATTATAAAATCAATTAGTTTCAAGATATTGTTGATTAGAATATAAATATACATATTTGGCCGCTTTTCTTGATTTTCGGGAAAATGGCTGAAGATTTTGATTCGACATTTTTTCTAAACAAAAAAATTTCCGACAATTTTTGTTTGAAACTATTGTAGATTATTTCGAGATATTGACCAAAAATCGTTTTTTTACGTATACAAAGCGTTAATTAACGCAAGCCTAGTACTTCTGAGATTGTTCGTTAGAAGGGTCTTAAACTAAATGCCAAAAACTTTATTTTAGTTTTTTTTGTTTTGCCTTGAATAAATTCATAAAATCGCTTATTTTCAGTTACTTTGAACATCCAAGTCTTTTCTTGTGTTATAAATCAGAATGTAAAAAAAACTCTTCTTACTACATATTTGATTATGGAAAACAGTACCAAATTCACACTGTATATAAATTTATTAAAACAAAAAAGCTACTCAATCTTTTCTTATTTTTAATGAATTTATATATACAATATCGAATGTAAAAATATTAATAAATAATAAGAATTGGAAGAACATACGTGGAGAAACCGTTGCTAAACGAATGGCATTTGCATTTTGTAAAAATTCGCATTTGGGTGCAGAACTAAATTATAATTTTCTCGTTACTTAAAATTGATGGGTGGGCAAATAACAATTTTGGCTGGAAAAACGTTGAAAAATAATTTTTAAAATGGGGATGCTGATAAAAATCTTTTAATAGTGCCATAACTTTCAATTAAAGGGTTGAAAGATGAAAATGTTGGGTGGACAGAATGCAATCACCATTTTATGAAAATTCGCATTTGGGGATGCTAAGTCAATAAAGGGGATGCTAAGTCAATAAATTTCATTGACAACATTTTCAGGCATGAAATATTATAGTAAAACTAAAATTTTTATTTCCCAAAAAACACAAACAAAATTCAATTTTAATTTAGAACATTTTATAATTTAGAATTTTAAATGATCAAATTTGAATTTTATTTAGAATTTCATCTCCCCAGAACATTTTTTGAAATATTGTATGGAATCGATAGACTTTGTGATTGAAATTCAGTTTTACTGGTTGATTGAGAGATTTAATACGAGGATTCCAATCCGAAATAGTATCTGGAATTTTTGACCTAATTTTAAAAACCATCCTTAAATGTCATCATTAACATTGTAAATAAAATTTTTTTTAGTTCTTATCTAGTATCTTTTAGCAAATTACATTAATTTAAATAGGTATCTTAAGAGCTACACGGGGAGGCCATGCCTACCTGTAATAGAGTCAAGTTTGCACAGGACTACGGGGCTTCAGGCTTTAAGTTAATCATGTGATTCAAGTTTAAACAATGGAAATGTGTCCATCGCCTACATATAACCACGCGTAAAAGCCAAAAAGCTCGCAGATTCGTGCTTACTCGACCACCACAAGATAAGCAAGAGTTAAACTTGTCTAAAATGTCTATTAGAATTATCTTCTATTGGAAAAATAATTGATAATGGTAATATAAATCACTACCAAAAAAGTTTTATTTTCAATGGTAAAGATCTGACCGGGTTAAGGAACAGCTTCAGTAAACTCAATGTCATTTTTTCATCTAAAAGATTTTTTATTAGCATTTCAATAGGTCAAAATCTATATAGAAAAATGACAATAGTAATTATAAACAAATAAACGATACTTACATGAAATGATTATAAAATATTATTGAATTAAAAAATATAATTACCAATTAATTTTAAAAATTATATCACCAGTTTTAAATGTAACGTTACTAACAAACTAATTTATTACCGTTTATCTGTCCTTTGTATTTCCCGGCATCACAATCCATTCTCCAGTTTTTTTTCGTTCCATTGCGATGTTAAATTTAATTACTTCTAAATTTTTAAAACTTGTTGCTTCTTAATTATAAACAAGATTTTCTCACATTTTATATTAAAATATGAAAACATTTATTTACAGAGCAGTATTTGAGCGTTACGATGCTTAAAGATCAACTTAAAAAATATGAATGTAAAATAATAATTTAAAAAAAAATAACAACAACTTACCACTTCGTTTATTACTAAGATGACCATACAATCGACTTAAATCAATTGCCATGACGGCCTGTTGAAATGCTGTACAAATTGTACTAACTGCAATAACAGCAACTATAAAATGGGATAATGAATACACCATTTTGTTATTTAAATATATTATATATGAATATTATAATTTTTGTAAGTTGGATATAAAAAATATGATGTTTCAAGTATATATTTTAAAACTATACTTTTAATTTTAAGAGACAAAATTAAAATATTTGTATAATGTGTCAAAAAACTTGATGCGAACAAAGATGTGTGATATTATTAGTCGAGTTGTTCGCGGAATAGATGCAGCTAGGAAAATGAATGAAAAGTGGGAGTGACACACGAAGCGTGTTACAAATTCGAACAGGTGTCGTATGAATAAAATCGATTAAATATTTCACATATTACACACATGTGTGTTATTATCTACTGGCATTTACATCGAAATTGACAGCATTATGTGTGTCATAAATACACTATTTGGTGCTAATATTAATTTTTTTCATCATTTTTTTTTTTGTTTTTTTTTTTTATCTTGCCTTTAAACCAAATAATAGTCATCACAAGATGTCGTTTATGTTGTATATATCACTATATTTTATACGCATACGTTTAGGTTATAATAATTGTGCGCATGTGCAAATTTACATGTCTCTCTTTTGTTCTCATAGTTCCCATAGATGTACCTATACCACCTACTAAACATGCTTTTTTAGTATTATTAATTTGTTTATTTTACCCGGGCAACTCGAAATGTCAATCAAGATCTAATTCGGTGTATGTCAATATTATGACTTGCAATGACTGAAGCTATTGGGTATGAAATAATGCGTCATTCAATTAAAATCCTTTAAATGATTCCATAAGAGCTTTTATTTTCATTTTGCAAGTTTTTCCCTTTTTTCTAAGCATATAGATTTCAAGAAGCACATCCCCAACAAAATTTTTTTTTTCACAAAATTATTTTTTTTAAAGTCATAAGATCAAAGTATATCTTATCTATATCAACATATAGATTTATAAAAACATCCAAATAAAAACTTTTTTTAAATTTTGGACCTGCTTTTTTGAAAAATCTACGCAAAGAGCATGATTGTAATCTGGATACTTTGAAACGATATATCCATATATTTTTGGTCGAAGATCTAAAAAAGATGGATTGTCATCAAATTGAAATCTACATGCATTTAATTTTGAACCAAAAAATATTTTCGAATCTTCATCTCACCTTGGATTAGGTTGGTTTGAAATGAGAATAGAAAGAAAACTATTCGAAGCTAATTCTAATAAAACTTTGGATAAAACTATGGGGAAATTCTTTAAATTTACCAGATGTTCTACCTGCCATTCTCCAAAAATCATGGAATAGGTGGGATGCTACGAAAATTTCAGGGCCAAGTCAGGTACAGACGATAAGAAAAATTCAAGATTATTCGATTACAATTGTTTCTATCCTGTCATTGTTTGCAAATGGAAATAAAAGTTAAAATTTTAATTTTTGATGAATAATAATAATATTTATTATTTAAAACACAGTTTTTTTACATTTTCCACTTGCTCAAGATAATTTCTTCCTTTTTAAGACAAACACTGAAACTGATATTTTGTATACATGGTTGAACTCGCCCTCTCATCCTCAACGACAATAGCTGTTTCGTTTCGTCTAAGTCCTCGATGACTCGTGAACCTACCGGTTTCTTAAAGGAGCTCTACTTGAATTATGTTTATTCCATTGCAGTCGTTCTGCTAGAAGAAGAATGAGCATATTATTCGCCTCGTCACGATAAATCCCTTTTGACTCTGTAATGACCGGTTAATAAACTGACCAGAAGCCTTTTATCTTTCCGGTTTTGAACAGGCCTTGTATTGTACTATCACCTTTTTAGCTTGCCTGTTGCCTTCTACTTGCAGACTCTACCAGTCATTCAGACATAGTTCGTCAATAGTTTCGTTGCCCTCCATTTCAGTATTCCGTTGTCTATAGGAAAGTAACTATTTTGTTCTGATCAAGTTCTCAAAAGAGCATATTGGAGAATCAGGGGCCTTATTCCTCGTAGGTATGTGCGCCACTCTGTCTGTTTGTATTTACAGTTCAAAATTTCTATTTGAAGATTTAACTTCTGAGAGATCTAAAAATCACACGAAATCAATAAAAAAAAACAGGAATATAATGGAACCGTGGTAAAAATAATTTATTTTCTCATGCTATTATGATTTCAAATTCAAAAAAGTAAAATACTACTTATAAGTTATATAAATACTACTTATAATGAACATGCTTATATTACATTAAATACAATTGATCCAAATATTTTATTTTATGCAATAAAATCTTGTACATTTTACTTGATTTCTTTCTCTAGATACCTATAATTATCGAGAATATCTATGCGTCCAATAAGAACACAGACAATTAATCGAAAAATAACCCGTTTCAAAGTTGATGAACAATTCCTAATACTTATCAATTTGACTTTTTCAAATAAGGACATATTTTAGCCCCAAATTTTAAAAAAAGTACTTACACTGGGTTGGGTATTTACGCATCAGCATTCACTCTACAAGTCGGTTTAGAGGTCAAGTTGATAAAATAACTTTTTTCAAAGAAGAGATTGTGTAGATAATTAATACAAATGTTGAAGTTTAGCCTAAATTTGAAAAAGTGCGATGATAAAACCTTTAAGAAGTTATAGTGTTTTGGTCTCTTAATACCTCAAGACTGGAGGTAATGGTTATGTCATGTCATAGATACGTATGTCAACGTCAAATATTATATTATATTACATTTTTTGGATTCCATGTCTCTATTGTGAAAAAATCGTTCGGTACTTATTATGATTATTATTAATTTTATTTGTTCTTTTACATAAAAATACATTTCATATAGAATAAGTCACAATCAATCTTAAGTATAATGTATACATTTTAAGCAAGGTAAAGCTAAATAATTATTATAGACAGTTGATTCAGCAGCAGAGGATCCAGGATTAAAAATTTTTGTCAAGTACAAATAAATAAATAAACAAATTAGAAAAAAATAAATAAATAAATAGAAATGAATCATAATAAATATCATATCCAAGAAGTACATATATACAGTCTGAAAGTGTCAATAATAAAAAATCAAATCGTGCCCGAGCTAGATGTGTCAATATAATATAATAAATTTGTTGCTTTTAGTTGCTAATTATTTGGCAAAAGCGATTTGGTTGCTTGAACCGATAGAGAAAATACGGCAACATATCTAGCTAAACGTTAAGTTAGCGTGTAAAAAATATAGGTGTGATACATTGCGAAAAGGGTAATAGTACATATTACATCCTGGAAACGTACAAAATTAGTTGACCGTAAACGTGATAATATCTGTCCACATTGATTTCAAATTATACGATTAAGGAGGAAAAATATTATTTGGCAAGGTGGTTTTTTAAAGATGTTATAAAATTACGAGAGTTTTTGTTTATATTATCAATTATTTCTAAATTATTGCAATATTTATTACACAACTCAATCCCTTTGCACCTAGGACCATCTCTTTTCAATTTTGCAAAAGGGAGTTTCTACTTGTATGCATTTCGAGTAACATGGCCTGTATTTTTATTTTCATTCTCTTTAACGGATACTTTATTATGATATTGAAATTTCACAATTTCAAAAATATAATGCATACAGTGTTTTAGTATTATTGATATTTTAAAAGTATTTCTATTTTTAAGTGCCAGAATGAATTGAATATAACTTAAAAGCTGCATAAGTATGGATTTTTTTTAAATTAAAAGCGGAAAAACGCCGAAAAATGAAAATTTAGCGTTGACTTTGAGGTTGGATATGTTAGTCTTAGATAATTTTTACCTTTTAATAAAATTTTGTTTGTAGAACAAAGTCAGTGTTTTTACGGAAAAAATTAAAAAGGTAATGTTTATGTTGATACTATTCCGAATAGAAGTAAAATACGAACCTCAATTTCAATGAAAATTTTCATTTTTCGGAGTTTTTTCGTTTATAATTATAAAAAGCTTTTAATAAAATTTATATTTTATTTTTATATGCCAGAATGAAGTAAATATAACTTAAAATTTACGTAAGTATGGATTTTTTTAAGTAAAAGTGGAAAAACGCCGAAAAATTACAATTTAACATTGGCTTTGAGATTAGATGTGTTAGTCTTAGATAATTTTTAATAAAATTTTTTTATGTAACCAACTTTGTGTTTTTATGGAAAAAATTAACAGAGATTCATTAATGTATTTATACGTTTTCTTCATTAAGAGCGGCTTTTCCCATCCGGAACATTTCATCCAATTTGCCGAACCCATCACCCTGCTCTTAAAATTTTATTCCTAATAGTAAACAATCCTTCACATCGAATTTCATTCAGTTAATTTCAGCTAAAGGAGACTGCTGGATATTGGAAGGGGCTTCTAAAAACGCGAAAAACTGAAACATATTCCATATATTAGCCTTGTGGACAAAAATTCACTCAATAACTTGTAATTATACAGACTATATATAAGTTTGTGAGGTTAATCCGGATACATTTCAGGTCTAAAAAGGTAAGATTGAATACCTTATCTTATCTCTCTTTATTTGCGTCCGATATTAATTTGATTATTCTTAAGTCTTATTCCAGTTAAATCTCTCTCGACACATCTTACGGTGTTCAAAAATAATCTGACGAAAAGAAAGGGAAAGTTTTTCAGGTTAGGTAGTATGGAAAACGCTATGCTTAGTGCTGTAATATATACAAAAATAGGTACATGTTTCTTGAGTAAGCATTCAGATAATACAGGTTTTGGAATTTGAAAATTGTTGAAATATATTATTCATTACATTTTATTTGAAGTTTGGTTTTAGTTCTACATTATTTAGTCATTCATTTTCGTTTATATGTAAAAGACTTCAGATATCTCGTTTTCCACCCCAGCTAAAAAATCTCGTTTTATCTGCTGCCTTTCGTACTTTTGAAGTACCATCACGTTTTTTGCTTAAGTTGCTTTTCATATTCATTAGAAACTCTTCATTTGCAAATAAACTGAAATAAAAATTCGAAATTTATTAATAAGAGATCTATGTTTTAAATAAAATGTGTCATTTGAATCAACGATTTTTTAAGAATTACAAGCTGTATTGAAGTCTTTGTACATGTTTATAAATTATTCTAAAATAGATTGTATATAACTATATTTAAAAAATAAATGGTTAGATAGACGAGACAGTGACAAGGCAAAGGGAACAAGTCAAAAATTTGCAGACTACTGGGTGGCCAAAATGCCTGTTTTTTATAGGTAATTAAATGAATGTTTGCAAAGGTCCGTAAAACCGGCCGTGTAAAATCAGCGAAAATTGAAAAAAAATCTACAAAATTTGTTGCTAATTAGTTACCTACGACAGAGCTCTACATTATGTTAGCGTGAAAAAATCAATAAGAATGTGATACATTGCGTAAATGCAATCAATTTGTTTTTAACTTGTTGATTTAAAAAAAATTGGAAAAATTGAGTTTTTCCAATTTTGACTATATTAAAATTACGGGTTAATACTGCACAATTGTTCACCGCATGCCTCGTCATCGTATGCAGAGCCAGCAACAAAATATAAACCGGAAGACACAAATTGTTAACTTGAATTTTAGTCGGAAAAATTTTCAGTTCAGGTAACGTGATCGGTTTATGGGTTAATCGGTCTCTAATATTTTCCAACGTTTTTTATTTTGCTTGTGTATCTGCACACGTTGAATAGCCATGCTGCGGGTAGCAACTAGTTTTTAAACATAATTTTGTCAAAACTCGAAAGTCAAGTTAGCAGACACACTATAAATTTTGTCATAATTGAAAAATTTAATTTTTCCAAAATTTTTTTAAAGCACCCAATTGATTTGCCTTTTTCGCAATGTATCACACCTATATTTTTTACACGCTAACTTAACGTTTAGCTAGATATGTTGCCGTATTTTCTCTATCGGTTCGAGCAACCAAATCGCTTTTGCCAAATAATTAGCAACTAAAAGCAACAAATTTTGATGTGTTTTTTTTTTTTTTTTGTCAATTTCCGCCGATTTTACATTGCTAGTTTTACAGACGTGTTTACAACAATACTGTTTATACTTACACATTTTGAATAGATATTTATTATATAATTTTGCTCACATGTAAAGAAAATGTATAGCAAAAACAGAAAATCGAGAGAATATGACTTGTGCCAATTGCTCTGACACCGATTTATTGTATATTAACCTTAAACTACTTCCTTTTCCATTCATTCATACCTCAAATAAAAGGGGTCGTTACAAACCCGAATAAAATATATGGGGTTCCTTTTGCAACAATTTGTTTTGAATTATTATTTAATAATGCTTAGTTTCAGGACATTAATGAAAATTTACGAAAGTCTACCCGTCTATCCAATCTCCGAACCTACTGAAAAACTCTAAATATTGCATTTTTCATTTCACAATTTGCAACATGTTCTACGTAACATGTTATTGCACATCCTATCAACTACTTGTAACCAAATTTTCAGCGAGTTCCTGAAATTTGTGAGCTCGTGGTAAATATTTACCAATTGCTTGTGCTAAGAGAATATCTTCATTAATAAATTTTATTAAATTTTCTGTGTAAGTTGTAAAAATTATTGTTTTATTTAACTCAATATTTGTCAGTGTTATTCTTAAGTATCGTTTTTGTAGGATCACGTAGAGAATTCTGTACATATACTACATATAAACTACATGAACGCACCAACCAACCAGTCCTAAATGAGTGATTTTGATAATTTATAATGTATAATAAATTGAAAAGTTAAGCAGCGAACATAAAGGTGCCGCTTGCACATAACTAGCGAAATTAGTTAGACACTTAATGAGTTAAACTAAGTTGAGCCTAGCTACATATTCCTGCTATTGTTGAACTATTTTTATGGTAATTGTTTCAACAATTGTAGTCGTTCAGTCGACAGTAAAGATTTTACTGTGACTAAATTCTGCTTTGAAAATCCAGATTTTATATTAGATTATATACACCATTTTTGTCATTATCAATTTATTCCATCAATTAATTACACTTTTATTGTAATTAAATTTATGGTGTATTATACATTCTACAAATATCAATGAACATTAGAAACAAGTTTGTTTTTCTACGTAATTTAACATCTCGCTGTGAACATAAAAGTTTATTCTTTATTGTTTCTTTTAAAATATTGTTGTTAAAAATAAAAAATAATCAAGCGAAGCCTACGGCTTAAATTTCAAAGTACTACGCCCTACCCGCTCACCACAAGAGCGGTGAATATGTAGTAGGAAGTTAAGAACGATTTCGACGAATTTGGCGTAAATCCTTACCTTATATTATATGTGTTAAGGAAAGAACGTCTCTCTGCTTGCCTTACACGGCGAAAAGACCTATTTTGTTGAATTTGGTTCAAAGTATACTTTGAACAATAGGAGTATAGACGAGTATGCTACGCTTTCTGAAAGTGATCTCCTCAAGAAATTAGATGACGTGAAAGGCAGAAAAAATATTTCTACTGAAAAATCATATTACTAGCAATTAAAAAATTAAATCATTCCTATGTTTTCACCAATATATAACTATTTTCTGAGGCATATTTAATGCTTTGTTGAGTTTTTGGAAAGAAAAGGTATATAATTAATTCATAATAAAAAACTAATAATTGTATTAATTAATACATATAATATTTAGCGAGTAAATCATTCTCTTAAGCCAAAGATCGAAACGGGGGCAATCGTCCCTTAAGAAACTGAAACGGAAGTAGTTGGTTTAAGTGTATGGATCGAGAGATGTAAGAAGTTTCTTAGGAAAACGATACCGGGTGCTGTATGTAGTAGCAGAGGGTATAATAGTAGAGGCAAAATTTGTTTACTGTACATTTTTGTATATCCAATTATTAAAATGTAAATCGTTAAACGAAGCGGGCGAGTTACTGCCTGGATAGATGTATGATACACAACTAACCTTAAGGAGGGTTAGTTGTGTGTAAATAATTGCAATTAAAACCATCCAGTATTATAATAATTATTTTGTTTTCGTAACAATATTAATGAACTAAGTGATTTTAGTACAATAATAAAATAAATAAATTTGGAGCTATTCATCCAAGTTAATTAGTTGTTATTCTCTAATCTATGTTATAAGTTAGAATAAAATTGATGCATATTTAATTCATTGGTTACGACGGTGAAAAACATTAAACGGAATTCCAGAAATTTATGCAAATTATCTTTTTACCATTAGAATATTTGGCCATGATATCTTTTTAAAACGAGAAGCCATTATTTATTATCAAGATAGGACTAATAATAACTGGGTTAAATAACGAAAAAAATATCAGAGGCGGAAAGAAAGAAAAGGAGTGTCTATAACAAAACTGTTTAAACTTTGATGACTTTTTTCGAACAACGTAACGATGGATTGTCTACAGCATCTTTCAAAAATTAATTAAGAATCACTGATGCAACTCTAATTTACTCAAAAACGTAAATGTGGCCAAAACTTCATAAAGAAGATCGGATTTAACTAAACTGTTTGTTTTTAATAATTGTTTTGACAAATCTTTTGAAAACTCTAAATACTGGTTAAACACGACACCAATCTTGTAATTGTTTGTAAATTATTTTTTTAATTAACAACAATATTTACGTCGGAGAGCATACGAGTTTAGTGTAGCCATTATTTATTGTCAAGATAGGACAACTTGGTTAAATAACGAAAAAGCTATATCAGAAGTGGAAAGAAAGAAAAGGAAGGTCTTTAGCAAATCTGTAAAAACTTATACGACATTTTTCACCTACTTAACCCCTGATTGTTTACCGCATCTTTTAAACATTATATAAAAATCACTAACGAAACTCTAATTTACCCGAAAACGTATATGTGCCTAAAATTTCATGAAAAAGTTCCGATCGGATTGAAATGAACAAATTGTTTTGACAAAATTTTAGAAAACTCTAAAAACTGGTTTAACCGCGAGACCAATCTTGTAATATCTCTCACTATTGCTTGCATATTATATATTGTTTTAAAAACCAGAGATTAACGTAAATTTGCATATAAGTTTGCCAAAAATACTAAATTAAACTGTTATCAAAGAGAATGAATCAGAAATGGTAAGTCTTGGTCGGTATTAGGCTTTTATAAAAAAAAATCCTACGTTATCAGTTACGAGTCCAGAGGCAAAGTAAGTTAGACTTCTTCACGAGTCCTGAAGAAAGCACAAAGTAAGTTAGACCAATTAAATCCCAAGAACGTGGTTATCACAGTTTATTTGGCTGTGAATGAAATTCAAAACTATGTACCACTTTTTTGTTTTCCTTTCCTAGAATGATTTTTCATCAATATTTTTTATAACAAAACTGGTTGGATGTTGGAATGTTATACTAGCAGCATTTCGTTAAGTATCCAAAACCAAGTCACGAAAATCATTTGATAGTAATAATGGACAACCATAGCTCTCACATTAGTTTTACTATTACTTATTTTTTCCCTCCATGTACGTAACATTAGCTTCAAATGCTGGACATCAGTTTTAAGGCTATTTAAATCAAAATTTAATGCTGTCGCAGATATATGGATTTATCACCCTGGAGAACGTAAGATTATTAATGATTTGCAGGAATTCATAAAAACTGCGCTATAAGCATCCAAAACCGTAGCTTATAAAATGGCATGTATACGGATATCCCAGAGAGAAAGAGAGAGAGAATCTGCGGGAAAAGATCACGAAAGAAAAACTAAAAAGCAAATGCCATACAAAATAATTCATGAAAATACGAACGCATTTGTAGTTTTAAATCGGGCTAACTAACAATCCGCTATCTTCAAAAATATTTTATAAACATTTATGAAATACAAAATTAATTATTACATTTTTATTAAATATTAAATAAATTTATTTTTATAATGAAAATCTGGAATACTATTTCAATATTTATTATTTCAGATTACATTACACTCACACGTAATGTGTAACATTTGACTTTGGCTACTGTCACAATTAGCTACTGTAACTTTTTAAAGAATTCATGTTTAATATTATTTTTATTCTTAATCAATAGTACCTAGATTCTTTCTAAACGTCAGGAGCCTTTCAGACGCAAGGCTAGATCGATGGAAGGCTAGATCAATGGTTGTTTTCAACTTTCCGATTGAAAAGACCCACACTTTTAACATCAGTTCGCACGACATTCTGTTGGTTTACATTCTATATTCAATAGCTCATTATTCCTTTTTTTTAAAACATCAATACCCCTTTTTGTTACATAAATTATCTTTTTGCTGCATCTGATTGAAGTTTCGAGGAAATTTTTTTTTATAATTGTTGTTTTTGGTTTTAAAAATGAGTGTATCCAAGGTGCTCAGACCATGGAACTCAACTTTCATTCATGGGATTCGAATTTAAACAAAAATTCGTAAATCAACGGATTGGATTAAGCACCCAAATTTTAACAGATAAGGAGTAAAAATAAAACAATACAATAGATTTAAAAATTATTATTGTATAAATAAAAGCATGTGTAAAACATGCCCAATCGAAATAATAATAGTGTGAGGGCGGAACGGAAAGAGGTTTCACAAACTGCGATAAGACTACATAAAGTTAGTCAAAAATTGTACGGTCGTTGATTGCACCAACTAACTCACAAGCAACATTCTTTCGAGACATGACTCGTTGATTTTAAATTTTTGTATTGAAGTCGACGATCTAATCTCCGTCAATATTGAATGAGTTGACTATCCTAAAATTTCTAACCTCAAACATATCACCTGATTTTAGGCCGCCAGCTATGCTATGAAATAAAGCAGCCTTTTTCCAAACTGCATCAAATTCTTGTCAAAAATATTCGTAGAAAACAATTTCAACAAAAATTTTTCACATTTACGTCAAATATTCGACGATATGCTAGAGTGAATAATGATGATCCTACGACGCAACTGATATAGTGACCTTAATGAAAATAAAATGAACGATATTTGCTACTTTATATGTATTGTAGGTAGAATCTACCAACTATAAATTATCTATAAAGATATTAATTTAAAAGCACTAGTTTTTGCAATTATTTTTAATTTTTGTACACAGCATTTTATATTTTTTATTTTATGTATGCCAAACTCTGTAAGCTTTATTGCAATACAGATATATTTTAATTTTTTGATTTGACTAAAGCTTTTGGAGGATAAAATATGTATTTTAAATTAATAAAGCTCCTTCAGAACAAATTAAATAAAAATAAAATTTGGAAAATTTGCTCTCATTTAGGTGAAGTGCTTGAAAAACGAAGTAGAAAAGAAAAACAATATTCTCTATCGTTCTTCAATTTCTCCTTCCAAGTATAATACAATCTTATACATAAGAGAATCGCCCCTCTTAAATGATAAAAAAAATTTGTTACATACATTTTTATACCATGCATATATGTAATATGCAAGGTATACTAAGTTTAGTCCCAAGTTTGTAACGCTTAAAAATATTAATGCTATGAACAAAATCTTGGTATAGGTGTTTATAAAATCACCTAATTAGTTCATTTTCGGTTGTCTGTCCGTCAGTCCGTCTCTCCGCCCGCCCGTCTGTCCGTCTGTATGCCAACACGATAACTCAAAAACGAAAAAAGATTTCAAGCTGAAATTTTTACAGCGTACTCAGGACGTAAAAATTGAGGTCAAGTCTGTCAATTAGCAACATACGTCAATTGGGTCTTGACCTATGGTCAAGTCCGTAGGACCCATCTTGTAAACCGTTAGAGATATGTTAAATTTATAAATGTAAAAAATCTTCCTTATCAAAAAATTTTGTTTGAAACATTTTTTCGTAAACATCACTTTTTACCCGGGAGGGCGCAAATTAGGCGTAAATTTTATAATTTGTATTATATGGGGATATCAGTTACGTATGTGTGACATGTATGTATCTGTAATGTGATAGAGTAATCAACACTGTCTATGCATGGTATTTCAACAATTAACTCAGTCAATTGTTTGTTTTCACTTGTTTTTAAATATTATTAATGCAGATATAATACACAGTAAACAAAGATAATGTTATAATATAGCACTGCTTGTCTATCATTGTTCCTTGCATTTTAACTCGTAATAAATAATGCAAACTGACAATAACATTGTGAAACGTTTACAACTATGCTTGTAAACTATGGTTGGATTCAAACTTTAAGTTTCTTTTATTCTATTGGTCAGATGAAAACACTATAAATTTTCAGTTTAATAATTATTTACATCGCGGACTTATTAAAATCGAATATCGAACTGTGGAGGCATTTCCGTGAAAATGTAGTTTTGCATCCGATAAAATATACTTCAGTAAAAATGGTTTTTAAGCATGAAGTGGGTTTAAAAAGCAATTTATATTTTAAATGTGACATGTGTCGTACGGTTTTTCTTATTAATTTGTCTCTATTCAACGGAAGACGTAAATGACGCGTTGGTTTGGTGATGCACAATCATTGGAATTGGATATTACCAATGCGAAGAGCAATTGGAGACTCCTAATATTCTTCTAATCACATTTTAAACTTATGATAGGCATACCAAAAACTACAGACGTTAAATAAAAAAGACGAAAATTAAAAGTTACAGACGTTAAATATATTGAAAACGGTCATTTGATCTTGACGTACAATTAGCTCTTATTTTGTAGGTTTGGGATCACAAAAAAATTAAATGACGTTTCTTAAAAAATTGAACAGTTGTATCTGTTTGAGAATTTTTGTTTGTTATATTCAAAAACAAATTGGTATCATATTTTTTTCATTATTTATTCTACTGCGGGTCTAACAGATAGATCATTTACTCAGTGGATCATACTCTCTATAACTTAATTAGTTGAAATATCATGTGCGAGTTATAACTACCTTGATACACAACGTTTACATTACAAAATCCTATTGGTGACGTATAATTGTAATTATTTTGCATATATGCATACACAAGATTTTTCATTTTGTTTTCGCTATATACGAAAAAATAATTTCTGTATTTATATTTTATATTTAAATTTGATATTTATATTTTATATTTTATATTTTATATTTATATTTTATATTTATATTTTATATTTATATTTTATATTTATATTTTATATTTATATTTTATATTTATATTTTATATTTTATATTTATATTTTATATTATATTTTATATTTATATTATATTTTATATTTATATTTTATATTTATATTTTATATTTATATTTTATATTTATATTTTATATTTATATTTTATATTTATATTTTATATTTATATTTTATATTTATATTTTATATTTATATTTTATATTTATATTTTATATTTATATTTTTATATTTATATTTTATATTTATATTTTATATTTATATTTTATATTTATATTTTATATTTATATTTTATATTTATATTTTATATTTATATTTTATATTTATATTTTATATTTATATTTTATATTTATATTTTATATTTATATTTTATATTTATATTTTATATTTATATTTTATATTTATATTTTATATTTATATTTTATATTTATATTTTATATTTATATTTTATATTTATATTTTATATTTATATTTTATATTTATATTTTATATTTATATTTTATATTTATATTTTATATTTATATTTTAATTTATATTTATATTTATATTTTATATTTATATTTTATATTTATATTTTATATTTTATATTTATATTTTATATTTATATTTTATATTTATATTTTATATTTTATATTTATATTTATATTTTATATTTATATTTTATATTTATATTTTATATTTATATTTTATATTTATATTTTATATTTATATTTTATATTTATATTTTATATTTATATTTTATATTTATATTTTATATTTATATTTTATATTTATATTTTATATTTATATTTTATATTTATATTTTATATTTATATTTTATATTTATATTTTATATTTATATTTTATATTTATATTTTATATTTATATTTTATATTTATATTTTATATTTATATTTTTATATTTATATTTTATATTTATATTTTATATTTATATTTTATATTTATATTTTATATTTATATTTTATATTTATATTTTATATTTATATTTTATATTTATATTTTATATTTATATTTTATATTTATATTTTATATTTATATTTTATATTTATATTTTATATTTATATTTTATATTTATATTTTATATTTATATTTTATATTTTATATTTATATTTTATATTTATATTTTATATTTATATTTTATATTTATATTTTATATTTATATTTTATATTTATATTTTATATTTATATTTTTTTGTTCCATAAAACAAAAACAAAAAAAAAATATAAATATAAAATATAAATATAAAATATAAATATAAAATATAAATATAAAATGGAACAAAATAAAAAATTCGTTGATAAAAAATCATGAACAAATAGTGCGTGAAGAGTTAGCAAATACGATGAGGCCAGGAAAGAAAGATTGGATAACTCAAGAAATCCTAGAACTGATGAATCAACGAAGAGTGTGCAAAAATATCAACCAACAGCGATATAAAGAATTGAATAAACTGATTAAAAAAAAGTGTCACATAGAAAAGGAAAATTGGCTTAATAAAACCTGTGACGAGCTCAGCCAAAATATAAATTACGACCCAAGTGCCCAATTTAAAATTTTGAATTCAATATGCGGGACCAAAAAGAAAGCGATATCGACAGGAGTTATTAAAGATGAGAACGGGAGATTATTAATGGAGACGAGAGATATCGTAAACAGATGGAAAAAGTATATTGAAGATTTATATAAAGACGATATGAGAGGAGAAAAACCAATACTGCAAAATGAAACAGGCCCACCTATTCTCAAAGAAGAAGTCAAAGCAGCTATCGAGAAACTCAAGAACGACAAAATGCCAGGCACAGACGGAATAACTGCTGAAATGCTTAAAATCTACGACGATACTATACTCGAAAAGTACACAGAATTACTCAACGACATATATGAGAAGGGATACTTGCCTGAAGATTTCCTAAAATCTACCATTATTGCCATACCAAAAACACCGAACGCCACAGAATGTGAAAAACATCGAACAATAAGTATAATAAATAATTTTATGAAAATATTAACAAGGGTTATATTGGAAAGAATAAAAAATAAGGTAGCTTCATATATATCCCCTGAACAAGTAGGTTTTAAAAAAGGAGTAGGAACACGAAACGCCCTATTTACAATTAAAAGAATAATCGAAAGAAGTGTAGAAGTGCAAAAAAAAGTGTATCTATGTTTTGTAGATTTTAGTAAGGCATTCGATAGAATAAAACATGAACAACTAATAGAAGTGCTTAAAGAATGTAATATTGACAATAAAGATCTTAACCTTATAAGTAATATGTATTGGCAACAAAAAGCAGTGGTTAATATCAATAAAACACAAACCGAAGAGGCTTCTATCAAACGGGGGGTACGACAAGGGTGCATCCTACCACCAATTCTGTTTAACCTATACACTGAAAAAATTTTCCAACGGCTAAAAGATATGGAAGGGATCAAAATTGCGGGTTTTAATGTGTGTAATATAAGATACGCGGATGACACAATACTAATAGCAGACAGTGAACAAAAACTACAAAATCTATTGAATGAAGTGTATGGAAGTAGCAAAAGGTTAGGAATGGACATTAACCCAAAACAGCTATAATGGTAGTGACAAATCAAAAGCAAAAACAACTAAACGAACCAATTAATATAATAATTAATAGTGAAAAACTTAAAACAGTTGATAAATACGTGTATCTTGGGACCTTAATTACTAACGATGGAAAGTGCATCCACGAAATTAAAAGACGGGTGGCTATGGCTAAAACTTCTTTTAATAAACTTAAAAATTTGATAAGTAACAAAAACATTACTACAAATATAAAACAAAAGTTAATAGAAACATGTGTATGGTCAGTATTGTTATATGGATGCGAAGGTTGGAACATTAACCAATGCGCAATGCGGTTATTAGAATCGTTTGAAACTTGGATTTGGCGTAGAATTTTTAAAATTAAATGGAATGATTAGGTTAGTAATGAAAAAGTATGGGAAAGAATAGGTCAAAAGAAAATGCTGAAAACAAAAATATATAAAAGACAACTGGAATTTCTGGGACACATCATCAGAAAAAACGAGCTGGAAGCAATAGCACTGTTGGGAAAAGTGGAAGGACGTAGGGGGAGAGGGAGAAGAAGAAGAAGCTTCCTAGAAAACCTACCACTTAACTTAACAACAGCCAATATCGTACATTCGGCATACGACCGAAAATTATGGAAGAGCATATCCGTCAACGTCTGTAAACAGACATGACACATCATCATCATTTATATTTTATATTTATATTTTATATTTATATTTTATATTTATATTTTATATTTATATTTTATATTTATATTTTATATTTATATTTTATATTTATATTTTATATTTATATTTTATATTTATATTTTATATTTATATTTTATATTTATATTTTATATTTATATTTTATATTTATATTTTATATTTATATTTTATATTTATATTTTATATTTATATTTTATATTTATATTTTATATTTATATTTTATATTTATATTTTATATTTATATTTTATATTTATATTTTATATTTATATTTTATATTTATATTTTATATTTATATTTTATATTTATATTTTATATTTATATTTTATATTTATATTTTATATTTATATTTTATATTTATATTTTATATTTTATATTTTATATTTTATATTTTATATTTATATTTTATATTTATATTTTATATTTATATTTTATATTTATATTTTATTTTTGTTTTTTTTTTTGTAGGTTTTAGGGCCGCATCGATAACTGAGATCATTAGCAGCCCACGTCAACTAAACAGAACAGTTACACTTATAACATTTACAGGACATTTAAATTCATACAACACATCCTAACAGAACTCAAAAGTAAAATTATTAAAAGAACACTGCATTAACAAGCCAGTATGTATTATCACAGGTAAGTATAAATATACAAGTTTTAAAATAGAGATAATAAAAAATACATAAAAAAAACAAAAAAAGAAAATTAAAAAGGAATAAACAGGAGATTATACACTATCACAGTTTTCGCAAAAGTCCTGATTGCTCTAAAAATTGTACCAGCCTGGGCAGCATGGTGGCGCTGTTACCCAGGATTTGACTTAAGCCTCCTCGCAGATCGCATTGTTGGCGCATGGCTTGATATTGAGGGCACGTAATCAAAATATGTCTAACAGTAAGGGGCCGCCCGCATGTGGCACATTCAGGTTGCTGCTCTCCTGTTAGTAGAAATGCTGATGTAAGCGACGTGTGCCCAATGCGAAGTCTCGTGATGGCGACGTCTACGATACGTCTCAGATTCAGTGGATTACTCCACTTTGTCACTGAGGGCTTAATGGTGAATAACTTCGCATTGAGCCCGTTCCAAATATCTTGCCACTTGCTATGAAGCAAAAGCTTCACGTGGGATTTTATATCGGTGTCCCTTACACACACATCGTGTGCAGTAGCTACTACTGCGGCTTGTCGTGCGGCGTTATCGACAATTTCATTGCCCAGGATGCCAACGTGACCAGGCGTCCAAATGAACACTATGTGCTTCTGATTCTGCTTAAGGTAGTGATTTGCATTGAGGACCAGTTGAACTAGTGGATCCATGGACCAACGGTCACTCAATGCTCTAAACGCCGAGAGTGAATCAGAGCAGATAACGAAATCGTGTCCTTCTTGGAGATCGGCAAACCTAAGTGCCTGCCAGATAGCGTACAATTCAGCGGTATATACACTACAGAACTTTGGCATCGACCAGGAGTATGTCTGACCCAAGGTCAGGAAAGCACTTCCTACCCCAGTCTCCGTCTTAGATCCATCCGTATATATCCGCTGAGAGTTCGGATACTCACTCAATATCGAGTAGAATTCGGCTTTAAAACGTTCGTCACTTGTCTCTCCCTTTTTCAGTGCGACTAGGTCTAAACGTCGCACAGGTGAGACTGTAGTCCAAGGTGCGATTTCATTGTGTGAAATGCACAGAACTCTTGGAAATACATAATTTATTTGAGCACTGATTTCAAAGACACGAACAGCCATCGGTCTATTTGATGATGGTCTAGACCTGTAAATGTTCAGATTCCTTTCAGGCTTTTCGAAGATGATCCTGTAATTCGGGTGCCAAGGCTTGGCCCAGATACCTGAACAATAGTTCAAGGTAAATTGTTTTCGCCTGATTGAAAGTGGTGGCAAACCCGAATCGCATAAAACGCTCTGAATAGGACTCGTACGGAATGCACCTGTGGCCAATCGCACACCAAGATTATGGATCCGGTCGAGTGGTAGTAGAGTGGATTGCGAAGCAGATGAATACACCATACATCCATAGTCCAGCTTACTCAGTACTAAGGACTGGTAGACTCTTAGCAGGACATCTCTGTTCGCTCCCCACTTGGTGCTCGACAAACAGCGAAGAATATTAACGGCTCTTTTACAGGATCCTAGTAAATAGTTCACATGGGGTTTCCAAGATAGTTTCCGATCCAAGATTAAACCAAGATATCGAACACTGTCCACCACACGTATTCTTGAGGGGCCAACGAAGAGCTGAGGGTCGTCATGCTCCAGCCTCTTGCGACAGAAGTGCATACATGTGGTTTTCGGTGTTGATATCTTGAGACCGATTCTGGCCGCATTCTGCACTACCTTATTTACGGCACGTTGCAGACGCTCCTGTATAAGATCCATACTACTTCCACTATAGAAAATAGTAACATCATCAACATACAGGCAGCGCCCCACACGGGGACTTATAGTGGCGGTGATTTGGTTGATAATACAACAGAAGAGAGTCACACTTAGGGTTGAGCCTTGAGGTATTCCGTTTTCCGTAGTGTACGACCTCGAGAGTGTTGATCCAACCCGCACCCTGCATCTTCGAGGGGTTAGAAAAGCTGTTAGGAAAGTGGGCAAGGTGCCCAGCAGTCCCCAGAGCGAAAGTCTCTCGAGGATACCATATCTCCAGGTCATGTCATATGCCTTTTCGATGTCAAAAAATACGGCGACCATATGCTCTCTTAACATAAAACTGTCCAATACAGCATCCTCGAGGACGGCTAGTTTGTCAATGGCGGAATGGCCCTTCCGAAACCCACTCTGATGTCTAGAGATAAGATGGTGGGTCTCTAAATACCAGACCAGGCGGTTGTTCACCATTTTCTCTAGAAGTTTTCCAACACTGCTAGTGAGGGATATTGGACGATAACTCGCAGCACATGAGGGATCCTTACCCTCTTTCCACAGAGGAATGACTGTAACATTTCGCCAAGAATCCGGGAAAGTACCACCGCGCCATATTCTGTTGAACAGATCCACCAGTTTTGCTTTCAGCTCAACCGGAAGATTTCGAATCATGACATACGGGACATCATCCGGTCCGGGCAATGTGTCACTTGACGAATCGAGTGCTTCTTGAAATTCCTCGATGGTGAAATCCTGATTATAGTCCAATACCCTCTCGGTAGAAAAGTCCAAGGGAAAGCTCTCCTTCTCCGCTTTGATACGGACAAAGGCTGGATCATAATTTGAGGTCTTACTGACACTCTCAAATTGATCCGCAAGGAGATCTGCAATGCCACCCTCTTCCGCTACTACAATACCATTGTTATCGGCCAGATATTTCGGCCCTGGTGTTGATGGTCGACCGGATATGGCCCGTACCTTTCCCCAGACCTCCGAAGAAGGTGTTTCAGAGGTAATGGAGGAGACATAGTTTTCCCATGATCGCCTTTTAGCATTCAAAATTGCTCTGCGTGCTAATGCCTGAGCTTTTTTAAACTCGATAATATTGGCATTGCTTGGCTGACGCTTCACTCGACCAAGTGCCCTTTTCTTGTTCGACACAAGGGTGGCGATTTCCTGATCCCACCAAGAGATTCGTGCACGCTTAATCGCACCTTTAGTTCTCGGAACACTCAACCGTGCCGCTGATGATATTGAACTATTTATTCCTTCGATCTCCGCGTCTATGCTGTTAAACGCAGACGAGTCGGGCAACCTAACTAGTCACTGGTACTGAGTCCAGTTGGCCCGATCAGTGCACCAGCGTTCTTGCGATGACGCTTCGACCTTAGGAATATCAAAATTTATTTTTATGGGGAAATGATCACTTCCATGAAGGTCCCGATCAGTTTCCCATGACAAGCGTAGTGCGAGCACAGGCGAGCATACCGAGATATCGATGGCAGAAAAAGTGCCATTAGAGGCATTAAAATGAGTCATCTCCCCAGTATTGAGGAGGACATTATCCGCCTGATTCATGTACTCCTCAAAGAGTCTTCCCTTGGGTGACAATATGTGGTTGTGGGCGTTCACGTCTCCAACAATTATGTATGGGGGTGGCAATTGTCTTGTTAAGGACAAGAGGTCCTCCACCCGCCAATCTAGGTTGGGAGCGAGGTAAATATTGCAGACCGTGAGTTCCATAGGTGTTCGGAATCTCACGGCAACTGCTTGAAGAGTGGTTTGCAGCTGCAGAGCTTCAAAGGAAACGCTCTCCTCTATAAACAAACCAACTCCCCCTCTTCGTCGGATATCTGGTTGTTGATCCAGACGATGGGTAATGTACCCACGGAGAGTAAACGCCTCTTTGGGGCGAAAGTGAGTTTCCTGTAAGTATACGCAAAAAGGAGAGTATTTAACCAATAACATTTTCAATCCTGCGAAATTGTTGACACATCCTCTGCAATTAAATTGGATGATGTTGCTTGACATGTTTATTGTAGTGGGTAAAACGTGCGAAGAACGAAGCTACATGTTATTAGCTTCGTTTCTTTCCCTCCGGCCAACCTCTACCATCCTTTTTGATGTTTCTGCCTCTCTTTCTTTGTGGTTCTGACTCGGCGGGTGATATATTCGAGTCATCTTCATCTTTATCCACATCACTCTTGGTGCCCTAGAAATGTTGTCGGTTGATACCGACCGACGTAGGCGGGGTCTTGGTGAGACCTGAGTGGCAACGGTCTCTCTTTGGTGGGCCCTTTCTATGGAGGAGCCCGGAAGTGACTTCTCTGCAGATCCGATGTCTGCAGGGGAAGGTTTCTTGACGCCGCTTGGCAGGACAGAATGTCCACCAGCCGGTGTCGGTGGAGTTGCAGGGATTTTTGCTTGCCCCTGCGGCAACGCTGGTACCATCGATGGTACTATGTTCTTTAATTTTTCATGAATCATCTTTTCCATGATTTGGAAGATCATAGGGGCAAGTTGTTGAGCCAAATCTTTTGGAGGAGCAGCCGGTGGTGCGCTAACACTTGCGTAGGTGGCTCCTGATTGTGTCCTTGGAAGCGAAGAGAGATATTGCTTCCGTGCTTCAATATAACTTAGCTTATTAATGGTTTTCAGCTCTTGTATGGTTAATTCCTGTTTATATACTGGGCAGTTGCGAGATCTTGCGTTGTGCGGTCCGCCGCAATTTATGCAGCTGACCGGTTGAGGACAATCAGTACCATCATGCACTGCTTTTCCACACACACATATTTCTTCCTTAGTACAACGGGAAGCGGTGTGGCCAAATCTTTGGCATTTAAAACATCGCATTGGGGCCGGGATATAGGGCCGAACCTCTAGGCGATGTATGGCTGCCTTAAATGTTTTTGGTAGGTTCGGGGTGTTAAAGGTAAGAAGGTAGGTGGCTGTTTCCATAACCTTGCCGTCGCGTTTGGTAGTCATGCGACGAACATCCAACACACCCTGTAATTTAAGACCTTCTCTAATTTCTTCAATTGTGCTGTTGAGCAGATCTCGGCACACTATCACACCCTTGGATGAGTTGAGTGTGCCGTGAGGTTTGATATCTACCTCAAATTCGCCCAATTGGGTCATTTTTAGAAGATATTCAGTTTGCCGTGATACCGTACATTCAACTAATAGGCCCTCGTTGATTTTCTTAACTTCAAATTTGCTGCCTATAAGTTGCGCAAGAAGCTTGTCAATGAGGAAAGGGCTTACTTTTGAAAAGTCACCCTCCTTCCTTGAAATGACAATGAACTTCGGCAGTGCCAGCTCTGCTCTCTCAACTGACAAAAGTTCTTTGTTTCTTAACTGTCTGATATGACGTTTCCTCTCTCTCTTTCGCTGCTGTCTGCTAGCAGCGTTCATTTTTTTGGAGGCGGCTCCCTCCTGGGTGGCTTGACTGCCTACCTGAGCTTGCGGTTTATCGCTGCTCATAGCTACCACTCCACTTCCGTGCGGTTCAGTGTTAACCGAGACGCTGCTCGGGTCCCTAATTTCGGACGGTGACATGTCCTCCCCGTTTTTGCTCTCTATTGGCTTCTGTTGAGGATTTAGTTCCATTATCAGATAATCGACTCATCGTGTGTGAGGGAGCGAGCCGGGTACTGTTGGTAACGGGTACACCCAGGAAGACAAACGATCCCGTAGGCATCGCCAGCTTCCACCCCTGTACTCAGGGGACCAACACCCACCTGGGGTTACCAGGAACGACGCCGGAATACACGGACGCGCCGTATACCCGCTCGGAGCAACACAGGTTCCGACCCTTAGATTGCACAATAACCTTCGCCACGGTACCGCAAAGCCAACACGGCACCGGGATCCGGCACGACCAGTGCGCACGCCGAAACAGCCAGCCAGATACGCGCACAAAAGAATTTGGTCCGGGAGGAGCAAGCTCCTTACCCATCGGTGGAGTAGTGCAGACCGATGAGCATTCCCCTATCCGCCACCCAGGAACCCGCCCAGTAGGAGTTGGCTTCTCCTCTGTTGAGTACTACAGCAAAGTGCAGCACCCCCCAGTGCTGGGATTTTATATTTATATTTTATATTTATATTTTATATTTATATTTTATATTTATATTTTATATTTATATTTTATATTTATATTTTATATTTATATTTTATATTTATATTTTATATTTATATTTTATATTTATATTTTATATTTATATTTTATATTTATATTTCATATTTATATTTTATATTTATATTTTATATTTATATTTTATATTTATATTTTATATTTATATTTTATATTTATATTTTATATTTATATTTTATATTTATATTTTATATTTATATTTTATATTTATATTTTATATTTATATTTTATATTTATATTTTATATTTATATTTTATATTTATATTTTAATTTATATTTTATATTTATATTTTATATTTATATTTTATATTTATATTTTATATTTATATTTTATATTTATATTTTATATTTATATTTTATATTTATATTTTATATTTATATTTTATATTTATATTTTATATTTATATTTTATATTTATATTTTATATTTATATTTTATATTTATATTTTATATTTATATTTTATATTTATATTTTATATTTATATTTTATATTTATATTTTATATTTATATTTTATATTTATATTTTATTTTTATATTTATATTTTATATTTATGTTTTTATCATTTATTTACAGATTTGTTTTACTCTCTCTCTTTTGTTATTTAACATAAACGGCTCCATGATCATTTCTGGTTTACATATTGATGGTATGATTCTTGAACTACATAACGAATGTGGGATGAAATTGATAGAGATTAACAAAAATGACGCGAGATCAGTTATTTACATGTGTTATTTAAAGAGTAAGAGTAAGGATTCAAATGGGGTGTTTATATTGTTAATAAAAGGCGATCATTTCGACATTTAGAGACGTTAAAAGATATTTTATAAGTGTGATGCCAGTCAGATAAGGAATTGACATTTTTTGAAGAGTGCTGCAATCGTTAGGAAAATTGACGGGGCTTAATATCGTTAGCTCGTCAGCGTAGAGGAGATTGCAAATATTATATGCCTGTTTAAAAATTTATAAAAATTGTTAATAAGAGGATCCCAAATGTGACCCATGCGAGACACTCGAGAGTACCTAAATACCAAAATATTTGAACTTATTAATCTTGACATATGGATTTAAAGTTAAGTAGCATTTTAGCCATGATCACCAAAAGTACCATGATCACCAAAAGCAATGAATTTACTTATCAGAGCCGAGGTATTCATAAAGTCAAGTGCTTTAGAAAAATCAGTCATCGTCACATCCACTTGATTACCCAAGCTAAAATTCTTCAATAGGAAACTTTCATAAACTGAATGGTTAGTTAAATTGGATCGACCGTGAACAAAGCCTTGCTGCTGGGGAAGCTTGCTAACTGTAAGAAAAAACTATCAAAGATTCATTTTTCAAAAAAATTTAGGGTTGTCAGATTATATTGAAATAACTGGCTTGAATAATAACTGGCTTATTATTCATTTCATCAGACTTGATATCATTATTAAATGTAGTTACAATGCAGCTAACTTTCCATGAATCAGGCAAATTTCGAGAATGATTGATTAAAATATTTATTAAATAAGATATAAAGATAAAACCTGTGGACTTTTGAGAAAAATTTAATTTATATTATAGGAATTAAGCCTTACATAGTCTTTCTTAATATCAAAATTATCTAATGCCCGGAAATATCTTCTAAATTGTTTTTTTGGGAGATATTAATATTATCATCATAAGTGTCAGATTTCAAAAATTTATTCGAAAACAACATTTGAACTTAACTTGAGACAATATTTGGTGAAACAAAAACGAAAGCTAGTAGGAGCTTACAGAAAAATTGCTGGTGTGTCTCTCCAGAATTGAGACAGGTGCGTTTTTAGGGAGTAAAGAATTTTTCATACGGCACATTTGCTTTCCTACACTTGACGTTTTATTATACAGGCTTTTACAGTGATAAATAACAACTGCTGGACAACACTTAGGTATGGAATCTAGCGTCGAGTTCACGCACAAGTTGATCGCCATCAACGCCCAGCCGCAGTCTTCAAGTGGAGGGAGCAGGGATACCGAGGGAAGATAGGCATTCTTCCAAACACAAACCTGAAATTATAAATAAATATATCAGATACCATTAAATACCGTTTTTACCAAAAAATATCTTTCATGAAAATATCCAGGGCAACTCACTTGGTAATGGCATATTTTGATGTGCATCTGATGTATAAGGGAGAGCATTTGGTTTTCTAACAGCTAAAAATAAAATAGTTCGGGCTTCATCGGTACCCGCAACGCCAGGATCAACCTGCATAGAAAATTGAATTGTTTGTAAAATTGTTTCATAAGACAGAGGAAACACACTTAAAACAATTTTTGATGTCGACAAATATCTCTACGTTTTTGAGATCGTTCTCATACAGAGGCGAGCCTCGAAGTCCGCTCAGTAGTTTATAGTTTTCGAAGAAAAGCTTCCAGGCGCCTATCTTTGTAACAGGTGCAAGTTTGGACGTTGAATCACAAAAACTTTCTAGATGATTGACCTTTTCAGGTGAAAGTTTCTTGTGCAAACACTTCATTTTGACTAAGTGATGGAAAAGAAGCACTACATCAGTGTCTCTGGTTCTCTGGTTATCACAACAATATTTTTAGCTGTACTGTCGACAGCATGAAGAATAATACGGTTATCAACTTCCTCGTGTGACGCTCTCAGTAAATCAACATCGGCGGACTTTGCATGTGACAGCTCCTTAAACCCTCATGAGAACACCACTTTAAGATTACCAATATCTTATTCTATCAGACAAAAATCTATATAAGTCTGCTTTGTTCTCCGAAAGAAATAAAAAGCTACTCCAGTTCTTTGGAATCGACACGTTAGAATCAGTGAAATCCCTGCGGAAAGCTGAAATATTTTGTGATTACACTGACTGCTTTATAAAAAGAATATTGAGTCATGAATTGAAGTATAGTGAAGTTCACGTTGTATTTGAAAGGTATTTGTCTCAATCCATAAAAGGTGGAACAAGAAAATAAAAAAGAGTTGAGTTCCGTTCCAGTACGCAGGAAAATCACTGATTCTAGCGTTGCCGAAGAACTGGGGCAGGTTTTTAATTATTTTGGAGAAAAAGGCTTATGCAGGTTTTTGAACGATGAAATAGTAGAACATGACATTGATGATCTTGAAGTTATGGTCTCAGGAGGATTTTAGGAGATGTCATACGCTGGACCCACCGATAAAAGTTGCTTTTTGTTGTCGACAGTACAGCTAAACATATTGTTATGATGCCCAGAATATGAAGTGTTCGCATCTGTGGGCTATGAGCGTCACTTGCCAGGATACTAAATACTTTCCAGTGCATGACATTTGCAAGGAATTCTCACCTGTGAAAGTCGATCATCTAGAAAGTTTTTGTGATTCAACGTCCACCAAGTTGTATCTATTACAACGATAGAAGCCTGGAAACTTTTCTTCGAAAACTTAAACTTCAGAGCGTTAGTAATGTTGTATAAGTTAAAATGTTGTATTAGAGTAAAAATTTGAAATCTTGATCGCCATCTTAAAAAACCCTAACCTGCAATTTTTGTAAGTATATTTTCGAATTCCTCATGCTCTAAAACGTGTAATAGCATGTTTTGAGCGCATTACTAAATAAAAAAGGGACGCTTCACAGCACCGATTTCGGGTTTCGGCACCATCTTGGTCGCCATCTTGAATGTCTTACTTTGGGTCGAGATTTAGATTGCGCAACTGGCAGGTCCAGACTCAGCAAGGTAAAAATAGGGGGAAAAGACCTTTTGCCCAAAAGTAATATGAAATGCTCCTAAAACTTTTACGGAGAGCCTTTTTCAATTTTATTACTAGTCTAGACTAGATAATAGAGAATGGAGTAAAAGTGTCACTAATTTCTCTCCTTTAGCTTGTAAGGAATCTAATAACATAGAATATAACATAGAATTTGGAATAACATTACTTTTTTTAAGAGAATTAATGTATTTACAAAATAATTTAATGATTGATGAGATGTTGTTTTGAATGATACGAACATAGTTAGCGAAACGTAGCCAATTAGCAGTTTGCAATTCTAACGATATTCCAAAATTATTTTATTATTACGAAGAGACTTTTTGTTTGGTACTGTAAATAAGTTTTTTTTTTTTTACAGAACTAAGCTTTATAAGAGCATTTGGGAAAGAGTTTCAGAGTCAGATTTACATCACATTGAAGTAAAGATGACCAATATACACATAGTCTGCGCATGGAAAGATTTACAAAATATCTAGAGGGGGATAGCAAGAGTCCTGTTTTTAAATTACATTATTTGTTGCGGTGTCAGTAGCATTGAGAATACCTATCAATATGAGATCAAATATATTCTGACCACTATTAAGTATATTAATGCGTTGAGATAGACCTACACAGGGTGCCCACGGTGACCACCCATTAGAAATTTCTGGAGATCCAGATATAATAGAAATCGGAAAATTGGTATTCTTTCACCATAAATGCTTGGGATATATCCTCATTATACCGGACGTTGACCCTAAAATCATTATTTCAAATGGAATACCATATTTGTTTTTACGTAACTCGCTTAAGTCAATAGTTTTGAGTATATTTTGTAATAAAGTGACCGCCCTTTATCTTTAAGATTTTCAAAGTAAACGATATTTATTGGAAGTTTGGATGCAAATGGACTTGTGGCAAAAAGGCTGTAACTTCCATAGTAAATTAAGTAGAATGTTCATATTTGGCTTATTTAAGAGCTAAAAAGTTCTGCCACACATGCGATTTTAAACCATCAACTTCCTCTAAAGTATCTGAAATATCACTTTCATTCAACAAGTGTTAAATTGTACCAAAAATAGTTTTTTTTTAATGGGACCACTAGTTTTTTTTACCTTGTTCAATTTTTTTCAAAATTCCCCACAAATTATTAATACACGTTCTTTAACTTAATTCACAAACTCTGAGTTATTTCCGTCAAGAAGAAAATTTGATTGTTGATTTTTTATTCAGACTTTCGGTTTACGCTGAACTCTTGGATCCTAGGATGCCTAGCAATCGACTAATAAGTTAAGAATAATGAAATGATATATAAAAGTTTAAACTTCGGCTTAAGCGACTAGAAAAATACACTTATTTTGATTTGAGGATTAATAATTATACTTCAATCATTGATATTATGAGCTTCTGCAATAATATTTGTTCGAAATGATGGCCATTAACTTTGTAGCGGCATTGCTATTGCGTTTCTATCGAATGTATTTACAATCGATAGATGCGAATTTGCTTTGTAGACAAATATTACCTAAGCAACGCCTGTTGTTTGAACTCCATATAATTGCGGAAGAAATTCTCAAACATAGTTGTTTGGGTTTATTTCGTATTTTAGATTGCAGCATTTTTAGATGTAAAAGCAACTCTTACAATTTGGTGCAACATGCAAAGTCAAAGATATGTTTATTCCTTTAGTTTATTTTCTTTGCTTGCTTTTTTTATACTTTTACGATTTGAATAATTGAGAAAATAGTTTGACATTTTAGCAATTATTTTATTTTTACTTTTGTTGACTTTACGTTATTAAAATTTGTATGCAAAAATCTTGATTACAGAATGTCAATGAGAAGTACAAATATAATAAACTCTTATTTCGAAGGTTCGTCATTACCCAAATTACCAGATTTTCTAACGGATGATAAGCAGTTCTCGTTCGCAAAACTGTAAATGTCATTTACAATTGGAAATATTATTTTTGAACTTACGAAATATTATATAGCTTCTTGCGTAATTCCAAAACCATTCACTCATCGTGTTAGAGAAATCATAGTACATCCCCCTGAACAGAATAAGTATTTAGCTTTCAAAAATACTTGTTTAGAAACTTTTAGACTCTCTTATGAAGAACGTCTCCAAAAATTCCTTTCACTGAACCAAAACAATTTTCATTTTCCAGAATCTCTATACAATTCAATTGATGATTATTTGCTCAAGCTCTTGAAGATGACGTTACTTGTTTTAGATGACAAAAAGAATACTATAGTAAAAGATGAAATAATCAATCATACAAAAAATAAACATTTCAAAAAAAAAATTTATAAATACCCAAATAAAGTTGACGAATTAATTCAAATATTAAAATCATCTTGCTAATGATGAGTGTCCCCTGTTTAATTATAAATCCACCAAAACCAGAAAATACAAATCAGGTACTAAATTAGTCACTGATTCGAGAATTTCGGAACAAAAATCACTTTCTCAGAATTATTTTCTTAGCTCGGAATATACTTTTCGGCATCGACTTGTCACGAGTTTAGGTCCGATATTTTCGAATTTTCGTAATCTCGCACACTCGAAGCTCTTGAATTTGTGAATTTGTAGGCATCATATTCAAAGGAATGGTTTTCACCTTTATATATTTAGAAAAAGCCTGATAGTTCATTCATATATCTGGTGATTGTCTTAAGTTGAACTCGATAACGTTATATTACTTAAAAATTGGCAATTTCAAATAATTAAAACAATTTACGAACTAAATTACATGGTAACAAAGTCTTTACAAAATTGAATTTCCAAAGTTCGTCTTATCATAAACATATCATAGAAAATCGGAAAAGCTGCCATTAATAACAGTTTTGGAACTTTTGAAGTTTTATTTGTTTCCCCAATTTACAAAATTTTCCACAATTTTAAATTTATAACAGAACTTTGTAAAGATTTCGATTTTTTGGCGTAACTGATATTCACCATAAGCAAAGTCTTAAAACTGTATTTGAGATTCTCAAAAGAGCGAAAATTCAAATAAACTCATAGAACTCTATTTTTATCGTTTCCAAAATAAATGTTTTGAATTATCAAATTGATTCTGAAGGCATTTCTCCGTCTCCTTCTATCATTGAATCAATATCAAATACCCCAATTCCAGACACCCCTAAATTTCTTCAAAATTTTTTGGGGAAGATTAATTTGGGGAAATTTGTTATATAATCGGTTTAAACTCGTTACTCGATGGGTTTTTGGGGTCGCTGAACAAGAATATCGTGACGAAATTGGTCTCAGAGATATTTGATACAACGGTATCTACGTCGCCTCCTGAAGTTTTCGAGAAATTCGTCATATAATCAGTCCAACCTCGTTATTACTGGGTTTTTTGGGATCGCTGAACACGAATATCGCGACAAAAACTACAGAAAGCGACGGGGATACCTTTGCACAAGGTACCTCTGAGGCCAATTCTGTCACGAAATTCGAGTTCATCGATCCCAAAACCCCTTGAAACGAGTTTGGACTGATTATATGACAAATTTCTCGAAAACTCCGGGAGGCGACGGGGATACCTTTGCATCAGGTACCTCTGAGACCAAGTATGTTACAAAATTCGTGTTCAGCGACCCCCAAAATCCCCCGGGTAACAAGTTTGAAATCATTTTCTCCACTATCAACCGAATTGTGAATTTATTATTAACGGTCAATTTAAAATGCAATTATAAAGTGCATATTAATTTCCTATAAATCAAATTAGTTCAAAAAATTTCCCGACGCTCTAACGAATCGAATGGCGAAAATCGTTTTCAAATCCGACTTACTGCTCAAACTTTTCTAACTAAACCTTTGTTTCTTTGTCTATTAATTGTCAGTTCGGTGTAAACAGCTGGTTACATATCTGTCAAGATTTAACTGTGTTCTTTCGTCAGTAAATAAATTTCATTTGTACCTATTTATTTATTAAAATGCAATTAATACTAATGACATGATAAAAAAGACGAAGGTAAAAACTGTTAAAACATGAAAATGATTTTGTTAGTAAAAAGAGCAATGATTGTGATAAATTTTTGAAACAAAGAGCACATTTTTTTAATGACATAAATATTTGAAACGCGAAAAAGAGGCCAAGAATCAACAGAGAATTAAATTATGATACGAGTTCCGCTATGGGGGGAATAAACCACTGCTTCGAAATGTTTTGAAGTAATGACCGTTTTGAAGTTGAAAATACCAATATAACGTCATCAAAAAGGATGACAATGTCTTTGACAGAATGAAAAAGGCTTAAAATTTATTTTAATTTTATGGCAAGAAAGCGTGTTAATTTTGCCAGAATATAATTTTCCACTTTCGAACGTTGAAACTTGTTTAGTAACCAATTCCCCACCAACATTACTGAATGTTACTTTACAACTAAAAATTAAAGGTACTTGGAAACTTTTATCGTGCGCATCAAGGACAATGACTGATACTGCAAAAAGTTTGATAAATGTCATAGCTATAAGCAATGGCCTACGGAAATAAAATTTTTTGTAATTTTGTTTCGAATCGAAATTTTTATATTCAGACGAAATTCTCTATCCAGTGCTTTTAATTCTAAAAATAATGATTTATTGAATCACAATTTTCATTATTTGAATTTCATAGAAGAGTATACAAGAAGAGATATTCGTTGTAACAAAGATAGTGAACACTTATCACATAATTTTTTACCGAAAATTTTATTCAATTTCATTATCACCACCCATTCGAGAAAAAGTGCTGGTTTTATTTCATATGCCTCATCTATAAACTTTGTAGCCGGAAGTCCTACTTCTTTCTAGTTAATATGTTATATTAGCTCAGTTTCAGTTTAAAAATAATACGAGCAGATACAGATGAAATGGAAAGGCGAAACTGCTCTAATTTACTCTTGAGACGTCCTTTTGTTAGTAGAGAAGATGCTTGAGTGAAAAATAATTTTTTGAAGAAGTGGGAACAATGTTTGGAACTACATTTACCAAAATCAATAACAAAGTGCAGATCTTCTTTTTGTTTTTCGTTCCAGGTTTTCCTCAGTTCTGCTAAATAATTTTTTTTCAGTATGTGTTCGGTCATAAGCAAAAGAAATACCATGAGTATTAATTTCTTACTTAAAACTGGTCTTGTAATTACAGGAGATTCAATAATAATTGTTATGGGATGTGTATTACAAATAGGTCAGGAACTAATAACAAACAGCATTATCTCTGCGAAAAATCATCGAATTTGGAACAGTTATACCTCCTTATAACTTTTGTTTCCGGATATCATTCGAAAACTGTAACTGCCTTCTTGTAACCCTTTGCACATTGTTTTGTAAACAAATAAGACCACTCTCCCAATTTTCGTTTATAAAACATGTCAAAAAACAGATTTTGTCATATTTTAGCCGTTTTTTAACCTGGCCCCCATTTTATAAAAAAACAGTTATTTAAAATCTTATCATGCTTATTAAAAAAACTTTTATTCTCTAGTTTTGGAATATATTACATAAAAATTTTCACCACCCCTTGCCGCTTTGTATGGATAGTTGAAAGGATGAGAATTGTAAAAGCGTACACAATTTTTTTTTCTCTTAAATGAGCAATAAATAGATCCCGAACGAGTTTTTTGGACAAGATATTTCCATTTCAAGCAAATTTTTAAAGCAAAAAGTTTTTATTAAATTTTTAATAAACATACTACGCGTACATTGAATTGACTTACTCATACTGTATATTGTGTTTGTGTATTAATAATGTATTGTGAAAATATGGAAAAATTCTGTTTTTTCACTTGTTCTTAACGAAAATTGAGAGAGTGGTAAAATTTTTTACAAAACAATATGCAAGGGTTTTAAAGGAGGCAGTTTAAGTTTTCGAATGATATCAGAAAAATTGCAATGCTTTTTTCGGGTGGCCAAAACTAGAAGATACATGTTTTCAAGCGAGCTATAGTTGTTTCAAATTCTAAAATTTTTCGCAGAGATACAGCTATTTGAAATTTTGGTAAAATTACGTGTTAAAAAAATTTTCCTTTAATACTTTGGGTTAGTATATTACAGCAGCCCGTTACCCAATGAGCCACGCTTTTACACCTTGAGTAATTTAAGTTTAAGCTTATTATGGCATCACTACTGAAAATTGTTTGTGCCCATAAAATATTCATACCAAGCGGCATCGCGGATCGATGATGCTTATGAACTAAACTATATACAGTGTGTCGTATTTAAGATGAAGATACCCTCATATTTTCGTTATTTATAGGAATATCGATTTGAAATTTTACACGGTCATGCACGGTAATGGGTCACATTTTTGAGATACGTAACCGAAATCAAAACTTTAAACTCTGTCTACTACAAATTGATAAACAGGATCGACTCTTAATATTTTGGAAATATCGAAAAAAAACTATAAGAAATAGTTGCTTACAATATTTGTTTATACCCATACACCGATTTTCATGACATAATTCGCATTTTTTATTTATTTTTTTATTTTGGCCCACACTCAATATTATTACACTCATGATCCACACTCATTTTTATTACACTCAAATTGATAATTTGAGTGCTATGTATTCAAATAAATTTGGTATAATTTTAAGTTAAGACCCAAAATAATGAAAAAAATAAAATTACGAATTTTGTCACGGAAATCGATATATGGAATTAAAAAAATATTCTAAGCAACTTTTTCAAATAGATTTTTTTCGATATTTCTAACCATCTCTGACGGTAGGCAAAATGTTAAAAATCAGCCCTATTTGTCCATTTGTAAGAGGCTGAGTTTAAAGTTTTGATTTTGATTAAGTATTTTAAGAAATACCCGAAAATAACGAAAATATGAGCTTCATCTTAAATGCGGTACACTGTATAAGAATTAGTTTCACCTATTACTTACGTACAGAAATATGAGACTAATATTTTTTGCGTTTTAATTTTCTTTTTCTAGTAATATTTACTTGATTTAATTCAATTTTTTTTTCTGTGTATGAATAAACGAAAGTCTGAAAAAATATAATTTTGTAGAATTTTATTTATTGGAACCCTTGTTTATATATAATTACATGAATCGTATATAATAAATAATATAATAAATCTATAAAGTATATTATAATATTATATAATAATAAAATAAAAAATACTCGCTCCCATAGATAAATAATGTATATATGAATCATATTATTTTAAACTATACAATATAATATAATAAAATGGATATAATGCCCATTTGCCGTCAATCTGATATTGATATGTATAATATTTAGTTGTTTATGAATAAAGCCTTTCATCATTTTGAAAGCATTGGGCTCAATATGATATGTTTTGTATAAGTCTCATTGCACATATTTTACACTTTGAATGATAAATATGCTCATTTCAAGTTGTAAATATTCATTCGTTTTGTTAAATTACGTTCGTTAGGCACGATAATCACCATTTAAAATTAATATGGGTGATGTACGATCGTCGTCGTCGTTTATTGGTTAATAACATTTTCAACAAAATTTGTATGCCTGGTCAGAATATAGGGGTACAATTCATGTTCCTCTTAATAAATATAAATACTATAAAATTGTTCGAAATTGGTTAATTAATTTGATTCTTTTCATAAGAACTGTTACAGAAAGACCACTTTCTTGGCTAGTGCATTACTTGATTGCCTGGTATTTGGACGTTTTTTATGACTAATAGTCCTGAATCTAAACCTGGTTCTATACACACTTTCGCAAATGGAAAATTTGTCTTCATCCAAATTTTAAAAGCAATCTAAGTTCGCTCTTAATTAAAGTTTTTTTTCATTGTTTGTAAGCTCTAGCGTTTTTTTGTGCCAAAGAACGAGTAATGGGTAATTCGAGCTCTGAAAACTAGACAATTTTTTGAGAATTTGTATACCTTATTTTAAAAACATTAAACAATGTGGCATTATTTTGACTTTTGGAGAACAAGTGAATATTTAAAACGGTGTAACTTAGGAATTTTAAATAGAAATATGGCATAAATAGCCTCATTCTTTGCATTTTTTAAATTCTAACTAATTGTAACTTGGTACTATGACATCATATTTTTACATAAAAGTCGATAAAAGATATTTTTCAACGAAAATCGCAATACTACATAAGTAATAAATTCTTGTGAAAAATTCAGCAGTCTAAGATGCAATTTTGAAATTACAAAAAAGTATATACAAGCAAAAGCTTTCAAACATTGAAATAGTTTGGAAAATCAAATTTAACAATATGTGTTTCTTTAAATTTTTACGTTAGCAACCGTTTTGATAGCGCTATAGACCTTAAATTTACAAAAGCACAACTTGACAATCAACTTGAAAATAGTCCTTATGGTAGGTACCTACGTTTTAGACATCTTTGAAGAATAAATCTCGACACGTAAAATATCCACAGAACCATAGCTAGATTCTAGATTATAAATATTATATTATGTTTCATAACAGATATAAAAATATTTAAGTTACTCTTTTGAACTAAAATATTTGTTATATTATACATTAGTTTTATTATTTGTAATATAAGTGTACACTTTTTTGTTTGAAATGTTCCCCTCTTTTTCTAACCGAGTATAGTAAATGAAAAATATTTAAATTTTATATTAACCAAAATCATTATTTACTGTTTTTATTTTATAAATAGAAAAATATATTAAATAGGTATATCAAATTTGTAAATTCTATTTCGCCAAATGATTTAGATATAAATCGAGCTAATCCAAACTATGGTTTTTTTTTTAAATTGCTCTAAGTTTGGCTTGTTTCTACAAGTCATATATTTTGAAGATAATTTTTGCATTTCTTAAATAAAAAGGATCAAAGTTCGAAATCAAATATTTAGATTATTAAGGAACTCTGTTGCAAATACATGTATAATTGATTTAAATAATCTTTCACTTCCTGATTGATGGTTGACAAATGATTACGTGCGGAGGAATCTTTAGCACTCTAGTCTTATTAATGTTCGTTGCACTACTCTCGAAATATTTATTATAAAATTTTATTAGCTGCGAACAAAATAGAACTTCCTAACGTATTGACTAGTCAATCACTATTCAGTAATAAAAAAAACTAACTTCAATTTATTGTTTGTATCATATAAACAATTTTTTAACGATAATTACCACATATTTGCTATAAAAACGATTAACTTGCAATTGAAATTTCGTTAAAAGTGCACATTCTTTTAATGAAAGGTATCCATTTACATGTGGATATTATTTTGTTTGGCTACCATATGCGGCATGAATAATTGTTTCTTTATGAATAATTGTTTCTTTGTTTAGACATACAATAAGAAATATGCATATTATAAGCTTATGATGGCATAACTGATTCATACCGATTCTTATTTCTCCTTCTTTTTCAAATATTTAAACTTTAGATATCAACAATATATTTATTATTAACAGTTTCAAAAAGTTAGAAAATTTTCTTTTTGCTAGTTTTTTCAAATCTGATTAAAAATTTTGCTTAACAACTTCTTCTTCTCTTTTGTTTAACTAGTCAATTAATGTTTTTACAAGGAACTTGTTTTCATAGGAAATTTGGAAAATCAAGACTAAAATAAATTCAATTTATATTTAAACCATGTTTTAAGTGAATTCATTACCTACTCATCGGATCCTTGTCTTGGTAAAAACTTTTGTTTTTATGAAAATAATATTTTGTTTAATTAGCGTGCGACATTTTTTTTTTTTTTTTTGCCTTTTATCTTTTCATTTGAAATAAGTTACTCTATATAATTAGCAGGTAAATATAAGTAATATGTTGGTATTGTTTGGACATGAGAATTTTTTTTTGGATGAGCAAAATAAATAAGTACCCTTTGCAAAATAGTTCAATCTAGAAATCCCGTGTTTACTAGTTTTTCTAAAAAGAATTTTACATCACCAAGTTCCGAATCTTTGATACCCAATGATTTTAACATTCCTAAATCACCATTCTCAACAGCCATAAAAACAGACCGTAAATGTTCCAAGTCAGATCGCATTAAATGTAACGCAGCTCCAAAATCTTCAATAGTTTGTGATTCTAAAAAAATAAATAAAAAAATTTATTTGCATATAATTAAATTAACAAAATATATAGAGTATGTTAGGTTAAAGAGAACGATTAAAAATCAGTTGTCGTAACAGTTGCTACTCTAGGAAATGTATAAGATTGTTTATAGGTTGATCTAAGGTTTCAAAAAATATGCACCGAGTGTTTCTTTAAATTTTGTCTTAATTTCAGCATGAAACAAAAAGGACTCCCCCAGTATATTCCAAAATTCTCTATTAACAGCTTTTCTAGTCTACTGACCATTTGCAAAACCATCAATCTGATCCCTCCACCTTGATGGTGGTCGGCCCCTTTCGCGTTTGAAATTTAATGGTACCCATGAAGTTCATCTGTTCGTCCATCTATCATCTTTTAGTCTGTTAACATGTCCGGACACCATTTCCATTTCAATTTTTTAATACTGACAGTTAAATCTTTGATCTTTGTTATTGATCAAATAGTGTTAGATGTAATCATGTCAGTAAGTTTGTGGCTAGGTATAGACCTTTCCATACTTCTCTGCCAAGTTCTTAATTTTTTGTAATTTTCAATGGTCAGAGCAGATGTTTGAATGCCATAAGTTAAGATCGGAAGGATGCACGCATCCCAAGCTTTTCTTTTTTAAGCGATATTTAATTAACTTTAGCAAATTTCTTTTAGGGACCAAAATCTGATCCTGGAACGAGACTATCTTTCCGCCGTATTTAAAACTGTTTACTCGCTTATTGTCTTCATGCTCATTTGATATCAATTTGGTTTTCTGAACATTATTTTTAGTTCTACGAGCTTACTGCGATATGAAAATTGGTTCACGATCTACAAGCATTGTTTGTAGATCGTGCATATTATCAGAAAAAAGTACAATATCGTATTAAAGAATTCAACAATAGTTTTATTAAAAACTGAAATTTTGGAAAATAACTCGCTATTTTCATAAAATGTAACAAAACATACTTTATTGTGCGTTTATTCAAATAAAATGTTTCTAATATTTACCTGAAAGCGCAATAGCTACTTTTTCCGAACCTCCTAAGGGTGCTAATGCATCTCTTGCCTTACTACCGAACAATTTTTCTAAATAATTGGGACCATGACTTGCAAGTAATGACTGCAAAAAGCTTGCTGTTTCTTCTACAGGCGGTCGTTTAGCTACAAAAAATAAGGAGCACATATTATATTTGATTGTTGATTCCATTTCTAAAATTTGCAAACTATTTTTAAATTTTGTAATTTTTTTTTAAGCAATGTTGACTAATAATATTATTTGGGTGCCATTCTTTTGAATCTTTTAGACTACGATTTCTTTGAAAGTAAGATCATGCTTATTTTGCAAAATCTTAATAATCATTATAAATGCATAAGATCTTAATTGACAAGTTAAGGTACCATTTGTATACATCATTTATACTGCCATCATTCGCAAACATCACAATCGCAAATTCATATTAATGAAAGGCACTGTAGCTCAATTACTGATTTTAAATAACATATAGGCTAAATTCTAGTATTATTTTTAATGTTTTAAAAGAAAATAAATGAAATATTGTTTTCTTCTAAATTTTGCTGATAAATTAAATAAAAAATATCATTGGTAGCAAATTTCTGTCTGACTAGAAACTAACAAATGACTACTTGTTGTGTATTAAACCAAGTAGCTTGTCCCATCAAACACTGATATATTAAACCAAGTAACTAGTCGCGTCATTTTAGCGTTTGAAAGCTAATTTTTTTATACCGCGGCCTGTCGGATCAATTTCTTTTAATGTAAAGGAAGGGGCATATATCCAAATTTACATCTAACTTAGTGACGTTAAAAAGTTTGGCCATTCCTATAGGCCAAATAGACCAGTTTCTAAAATTCATTTCTGAGCTGATTTTTTAAAATTTTAAAACTTAAAATTTTCAACAATATGGGCCAAAGACGTATACTCTGTAGTTTTCGAGGTCGCTTATCACTATTCAGAAATCAGAATTTCGATTTACTCCACCCACCTGGGGTAATTCGCTCCGCTGGTCCAAAATAGCAATATTCTGAGAAAATGTACCAAAATAGACCAGAAAAGTACACTCGGGGCTTTTTGGGGTCGCTGATCACGATTTGTTAGGATGTGGATATACTGCCCCCTTCTGAGGCAATTCAGAAGGGGGCAGCCCCCACCGCTGGCCCAACGCAACAATATTCTGTAAATATTCAAAGAAGTTGCTGATCACGGTGCTGAAGAACTCTGATTCAGAATTTCGATTTACTAACCCCATGTAGAGAGTAATACTGGTCCAAAACAGCAATATTCCGTAGATTTTCAACAAAAGGGGCCAAAAAGTTTCCTAGAAGTTTTTGAGGTCGAAAATCGTAGTTCCGAAGTCAGAACTGTCGTGCACACCCCCTCTACTGCGGCAATTTGCCTCTCTAGTTCAAAACAGCAACTGTAAATATTCGAAAATTATGAATTATGCCAGAGAGAGGTTAATTTTATTGAATATTTTCAGAACCAAATTTATTGTATTTTATTTTGGAAAATTTTATTTAATATTTGCAGAATATTTCTGTTTTGGACCAGCAGAGAAATTCTGACTCCCTACTGGTTTGGATCAGTAGGGGGTGAATTGCCTCATGAGGCGTTAGTATATTAGAATTCTGGAATCGTGATCAAAGACCCTTAAAACTTCTGGGTGTACTTTTCCTACTTATTTTGTTGAATATTTACATAATCTTGCTGTTTTGTACCTACGGGGGTGAATTACCCCAGGAAGGGGGAGTCTGTCGGAATTCTGGCTTCAAAATCTTGATCAGCGACCCCAAAAGCTTCCGAGTATACTTTTTTGGCTTATTTTGTTGAATATTTTTTAAGTTTTAAAATTTTCAAAAATCATCCCAGATAGGGATTCCAATAGTTGGTTTATTTGGCCCATAGCAATGGCCAAAACTTTTAGCCGCATCAAATTAGATGTAATTTTTAATCTATGCATCTTCCAGAACATTAAAAAAAAAAAAACTGATCCAATTGGTTGAAATACAAAAAACATTCCTCATTTTACACTTTGTTCGTCTAAAATAATTCATAATAATAATAACAAGATCATATTATTCAAATTTAGATGAGCATTTCTGTGGGCTGTATTATGCACTTTGTTAAAATATACCCCCTTCAGGACCCACAATAAAAATATTTAGCTGGATTATAAAATTATTCAAACAGAATAACAATAAAATAAATAATAAAATTAAATGGAAGTAAGCAAAATTATAAAGCCAAAAAACTTGAAAAATATAAAGAAAATAAATAATAAAATTAAAATTAATTTTCATTTTATGATTTAATTTATTTTTATTCTGTTTTAGGTACACTAATTAAAAATTTCTTCTGTTTCAGATCTCCATTTGGTAATAATTATTCAATTTTCTTTTATTAATTCTCTTTTCTATTTTTTATTTTATTTTTCGAATTTTTCTTATTTTTATTTTATTTGATTTTTGTTTGTTGCAGGATTTTTTAATTATAATTATTTATTCTGTTTCAGGTACACTAATTAAATTTTTCTTCTTTTCCAGATCTTCATTTGGTAAAGTCTATTTTTATTTTATCGTATGTTAGATATTTTCCTATTTTTTGCTTCTTTCCATTGCATATAATTTATTTTGTCTGTTACAGTATTTTGTTATTTTTTAAATTATTTATTCTGTTTTAGGTACACTGAGGATAAATTTTTTAAGTTTTTGGTAATCAATTTTTTCTTTAATTTTTCGATTTCTGGTTGTTATTTAATATTTAAAATTTGGCTTATTATTTTAAATTAATCATTTATTTTCAGGCTTAATCCCTTAATTTGTTTTTCTATATATTCACAACGATAATCCTGTCTTAGGATTTAAACTTAATATTTTATTGTGTTTCAGGTGAAGGCAGGCAGTTTTATTGCTTTAGAGAGTGTAACATAAATATTTATTTTATTCGTATCATATTCTGGTAAATAATTTTATTTTAATTTAAAGGGTAATATTCTACTATTTGTTTTAGGGCGTTGCGGTTTTTTCGTACCTTGGTAATATATTTTTAATTTTAATTTTTATAGTTTTAAGTAATGCTACTGAAGAGGATTGCCAAAGCAATCGAAACCGGTCTAACTAATAAATAATAATTTTATAATCTAGCTAAATATTTTTATTAAAGGTCCTGAAGGGGATATATTTTAACAAAATGACCACGATCATAGTTTACTCTACGAGTATAGTTTATTGGATTGAGTTCTGTAATACTGTACATATAACTGTATGAAGGCAGTTAACTTGGCAGAGTTCACTCTTATACAGTGACGGGTTCAATTTTAATGATGTATGAGCACGGTAATAGGGCCACAAATTTAAAAAATATATATTTTCTATTTTGATGCTAATTAAATTATAACTTGACGATATAAGACGAAATGTAAGAATACAATTTTTCGACATCTTGCATAATTTTCAAAATATCGATTTTTTTTTTTAATTATTCAGCTTTCGATAATAATAAAACCAAGGCACATATCGAAAAATTTTATTATTATTTTTCGTCTACATCGTCATGAAGTTATAACAAAATTCGTCATCCAAGTTGAAAAAAAGATAAATATAATTTCAACCCTAAATCTGCCCTGCTCTTAAATCCCTTATATGGACGGAGACACTTGGATTTTTTCTTCTACATCCTTAAACAATGTGAAATTAATGCAATATATTAAGAACACATTTAATTCACAATTTACTCAGTGTAAACAGGGTAAATCAACATAGCCAGTCCAAGGCGTTTCTTAAGGAGGAGTCAGTTTAAAAAGCAATTTTTATTTAGTATTTTCATTGGATTGAGTTGTACACAATATTTTTAATAACAATAATAATAAGAAAACATAAAACTATATTTTTAATACTATGGAATGTGTAAAAAACAAATTTCATGTTCATACAAGCTCAATATTTTGTTGTCAATAGAAACATTGTATAAATTTACTATTGAAAAAACAAAATAAGAGAGAGGATTGATAATATTTTTTTGTGGGTATAAAAAACAATTATAAGCGATCCTAATATCAATTTAATAACATACACTCACAAAAAAATAAATATTATCTATCCCCTCTGTAATGTTTTTTTTTTTTCTTTTTTCAATTGTAAATGTACACAATTATTTTATTGACAACAAAATATTGCGCTTGTATGAACATGAAATTTGTTTTTTACACATTCCAATATAAATATAGTAAATATTAAAAATATAGTTTTATGTGATCTTATTACTTATTATTATTATTATTATTAAAAATATTGTGTATAACTCGATCCAATGAAAATACTAAATGAAAATTGTTATTATTTTTTCATGAACATACTAAAGTGTCAAAAAGTATGAAGGAACAAAATTTTTGCGCGAAAATTTTATCTTAATTTCAAACAGCTATAAATAGCTCAATAGCTCATTTAAAAACTTGAACTGCCTTGTTTTGGAATCTATTGCTAAAAAATCACCCTTTGCCGCTTTGCACGGATGGTTGAAAGGGTGAGAAATATTATCCCTCAACTTTATATGAAGTTTAGATGCGTACTAAAATTTGAAAAGTTATTTTACAACAAATTTATTAAGACCATTCGAAGCTTGTTTATTTTCTTGAAAATGAACTAAAACAATTCATTTACGAGCTTTTTGGACCAATATATTCTTCTAAACAAAATTGGCACTTCTGGATTTAAAGTCCTGTATAATTTGAAATATTCACCTCACATAAATTTTCCAAACCCTTCCAAAACCTAAACTGTCATCTTTGAAGATCTTGCAAATTGTTAGTTAAAAATTTTGTTCACTCTTCCACTTTCCGTTTTTAAAACATGTCAAAAACTAGAATTTTTCCATACTTAAGGCGTTTTTTCACCTGACTGCCATTTAATAAAAAAAAAACGTTCTCTTAAATTGTATCATGCTAATTAGAAAATTTGCACTTTCTGGTTTCGAATATATTGCTCAAAAATTTTTACTATCCCCCGTCGCTTTGTATTGGCAGTTGAAATGGTATTATAATAGCCTACAAAATGATTTGAATTTAAAATGAGGTATAAAAATTACCGTACGATCTTTTTTAACCAAGATATTCGCATTTCAAGCAAATTTGAACTTTTTATTAAAGTTTTTAGAATAGTGTGTATTGTGTTTGTGTTTAATGTTTGTGCTAAAAATATGGAAAAATTCTATTTTTTGACATGTTTTAAAAACGAAAAGTAGTAAAAATTTAAAAAAACCAATATGCAAGGGCTTAAAAAAGACATTTTAAGTTATCGAATAGAATTAAAAATTTCAATGCGATGATGATTATTTCATTGAATCAGATGATGCAGGATTTCAAATCAATTTTGCTTAGAAAACTTGGTCCAAAAACCTCGTACGGGAATTTTGTATAGTTCATTTTCAAGAAAAATAAAAAGGTTTCGAGAGGGTTGTAAAATAATTTGTTATAACAGAATTTTTTTTAAATTTGGTGCGTTTCTACTATTCTAAAAACTAAACTTCAACTCTCCGTGCAAAGCAGCAAATAAAAAAAGCGATGATTAAACTGTTTGAACAATAGATTTCAAAACAAGAAAGTACAATTTTTCAAATGAGCAATTGAAGTTCCAAATTCGATGATTTTTCGCATAGATATAGCTGTTCGAAATATATATAAAATTTTGTGCCTTTAACATTTTGAAGTTGTGTATTTATATCTAGAATTTTACTTATAGTGTAGGAGGAATCGGCGCCTGAGTACCGGAAACTATTCCACCTCAATTTTTTTATGCGATCCTCTTCAAATTGCCCTCCTAATGATATAAATGCACGTTGCCAGGGCGCAACCCGGTGCCATATTGTTTAAACCGAAATTGTTTAAACAATTGCAAGGAATTGTTATTTTTCAACCGGACAAATTTTTTTTATTTTCTTTATTGAAATACCAATAAAAAAGGTCCTATGACTTTTCACGATAAAGTTAATATTTTTAAAGATATGAATTTTTAAAGGTTCGAAAAATCTCAAATTTGGGTACTTTCGACCCATTAAAAATATATTAAAAAAAAACATAATGTCTAAGTAATATTTTTTTTTATTCTCTATACAATTGTTAATAATATTGTTAAAAGAGATTTTAAAAAATTTCATTGTTTATATCTTTTTTTTAATTGTTAATTCCGCGCGCTCACAAGTATGCGTTGCGTCTGCCTCCCTGTGTCTTGAATCATTATTTATCAATTATCTTAAAAACTATCAACTTTATCAAGATTGTTAAAGAGAGCAATGTTATTAATAATTAAATTGTCTACAATTTGTTTTTAATAAATTTTTTTCTGAAATCAATTTTTCAAAAGTTATTTAAGCATAAATCGAAACATGTAATTAAAATTACTTTTTCATCAGTTTATATTACTTTTTTGTTATTAAAACGGAAAGTAAAGTAAAAGACCCAGTTATTGACACTGGCTTAGTTGTTTGACACTTGCAATTTTATTCTTATTTAAACGAATGAAATTTTCTCAAAAAACCGATTATCTTAAAATTTATAATTCAAAAATTATATCTATTAATTTATTAGAATTGATTTGTTTTTTTTTTTAACTAAAATAAAATTGTAAGTGTCAATAACTGGGTCTTTTACCTTAATTACATTGAATTACTTCTTCCAACGAAAGTTATAGATAGAGAAATATGAAATAATAAAACAAGATTTAAAAATAAGTATTTATTCATTATCAACATCATTTTTATATATTATATTCTTACAGTCTTCTGAATCACAACCACATAGAAGTATGCAACTAATATTATTTTTTTTACAATAACAAGCTTTGGTTTTACAGGCTTTCTTACAATTACACGGTTTTTTAAGATTAGTTGGGAATGGGCTTTTCTTCATAAATAAAGGTAACAAAGTACCTCTAATTTATAACCGAAATTCGTAAAATCTAATATTTCATATTGGGGATTCAAAGCATTTTTCCAAATGTATGTCTGGGCAGAAGCTTTAAGTGCATGCAATTGCAAGGCATCTGATGTGCACGGGATTTTAGATAAATTAATATTAGTGCCAAAGCAACGAGAAAAAATTATTTGTCCAGCGTCATCCGCAGTGCTACCTCTTTTACCCAAAATATTTAAATACAAGGTTTCTAAACCTTTTAACTCCTTACTACTTAATTCTAAGCCATTGCCAAGAGGGCCTAAAGCATCACGATTTTCTTTAATTTTTATTATTTCTAAAGCTTTTTTTTTTGTGTGCCAATTTTACTAGTCGTATCACAACCCGTAAATGCGTGTAAAGCAGGTAAAACTTCACAAACCGGGTATGTTAGAGAATCAGCTGCTGTGTGACACGAAAGGAAGCGTGATTTTTTATTATTAATTTCCATCCATAGTCCGGAACAACCACTTTTTTTCAACCGGGACCAATAATAAATACATAGTAGTATTTTTATTTTAAATGTTATATATAATCAATAATTTTGTCACATATTTATAAATAATTGTGATTTCAAAAAATAGTCAAATACCATTATATCTTATTATTGTTGATATAAATGCAAAAATTACTATGATAATAACAAAAAAGTAATATAAACTGATGAAAAAGTAATTTTAATTACATGTTTCGATTTATGCTTAAATAACTTTTGAAAAATTGATTTCAGAAAAAAATTTATTAAAAACAAATTGTAGACAATTTAATTATTAATAACATTGCTCTCTTTAACAATCTTGATAAAGTTGATAGTTTTTAAGATAATTGATAAATAATGATTCAAGACACAGGGAGGCAGACGCAACGCATACTTGTGAGCGCGCGGAATTAACAATTAAAAAAAAGATATAAACAATGAAATTTTTTAAAATCTCTTTTAACAATATTATTAACAATTGTATAGAGAATAAAAAAAAATATTACTTAGACATTATGTTTTTTTTTAATATATTTTTAATGGGTCGAAAGTACCCAAATTTGAGATTTTTCGAACCTTTAAAAATTCATATCTTTAAAAATATTAACTTTATCGTGAAAAGTCATAGGACCTTTTTTATTGGTATTTCAATAAAGAAAATAAAAAAAATTTGTCCGGTTGAAAAATAACAATTCCTTGCAATTGTTTAAACAATTTCGGTTTAAACAATATGGCACCGGGTTGCGCCCTGGCAACATGCATTTATATCATTAGGAGGGCAATTTGAAGAGGATCGCATAAAAAAATTGAGGTGGAATAGTTTCCGGTACTCATGCGCCGATTCCTCCTACACTATTACAAAAAGATGTATTAGTTGTTGAAATTTATTCACCAAATATTTGAGCTTTCTTATTTGACAATTTGCAGTATTTTTACTACATACAAAAGAATGTTTTGATTTTAGCATCGCATGTATTAAAGTATGTGTGTGGATGCGCAATGAAGTCCCTAACATACGAAAAATCCTTAGCTTTTATCAGTTTGTTCTTATAATTATGACATCAGATGGTTTAAAAAAATGGCGATAGAGATATATACGGAAGCCTGAATGGCACACAATCAATTTATGAGAAAGTGGCGTTACACTAGCTTATTTTTAAATATGTACTACTCACAAGTATAAAACCAACTTTTAAAAAGCCACTAGTTCACTTTCAACAAGTGCACTTGTGACTTGTGGTATTATGGAAACTAACCTTTTTGAAAATGACGGTATTTAGTCATGTGCAGATTTCTAATAACTTCATCATAAACATTTAATAATACTTTTAAAAATTAGAAATTAGAAATGTGCAGATGCAAAAGAAAAACATTAACAATTAAAGCATTGTATTTTTAAAATAATACTAAAGAAAATTTTGAACTAACTAAATAAGACAAATTATAAACATTATCATCATTCAGGCTTCCGTAGATATCCGATAAACCACGAAAATAAATTATTTTAACTAAATGCGTGGTTAACTACTTGCATGGTTTTGAAGATAATATTGAACAAGTATACAGTTTTTTTGGTTTCAAGTCCATAATACCCTATGAGCTCAGAGGCTTTTTTGAGTACATATTTGAGTCACATTGAAACATTAAAGTTGATAACTTGCGAATGTGTGGATGGTGAAATCTACAACTTGGCTGGAAGATTGGGGGCGTTAGTGAGCTATGTATTGATTAATTTTTTTATGCCAATTTTTTTATGCAAAAAATGTTGTTAAAGCACTTTGAAACATACAACATTTTATAGTCAATTATTCAAATATACGAATTATAAAAGCCTGGAATGATTTGGTGGGGGCTTAAATAGCCTGGCAGGTGATTTAAAGGTATTTTTTGTTGAGCGAATAACGTACTTGAGGCACTTTGAAACTTACAATATTTTAAAGTCTAATATTCAATTATACGAATTATCATCGCCTGGCATGATTTGTTGGGGACTTAAATAGCCTGGCAGGTGATTTAAAGGTATATTTTTTTGCACGAGTAAGGTATTTGAGGCACTTTGAAACTTACAACATTTTAAGGTCTAATATTCAAATATTCGAATTATCATCGCGTGGCATGATTTGGTGGGGGCTTAAATAGTCTGGCAGGTGATTTAAAGGTTTTTTTTTTGCGCGCGAGAAACGTACTTGAGGCACTTTGAAACTTACAACATTTTAAAATCTAATATTCAGTCATTCGAATTATCATCGCCTGGCATGATTTGGCGGGGGCTTAAATAGCCTGGCAGGTAATTTAAAGATATTTTTTTCGCGAGGAATGTTTTTGAGGCATATTGAAAATAGTTAAGTTGATAGCTTACGAATAATAATAATAATAATAATAATTTATTTGTAAAAGACCAATATCGATATATAAAGAGTCAGTCATATATAAATTAGATTTCAAGTATTTCTTTGATATTATAAACAGCTAATAGAATATTATCGTTAGTCAAAAATAAATTATGAAATTTAAAAAAAGTTAAAATTTATGTAAAAATATACTTAAATATTCTGATTTCGAGTCATAAAAGCACATTTTTCTTTTGAAATATTAAAATTAAAAATTGTAATTTTTAAACTGTATATCACGTGATCTTAAACGCGGGCAAACCTTGCTGTGATGTCATATCGGTATGAGCCATAGACCATCAGTTAGCTCAGTGTAGACAGCTGGGTATAATATATATAATAAGTATTTATATTTATTACAATCAGATATCTATAAATATATCTGTCAAACTTTTCTGTGTTATTTCGTATAATGATACCGATATTACGTCAACAAATTGGATACCCGCGTTTTTGACAGTTTGTAAAAGGTTCAAAATTTAATTTCAGTTTTTGGCAAGAAAGCGTGTGTGTTTTTCCGAAATAAATTTTTTGTGGTTTTTTATTAGCAAAGTCAACATTTTGAAGTACTTTTTTTAATATGGTAAAATACCCTATTGTACTAAATACTTTTTTAATTTTAGATTAAATTGAGCAAATTTCTGCTCCATCCGAATGTCTCTGGGTAACTGTTAAAGTACTTCTTAAAGTTCTTGACTGGAGTGTACTCTAGCCAATGACATATAGATTAGACAAGGACACATAGGACCTAACGGGCAGTCTTCTCTCTTATTCATTCTGTTATTAACTGCAGAAAACTTTCCAAAATAAGCTCATCAAGAGCATCAAAAAAACTCTTTTCCAAATTTGGATCTGAGCCCTAATTTGGGAGCTACAAGTATGAGAAAAATTAATAAATTTATTTATTCACTGACTATCATTCCATAACCAGTAGCCAATGATAATCAGAAGATATTAGTAAATTTCATTTAATAATATTCAACTGCAGAAGGGATTTTTTTAAATTATAACATGATTTAATTGGATTGTATTATTTTGAAAAAACATTAAATTATTGTACGTAAACAAACAAACTATGTGGCAATGGGTGTGGTTTGTCTGTTTACGTCCAATGATAAATTGTTTACTGATAAGTATTATTATTTTCTCAGAATAATAGAATAAAAAATGTATAAAATTATTAAACTGTCCCACTTTAAATATTTTTATTCTATTATTCTGAGAAAATAATAATACTTATAAGTAAACAATTTATCATTGGACGTAAACAAACAAACTATGTGACAATGAGTGTGGTTTGTTTGTTTACGTCCAATGATAAATTGTTTACTTATAAGTATTATTATTTTATCAGAATAATAGAATAAAAATATTAAAAGTGGGACAGTTTAATAATTTTATACATTTTTTATTCTATTATTCTGAGAAAATAATTGAAACCACAATCATTGTCACATAGTTTGTTTGTTTACGTACAATAATTAAATGTTTTTGCAAAATAATTAATAAATTATAATTTTTATAAATCCCTACCTCAATTGAATATTATTAAATAAAATATACTGATATCTTCTGAATATCATTGGCTACTGGTTATCGAATGATAGTCAGTGAATAAACAAATTTATCAATTTTTCTCATACCTGTAGCTCCCAAATTAGAGCTCAAATTTGGAAAAGAGTTTTTTTGTTGCTCTTGATGAGCTTATTTTGGAAAGTTTTCTGCAATTAATTACAGAACACGTTGTATAATATTCCATGCCCCCCCCCCAACCTCCCAGCCGTTAGGCCCCCACTAAAGCATGTCAAGCGATGATAATTCGAATAATTGAATATAAGACTTTAAAATGTTGTGAGTTTGAAAGTGCCTCAAGTACGTTTCTCGCGCAAAAAAAATATACCTTTGAATCAACGGCCAGGCTATTTAAGCCCCTACCAAAACATGCCAGGCGATGATAATTCGAATAATTGAATATTAGACTTTAAAATGTTGTAAGTTTCAAAGTGCCTCAAGTACGTTTCTCGCGCAAAAAAAATATAGCTTTAAATTATCTGCCAGGCTAATTAAGCCCCCACCAAATCATGCCAGGCGATGCTAATTTTCTAAAAATACGTCCGAACTCGCGGAATTGTTGGACCAATATTTATAATTTTCCCAGAGCCTGAAAATACGGCCAAAAACAGATAATTTGGCTTGCACATGTCACGCCCTCATCAGACACTCCAAATAAAAAAATTCATTCTAACTTACTGGATAAATGAAAGAACAATGATCCGCCAGTAAAAACATTTTATCACAATTTTTTATGACTTATACATTAGCTAGTTCACAGTTTTTTCATACTTATGCATGAAAATTGCAATAGAATAGAATAGAATTGGACTTATTCTTAAAATTAATTAATAGATTCCCGTAGGAAAATTTTCATTTTTCAATTTTTCTCAACAGCTTACGTAATAAAAAAATTGAAAAATTTAATTAATCATTGAGAAATAAGTTTTTTTAAATAATAATTTTGATAATCAATTTTTCTACTATCGTAAGATTTATAATTATCACTAATATTGTCCGTTCATTTATTCAGTAAACGTCCGAATTCTTTAAGTAACAACTCCTATATGCGATGGACGATTTTTGGTTGGGTAAAATCTTATGAGCTCGTGTCGTCGATTATGAGGATTAGGACGCGTCATCAATTATGACACGAATTAACGCGTCATCGTCATCAAAACGCCACAATAAAAACAACGGTTGTCGCCCGATCACAGAATTTAAGGGAACAATTAGATCTAGGATAGGTTACAACATGAAAACTCTGTATGTTGTTGCTTTTTTACTATTTATAATAGTTTTTTATACACAAGTTTATAATTTCAATATACAAATTATAAAACTTTAATTATTCATACTATAATAAATAAAAATTTTTTTAGAAACACATTTATTCTAAAGTTTTAAACCTTTATTCCCTCGAAAGTTCCCGTAACTAGCTATCTTTTTTTTATTTCTTAATTTTCACATTTAATATGCTTAAATATGTTTTAATGATTAAATGTCTGACATAGGAGTGAAATTTACTCTTCTGGGAAAATTATAAATATTGGTCCAACAATTCCGGGAGTCAGGATTTTTTTAGGAAATTGAAATTTTCTCCTCTCTTTTAATCTTTTTTAAATTTCGAAAACCATAATTACTTTTTGCAATTTTTGATCAAAATAAGCACCTACTTTTTTCACAAAATTGTTTATAACTTTTGCAGGCGGTACTTTTTTGCAAAACTCATCTACATCTAGTTTCGAATCCAATGTTAATATTGATTTCATAATTTTACGAGAATACAGAAAAAACTTGAACAAAAAGGCACTTGTTGACTAGACTATAAATAACAAAGTGGTATCCACAACGGTTCCCACTCACTTACTATGTGTCAGTTCAATTAATATAGTGACTGAAGTAGTTGAAGAAATCTTTTTAACCTTCGAGTTTCTTCACTATTGTCAAAAAGATTACTGTTATTGTGTTTGTACGTGAAAATTTCTAAAGTTCTACTATTGCGATTAAAGTAGAGAGTACCTAAATAAATTTCGATTTTTGCCCCAATTTCCTAGATCAGTTTTTTGTATTTTTAAAATCCGTATTTTCGACTACCAAGTAGTCATCATCAGTAAGAATTAGCTAGTGATTACTCTTATTATAAATGTTACTCTTTGCTAATTTGGTGGCGGACTGCACAATGTTACTTTCGTGTATTTACAATTTATACTGTTCACAGTATCTGTCAAATTGTCAGTTGGATCCATGCGACCCATAGTTTCAGGTATAAATTCTCCAACATACAAAATTGCAAAATGGCTAGTAAACAAATTTCAAACATTAAATAACGCATCAGATTCGTCTTCCGTCAAAAATAGTATTGATTTAATTAACAAAATAAAGGATACGGAATTGGCACCAAGTGCAGTTCTAGTGTCATTTGATGTCAAAGCTTTGTATAGCAGTGTTCCAATACCAGAAGCAATAAAGGCGTTGGAAAAATCGCTAAAAAATAAAGGTTTACATATGGATGAAGTAACAGAATTGGTAAAATTAACACGCCTATGCATGAGACAAAATGTGTTTACCTTCGAAGGTAAATACTATAAACAAACATTTGGGACCTCTCTGGGTAATCCGTTATCTCCGTTCTTGAGCAACATCTTCATGTCAGACCTCGAAGAACAAGCCAAACAAACATTCATTTATTTTCCCGCTGTCTGGTACAGGTATGTTGATGACATCTTCACAATTTTTGACACAGAAAAAGAAAATCCACAAGATTTTCTTAATAAGCTGAACAACATGTACCCTTCAATTGATTTCACAACCGAAATCGAAAAGGACGGTTCGATTCCGTTCCTGGACATAAGAATTTCCAAAAACACAAATTCTAGGAAACTAGATTTTGACATACACAGGAAACCAACACACACTGAAAGGTACATCACAGCAGATACAAACAGCAAATTATCACAAGATAGAAGACAAATTATCACAAGATTCAAAGAACATATGGGCCATTTAAAATATGGAATATTTGAAAAATCATGTGTAGCCGCTCACGTTATCGAAAACGACCACAAAATTGACAAATCAAACCTTAAGCTCCTGAAATCAGTACCCAATCCTTGCGAATTAGACGCTTATGAAAGCATCTTCATTCAAAAGCTGGGTAATGAAGCAATGAACTTGGACAAAGGACCCATTCCAAATTCGGATCTAATAAAAATTCCAAAATCAAGGTTGAATTTCTAAAAATTGTTAATACGTTGTAAAAATAAAAGATTATTTATTTTTGTGATTTATTTATAGTTTTTCATTTAGGTTGGATTTGTAATTTATTATTTTAAACGTCAAAAAATACTCCAATAGGCTTGCGCACAAGTGTCACGCTCATTGGCCAAGCACTAGTCAACTGATGGAAGTTGATTGGCTAGCGCCACTGATACTATGACAGATACTGTGAACAGTATAAATTGTAAATACACGAAAGTAACATTGTGCAGTCCGCCACCAAATTAGCAAAGAGTAACATTTATAATAAGAGTAATCACTAGCTAATTCTTACTGATGATGACTACTTGGTAGTCGAAAATACGTATTTTAAAAATACAAAAAACTGATCTAGGAAATTGGGGCAAAAATCGAAATTTATTTTGATATATCCTAGAGTTCTCATTTATTATCTTCGATAATATTTATATTAGAGAGTACCTGTCGAATTATTAACGGGTTTCCAAAGGAAATAGAGCAAAGTACAAACTTTTCAATTTTTTCAAAATAAGAAATACTTTTATATTATCAGTTATAAGCAAGAAAATACTCTACGCTACGAATTTTTTTTTTGGCCGGAATCTTTCTAGAATATCAGTATTTGAATTGGAAGCAGTGCCCCAAAATTGAATCCCATGGAACCAAAATTTTCTTAAACGTTGTTTTGTGTACTCATAACTTATTTCGAAATGAAAATTGTGAATTCTTGCATAAAAGCCAATAATATTTGCAAAGCTTGAGACCTAGGTATTTTTGCTATTTCCAAATGTGACTGCACCAAGTAAATGTTTTATCTGAGGGTAGTCCAAGTTACTTTAAGCAATCAACTCGTGGTATAATTTTTTTATTTATGTTCACTTGAGATGAAACACCCAACATTCTGTAAATACAATATATCAGCGAATTTTGTTTCATTGATAATTACGCGCAATGTTCTTGTCCATTCATTAATTTTGATTATGTGTTGCTGAAGCTGATAGCACTTTACGTTGAATGCAAAAATAATAAAGCTATATCATCTAAAATTGTGGCTTTGAGAACTTGAAGTAGTTCACTTATTGCCTAAAATCGAACTTGATTTGTAAGTAATCAATGTATGTGAAATCAATACAATGAATTCTAAAACCTTTTAGAAGTTTTTTTTTATCACACAAAGACACAAATTTGTTCCTGTATATCGCAAACGAAGCATTAGTTATAATTTTTGGACGTAAAATGTTTGCATTGAAATCCCTTACAATCTTAGAAGTTTGTCAGTATATTTATTAAACAATATACAGAGATTCAGAAATGTACTAATATTAATAATTTTTTATAAGCTATATAAAAATTTAGAATTTTTAACCATTACCTTCAGCACGAATGGTTTTATGAAATACAGGTTTGTCCCAGATCACTGAGAAAATGTTAAGAGGATAAATTAAAAAAATTTTATTGGCTACGAATTAATAAAGATTAATAAGGTTTTATAATAAACCATTTTCTAATTTAGTCCGTGCCTCTACCTCTTATCAATTTTAAGGTCAAATAAAAGCTGCCAAAAATTATCATCTTTGATACTAACAACTATCATGCAGAATATTTTTGAATTAGCGACTTTTCTGGCGAAATTTTCTGACAGATAGATGAAAATGAGACAGCAGGAACTAATGAATTTCTACTAAAAACAATTCTTATTCACGTTTGTTCTTCCGTAACAAAATGCCAGCGATGTTAGATTAAAATGAAACCAAAAAAAATAAATATTTTCTGGATAATCAATTCATTTTTCGGCGAAAAATTGTTGATTTTTTTTATTATCAACAACTCTATAATTTTAAATATACCTCTAACTGTTTTCAGTTGTGAAGTATATCATTTCAATGACCTGAAGAGTGGATGTTAAAAATATAATTAAAAAACGGACTTCATATTTTAGGCATATTTTCACTTGGCCTCCATTTTATTAAAAAAATCGTTATCTAAAATCTTATTAAGCTTTTATTGACTAAATTTTTAATGAACTTTTAGTATGTATTGTTTTCTTACTTATTGTGTATATTGTAATGGTTAATGTTTGTATAAAATATGGAAACTCTTTGTTTCTTTGACTTGTTTTAAAAACGAAAATTGAATATCTTGGCCCAAAAAACTCGTATGGGACTTTTAATAATTGTTTTTTTTTTTTAAAAAAGTACAAGCTTGCAAGTGGTCTCAACAAATTTATTGAACAATAATTTTTAAAATTTTGGTACGCTTTTAAACTTTATATAAAATTATTATAATATTGTAAATGCGAGACGGATCGTTCTCATTCTGCTGTATAACATGTATGCAGAAGTATGTCCAAAAATTTGTTCGATTTTTAATCGAAAATTTCGACTTTATACGAAAAAAAAAGGTATTTTTCGTTTCGATTTCCAAGTTGTCCTCTCTTGTTTTCTTGTTTCTTTTTTTCGTTTTTTGGACTAAGCTTTGCAACGGAATTTTAATTATTATTTGACCCATTTTACCTACTCAATATTATTGTATGGGGTTAGTATGGAATTAGAATCAATAGATCCACTTTTCAAATATTACTTTCTTTTATAGTTTTCTAGATAGTGTCTTGCAACTAAAGTTTCACAAAATATCTAGTCCAGTTATACTCTTGTACATATTCTTGATTTCATTTGCCATTGTAAAAATAATTGTCGGTGGATTTGTGTTCAGAAAAAGATCAAGAATAAAGACTCGCCTAGTCTCTCTTCACATATCAATTGGGATTCAAACAAAGCGGTTAGTTATTGTGAAACCATGATGTTGAGCCCCCGAATTACCACAAACTGGCTATTTCCGATTGCAATAGCGCCTACGAAAATTTGGTAAAATCTATCTGGGAAGTAAGCTATCAATTAACCATTACCAATTACCCAAGAATGCACCTATCATCGCAATCCCTGCTTTGACAAGGAGTGTAAACTGGCTAAATGCGATTAAAAAAAATCACTTAAACAGTGCAAAAAACTTAAATTTGAATCAAATATTACGCTAGAATATGTCACTGTTAAAAAACAGTATAACAAATTCATTAAAAATAAAGGAAAGACCTATCATCAGCAAATTGTAAATATAAGGATAGCAAAACATTCTGGGATACCATTAATTTTTTTCGTCGTCGTCCAAAAAAATGTTATCTTCCAATCGAGTCTTGGGAAGATTTTTTTTCAGACATATATAGTAGAAGTAACGTAATTGCTTCCGACAAATACTCTATTGATGTCACACATCAATACTTCTTGATGTTGATATTCTGTTCGATGAATTGACTTTTATCGCACCTCCACCCCTTGTGCAACCTTCCGGGCCCAATTGTGAATATAAAGCATTAGCGGCCAACTAAATCATTCAAACTAAATTTCATCAATATCTGACCAGTTGTTTAAAAAGAGTTTAGTCACATACCCGCGGACAGGAGAATTATATATAAATATATATATAAAGATACGTTCTGTAAAATTGTTGAAATTCCCTGTACAGACAATGAATGACTATAAGAGCTTGAACTATTTTTAATAAATAGGAAAGCTTCAAAAACAAATACATCCATTTGTTTGGAATTTCGGAAAATAGGATCTAAATTTTTGGAATCTACATGTGATGAAATAAGTATTTAAAAAAAAAACTTCCCTCGAAATTTGTATTATTTTCATTCATTTTTTTTCAAAGTTTTCAGTTTGTTTTTGTTCTGAGAGGTTTTGCAATTTTCATGATAAAAATCTAAGTGCTATTTCCAAGTGACCCGTTTGCGATAATCCTCTTTTATTATTATTATTAAATTTAAATGCATAAGTCACAGGAAATAAATTACTTAAATCAATCTATGATCATTTGTTGGACGTTTCATTCCATTTGTTAAAATTAATAGTTTCTCAAAATATGTAAAAGTTAGTAGTTTGTGATAGTGTGGGTAGTGTTACTAAATAATAATAATAATAACTATAAATGCAATGTAAATTTTGGGTATCGGTTTTTAAAATAATCGTATTATTCTTTTTTATACAGGTTGGCTTTTTTAACTTGGTATATGCGTGAAACTCGAAAAATAAGTTTAATCGAGGAAAATTCAAAGGCACACTTCTCATCCGGAAATTAAATTCAATCTAAGCTATCTCTATTCATAACTGGCAAACATTAGACGAACACTTTCAGTTAGAAAGTTATTATTTATAAAACAACATTTTTTGCTTGAAATATTTATTTGTAAACTGAATAGTTTAGACACTAATTGACAGCAAAAATATCAGACCCTATAAGAAATTGCATATCCTAGCTTCTTGCGCTTTATAGAAAAATAAACCACTTGTCTAGGAAAATTTTTTCCAAGGGCAAATTTTTGCATAGATTCCGCAGAAGATATACTAAAAAAAAAATTTTTATTTTAATTTAAACTTTTCAGTCCGTTTGCGCCTAAACTTTAAGGTTTCCCAAAAAATGTTTCGAACAAAAAATGTTACCTTTTCAATCGATAACAATTTTCTAATTTAAAGTGTTCATCTATCTATTACCACATATGGAATAGAGTCCGCTTTTCATTGAATCTGGGTCAAGTTTAATGTCTGCCTAAGATGTGCGCCTATAAAGCCAACATTTTTTGCTTGAACCATTTTTATCGGTAGAAATACTATTTTAAGTTCCAAGCATATGTCAACTTTAAAAAGCCACCCTGTAAAATACATTTCACTAATTTTCTTTCTACTTAACCAATTTTCTTCTAAATGTAAGATAGTTCACAATAAAATTTAAAATTATCCCCAGCATTAATACGTTGTAGTATTGGTATTGAGTATGCTAATATTTTTGCAGTCATTCTTATGGTGGTCAAGTCTTTTATCAAATTTTTATTAGGCTGGCTTATATAACATTTTTCACACTCATGTGGTATATTTTAAACTGAAGGAGATTGGTTCAACTTTATCCTTTAATTTAGTATGAATAGAATGAACTTTTGGTAAATTATAGAATACTAATTTGATCTTAGTTTTATCAAAACATTTATCTATTCTAAAACGTTTATATTCAAATATACCCAATTAGTTAGGGTATCAAATAAAAGGGTATTTCGTGCATGTTGCTATAAAATATCACAATGTGCCCCAACGAATTGGCAAGGTTGTGCTAGTACCGTATAAAATAAATCAATTTTTAAATAAATATAAAACGGCGGCGAAAATACCTTAATTTCGATAAAGTCGACTCGCAATATTTTTAGATCATCTCATCATAACCATTTTCCATGAAATGAACAATTAGATCATAAAATGGGGCTGCTTTTGATAGAATCGGTATTTTCATCATGTTTACCATCAAAATATATACAATGCTTTGTTACATATAATTTTTTTTATGTTTTAAATTATAAAACATAGCCAGATTTTACTGACAGCAAATATAAGAGTAATACAGAATATAAGTTTTGAATTCAGTTTTTTAGTACAAGGGACTTTTTGCCCACTCTTTATAAATAGTACGCCAGCATATGTATACAGAATAAAGTCTTCTTGGGCTAAGTTTTAAACTTTAAAAAAAATTATTAAAATTTTAATAAGTAAAAAAGAGATTAACGATTTAAATCAGCCGGGAAGACTTTAAAATCCCTACGGTTAAAATAGAGTAAAAAATCATATTTGTACATGATTTTATATAGAATGGTTTTTGGTCGAGCCCAATTAAACTGAGCTCACTATAGAGCAACAAGCCAGGTTCTATTGGTTAAATGGTATTTAGGGTTTATTGTTAAGTTTTTCAATTAAAGAGGGAAGCCAAATTTTTATTAAAAGTATTCAAAAATTCAAGAACAATCAAAGAATGTAAACTTTTTTTTTTTAGATTTCTGCTGAATGTATACATTTTTTAAAAAAATTTTGAAATAGAATATGTTCTTTCTTACATAGAACAACATTGTAAATTAAAGTATGGCTCTATTTCTTATGGCTAATGAACAAGAATTTTAACAGATTTCGTAAGTGTAGCTCAATCTCATAGTGCTGATTCTGTAAAACTTTTCGAGCTCTACCATTCTTATACCAAGATATAGTAAGTTTAGTCCCAAGTTTGTAACGCTTAAAAATATTGGTGCTATGAACCAAATTTTGGTATAGGTGGTCATAAAATCACTTAATTAGCCCATTTCCGGTTGTCTGTCTGTAGTCTGTCCGTCTGTCATCACGATTACTCAAAAACGAAAAGATGTATCAAGCTGAAATTTTATAGCATGCTAAGGACGCAAAAAGTGAGCTTGAGTTCGTAAAGGAGCTACATAGGTCAATTGGGTTTTTGATCCGTGGGACCCATCTTGTAAACCGTAAGAGATATAACAAAAATTCAAATATAAAAAATGTTCCTTATAAAAAAATAAACAACTTTTGTTTGAAAAATTTTTTCGTAAACATCACTGTTTATCCGTGAGAGCGCAAATTATGCGCAAGCCGTATAGTATGTATAAGGTGGGAATATCAGTTATGTATGTGTGACATGTATGTATGCGTAATGTGGCAGAGTAATCAACACATTCTATACATGGAATTCAACAATTACCTCAATCGATTGTTTGTTTTCACTTGTTTTTTATCTTTTTATATTATAAGTCTTTTCGAGTTAGTCTCAAGTTATGGGACACCCAGAATATTTAAAAATATACTTATTCTGCATTAAACAATATTAATTTTCCGGCTTAACAATATCGATTGATATGATTCAGAAATACTTTTACAAATTTCAGTATTGGATTTCTTACACTTAAAAAGAAAAAAAAATTCCCACGAACAAATAATATATGTATTCAAAGACTTAACTAACGATATGCGATCATAAAATTATATATAAAATTGTTTAATTTTCGTGTTAAAGGTTTGAAGTCACGTGGAGGTGGGCTTATGGATTCGATTTTTTGTGAGATTTGTTGAGATGGCTGTTTTGAAACAACGACTGTAATATTAATAAAATAATAAATGTAATAGGTAAATGAAGGAAAATATCGTATATGCACGCTTCTGAAACTACAAAACGTAGCCGTAATTTGGAGCATTTCAACAAAGACCGAAAAATCTGAAAAAACTTCCTGCTTTCATCTTTTTAATGCAAATGGGTATATTTCCCTTGTTCAATATTTACAATGGCCCAGGCGGTAAGGATACGCTTTAAATAAAATGTAATTTTTAGAAAATAATTTTGTAATTCAACTTTATTTTACAAATTTAAAGAAATATTTTTTGAATTCAATTAGGATTAAGTTAATTTTTTTAGCTTAAGATAAAACGTCTATTACAGTCATGTCTAAAAACCATGCTCATAATATGTACGTAGTATTAGTAATGATACTGCACTTCATATTAGGATATTGTGTATATGCATATAAACCACAAACAGTAGTTTAGTATCTTACCCCCTTTCAGTTGTTATATTTGGCAAGGTTCAGAATAATATAATTATTTTTTTGATTAAAATTAAAATTGGCCATTACCTAACAATTAGTTTATAGCTCATATTTTAGATACCTTTTAGAAGGTACATTTTTCACTTCGTATCTATTTAAATTTTTTTCTCACCTGCAGTACACAGTCGGGAATCTTCATCGTACCCATCTGGACAATCTGGTGCTCCATCACATAAATATTGAATTGAAATACATATTCCATCTCCAGGACATTTGAATGGCTCATATGGATGACATGCATTTCCTGCAATTGTTTAGTATCCTCTATTATAAACAAATATTTAAATAAACAATTAATAATATACTATGTTAAAATATCTTCAATTACAGATACATACATATGAACTTTGATATTAATAAAATGAACTTTTATATTAAATATGATCAAATATGTATGTGTACTTGACGATACCTATAAAAAATTATTATTATTAACTATGTTAAAAGGGATTATTGTAACGCTCAAATAAATGCTCTGTAATTATTCCTGAAATTGAATAAATATTAAATTATTTAAAAAAAATTATTATACAATCATTTCACACTTGGCATAAAACACTTTCACCCACAATTGAAATGATACAAGGTATCTAGAATAACCTCAACTAATACTAATTATTATATTGCGTATATCAGTAGTCATGGTTAGCCTACTTACGTCCCTGACGTCTGTAATGCGGAAGCTTTAGACATAGGGTACACGTTTCTATATCATCCTAATACGCGTGCTCCATATGTTTGTGGGCGTTGTTTATACATATTATATAAACTAAGAATGTAAGAGAATACGTACTGTTTTTTTTCATATTCATGCATGAATTTTGGAAATCATTTCAAATTCATAAAATATTATGTTTTAAAGTTTTAATGTTATATTATACAACATAGAAATGAATAATTTATTAGCAGATAGCAACACCTATAAAAAATTGAAAAAAGACCCGATACAAATGTAGTTAAAACAAGGGAATAATATTATAAACGAATTAATTAATATCTTTAGGCATAATATTTACGAAATATGAAGAAAATTCAAAATTAAATATCCTACATCTCCAAGAATCTATGGCGTACGAAAGACATAAAAATAAACTTGTAAATTAGCAGCAGTGAGTTGTTTAAATTCACCCAAGTACAATTTGGCATAACACCTTCATGATATTTTATCACCATTAATAGAAAGATCACAGTTTACTAAAAAGAATTCATTTGAATTTGTGAATTTTAGTAAAACTTCAAAAATTAATGACAACTTTACTTTGGTATCGTTAGACATAGTATCATTATTTACTAATGCCCAAAAGACTTTGTTTTAAAGATTATTGATGAAAAAAAGTTTAAAGTTTAATAAAAATTAGAAAAGAGATTGTAGTTACATTAATATGGCTTTGTTTAGAAACTAATTATTTTTGTATGAGAGCACTCATTACGCTTAAATTTAAATGTGCAGTATGGGAAATCCAGCAAGTACAGCAATTGTAAGTATTGTTATGGAATATGCGATCAGCAAATTTATTAGTATTATTTCTTTCGAAATACCTTTCATTAAATTATATGTAGATAACACTATTTTGGCAGTACCAAATGACAAAATAAATGAAACATTAAATTATTTTAACGCTTTTCATAATGATTTAAAATTAACTATGGAAATTGAAAATGAGGAAGCATTTTTGAATGTAATGGTCAAAATTGTTCGTAATAAAATAATAACAGATTGGTACACAAAACCTATTTATTCCTGAAGATTTCTAAATTTTAATTCAAATCATCCGTTATCACAAAAAGCTGGAATGATAACTAGGCTTCTAACAAGAATGACCCGTTTGAGTAAAAAATGTTTTTATGCAAGGAATTACGCAAAATAAAATCTTTATTAATAGAAAATAATTATTCGAAATCATTTATAGAAGCTAACATAAATAAATTTAAAGAAAAATTAAATAGTAGAAATGGTAATATTGTAAGAATAACAAATCAAATTTTATACTCTTGTTACGTATTTTACGAATTTTAGAATTATTGAAATTAATGATTTTAACAGAATGAAATGAAAATATAAAACACCCACCAATGTGCCGATAAAACGACGTTAATTTATATTCAACTTACCACTGGAGAGATCGAGGGGGAAAAGGATTATAGGATCGTGGTTTTAGTTTGAAGCTTCTTTGATTTAAATTCGATAGCTTCGAGATTGTTTAAACACTTTTAGATAGTTAATACGGAAACACAAATAACGCGGTGGGTAATATGCACAAAATTACTATTTAGTTACCGATGAATTATGAATACAAAAAAATTAGAAAAAATTAGGAATTAGATTGACAATTGGTTCATGAAATAATTTATGTAGAATATTCAAACGATTCGAACTTTATTGTTCTAACATATTAATTAAAACTAACGATACACACACACTTTTAAATGTAATTAACAGAAATTAATGGCCGACTACTGGCCATGGCTAACGTACTTTTTTGAATGAATCGATCCTGACCGTGTCAAGCATTTGATGAACCTGAATTTTAGTGCACGATCAGGAAAGCAGATGGCAGCGTTTGCCAATACGTTAATTAATTAAAAACGCCATTGATTTGTACTAAAAAACAAATCGGCGTGAACAACTCTAAATTCCCTTATATTGACATGTACCCAAATGGTTTACTGCCACCAACCAATCTTAATTATTTTACAAGGATAAGTATTGGTAAAATCCTTGAGGGCAAATTTAACACAAACACTGTTTCACGTTTAATTCTAGTAAGTCGTTTAATTTTAATTGAGTTTCTTGATGAATAAATTATTATTGAGTTTCTCGACGAATATACTTTTCCGTGGTAAGGATTATTATCAGTTGATCCCAATTTTAATATCAAATAATTACTGTATCCATATTGTTTAAGTTTGTATAATCCCTGTATCCATATTGTTTAAGTTTTTATAATCACTGTATGCATTCTAATCATTAAGGGAGACTTTAAATACAAAAACTTCTAGGTCACAATATTAAATATTGTGACGTAAAATTAATAATATTAAATATTAATTTTGCTGACTAGCTAAATGATCAAAACACATAACATGCTATACAAAATATTAAAATTGGGTTATTTAAAAATATTATTGCTTAATAATAATAATTTGATTGATTTAGTGTTTTAGAACCACGATTTTAAGGATAACGTCGTCCAGGGCCTAACAATATATCAAAATTATCGCAAAAAATTAGTAAATGTTTTTCCTATACTAACATTAGTTTGGCTTTTTATAATATAGAAAAATTATACAAAATTAAAAGATTCTTTTAATCAAGATTATCAAACGGGAGTAGTATGTCGTATACCTTACAACGATTGTCATTTATCATACATAGGACAAACTAAACAGTATTTGCAATCGCCTATTAAACCACATCAATATGACTGTAAAAACAACAAAATTTTAAATGATAATTAAACAGCTTTAGCAGCACATCTTTTTGATTTGTTTGATAAAACGATCATTTTAGACAAAGAAAATTTATGGAGTAAACAGAATCTAAGCGAAAAGATAAATTTGAAAATGTTCACAGTTTACAATTAGGTTTCTATTTTGAAATCGAAAAAAATGTTAATTAAAAGACTTTTTAAGGGACAAGCTTTTATTGTACTAAAAAGTAAAAAATAATTTTATCTAGAAGTCACTCATACCCGACTATTTGTAAAAGCTTGAGGCGGTTAATTTAAAATATCAAAAATGAATCGGAACGTCTCATCTACTCCACATGCCTAATTAATTTTCGATTCATCCTTGATATTAAGCGCCTTAAGCTTTTACAAATAGTCGGGTATGAGTGACTTATAGATAAAATTGTTTTCTACTTTTTATTACAGTAAAAGCTTGTTCCTTAAAAAGTATTTTTTATTAAAATTTTTAATTTAATAGTAAACAAATGTGTTTATATAAAATATGGTGCAAGCGATGGGAAAATCAGGACGGCGCAACCTTGCTATGCATTTTCATCCAAACTAAATGTGCATGCAAAATTTCAGCTCAATCGGTTGGAAATATCTACTTCAAAATTGAGTTCAAAGAATTCACTGTATTAACATACATACATACAATGGTAAGATAATAATTTTGTAAAAAAACAATTTGAGTATGAAATAGTCTTTCCGTAGAACCTGGAGAAGGATTAAAATTAATCCGAAACTAGTCGTAAAAAAAATTTGCAAAAAATAAATAAAAAATTGGTCCAAATACCTGAAAAATAATAATTTTATTATGTTGATATTTCACCTCACGCAAGAATATAGTTTTAACTTACACGGTACTATTCTTCAACTTTGAATGGTTCAAAGTTACAATATTTCCGAATTTTTTTTATTCTAGATAAGTTCAGGTTATGAATTGCTTACAATGTTTGATTTTTTTTAAATCGTCACGCGATTATTTTCTCATATGCTAACTTATCAATTATAAAACTTTTGCTTTCATACACTCATATCTTCAAAATTATAGTGGTGCCTGATATTTTGAATATATAATTTACGAAGTTCAGATTTTTTGAATTTTCCATCGCGAAAAAAGATTTAACTATTTAGGTGTGAAACATTAATGCTGGGAGGCGCTGGCAAAAATTAATATAGTAACTGCAAATGTTGCGGAAATTTTTTTTATTTATTTTATTTTTTTTTTTTTTTCACTGAGATTTTGTCGAAAATTATTCGAGAAAGTTACACAGTCATATAATAATATAATAATAATTAAATAATAATAATATAATATAAATAATATCACAATTGTATAATAATAATCGAAAAAGTGGGATAATTTGACCAAACCAATTAAATCATTCTTCAGATAGTCAGTGAATGAACAAATTTTCAATGTTTTACATACCTATATCTCTCAAATTAAACCTCAGATCGAAATTTGGAAAACAATTTTTTTTTACTCTCGATAAGCTTATTTTGGAAAGCTAGATTTCTGCAGTAGATTATAGAACACCGTGTATAAATATGAAGTTTTTAAAACTTATATGACTGCACTGGGAACCTGGTTGTGTATGACATTTACGCAAACACACCTTATGTATAAAAAAGAAGATGTTACGCAGAAATTGAACCGCTTACCTACAACAGAAGTGACGAAGTAAGGTACATCCTTGGCCAGATAAGTAGAGCACCCCGGCTCGAATCCCGACTTCTGTGTAATTGTTGTACTTCTTTGTATTTGTTTAAATGTACAGTGCGTAATGTACGCTAATCCTCTGAAGTAGACAGCCTCGCCCCCATATGTTATGTGATATAATGTATAAGTATTATCAAAGATAATAAATGAGAACTCTAGGATTTTTTGAAATAAATTTAAATTTTTGCCCAATTTCATAGATAATTTTTTTATTCTTTAAATACGTACTTCAAATACCAAGTAGTCATCGTCAGTATGAATTAAATAATCGTAATTACTATTATAAAGCGTATGTTTGCGAGTATGTACGTGCAGACTGTAACCAAAACAGCTCCGAGTAACATACACTTTATAATAGTAATTAAGATTAGCTAATGCATACTGATGATTGCTAGTCGAAATACATTTATATAAAAACAAAAATTGATCTAGGAAATTGGTGCAAAAATGGAAATTGATTTATATAATATACTTGATATAATGTGCTAATAGGGGAAAAGCTACTAAAAATATCATGTATGGGAGAGTCCCTCATATATAAATGTACATTTGTTTTTATAATGAAAATTTGATTTTAAAAATTCAAAAAACGACGGTTGATTGCAGCACTTTTTGGATACTTTCAAGGTTTTTCTCTTATGTATTAGCTCAAACCCTCAAAATGGAGCTTTGAAAATCGGCATGCACTTCGAACTATTCTCAAAGAAGTGGTGCATTTTGTGGTGTCAACTTCCCAACTTTCCCCTTTTTATGACAAAATATCATGGTTTAAGTCTAAATATCAGGAGGTAGTGTTTGTAATGGTAGCTGTAATAATCATGTTCAACAAATGAGTGTAAAACCGTGAAGAGCTTTGATTAAGGTGAAAAAATATGTGTACAAGTATTACAAATCTTCAAATATGTTAGTGAAAGTAGCATGGGCAATAGTAAAAGGAACAACACAATTTTTAAATCGGTAAATGTTGTAATGCACTGCTCACTGAAAGAAATATAACGTGCTCCTAAGTTTACACTCAACTTAGCAGTTAATTTAGAACTGGAAACCAGGAGCATCGGCTGTCTCTTCTTACAGAAAGCGATCAGCTATCGTAATAGATTACAAAACAGCGATAAATTGCTGCAAATATCGTATATGGTGGTCAGTAAATTGGTTGAACGAATAAATATACAAAGCCCTATGTGAAGCTCAGTCACTCACTGACCTAAGCAAAATTTTACATACTTCTAGATATGATAGGCCTTAAATTACGATTTTCAGTTGTATACATGCTAGAAAGAAATTATATATTTCCTATAGTTATAAATATAGTCATATTTCCATTGCAATCTTTCGAAAATAGGAAACACTCCCTCTCCATTATGATTTTTACTGCTATATTTGCTAGAAAGATGAAATTTCTTCTATTCGGCGGAGAACTTCTCATTATTAAACGAAGAAGAAACGATTACGTCCTAACTTTACCATACTGCTGTAACTGCTTCACTACTTAAAACTGCTGTAACCTTTTCATATAATGCTAAGGAAGACTAGCCTATAAATAAATTTTAAAACTTTTCCTCCACTTTTGTTTACAAAGCCTTCATAACGACATGTATAGATTTTCTTTTAAGTAACCTTTCAAAATAGCAATAGTTTTACATCTAAATTCGAGTAATACTTATTTTTAACTTTACACTCAGGGAAAACAATAATGTTAGTATGGTATTTTATACTAATGGTGAATATGTATCTGTATAATCAACACCACGTTTCTGAGAAAACTAATGCTTTTTGCCACTAGTTGAGCTCGAAACTGCAAATTATCAAAATCAATTTTTTTTACTAAGCACTCACCTGCACCTCACTATAAAAAAATCACCTCAATTGTCAACCAGTTCCCACGCTTCACTGTCTTCAAATGACTGTAGCTCAGCCACTGTTCGATCCACTGCTCTGTCTCAGGCCGCTCAAGAGCCTCTTAGAAAATAATCTTCTCGAAAATTAGAAAAGTACTGGAAACGCACATTGACGCTTATTCACATCTGTCACTTGTACGAGCGTTGATGTTGACTAGATTGGAATTTCTTCTGTTGAAATGGCAATTATTGTTTCATTACCTTCAGTATACACAGAAGAATCTGGAGAGCTGTCAAAAGGATGCACAGTTTCTGGAATATTCGATTCCCCCGCTGAATGTATTGTTCTCTACCAAACAGTCCGCTGGTGTTTCTGCATCAAAAATCAAGTAAGCTGATATTTTCCTGAGTTTCTCGACCCTTGAGTCAACAAACAACTTTGTGATTGAAATCTCAACATATTAACAACAACAGATAAATCTGCAGTCGCAGATTCTACAGCATTGTTTTATTTCGAATAAACCAACGCTCTTGCTTGATCACAACATAATTTCCATGATCAATTAGCTCACTTACCGATAATAAGTTAGTTGTTAAACTAGGGACATATAGCTCCTTTTAAACTGTTATGTGGCATTCTTAGTCAAATATATATCTCCGAAACGGATGACTCTTGCAAAAGTCAACCGATAGTTAATCGAACACCGAGACTGTGTAATTTATTATAAATAAAAGAACAGGAGGGATTCTTCCGTCAATCACCATATTCGAGCGGTAGCTGCGATTGGTCGATGACACGGATGACTTAGGTATTATGCTAATTGTACAATATATGTATCCACTGTGTAATATTTAATGGTAGCGTTCACTAGGTCATTGACATGGCCCTTTTTGAAGTTTATGTATTTCAAACAACTTTGTTTAGTTAATTAATTAATTTTTCTCATTAGCGTTGTAAGAAGTGGTGGGACATTAATATTTTAACTTAGATTTAATGTAATTAATTTCGCTCTCTTTATTTTACATCGAAAATTAAAGAAAAATTAGGTGATCCGCCTCAATTTTACATAATTTTCCATCATACTTTTACCTTAGATTTTTTAGGTAAATTAAATATAAAAAAACGTCGCTAAATATAAAGTTATATATATTTGATATAAAAAAACTAAATTGGCAAGATAATGCATTAAAAAATATATCCTTCTTTTCATTCTATATTCATGGCTTAAATGTTTGGAAATAAAATTTTGGTTTTTAAGAATTTTGTTTTAAATAGCAATCAAGTTTTTAAATTCCTACTCACGATATTTAAAAATTAAAGGATTGTTATGTTACATAACATTGTTCACATAACAAAATTTAAAATTTTACCTGCGCATGATTGAAGGACATAGCCGAGGTGATGTCAATGGAGAGGAGCATTAAAACAACCTCTTTGCTTATCGAAATTCGTACGATCAACATCAAATCGATAATCGTTGTAATCATCCTACAACAATATATTTGTTCAAAATTTAACATTCGTAAAATCTAATAAAATTGTACTTTAAAATTAATGGCCCAAAACGTGGGCACGAACATGTATATCTAAAATTTAATAAAATGATAAATTTACAATTGTGTTAATTGGAATTTGGAATATTAGAGTAATTGGATTGCTGATTCAAATGGCGGTATCCCAAAGATAATTATCCACATAATTGAAATAAAAGGTAATCTTTAATTATTCATTAAAATTCAGATTTCCGTTATGGATTGTTTTCTTACCTCGCTATAAATCCTCGAAACTTCACAATAAATTGTAACTAATTGAATTTTGGAACAAGAATAATTGGATTCCGATTCAAATGGCGGTATCTCCAAAAGGATAATAATCCCCATTATTGAAAATAAAAGGAAATCTATAATTATTCTAGAATTCAGAATTTCCATTGTGGATTGATTTCTTTTCACATAGTTTCGTCGTCCATTTTTTTTAATTATCAAGTGAAGTCAATCAAGGTTCGTAACTACCAACTTCAAGTCGAATATAAACGTGTTTTATAAAATTTCTTAAACTCTATTCTTATAAGTATCAAGTTTCGCATAATGTTGTGTCACTCGTAAAATGGGCCCAGAATAAATTTCCACTAATTTCCACAATAAATATCAAAATATAAATATATTCAAATTTACTCTCAAATTTAAAACAACTACTAAAACGAAATAATCCCAGTGCGGCACCAATCATTAAAAGGCAACGACGTCTACATTTCCGACCAATAAGCTAGTTGATTGATAATCAATTATAGATCACTAATAGCGCTGTTGTAAGATTATTTATTTTAGTCAAGAACCAAACCTAACCAACTTTTAATTACAACACACTACCACACAACATATGGTAGCAAAGTAATCCGAAATAATACTCGACACCTGGTGACACAACAGGATATAAAATGTTTATTTTAAGAAAATAGATTTCTAAATAAAAAATAAACTATTATCTCTTCTGTAAACTACACTTTTATATAATACTTTTAATTTTACATATCATTTAAATTCTTGAAAATAAATATTTTAATTGTACAAGCCATGGTAACATTGTTATCACAGCTAAAATGATCTTTTTTGTTTGTATGTAGTTTAAAATAACTTGTATAAAAACTATCAAACAACCCACGGCCAGAATGTTGAATGACCTGATGTGTGTGATATAAGGCTTCGGCTTTTATTTCACAAACTCCAGAAAATCCTTATTTCTGGCTTAGGGTAAGAATATACTATTTTGCTAGTCGTACTTAGTCGATTAAAAAAAACTTGTGATTCAAATATGATGAAATTAGTAAAAATCAATTTAATTATTTAGAATATTTCTCTGTTCTAATATTTTCTCTCTCAAACATCATTTAATCACGTAATCAAACTCTTTTTAATAAGCTATTGCATCAAAATATAAATTTATATAAAATTATGTAGAGGTTATGATTTACAAAGTTAAAGAATATTTAACGTGCAAAATGTTTGACGCATAAGTAGAACGAGTGAGCAAATACCTCATCACGCGACTAAAGATTATCGAACAGTTGACGCATGTGCTGACAAGTTAACTACGCATTTGCTTGTGGTGATCAGTTCGACCACCACAGATTATATAGATGTGTTAATTGTTGTAATTGTGCTAAATTTATAAAATTTATTTTTGATGAACAAAACTCATAACATAATTTATTAACTAAAATGTATTTATGAAAGCCAACAGTGGCGGTTCATTCCTAAACAGACAATTATATTTACGACTGCAATAGTACTCACAATGCTTCCGTCCTAAATTCAGATATAATATTTGTCAGTCCGGAAATCCAACTATCATTGGGATCACGTAAGCTGGATGTGTTAAAACAAAAGCTTAAGCAATATGTCAGTCACTCTAAGACATTTCAATTGGAAAAAGTGGCCTGCTGAAGCAAAGAGTGCACGCTCGGTTACTTGAATGAATTACGAAGCAAAAATGGAACAAGATCATGAAAGTTCGACGAAAGGAGTCTTAAATTCTGAAGCTACTCTTTCAGAAACAAGTGATACAGCGTAGGTTCAAAAACTTAACGATTTCCAAGGAGAAAGAAATAAACGCAAAAGCCCTTAAGCCCTTCCACAACTCACAATGTTATAATATATAAATGCTATATATAAAAATTGAAACCAACGCCTTCCTCAAAAAAATTTTATGTGCTAAAAGAAAGTTCAAAACAACATACACCGTTCATATTATAATTTGTACAAGCCTTGTCGCCACTGATCAATGTAAATCCAGTAAGATATTGACATAAATAGTTACTTTATACAAATAATGAACGGTAACAACGTCAAGGTGCAAGTCAGCCCTATTGACAATTTGAAGTTATTAAAATCTGTGTTTGATGCAAATAAAGTCGCACGACACACATATAGTTTGGAAGAATAAAAAAATTCAGAGTGGTTCTTAAAAATATGCAACATAATGAATGTTACAAATAGATAAATGAAAGAAAATAAAAATATTTTCTTCATGGACATTAAACGTAGCGATAACAACAACGAGATTTTTAAAATTAAAAGGTTCTTGAACTCCGTGGTTATTTTCGAAGAACCGCTCAGTGTACGCGTTCATTTCGCTGCTTGAAGTGTGCAGGCAACCATGATTATAGAAGTTGCTTGCAACACAAAGAAGATGGTAAGCCAGCAACATTTGTTCTTTACAAAGGCAAATACCCTGCAAACTATAAAGGATACATGACATATGACAACAGAAGAATGACAATTAGATACGGTATGGGTCTTGAAGTGAATACGAAGCAAAATTCGGGCCAGAGTACTCGACGCATTCCGAACAATCTATCCGAACATAAAACAAAAGCACCAAGTTCCCAAAATTATCCCACTACGCCAGTCTAGAGGTAGTCAAACGGGGGTAGTCAGGCAACTTATGCCCGAAGATTAGTAGGCAGTTAACCAACTTTTGACCAAACTTTAAGAGCGGCCAAAAAGTATACGGCCAACACATCTGGTGACGCCACTGATCCATAATTATTCAAATCAATTATATCGATCGTTTTTAATAATCGATCTTGTTTACAGATTTATATCTATTTTTAATAAAAAATAATAGATTATGCAATTTGTACAAGCAAGTTCGAGATACTCAGTTTTTGACCTCCATGAGGACAAGATAGATAGTTTTTTCGCTGCTTGAGAACACACCCGTCGTTGTGAACTCAAAATTTTCTATAAAATTTAATAAGTTCCGTATATGTGTATAAAGTTTAAAAATTTATGTAAGAATACTTTAAGTGATAAGTGCTCCTATGCATATCTTTTAACCGTCACCACTCCTTAAAATTTTCCTTAATTTTATGGAGGCGGTTAATTATTGAAGCCACGTGGAGAAAATAAACCGGTAAGTGTTTTTACATCCTGCTATTTTTTTATTTTGTGCACATTTTGTGGAACTGTTGCTTCCGCTGCACAGTCCACTTGCTCAGCATTTTCGAAGCCGAATTTAATCGACTTATTGCTAGAAGATTGTCGGCTTCACCATATTTTGGACCTAGCGAACCGGATCTGGATCATATTTTTATCCATAACGCGGATCTGAACCGGTTAATGATCTTGTTATTTCAGTTTTAATTATTTTTCTTAATTATTATTCTATAATTTATGTTAAATTAGTTTTATTAAAATTGAAATATTAATAATAGTAAGAAGTGTTTCAATTTTTGTTAAAAATTTATTGAATTATCAACTTGCTTGTACAAATCTGTTTGGGTGTTATTTAGAATTTAAATCACTGAAACTTGTAATTGTTTATTCCACATTCCAGGTGTTAGAGATACATATTGAAATATTATACAGCGTGTTTACTTTGTATATATATTTTTTTTCTCATAATTTATAAATTATAATAACTTATAAATTGAAATTCCACAAAGCTGAATTGTTTTATTGTATTAAAAATTAATTTATCCGCTGCTTAATTTTGATAATTTCTTTAATTCGCATCTGTAAACTTGTAATTAATTCAAACTCATAAAATTTTTGTGAAACACATTATATATTTCAATAATATTATTTTTTGTTATATTTAATTCGTTTCAAAATGACTCGTGAACAATCACTTAAACGTGAGTTAAGCCAATATGAAGGCTTAAAACAAATGTACTTTTTACAAATTCAACGTATTCATGGTTATACCAAATTATTGAATGACCAATCTGTTTTAAAAACTTTTTTGGCTGAATATACCACTGTCAACGAGATAATGTCTGAAATTAAGGATGCTGTTCTGAAAATAAATGACATTAATTTACAATTAGATGAAGCATATGAAGTAAATTATCAAACTATTAGTAGCAGCCAACAATTGGTTGCTCACAGAAACGCCGCTTATAATGAAGTCAAGCCTCAAACCTCTAGCTCTGTACCTACAACATCTTCTAATATGACACCTGTTCTACCTAAACTTGTATTACCAACATTTGATGGTAGTAAAAAACATTGGCCTTTTTTTTGGGAAACCTTTCAAAGTTTGATTGACAATAATAGATCTTTGGATGATAATTCGAAAGTAAACTATCTACTTTCAGCATTGCGTGGACATGCATTAGAAATGTGTACGGGCATTATCCCCACCGCTGCCAATTATCAAATAATTAAAGATTTATTAAAGGAACGCTTTGAAGACAAACGACTTTTAATGGACACTTATCTATCACAGTTATTAAATTTTAAACAATCTAAATTGGAATCCGCTGCGCATTTAAATTCATTTTTAGAAGTTTTCGATACTTCGGTTTCTGCTTTGAAGAATTTAAAAATTGATGATTTGCTTGATTATGTTTTAGTTTTTATCGCTCTTTCCAAATTAGATTGTGAAACTAGAAAGTTTTTTGAAATGTCTTTAAAGGGAAACACACTTCCAACTTATTCTGGTTTCATCTCTTTCATTAAAGGCCATATTAGAACGCTATGCAATTCTTCCTCGTCTGATGCATATAAAGTTAAAACTCAAATTCCAAGTGCAAAAACAATTTCAATTAATCCTCAAAAATCAGCTAAAAGCACACACAGCTTTGTAGCCAAAAAGGAGGATATTTTTAAATGCCCTGCATGCACTCAACGTGTGTCACATAGCATATATCGCTACAGTAAATTTAAAAAATTGTCCCCACAGGAAAGATACAAAATCGTTATGGACAAATCATTATGTTTAAATTGTTTATCCGATAAACATAAAATTAACGTTTGTAAATCTGAAAACTTATGCTCTGTCTGCAAGTCAAAACATCACACGATGCTTCATTTTGACAATACAAAGTCATTCAATTCGAAAACTAATGAAGATAATTCATCTGTTGATGTATTAAATGTTGTCGAAAAATCAAAAACAAATACCAATGTTACTGCTTGCTCTGCGGTTCGAAATACAGTAGTAACTAAAACTGTATTATTATCTACCGCAATAGTGAATGTACAAGATAAATTTGGAAATATTCATTAACTGAGGTTTTTATTGGATTCTGCATCTCAAAGTAAATTCATTACCTCCGAATGTTGTCAAATTCTAAATTTACCAATAGTAAAAGTTTTTACATCCTTTATAGGTATTGGATCGCATACGAAATCAGTTAGAGGTCAAACCTATATATTGGCATCGTCTAGATTTGACCCTACTAAATTTTATCCATTAGAATTCTTAGTTATAGATAAAATCACCAACCAGCTTCCTTCAACAAACATCGACATTACGTCCTTTGAACATTTGAAGGAGTTATATTTGGCTCATAAGACTTTCCATGTTCCTTCAACTATATATGGAATAATAGGTGCATCCACGTTTGCACAATTATTAGGAACAGCTAAAGTTATTGGCCCGTCGCTCAGTCCTATAGCTGTTCATACCCCCTTGGGATACGTGGTAATGGGTGAAGTACCTACATGTTTTGAAACAACTACGACTCAAAACTTCTATGCTATTACCACTCCGGTCGAATCGTTAGTAAAACAGTTCTGGGAACTAGAAGAAGTTCCAGAATCCTCTAGTCCAAATCCTGAAGATATGGAATGTGAAAAAATATTCACTTCTACCATAACTAGAGAATCTTCCGGGCGGTATACCGTGTGTCTGCCTTTTAAGGAAAATCTTCAAAGACTAGGAGATTCATATAATATGGCACGAAAACGCTTTTTTAATCTGGAGAAACGGTTCCAAACTGAACCTTCGTTAAAAGAAACCTATTCGTCGATCATTCATGATTATATTCAACAAAATCACATGACATTGGTTCCTTTAAATGATGTGACTTCTCCAAATTATTTTATTCCACATCATTGTGTGCGCAAAGTTGACAGTCTTACTACTCCACTCATAGTAGTGTTTGATTCAAGTGCGAAGTCCAGTACATCAGTTTCCTTGAATGAGTTATTGCATACGGGTCCCAAGCTTCAATCAGATCTGCAACAAATATTATTGAATTTTCGATTATACTCGATTGCAATGACTGCAGACATTAAACAAATGTATCGCCAAATAAATATTTGCAAAGAGCATCGTAAGTTCCAGTTAATATTGTGGCGTGACTCTCCTGAACTCCCTTTATCGGTTTATTCGCTGAATACCGTTTCTTTTGGAGTAAAGCCAAGTCCATATTTAGCTATTAGAACAGTTCAACAATTAGCCAAGGACGAGGCTGCAAATTATCCTTTAGCTTCTGCGGTTGCAACTCGTGATTTTTATGTTGATGATTTGGTATGCAGTGTTGCAAATATTTAGAGTGCAGTCACTCTTCATAAACAAATGGTGGAGTTATTCTTGGCTGGGGGTTTTCCACTAGTTAAATGGTGTTCCAACTCTGCCGAGTTACTTCATCACATTCCAGAGAACCTTCGTTCGTCTCAGTCTATAACTTTTGATACGGAATCCTTAAAAATTTTGGGATTAAATTGAAATCCTAGAGCAGATATGTTCTCGTTTAATACGGATATTTCGACAGCAAAATGCTCGAAGCGAAATATTCTGTTTTCAGTTGCGAGAATGTTTGATCCTTTGGGTTTTGTATCACCTGTCGTTCTATTTGCAAAAAATTAAATAAAGGAACTGTGGAAACGCAAACTTAATTGGGATGATGAAGCTCCATTACCTATCCAAAATAGTTAGAAGAAATTTATTGAAGAACTGCATTTATTGGAACAATTTAATGTTCCTCGCCATCTGCAAATTAATTTGAAAAGCCAAATCGTATTAATTGGTTTCGCAGATGCAAGTGAAACGGCCTACGGCGCTTGTATTTATTTTCGCACTATAAATGACGAAAAGGTAAATATCAGTTTAGTTTGCTCAAAGTCCAAGGTTTCCCCTCTGAAAACAGTGTCAATACCACGATTGGAACTTTGTGCCGCGCTTTTACTTGCAAAATTAATTTCTTTTGTAGTAAAAACTTATAACGATCGTCACAGTATTTCAAAAATTTTCGCCTTTTCCGATTCAACCGTTATATTGAATTGGATTCACTCGTCCCCACATTTGCGTAAAACATTTGTTGCAAACCGAGTTTCTAAAATACAGTCCACAAGTAATTATAAATGAACATGAATTTGATCCTTTGGATATTTAGATTCCAAATCTTGGTACCACATTCCTGGAGTCGAAAATCCTGCAGATTGTATTTCTCGGGGCTTATTGCCAGCTGCTTTCATAACAGCGGCCCTTCATGGTTAATAAATCCTCTTGAAACTTGTCCTTAAGAATTTATTCCCGATATTGAAGAATATACTGACGAAAATTCAATATCTCTACATGTGTCTCAAAATCTCCCTAATGGAATAAATGAACTTATACTCAGGCATTCGAGAGCTATTTAATTCAAGTAATTCAGAATAAACAATTTTCTAACGAAATAAAGGCTATTGAAAATGGCGATAATTGTTCCAAATCACTTATAACGCTTCGTCCATTTTTAAATAATAAAATTTTACGCGTTGGAGGACGCTTAACAAACGCTTCAATTGGGTTCCAGAACATTAATTTGGTTTTCGTAAGGAGCATGGCACCATTGAACAAGTACGCCGACTAGTTAAAATCATAAATCAGACATTCGAAGAGAAAAGTTTTGACAAAGTTTGGCACGCAGGATTACTTTTCAAAATAAAAAGATTGCTTCCGCATACATTGCATTGCATCATCGAATCATATATTCAAGAGAGATACTTCCAAATCGAGTGTGATGATGAAATAAGTGAACTACGTAAAATTCAGACCGGAGTTGCTCAGGGAAGTGTTGTTAGCCCAACTTTCCATTTACTATTCACTCCTGACTTACCAAACGACACTAGCCACAGCGAATGTATTTAATATTTATTGTTATTTTTAATCTATCTATTTGTTTTCGGTTATTGGCTTTTAAATTAAATTACAACGCATTGGCACATTAAAATATTCATTATTTTTATTTACTTATTATTTATTATTAACCAGGATACATAAGTATATTGTTGGATTCCTCTTGATCGGCATCCTTTCTCAGACTTGACGTCACCACAGGATGTTCCAATTTATTTCGTTCCAATTTATTATGCAGTCGCTGTCGCCAGGGCAGTTGAGATGGCAACTCTGTACCGTTGGTTTCTCTTGACTAAATTACAAGTATATTCGGTCACTAATTTAGTATATGGATCAAGTCTGCCTTGATTCGTACTATTTTAATGTTCCTCGACTAGATTACTAGTATGTTTGGTCACTAATTAGTGTTATATAGGGGTCGTGGTCGCGGTCTTTCATGTGCTCAATATAAAAAGGTTATTGATCGGTATTGTGATTCCATAAATTGTGCATTTTGTGATGAAATTTACCATATTGCATGCTTTAACGTTAATTTGGAAGAATTCAGCAGACTTTTTGATACAAAAGAAATGAAAGATTGGAAATGCAATAATTCTATCATAACCCCAAAAGTGAATATCAAAACAGTCGTTAAAAGTGTTTAATTTGAAATAATTAATATACCGGAGGAAAACAAATATGTGCCTACACAAGTAATTATAAATGAACACAAATTTATTAATCAAGAAAATGTTTTGCTTAAGAAATTAACACAAGAAATATCAGATAAGAATAAAATGTTTGAAGAAAAATCAAAAGCGGCTGAAAATCATATTAGAGCCCTAAAAGTAAATCAGAATAGAGTTGTAGAATGTGATATGGGTATGGAAAACAAAAATAACGTCTCCCAAAAGCCAGTTATAAAAGAAAATTAATAAGAAAAAAAAAAAATCAGAAACAACTACTAATAAAGATGGTGTAGGCAATTGTAGTTACAAAGAAGCTGTATGTAATGGCTATACTAAACACGGCGATGGAATTTTAAAAAACTCAAACGGTACTTACAAAAATTGTTACAGCCGATAAAATGGAATCAGATAAAGAATTCAAAACAGTAACATATAAAAAAAGGGCAGATACAATTATTGGGACAGGAAAAACAGACGAAACTAACTAGCAGCCGAAACACTAATTTAGATTTACATTGGAAAAGTAAAAGCAAATGTTACAAAAGAAAATGATTTCATAAAAAAAAAAAAAAACAGGAGAAGAAAATATGATCTGCGAGGTGCTAAAGAACTTGGGATCTAAGAAAACTTTAAAAAAAGTGGGTATTAACAGCAAGTACAAGGAAAAAATGTGCCATCCTGCCTTTTGGCGCGTGGAACCACCTCTTAGAAGGTTCAATTTGAATTTATTCCGTTCCAAACCAATGAAATAACATATGAAGTAAACATATGTCTTCTTCATTTCTTCTTATGCACTTTAATATACAAGGTCTAACAAACAAAACACCATTTTTAGAACTATATCTAAGTGAACTACAAATATCTTTGGATGTAATGTGTATAACTGAACCCTGACTCGTACAAAAACAGTTGTCAATGCTATCTGTCAACATTTGGTTGTTAAATCTTCTTTTAACAGAAGTAAAAAAAGAGAATTGTAACTTGTATTCTCATAAACCGAAGATTAAAAATAGAAAAAGGAATTTGAAACTTTGTCATCTGAAATTGACTTCGAATGCAGCGCTGTGAAAATAGAAGAATTAAATATTGTCGTTATTTGTATATATAAAGCCCCATAGGGAAACACTGAAATATTTTTTACCCAATTGCAAAAGTGCCTAAATTGTGTATCCAATAAGAAAATATACAAGAAAGTTATCATATGTGGGAACTTCAATATCGACTTACTCCAAAAAGACATCACTACTAATACACTTCAAGATATACTTATATCATATAACTTTCAAATAGTCATTAATGAGCCAACTCGAACTGCAAATAACAGTGCAACATGCATCGATAATTTTTTCATGAATTTTAACTATTGTGGAGTAAACATTCACCATAGTCTATTATCAGACCATACATTACAAATTTTCACGATAGATTTAACAAAAAAATTAAGCACCAAAGATTATTATGAAAGAAGAAATTTCTCTTAAAGCAACATAAAGCACCTTCAAGCATACGGAAACCACTTTGTTTTACATGTATACTACGCTCATATAGATTCAAATATCAGATTCGGTATACTGTTTTGGGGAAACTCCCCCAACGTAATTAAAATACTTTTCTTACCCCACGCGACAGCTTAAGATGTCGCGTGGGTTAAGAAAGAAATATTGATTTTAAATTATTAAATCATAGATTTTTAATTATTTTCTCGATTAAATATTACTTTCTATTAATATATACTATTAATTTACCAATTTATAAAATTTTTAAGACGAAGTTAATTCAATTCCGATACTATTTTTGATGTAGAAGAATTAAATATTGATGATTTTTTTTATATTCAAACAGCCATAACTTTTGAGTAAATCTAATTTGAAAAAAATCAATTTTTTTTATTTTCGTCGATTTCTTTCATTAATTTTTTTGGTGTTTGAATCTATTTGAATTAAAAATTGTTGATTTGCGAAATAAAATAACATAAATATTTATCCATACACGTGTGATAATAATCCAGAACATAGATTGCTTACACAAGCTAAGTGTTTCTTTCCGGTAGTCACAGATGTCACTCTATCAACAAAATTATTAATTTTATACCAGTACAAAATTATTAATTTTATACCAGTGTTGGAATAATTAATTTACGTCATTAAAGAACGCTGATTGCATTAAGTAAAATATATCTGCTATTACTGGAGTAAATCTAAGCAAAAAAAGGCTGTTATATGGATTAAAAGTTCGAGCAGCGAAACTTTGGGGTTTTTCTTTTCACATCAAAATAAGTATTTTTTGAAATTTTTTACTTTCCTGGAGTGGTGCAATCGAATTTTGCACTAGATTATCAAGAAAAAATAGTAATATTTTTAGGGGGTGTACTTATTTGGGCCAAAAATTCGAGATCAGCGACCCCAAAAACCCCTTTATAAGTCATAAAAATTTTGAATTTGCAAAAATATGAAAGCGGGACGGGGAGGGGTGGATGTTGTAAAAAGGGCTATATTAATAAAAACATCTAAAGTTTTGGGTTACTTTAGCATTTTAAACTATTTTGACCTCTTTTTAAAATCTTTTAAGATACATTTATTCCATACACCCCTTCCCCCTAATAGCGCGGGGGTGAAAACTTAAAAATTTTGCTTTAAACCATATAGACCTCTTTTAAAAATAGTTTTCTGAAGCCAAAGCAAAAAACACCCCCCAAAGCCAGTCCATACACCCCCCAAACAATTATTTCCAGAAAGTGTTAAATTTTCCGTTTTTCGCAAAAATATGGATCAAGGAGTCATTTTACGGGTAATCCACTTATTAGAAAATCGAAAGATAATAAAAAATGCTACAATTTTAAAAAAAATTTAACCCCGTAGGACAAAATGGCATAAAATAGCAGCCATTTTAAACAATTTACTAAATTGGAAATTTTGGCCGAACTATGTAACGGATTTCGCTAAAATTTTAACCGAAAGTTGTAAGTAATGAAACCTACTATTGATATTAGTCTCATTAAAATCAATCAAATAATTTTCAAGTTACGGTCAAATGAACTGTTTTACCATATGTATGTATACATATATATAACTGGGAGGGGAAGGGACGAAACTCCCCCAAAAAAATATGAGGAGTAGTTCTTAACATTGACTACAAACCTACCAAATTTGGATATCCACCGATGTCCCCTTTTGCGAATATAAAATAAAAATGATAAAATTTCTGAAAAAAATTCCATTTTTGACGCCATTTTGTTTTTTAAACATGTTGCACCACTGGGAAAGTAAAAAATTTCAAAAAATACTTATTTTGATGTGAAAAGAAAAACCCCAAAGTTTCGCTGCTCGAACTTTTAATCCATACACAAGGCGTAATTTCACTCTACTATATTGCAATTGAACTAACACAGACCGGAAAAAAAGGTATTCTATAAGATATTATAAAAATTAAAGCAATCTCACCAAATGGTATAAAAATTAGTTAAAATTTAATAAAACTTAAAAAAATGCTATGAAGTTTAAATAAATTTTATAAAATTTGATATAATTTTATATTTTTCGAGAAATTTGAAATAATTTTATTAAGTTTAGAAAAATTTTATAAAATTCGAAAATATGTAATAAAATTCAAAAAGTATTTGTAAAATTTGGAGAAATCTTATAAAATCTAAAAAAATTTTATGCAATTAAAAAAATTTTTATACCATTATCGTTAATCAAAAATAAATTATGAAATTTCAAAATAGTTTAAATTTATCTAAAAATATACTTAAATATTCTGATTTCGAGTCAGAAAAGCACATTTTTCTTTTAAAATATTAAAATTAAAAATCGTAATTTTTAAACTGTATATCACGTGATCTTAAACGCGAGCAAGCCTTGCTGTGATGTCATATCGGTATGAGCCATAGACCATCAATTAGTTCAGTGTAGACAGCTGGGTATAATATATCCATAGATAATAAGTATTTATATTTATTACAATCAGATGTCTATGAATATATCTGTCAAACTTATTTGTGTTATTTCGTGTAATGATACCGATATTACGTCATCAAATTGGATGCCCGCGTTTTTGATAGTTTAAAAAAGGTTTAAAATTTAATTTAATTTTTTGGCAAGAAAGCGTGTGTATTTTTCAGAAATAAATTTTTGGTGGCTTTTTATTAGCAAAATCAACATTTTGAAGTACTTTTTCAAAAATAGTAGGATACCCTATTAAAAAAAAGTTTATGAAATTTGAAAAAAAGGTAAAAAATATTATACTCTGAAAAATACTAATATCTTGAATTACCGTAATGTAAAAATATTTATTAGAAATTCTATAAATTTTTTTCAATATTCAATGCCTCCACAACTGCTTTTGGAAAACAGAACAATCAGTAAATTTTATTTTTAACTCACCGTCGCGTTGCATGAAACGGCTCCTACTGTACTTCAAGTCCCTGTAATATAGTTTTAACGACTTCACCATGGATCTCATGCTTGGAAATAGCTTTTATATAAATTAAATTAAAAAGGAAATAAAGCGGAAAAAATAAGAATTTCTTAATCCTGACGAAAGTATGATAAATACGCAAAAACACTGATAAACTTTTTTTGAAGAAAATAAAATTCCCTGAAACTTTTGTTTGAAATGTGCTATCCACTATTTCCAATAGATAACCCATATCATAGATTAATAGAGCAGGAATTTTGATTCACTTGCAGTCTCCGACCAAGTGTCAAGCATGGCAGAACTATGATTGGGAGATTGATTTGTTTTAAAATATATAATATAAATTTTGAATTAAAATTTTTTTGATGATTTTAATATGGCAAAAAAATGATCTTGTCGTTTTTGTTATCGCTATTAGTTACAGGTTGAATATTGTATTTTTATAGCTACAGATCCGTGCAGTATCTTTTGATAATAAGCTTTCGTGAAATAAAATCTTAGTTAATCCATTTTAAATTTATAAGGATGAATTCTTGTTGACTTCGAGTTGAGACATAGTTATTGAAATAAATACCACGATACTCGAAATAAAATTGTATATTAAGAAATTCTATTTAAAAAATACAATTAAAAAACATACAACGGACTTACATGTCGCTAAATATCGATATTTCGATTGCAACGCAATCATCGTCAGTAGCAAAATTTATTCGTATAACCCATTACAAACATTTTACATAAAATTAAAAATAAACAAAACATTACCAATAACACAGTATCGATTTACAAAAAATAAAATTACAAAAATTATCACAAATTTGAAGAAAAAATTTCTCAATACCACCAAACTTTTTGTAAACATTGCACAACAAATTATTTAGTGGGTTTGAAAAATTCTTTTATCGACCTTAATTTATATCTAAAATTTGGCATCGTTTGTGAAATGGGTGTGTCCAAGTTTGCTATAACTGACGAGAATTGTTTTATGACTTGACCTTTAACAGTTGTCCATTTTATCAATTCAGAGTCAGGTATAGGACCTTTATCCCAGTTCAGAGTCTTATTGCCTGCTTTATGGATTAAAATGTTTTCGTAAGCATCTAAACTATTGTGATGTCTGACTGATTTAATTAACTTGGCAGGTAGAATTTTGTGTTCTGTATTTAAAACATGGTCCGCAATGCAAGATTTCTCGATTCGATGATTCTTGACATCACTTATATGTTCTTTTTCGCGGATTGACATCTGTCGCTTGGTCTGCCCCAAATAAATTTTAGGACAATCCGAGCAAGAAATTTGGTAAATACCCGATTTCTGGGCGTCCGGAATTGGATCCTTGGTTTGACCCAAGGCGTGTTGTAATTTCTGAGATGTAAAACCCACAGACATCACAATAGTTTAGATGCTTACGAAAGCATTTTAATCCATAAAGCAGGCAATAAGACTCTGAACTGGGATAAAGGTCCTATACCTGACTCTGAATTGATAAAATGGACAACTGTTAAAGGTCAAGCCATAAAACAATTCTCGTCAGTTATAGCACACTTGGACACACCCATTTCACAAACGATGCCAAATTTTAGATATAAATTAAGGTCGATAAAAGAATTTTTCAAACCCACTAAATAATTTGTTGTGCAATGTTTACAAAAAGTTTGGTGGTATTGAGAAATTTTTTCTTCAAATTTGTGATAATTTTTGTAATTTTATTTTTTGTAAATCGATACTGTGTTATTGGTAATGTTTTGTTTATTTTTAATTTTGTGTAAAATGTTTGTAATGGGTTATACGAATAAATTTTGCTACTGACGATGATTGCGTTGCAATCGAAATATCGATATTTAGCGACATGTAAGTCCGTTGTATGTTTTTTAATTGTATTTTTTAAATAGAATTTCTTAATATACAATTTTATTTCGAGTATCGTGGTATTTATTTCAATAACCATTTTAAATTATCAGAAATTATAAGTAGTATTGTTGCAAAAGTGGAATAGAGTAAAGAATTTCTTGTAAATAACCCAGCGATAAAAACTCAATTAATACCCCTTATATCCTTTACCCCTATATCCAACGCGATGTCGTAACACAATATATACCCCACGCGAAAATTATCCAAAAATTGCAATAATTAGCTAAACATTGCTAAACTTTGACATAAATCAAAGTAAATTACAATTGCACAAATTATTAGATCAACTAAGACTATACATGTTTGACTGAAAACAAAAAATAATAATAATCTAAGATCTTATAAAAAAAATAAAAAAATAAAATACATAATAAAATAAAAACACACGTAACGGAAACTCTTACACCATTTATTTTCATGCTATTCCATCTAAAACCATACATTCCAAAAGTAGCAATCACATATATTTCAATCTCTCACATAAACTTAAATATCTGGCACATTTCGCGTAGCATAGCAAACATGCTCAGACTCCCTTTATTCCTAATATCTTCCAGTCAGAGCAATCTTGTTGACCACTCATTTAACAGATGTTTTGTCATCCATTTCATTCAAAAACTCATTCAGCACACTCATTGTTCTGTCATTTATACAAGTTATTTGCAACCTTTTATCAGAGTTAATTATTATATTACGACAATTGATAGCTTTTTGAATACAGAGATATTCAACCTTCATAACTCCAAGCTCAAAATTAACTGTTGAGCTTGGCGTAGATTTAGATAAACACAGTACTTCTTTATAGAAATTATGCAGTACCAAAGTAATTTTTTTAAATTGGTGTTGTAGTTATTACAATTTGTGGTCCATACTTCACTACCATGGGTTAAAATAGGCAAAACCAAAGCATTGCACATTTTCACAATCACATTTACTGGGAAATTCTCATATTTGTACACATAGCGTCTTATATAAATAAATATTATTTTGGCTTTATCTCTCATTCGCTCCACATGCTCATTCCAACTTCCATTCCCAGATAACACCACTCCCAGATAAAAGTTCCTAACATTCTCAATCATTTGCTCTTTATACATCCATACCTCATTTGCACTACACTTTCGTTCATTACTCACAATCATCATCTTTGTTTTTCTCGCATTCCCGATCGAATTTCCACTTCTCGCAATACTCCTCTAACGCTCTTAAACTTCTTCTCATCCCACCAATTGATTTGGATGTTAGTAGCACGTCATCTGAATTTAAAAAATCTTAGTTTCATAGCCTTTAATACAGGGAGCCGTAATACTCATTTTTTTAGATCAGTCTAAGGCATTGGATCAGTCTAAGGCATTTGGATCAGTCTAAGGCATTCGATTCTGTTGTCACAATCTCTTACTTCAAAAATTGTATAAAGTTGGTTTTAGGGGCGTCGCAAGCGAGCCTTTGTCGGATTACTTAGATAATAGATACCAAAGAGTTGAATCTAGTTATGATGGACATTTTTATTATTCCGATTGGAAAAAATTTGTAAAGGGTATACCCCAAGGAAGTGTTTTAGGTCCAAAACTGTTTCAGCTCTTTATAAACGATTTACCAGCATGTATTTTAGATTGTAAGGATGCGACGTGTGATATTTTTCTATATGCGGATGACATCACGATGATTGAACATGATGGAAATGAATCGATTTTGGGCAACATGATCGAGAGAGCAATTAATTTAGTAAATGATTGGTGTCGTTCTAACGGTTTATCTTTGAATTTGAATAAATCTCAAATTCAAAAATTTAAAATCAGTAATAATAATAAGCGGATAGATATTATTCCCGGCTTATCAAAAAAATAAAATTTTTGGGTATCACATTGGGTAGATAAAGTCCACATAGATTCATTATGTGCAAGGCTAAATAAAGTTTGTTTTCAGATAAGAATGATGAAGAAAATAATTGATATAAAATCTCTGTTGCTTATTTATTATTCAAACTTCTACTCGATCATGTCGTTTGGAATTATTGTATGGGGCTCTAATAACTGCGCCAAAAAGTTTTACTATCACAAAAAAAGGTTATTAGAATTATATTTGGTCCAAAAAAGACTGAAAGTTGTAGACACATATTTAAAGATACGAAAATTTTGACGTTTCACAGTGTTTATGCACTTGAATTGTTAAAGTTTTTCCTGAAAAATAAATATTAATTCAATACGAATAAAGTTAGTATAAATCGTTATACAAGACAGCAGCGCGGTTATGTGAGCTCCTTATGAAATTACAAATGTATAGATTTAGGACCTCGAAACCCGGCAATTCGCAATTCGCCTGTGTAATAAATTTATAAGTTGTAAGACAATTAATTCTATAATGGAGAAAGATAGATCGACTTTTATAACTGCAGTGAAAAAGTCCTTATTGATTATTTGTCCGTATTCGCTAGACGAAGTGTTGCTATGAGCCTTAGACGAGATTTTTTTTTCATTTTTATATTTGTTATTTATTGATACAAAGACTTTGTTATTAGGTCACTTACAAATTGCTTTGCAAATTGTATTATGGATAGGTTTATTAAGTATTTTATTGAAAGAATTTATATTCCTTAAATATTTGACTTCTCAGTTGCATTGATAATTATGAGAACATTGAATTTTAAATTATACTGGTTTCATTTCAAAAGAAATGAATTTTTGTTTTTTATCTATTCAACTGAGATAATATTTTAATTTGACTTATGTAATTTACAGTTTAATTTTTTTATGTACTTCATCTAAGTACCACTTGTATTCCAAATCCTTAACCTATTCACACAATGAGTGATACTCAGGAGGCATTTGATCTTTTAGTATCAGATATATATTTTTCGAATTAAAAAAATGCAGATTCTTCTTTTCGTTCTATTTCATGGTTTAAATGTTTTGAAATAAAATTTTTTTTATGAATTTAGTTTTAAATAATAATATTAAATTCCAACTCATTTTAAAATTAAATGATATAAGGTATATATTTTTAAGAAAATAGTTTTAAACAGTAAAGTTCCAGTAATTCTACAAACGACCCAATGATAAAATCGAATTTGATGCTACCAAGACGTCGTGTAGATTGAAACATCCTTAAAAGCTCTGTAGCTGTTGCAAATATAACCTAAAAAATGCATGGAGTCGAAAATTCGGTTATTTTTATTTTAAAGAAAACATCGAAGCTACAGAAAAGTTTCAAGAAAAAGATAATATAAAGATCTATCGAATGACCTGGCTTAGATTAAGATATGTTATATATTTTACAAGAAAATCGCAAAATACCCTCAAAACTTGCTGTTTTTTTATTTTTAACGTATTTATTTTAATTTTTAATCAAATGACTCCATATTTGGTGAAGAGGTAGCCTTTGTTGAGTAGAAAAAGTATTTTTGCAAAATTAAAAAAATTAAAATTATGATATTTATAGTGAAATTACGAAGAAAAGACCTTTCGAAAACTGACCTTTGCCCAGCTATGATAGGGCCTTCATGATTTATTCGAAAGTTTAATTCTTCGTAATACATAGTAAAATTGTACGATAAACGTTTGAAATATTCACCATTTTTACCTCAAATTATTGAAATAAAATTGTCAAATTTTTCGGATTTATTTTTTGCGATAATATTCTATAGATTGATAATACATTTTGTTAAAAGGGAAGCGTTTTTAAACAATTATGCAAACATTAATAACTGTAACATAAGCTTGTTAGAAAAATATTTGTTTTTTCTTAAATTATAATTGAGTTTAAAACAAATTTTCTTTTTCCAGTAGTACAACGGTAAACTGGTTCAATTTTAAGTATAATTTTTTTTGCATCCACATTTCCCACCTTTACACCCTGTTGGGCATCGACATGCTATTTTTTTGGCAATATCGTTTGGAATGAGATCGTCTCAGGTATAAATCGGTACTTTGATTTCATTCCATATTTTACATCCACACTTTGTTACAACGGTATCCTTTCCCTGGTCATACCAGGTCTCGTTTAAAGAACCTTGCCAAGCAAAAAATCTTTACATTATAAGGATACTATTATCTTGTTTTCGGCTAGTTGATCAGTATTTGATCTGCCTTTATAAAAAAAAAGCTTTACATTTCAGAAGCGTTTGTATCTAATATTTGGATAAGTTTGCTCTTTCCCTGCTTATAGAAACACTATACAATGTCGCTGCCAGTCACGGTGTAACAAAATAAAATAAATTTTTTGAATTCCGAATAAATGAAGAATGCAAAAAAACATAACAAAAAAAAAAATTGTGATATGTTTTTTTTTTTTTTTTTTGTAAAGTTTGACAATTTTGTTACAATTTTTTTAGATAAAACAGTATGAATAAATATTTGCAACGTTTATCGTTCAATTTTACTATGTTTTACGAAAAATTTAATCCCCGAATTGATCCTAAATTGATCCTGTAAGCCCTGCCAGAGCTGGGAAACGACCAATTTACGAAAACACCTGTTTTCAAAATTTCACTATAAATCGGAAAATTTTCTTCTTTTTTTAAATTTGCAAAAATTTACTTTTTCAACTCAACAAAGGCTACCTTTTCACCCAATATGGAGTCATTAGCTTGAAAATTAAAAAAAATACGTTAAAAACCGCAATTTTTTATGGTAATTAAAATTTAACTGTTTTCATTTGTGTTGTCTCGATATGTATTATATTCGATCATATTTCAACTTTATTTTTTTTTAATACTCTTTTCTGTTATTTTTTGTTTTTTCCTTATTATTTTTACTGAATTTGATTTTTGTCGGTTTCAGATATTCATTTGGTAAACTTTATTTTTTTTAAATTTTTCTAGTTTTTTTGCTTTATAATTTTGCTTACTTCAATTTCATTTCATTTTTGTGTCTGTTACAGGATCTCTAAAAATTTTTAATTCTGTTTGAAGTTCACTAATTAAGAATTTCTTTTGTTTCAGATCTTCCTTTGGTAATACTTATTCTATTTCTTTAATGGATTCTCTTTTCTATTTTTTATTTATTTTTTGAATTTGCTTATTTTAATTTAATTTGATTTTTGTCTGTTACAGGATTTTTTAATTCTAACTATTTATTCTGTTTCAGGTACACTAATTAAATTTTTCTTTTTTTCTTTTTCTTTTGATTCAGATCCTCATTTGGTAAGGTTTATTATAATTTTATTTTATGTTAGACATTTTCCTAGTTGTTGCTTAATATCCATTTCATATAATTTATTTTGTCACAGTATTTTGTTATTTTTTAATTTTTTACTATGTTTTAAGTACAGGATAAATTGTTACTGAGGGTAAATTTTTTAAGTTTTTGGTAATTTAATTTTCTCTTTAGTTTTATGATTTCTGGATTTTATATCATATTTTCAATTTTGCTTATTATTTTAAATTTTTCTTTTACTTTCAGGCTTAATTCCTTATTTTGTTTGTTTATATATTTTATAATAGTATTCACAACGATAATTCTATCTTAGGATTTAAACTTAATATTTTATTTAGTCTAGTACAATAAAAATTTTGTTTCTAGTCCTAATTTAATAAATTTTTAACAGGTAGTGACTAGGTGGAAATGTGAGTTTAAGGTGTAAGTAACATAGTAAACAACAATTAATTCGAGACCTTTGTAAATTACGAAATGGGGGTTCGTTTTAGGGGTTGAAATATTTTTTTTTTTTGCCATTTAAGGCAAAAATGACCTTGTAGCGGAAAATGATAAGCAGGAAAGTTCTTGATAACAATTAATTGTAAAACTTTTGTGAGGAACTTTTTTCAACATAACATATTTCTTTGAGATTTTTCAAATTTTCCGTTAAAATTTCTCATTTTTCAACAACAAACTCTCTTTATGTTTTTTCGATTTTCATATTCTGCTATAGCTTATTTAAGCCGTTGAAATGTCTATTTTAAAATGGTCTATCTATGTGTATGGTTTACTTTTCATTCAACCGCTTAAAATCCTGAAAAACCAAAAAAATCGATTTTTCGTCTGTAAACACAATTACTCCAAAACAAAAAAATATATCAAGCTAAAATTTTATAACGTGCTCAAGGCGTAAAAAGTTAGTAAAATTTAGTAAATGAGCAACATAGGTCAATAGGTCAATTTTTGTAGTTAAAAAGAAACACTTTCACCAAGGTACATGAAAATTAAATTTGTTTTGACCGAGAAAAAAAAATGAAAACGAAAAAAAAAGTTTTTCGTGATTTTCTCATGGAATTGGAGGCTACGTTGAGAAAAGTCCATTACAAAAGTTTTACAATTAATTATTATCAAGAACTTTTCTGTTGAACATTTTCCGCTAGGAGGTCATTTTTTGGCCTAAATCGCAAAAAAACCTTTTTTAGCTCCTAAAATGAACCCCCATTTCGTAATTTCCAAAGGTCTCGAGTTTAATTGTTGTTTACTATGTTATTTATACCCCAAACTCACATTTCCACCTAGTCGCTACCTGTTAAAAATTTTATTGCTCTCAAAACCTAATTAGATTAGGCTAATTGTGTTTCAGGTGAACGAAGGCAATTATATTTTTTTAGAGGGTGTAACATAAATATTTATTTTATCGTTTCATATTCTGGTAAATTATTTTATTTTAATTTTAAGGGTAATATTTTATTATTTGTTTTAGGGCGTTGCAGTGATTTTATGTTTTTTAATTTTTCGTACTTAGGTAATTTATGTTTAATTTTAAGAGGTTTAAGTAATGCTACTGAAGAGGATTTCCAAAGCAATCAAAATCGGTCTAGCTAATTAATAATAATTTCATAATCTAGGTTAATATTTTTATTGTGGGTCCTGAAGGGGATATATTTTAACAAAATGCATAATACAGCCCACAGAAATGGACATCCTAATTTGAATAAGAGAAATGCATGTGTATATTTATAAACATACATCATTTTAAGTGAGTGTACTCCCACGTTCTTATGGAACGGTGTGTAAATAACGGAAAACTTTTCGAATTACCGAGATTGTACTGATTTATGTCTATGTATTCTAGATTATAACAATGGTAAATTATTAATCGTTATAAAAAGTACACAATCACAATAGCAAGGTGAAGCTTAAGAAAATTATAAAATAATTGATCTGTAATGCATTTTTTGTTTTTAAATTAGAAATCTTTTAAAGATTACGTATCCTGTTTATACTGTACTCTAGTATTGATAGATCAGGGATTGTAAATGCTTTTTCCTCTTCGAAATCTCTCATAACACACTTTTGCGACGAATATAAAACCTGAACGCATATTTATCCCAGCGGTTTTTAGTTGATGAGAAGATTGAACATCCATACTCTCCAAAAATCTTATCAAAGGCTCAAGGGATACATATCGAAAAAATTTTTTATTAAAAGGAATTACAATAGTTATCAATTATACTTTATAAATTACCTAGGCCTGCACGTCAATTCGTATCATAATGGGTTTTGAACTTTTCTTACCGATTTTTGATCGATTAGTGAAAAAGCAATCGTCACAATTTATTTTTATTTTTTTCCACATCTTTTTCGATTTTTTTCTGTTTAAATTGTTTTATAAGTCCTCCGTACTTTCCTTCTAATTTGAGGCATATTTACCATACAAAAATATTTTTTAAATTTTATTGGCTACTTAGAATTATTTTTATTGGAAATAATGAAAATTTTACACGTCTGTTTGTTTACTCAAAATATTTTGAATTATAGTAGTATCACACATGTTTAACCGTTATAAACTACCAGTACCCTACCTAATGATGTAATTTTTATTGATTTATTTATTTAAGCCTCTTCAATTCCCTGGTAAGAATATCTAAGTAACAATTAGATCTAATAATTTCTAAGTAACAATAATAATAATATATTGTTGTGTGCCCACTTGGTTAAGGTCCTGGAAAATGCTGCCGCTAACCAGTCTTGAATGTTTTATAGGGAAAGGACTGGTAAAATCCTTGAGGATAATTTGTAGTTAAATAAATACAAAACACAGACACTGATATTCGTTTAATACTTGGTATGTTGTTTATTTTAAATTTGTAAGTCTTGATGATAAATTTTCAACTTTTGAAGTCGTAGTATATGGATTATCGTATGATTATTAAATGATCCCAATTCTTATCTCGAATAATAACTGTATTGTTCAAGTTGTATAAATACTGTACAATTCTTATCATTTAGCGATGTCTTCAAATACAAAACTTTTAGGCCAAAATATTAAATATTGTGACGTAAAATGATCAATATTAAATATTAATTTTGCTTACTCTAAATAATCAAAATAATACTTGTTTACAATTACTAAAATTAAGTTGTATTTACATTAATAAAATATTACTTAATAATATAATTTACTTGATTTAGTGTGTTAGAAACGTGATTTTAAGGAAAACGCCGCCCAGGGCCTAACAATATATTACATAATTTTACTAAGGACCTCTCGACAAGTATAGGTCTCTTCCATCTCGCTGCACTTTTTCCTATCTTTGTGTATTGTATGCACATATGTAATGTGTATAGGGACTACTCCCTATAAAAATATATACAGCCAGACTAATGAAAACATATGAAGAACTCATTCACATAAAAGAAGATACAGAAACGTCGCTTGAAACGCTATCCTCTAAAAATCACATAACACATAAAATTCTCAAATAACACCTATATGAAATTCAAAGAATTGAAATCAAAGCTTCAAACTGTGTCCCCTAATCGAACCAAAAGATGAAAAAGAGGACTAGTCAACGGTTTAGGTTTGATCATAAAGTGTAGCATTGGTAATATGGACGATAACGACGCGATAGAACTAAATGACGAAATTATTTCTCTAAAGACGAACCAGCAAGACATATTGTTATGAACCCAAATGTTATGAGCCCTGGGAGGCTGCCACCACCAGTCTTAATATTTTATAAAGAAAGACTTGGAGATTCCTTGAGAATTAATTTGAAGTAGGACAAAATTAAACACTCATATCTTTCTATTGATATTTCGTATAATATTAATTTGTTTCGATATGTTAGAATATATTATACAAAGTTATCACTGGTATTGACGTAGATGAAACGATTTGCTTGAATGTTTATACGATTTTACAACCTTCTAAGTATTGTATTATCCGAGTTTGAATAATTACTGTATGATTTTTGATTATTTAGTTTGTCTTTAAATATAAAACTTTTAGGTCAAAATGTGACGTGAAAATAAAATATTATATATTAATTTTGCTTCCTATAGCTAAATAATCAAAAATGTACTTTGTTTACAATTACTAAAATTAGGTGATGTTTACAGTAATAAAATATTGTTACTTAATTATAATTTGATTGATTTAGTGTGTTTGAACCACAATTTTAAAGATAACGCCGCCCAGGGCCTAAAAATATACCAAGGAGGAAGACATTATAAATCGAATAAATTTATCAAATCAATTATATAAATTGATTTGTTACTAAATCACTCAAATAACATAATGGAAGCTATAGTTTTGGCAAAATTCAATATTATTTCTAACAATTATTAAATCACAATGAAATAGAATATATGGATTGCGACGCATTAACCAAATGTCGCGGATAAATATTTATTCTAATACTATAAAATATTAGTATAAAACAACAATCTCAAAAACATAAATAAAGTTAAACGTTTTGAATTTAAACTCTATTCTCCAAGAATTTATTTAAAAAGGAAACGTTAGAGTTAACTTTGAAAATAACTAACCATTGATTTGAATCGAAGTTATTATACTTAAGTTATAGGACCACACCAACAGCTGCGTCATAAAAACTGTGAAAGGGCCAGAGGCCAATCCCTTCAGGTACGGTCGAGAGTGGAAGGTAATAAATGGATTGAGTTGGAAAGTGGGAAGAGACGCCGAAATGTAAAATATAAAACGTTTCTTTTGTTTTACGAGGTTTACTTCAATAAACCATTTATCCAATTTAAAACAAATTCTGTACAGAGTATGATTCAATATCGTCGAAATATTTCGATAGTAGATCGCGAAACTGAAACTTCAATTTTACCCAGTGGCTAAATACAAAAATAAAAGAATTCTCGAGCTATTTTGCAACCAAGTATGTAAGGCACTGCAGCATCAACGGTTACAGCAATTGATTAGAATGCACTCCAGTTAATAGCGAAGACATAAACCTTGAAGACGAAAATCTTCAAGATGAAATTCTTGAAGACCAAGTTTTAGAATGTTTTGATTTTCCAAATATATTCTTGACAAAAATTTATCAAAATATAATAAATATAAATTTAAATTTGTATGATTTGTAACAATTTGTATGATTTTTAATAATTTTTATTTTCATAGTGCTAATTTTTCAAATTTAAGTCATTAAAGAAATGAAAATAATGAAATAAAAACTCTTAGAAAAGCTTTCAAATATAAACATTTCATAATTTAAATATCAAAATTCTTATTCAAATTAAGATGAGCATTTCTGTGGACTCTATTATTTATTACATATATGGGCTTTATTATATATTGCAATATATTGAATGGAACTGTGCAAAAATACTATGAATTTGACAATTTCTGAAGTGTTTTCATAAATTTTTCAACAATTAATGTATATAATGGATTTTGTTAAAACATATCCCCTAAAGGACCCACAGTAAAAATATTTAGCTAGAATTATAAAATTATTATTAATTAGCTAGACCGGTTTCGATTGCTTCGGCAATCCTCTTCAGTAGCATTAAACCTCTTAAAATTACAAATAAATTACAAAAATCCGAAAAAATACGCATCATCCTGAAACAAATAATAATAAAATATTACCCTTAAAATTAAAATAAAATTATTTACTAGATTATAATAATAAATCTTTATGTTACACCCTCTACAAAAATATAACTGCCTGCTTTCAACTAAAACACAATAAAATTTTAAGTTAAAATCCTAAGGTAGGATTATCGTTATGAATATATCAAACAAACCAAAGGATTAAGCCTGAAAATATAAGATTAATAAGAAAAGTTGTAAATATTAAAAAAACCAGAAATCAGAAATTAAAAAAAAATAGATAACCAACACCTTAAAAAAATTTTTTTATCCTCGGTATACCTAAAACAGAAGAAATTATTGATTAGTGTACCTAAAACAGAAGAAATTATTAGTTAGTATACCTAAAACAGAAGAAATTATTAGTTAGTGTACCTAAAACGGAATAAAAATATAAAATAAATAATAAAATGAAATTGAAGTAAGCAAAATTATAAAGAAAAATATAAAACAAATAAAAATACAAGAAAATAGAATGAAAAAATAAAAAATTTACCGAATGACTAACTGAAACAAACATAAATCAAATTAAGCAAAAATAAAAAAATTAAGTCAAAATTCAAAAAATAATAATAGGAAAGAGAAATAAATAAAAATAAAGTTGAAAAATAGAAGAGAATATAGTATCTCGAGACAACACAAATGAAACAGGTATCTAAAAGAAACACTGCCCAGATTGTGTTGTTTTTCGATCACCATTTGATCCCGTCAAATAAAATAGGTAAAAAGTGATCGAAAAACAACACAATCTGGACAGTGTTTCTTTTAGTTACCTGTTTCATTTGTGTCGTCTCGAGGTACTATATTCTATTCTATTTTTATTTATTTCTCTTTCCTATTATTATTTTTTGAATTTTGACTTAATTTTTTATTTTTGCTTAATTTGATTTATGTTTGTTTCAGTTAGTCATTCGGTAAATTTTTTATTTTTTCATTCATGTATTTTTTGTTTTATATTTTTCTTTATAATTTTGTTTACTTCAATATCATTTTATTATTTATTTTATATTTTTATTCTATTTTAGGTACACTAACTAATAATTTCTTTTGTTTTAGGTACACTAATTAATAATTTCTTCTGTTTTAAGTAGGGGAGGTTGGGGTTGATTGTATCAAGTATTGATTGTCACATTTAACATAACATACAATCAAACGTTATAATAAAAAATTTCATCGGTAAACAAAAAGAAACAACAAAAAACCTGTTAGTTTGTTGTTGTTTAAAGTTCATTCAGGACACCGCTACAGGTAGACGTGTTTGTGTTTTTTTTATTCAGTGAAAGTTTTTGTTTGTGCAATTACGTTGCTTTGGTAAGTATACTTAAATTTTGCATTTTAATATATCTTTATTAATATTTATAATGATAAGTATACGATCTATGATATCGATATATAGTTATATAAATATACATTGATTTGAATTAATTTTTGAAAGCTATTTTCTAGAACGTGTTTTGGGGCAGGTTGTCTCAGCTTGACGGGGGCTGATTGTCACATGTGACAACTAACAAGATATGGTTAATCGAACATAAAAAAAATTGTTTTCCATTAAAATTTTTTCAAATATTTATGATAAAACATCGAACATAAAAAAATTTTTTTTTCCATTTTATTATGTAATACAAACATTCATGGGTAAACAACAAACTTGTTGTTCGATGTTTTACCATAAAAATATTGTGATTCTGTGAAACAATTGTGATTCTGATTATTCTGACTAAATATTAAATCGTTAGCTTATCTATACACATAATATATGGACATATGTTATATAATGTATTACAAAAATTATTTTATAATAAAAAATGTATAATAAAAATTTTTTTTAAATTTTTTATACCCTTTTTTTATCATAATTTTGACAGGGTCCGATATAATACATGAGATATATATGTAGATTTTCTAAAAAAATTTTATACTATTAACGATAGCATATTGATATGTAATGAGCATTTCGGTAACAATTATTATAAATGTTGATAACTTAGAGTATTATCGGTAGCAATTATTATAAATATTGTTTAGTTTGTTTATATTTTGATAATATTTATTAAAATTATTTCAAATAATAATTATTATAAATTATTCGTAGTATATATTATAAAAATCGTTAAATTATATTTAGTTTATTTCAATTTTTATTCATAAAAAAAGCTCTTTAATTTAATAAAGAGCAATTATTATTATAATAATTATTTATATGTATTATTATTATTATTAATAACATATATTATGAATATTCATTATTATTATTATTAATAATTCTTATTAGTAATTATTATAAATATTATCAGTAAGAATAATTATAAATATTATTATTATTATTATAATAAAAATAATAATAATAATAATAATAATAATAATAATAATAATAATAATGTACCGCGTAATTACCTCCCACGCCAGCAAGGAGGTAGAGGTCTCCTATCCGTTGAATGTCTACATGATAGGGTAGTTTTAGGAATAGCTTGTCAGGTCATAAATAGTTCTGACCCTCTTATGGAACTCGTGCGCGATCACGAGTTACAGGGTAAAGGAGCATTCTTGTTCTCTGCAGCACAACATGCAGCGTCTAAATTGGGCCTTGCTTTTGATCCGTCTAATCGTGATCTTGATGATAACGTGGTCCTTCTCTCCAAATCTCGACTTCGTTTAGCTGTAAAACGAGCTGAAATACGCTCCCTCTTCGAGGATCATCGGCATCGTGACCATCAGGGAATGTTCTACCGTCATCTAGACTCCTGTGGTCTTTCCGTTGATCTAACGTTCTCTTTTCTGCGATCAGCTGGACTCAAGTCCGAAACAGAAGGCTTTATCATCGCTGCCCAAGATGGTGTGATAGCGACGCTAACTCACCAAAAGTATGTATATAAGAAAGCAGTCTCCACAACTATGTGCAGAGCATGCAAATCTCAGCCGGAGACGCTGATGCACCTCATCTCGGCATGTCCTTCTTATGCCACGAACGCCTACATACATCGCCATAACGCTGCCCTCCGCGTGCTGTACTACTTCTTGAGACACAAGTATGAAGTGGACCCTACGCCAGTCCTACCGTATGCTCCAGGCGAGATCGAGTCCGTCGTCAAGAACGAGAAATGCAATATCTTCTGGAATTTCTCGTTCCCAACTACCAGGCAGCTCTCTGCTACTAAGCCTGATATAGTGCTCCAGGATATCTCATCTAAGACTATGTACGTCATCCAGTTCTCTGCGCCTGCAGAAACGAACATAGTCACGAAGGAGGAGCAAAAACGGACTAAATATCTTGATCTCTTACAAGAACTACGACAACTACACCCTGGCTACTCTGTCAAAATGGTTGTCCTCATTATCGGTTGCCTAGGCGGAATTCGTCCCACTCTCGAGACGAATCTATCTCAAATTCCGGTCTGCAGGTCTCATCTTCGTCACCTTATCTCTTCCATGCAGAAGGCTGTCATTATAGGCACCCTTCGTACATTGAGATCGCATCAGACTGTCTTCAAGTAACAGCCCTTGAAGTTTCTTTTTTTTTCTTTTTCATTTTCTATTTTTTTAGTAAGTTCCACATCGCTGCGGTGCAGGGACGGAGCCTGCTTGACCAGGACATTAGACAGACTTACGTACCACCGACTCGGAAAACAGACGGACCAACAGACGTCGCGTGGACTGACGGACGTACAGACTACACGGCCACAAGTCAGTGAACTTTCTTCAAAAGACGTAGCTGCCTTGTGAAGATTTATGTCTCTCAAGGAGATGGGAGGCTCTGGGGTGTAAATCCTGTATCCTCTCTCCCTCCTTGGCAGGCATGAATTCGTTAATTTCAAATTTTAAATCATAATAATAATAATAAGGGCAAGCAATCCCTAACCTCACGTCCGAGCCTAGCACTAGGACACGTGCCATACCCGGTAACCATCAATTCCGCTCAAAGTGATGGGCTAACGAGGTGGTTCCGTGCTGACTCAGCGGAGCTAAATAAGTCAAATCCAAAAAATGTCAAATTTGAGAGGCAGATTTTTCGGTCCTCAGGCGGGTAGTAGTCGACCCAGTCCTACAGAACTCCGCCCCCCTGCAGGTGACGCTTCTACCTTACCTATAGGGGGTAGCTCTCACGGATATGAGGGAGAGCAATCAAATTTGGCTTTGGATCCCAGGCTAGTCCCGGAGACTAGACGTGCCGCTGACGACGAAGAGCCATCTCAAGGCACTTCTCAAGAAAGTCGAGCGAGCACTCAAAACAGTCGTCTTCAGCGCTTTCAATGGACGAAGGCACTTAAGGCTGACCTGCTCACTTGCTACGAAGCAAGTGAACCATCGAGACGTGGCTATATGAGCAGGATGCACACCCTCTGGTGCGAAAAGCATCCCGAACTTTCCCATATGAAATCGCAACATCTACGCGATCAAGTATCCCGTCTCAAAAAAACCGAATTTGACAGACCCCGAACAGGACAAGAGAAACGATGCAGGACTACGCAAGCGGAAGTGAATCGAGGTGATGAGATAGAGCCGGCTGCTATTGGTGTAGTTCATTCAACACGTGAGACATTAGTCGCTGAGACGTAGGATGGAATATCTCAGGATGAGCCAGTATTAGAAAGTGAGAGATCTGATACTGAGACACAGGATCGGGTATGTCAAAATACCCCACCACCACCTGTGTTAGAGGCTTCACCACCTACGCCTCTGATACCCGAAGATATCCCAGCACTACCTGTGTTAACGGCGGAAACAGCCACGCCACTCACTTCGACCACGGAAGCGAACGTAGAGGAAACTCCGATCCTTCCTGCTGAACCACCAAACACTCGTTTGGAACAGCTTAAAGAACGGTTTCAAAATATCCTGTTCAAAACCGATAATGACCTTTCCAAACGCAAACGTCCCAAGTACCGCAAAACGTTTGCCAAAGCACAAGACCTTGCTTTAATCAACCAGATCGTCGACGATAATCTAAATCACACAAGTTGCCTACTCGAAATCGATGGCTCAGTGCTCTTTCTCCTGCCCCCAAGTCTACTGAGACAGCCGAGGAAAAAACACGCAAGCGTATAGAGCAACTTGACTCCTAGTTGACCCCTCTTCGACAGACGGTATCACGTATCGAGTGTGTGTTAGAGTACCAGAAAGCTGGTAAACCCTTCACCCCAAAGGTGCGAGCCTTCGCACGTGAACTCAGGCACCAACACCACACACTCAACAAGGGTATCCTGCTCACTATCAAACAGCGAAACATTGAAAAGATACGTGCACTAGCTCTCGCTCGGAAAAAGCTAGTTAAACGCGAGAAGTGTATTCGAGAGAACAAGATCTTTGTAAAAGACATCAGTATATATATATAAAGAAGCTGGGTGAACTACACTTTTGACACACAGAGTGATAAAAGTCACTTAGTCTCGATGAAAAAAAATTATAGGAATTATAAAACACAGGATCGGAGCAACATCACGTTCCTGCAAAGCGCCTGTAGGGGAAGTGGTCGTTCGGTGGTCCACTCGAAGCAACATGTCAGTCATCCTATGACACGAAATGTGCTAGTAATGAAACCCAACCATCCGAGCTTGGCGTCTCTCCCCTAAAACGATAAGACAGAGACGCCAATCAGTGGACGGAAGGTGGCTGCATATATACTTCCCCCATCTACACGACAATGATCGTAATTTAATAGGATCAGTCGTTGATCCACTATGGTGGCTACCCAGGTATTTCGCAAACCAAAGTTTGCGAGCGTACCGGGTCAGTGGATGTTTCCAATGGGCACCCTCAGTGCGAGGCAAAACACTTAGGTCTACCTAAGCAAGAGGAAAAACACTTAGGTCTACCTCCTTCATATTGGGCTGCTAATGACCATGACCCACCACCGACTCTATTTCGTCATGACCATACGGTGGAATCCCACGTAAACGGCCACATCCCCGACAGACAGTCGACAGGCCCGGTGAAGCTCATTGTGTAAAAAGGATGGAGTCGAAGGAAACTAAGAGACGCAAGATTGTTTTGTGTACCATAGGTACTATGTGCGTAGGTAGTGAGCGGAGCTTAGATGTTATAAACCTAGGGAGTTACGCTCCACATACAACACACTGTTATAATTCAGCAAAATTCGGATCGATATAATTCCCAAAGAAATTAAGCATAGCGGTCAGTCATTTGGTTGAAACGTACCCAATTCATATGTGATCCTCGCAACGCGCATTCTCAGATGGTACTAAGGGTTCTACGGCTTGCACCTAAGCCCATGAACGCCCCAGCAGAAAGCGGAGACCAAATACCCCGATATGAAACTGTTACGCTATAAAACGAAACGTGTTCCACAGAATATTCGGCAGACATCAACTCCGAGAGGTTACAGTAGTCCTTATATTTCGACACTTTGCGCTGATGTGATTCATCCAAAGAAAACCCGTCTCCTATTATCTGGGCATCAATTACCACAACACGACGATCTCGTGAAGCGATAATATCTGGTTTTCGCTTACCCTGATTCGTAAGGAACGCACGTTCACAAACGACGTCCCACCCAATACGCCTAAGTTCTGCGGTGACCATGGGTTCTGAAGCACTTCTGGATGACATGGTGTGCCGTCTCGGATGCTTGGCATCCAGCTCGACATTGTAGATCGTAATCACGACCTCTAGAAGTTCTGGCACGAGTAGGAACGGTGTTCGCTCGAATATGGTGAAAGTCCACATAGTCTCTTCCAGTGAGGCAGGAGGAACGAAGCGAGACCCAGTCCGAAGACGCAGGAACCCGATGCGAATCCTTCAATCCACCACCATCTACAGAACCATGCAGAGCTTTTGCCATGGTGTTATTCACAATCACTTTCGAGGTCAATTGTACACCATGACTTCGCAGGACGCGCGAACACCACTCGAGTTGATTACAAACCAACCACGAGTGGGAAGCGGCCTGGAAGTATGGGGAATTAGACTTCTCAAGCGATTATAGCCGACTCTTACGCATAAGCGGGATAGCCATTCTTAAACATGGAATACCAATTCCTTCCTGTTTAACAGGCGTATGATAATATTCGACTTTCGTATCTTTTGGAAGTCTGAGCCAGAGTCTAACATACTTGCGTACCTGGAGATCCAGCTGGTTCAAGTATCCAACAGTTGTACGTCCTAACACCCAAAATTGATAATGCCTGGGGAGTAGTACGGTCGTTAGTATCTTGAGACGTTGCTGTGGTTTAAGAGGACCCTTGGTCAACTTAATAAGATCTTCTTCAAGTTGTTTATCTCCGAAACGGACTTTATTGCTACTGAAGTTAATGCCGAGATAGCTCCACAGATCAAGCACAGATTTCTGTGGAAGATAGTCACCCGCGAACGTGAATAAGGGTTCGGCAATATGCTTCACCTTCTTATCACGCCCACTTGCTATCTGGCTTGTAGCGAAGGACTTCTTAGTGTTAAGGTGAAGTCCCATCACATCTAGTATGCCGGTAAACCGGTCTAGGCTATCTTGGAGACCAGCAGTAGTTGATGAGATCAAAAGAACGTCATCAGCAAAAGCTAGACCCCCAACGATGGTACTACCATCCAATCGAAGACCAACCTCTGGGTTCAACTGGTTGAGAGCGCATAAAATAACCAAGTTGAACAGCAAGGGTGACAATGGATCGCCTTGTCGAACACCCCTCCTTAGTTTCACATTCCTACATATTCTCCCATCGTGCACCAAAGATTTTCGTGCCTCATTGTATAACCCCTCTACACTTGAAATAATGCAGAGTGGGAAACTGTATCAAAAGCCTTTGCTACAGAGTTCTTAGTCTTAAGAGTCTTAAGAGACTCATAGTTACTCCCGCCGTTTACCCACGCTTGCTTGAATTTCTTCACGTTGACATTCAGAGCACTGGGCAGAAATCACATTGTGTCAACACCACGTTAGGGCCATCACAATGCTACAATTTAATTAGACAGTCCGATTCCCCTTGTCCTTGCCTGTTCTGAGTTAATCGTTAATTGATATATATAAAAAAAACAATAAACAAACAAATGAATTTTTGGTTTTTAATTTTTCTTCAAAATAAATTTTTAAAAAAAATTTATATAACATATAATTCAATTTGTAAAAATTGTAATTATAATATATCTCGATCCTCAGAGCCAATCCGTATCCCGATGTTACGGATATATTTTGCCGACTTACCTTACCTACATTATTCTATCGACTAGAGGCTTGCTACTACCACCAAGATCTGCACCGATAACGGCTCCAGATAGCCTCACGACTAATCCTTCCGCGCACACCATCGCGACCCTCCTACTCAACGTCCTACATGATAAAAAATGCATATTTTCTATTTTTAATTAAACAAATAATTATTATTATTTTATTAAAAAAACAAATAATAAATTATTATATGTTTTTACAAAAATAATATTATTATTTTTTAATAAATTTTTTTTCCAAAAAAAAAAAAAAATAGATATATTAATGAATTTCATCATTCGATCTTTGAGTTTCTCAGGTTTACCCCTAAACGGTTTCACGTACTATTTAACTCTCTCTTTAAAGTGCTTTTCAACTTTCCCTCACGGTACTTGTTCGCTATCGTTCTCGTGGTAATATTTAGCCTTAGATGGAGTTTACCACCCACTTAGAGCTTCACTCTCAAGCAACTCGACTCTAAGGAAACTTTATCTATCATTAATAATATTATCACTAAGGGCCTGGCACCCTCTATGGGTATATGGCCCTATTCAGGATGGACTTGTATATATTATATATATAATAGATTTAAAAAAAAATCTTCCTAAACATTACATTCCCCAAGTGTCTGTTTATCAGGCACAGGGTTCAGTGCTGGGCTTATCCCTATTCGCTCGCCGCTACTAAAGGAATCCTTGTTAAATTATAAAAGAATGTTTTGTTGTTATAACAACTTATTTATTCATTCTCGTAATTTAAAAACGTTGACAAAAATAAAAAATAATTTTTATTTTTGTTTCTTTTTGGCATAACATTCATATTAAATAAAAATATAACATTTTAATTTAATAAAAATTTATATATTTTTATTATAAGTAAAAGAATATATTTTTCTTTTACTAATCTTTTAATAATAATATCAGACAGACATGGTCTAGAAATATTTATTTCATAGACCGCAATATGCGTTCAAAATGTCAATGTTCATGTGTCCTGCAGTTCACAAGTTGACGCGCAATTTGCTGCGTTCTTCATCGACCCACGAGCCAAGTGATCCACCGTTTAGGGTTAGCTTTTTTAATAAAATAATATACATATAAATATTATTATTACTTAAAAATAAATATATATTTAATGTATATATTAAAAAATATTAGTGCTAGCTAGATAAATAACTAATAATAATAATCAATTAATTAATCATATATTTATTATTATTATTAAAAATAATAATTATAATATATAATATTATTATTGAAATTATTATTAATTTATTTCAATACATAAAAAATGTGTATATAATGAATGTCTAATAAATATGTATTTTTTTTTTTTTATAAATGTATGTAAATATTTTTATGTAATTAATATTATTATTATAATATGTTCATTATAAACATACATAAAATATATATACATATATATTTGTATATTTATTTTAGTTATAACAATTATAATAAATATATATTAAAATATATATCATTAATTGGTTTCATTTTATTGAAATATATTAATGATAAAAATTTTTTATTGATAACAATTTATGATATAAATTATTTAACTCTTCTTATATAATTTTAGTAAATTATTTGATATGTTAATTTATTATATTATCATATTTACATTATTATCAAATACTATCGCTATTTTATTTCATTAACTAGTTTCATATATAGAAAATATATATGAAATATGTTTATGAATTTGTTTTTAATTATTTATACATTTAAACAAAAATTATTTATGACATAACATTATATACGTATCTTTTAGGTTAAAAAAGAGTATAAATATATATACATATATTTTTAACCCTCCAACTAAAAAGCCTTTATAGTTAAAATATATTAATTACTATATGTTTATTAAAAATAATTATAATTAATTAATTAATACATATGTAATTTATATATATTTTTACCATCCAACTGTAAATCTTATCATTTTTTAATTTTTGCACATTACAACGTAAAATATAAAATCTATATTTATATTTACAAAATATAATAGTAATTTATTTATTTGTAAATTCTAATATTGGATTTCTTTATTTTTGTGTTTTCTGTATATGCTAAATAAAAATGATGTTACCTCGAGAACCACTGTTACTCGTTGTACATTGGAATATGTAAATAACAGTTTTATTTTATGTATGATTCTTTTAATATACACAAACACACATAAAAAATACAATCAATTAATATGATATGTATTAATATATATGTATGTATATCATATATATAATTAACATCAATATAAAAAATAAATAAATAAATAAAAATTAAAGATAAAAATATTTAAATATATAATTTTTTTATATTATTTATTGATTATTCATCGCAAAATTACGTTAACACTCACATCAATTATTGTATTCCAATAATGGAGTACATATATTTGAATCAAGAATATTAACATAAAAAAATTATGTAAGTATCATATGACATATACGAACTATATCATATTATGTTTCTATTCATTATTGAAACAAATTGTTATTGATCATGATCGTTTTTGTCCTCTTTTTGAAAGGTATCTATCCATATAAAATTGAAGAAGAAAAAATGTGCTATATATATGATATATATTGAACATTCATGTCTCATCCCCAGACGTTATGCTGAGTTTGGTATAACAAAACTAGTATGCAATAGTATATCAAGCAGCTTGTTGATATAATCTTCAATATGGTATGATTCCACTGATACACATATTAATTATATTATTTTATTAAATCAACGAGAGCTTATCAATTTAAAAATATAATTTTAAATAAGTTTAAAACACAGATACACAATTATTTTGATACAAGCAACTAAGTATTTATGGTGTATATTTATAGTGCGAAATTTAACTCAAACTGGGCCGATATCTCTGTTGAAGGCATCGCTATTCGAACTTAGTTCCTATGGACTCACTCCTTTCAGTTTTCGACACACCCTCAAATATGAAAAATGCATATTTTCATAATCTTTCACATATATATTTATAATATATATGAACATCACTATATCATAATTGGTATCTGATCGAATAATCATTATAAAAAAAATACAATATTAATTCAATTTTTATTTTTATTTTTTTTGATGGCAAATCTTTCATATTTTACGGTCCTACCCGTTAAATCATACTGTTAAATCATATTCAGATAATTATTCGCTTAACCCTGTTGAAATTCTTTATTTCAATCGAACAACAACATTATATAATCTCCATTATATATTGAATCGCTAATATGATTGGATTTTATCATATCAACTTGCGAATAAAAATTATAATTATTCGCTTAACCCTGTTGAAATTCTTTATTTCAATCGAACAACAACATTATATAGTCTCCATTATATATTGAATCGCTAATATGATTGGATTTTATCATATCAACTTGCGAATAAAAATTAAAATTATTCGCTTAACCCTGTTGAAATTCTTTATTTCAATCGAACAGCAACATTATATAGTCTTCATTATATATTGAATCGCTAATATGATTGGATTTTATCATATCAACTTGCGAATAAAAATTAAAATTATTCGCTTAACCCTGTTGAAATTCTTTATTTCAATCGAACAACAACATTATATAGTCTCCATTATATATTGAATCGCTTATTTGATTGGATTTTATCATATCAACTTGCGAATAAAAATTATATATTTTTCTCGATTATAACATAATTTTTATTATTTTTAGTAAATGAATAATAAAAATAACTTTCGTTTGATTCTATTCATTTACAAAGTGCTAGCTAGATTTTTATATATATTTAATATATATATAAATATGTATACATATGTATACATATATTCTATTATTATTATTATATATATTTTATACAAAACAAAATGTTTTTAAAACAAATAAATATAAAAAAATTATAAAATTGATATGAAGAATTAAAATAAAAATATGTAAAAAATATACATATATATATATATTTTTTTTCTTTTACTATTTTATTTTAATTCATAAAAATATCCTTGTTCTAATAATTTTTTTTATTATTCTTATTGTTTTAAAAGTTGGATGGATTTTTTTTTTATTAAAAACAATACAAAATATATATATATATATATATATATATATATATATATATATATATATATATATATATATATATATATATATATATATATATATATATATATATATATATATCAATAATGATCCTTCCGCAGGTTCACCTACGGAAACCTTGTTACGACTTTTACTTCCTCTAAATGATCAAGTTTGATCAATTTCCCAGCAACATATCAGAAATATCAGAAATATTCCTGCGTACCAGTCCAAAGATCTTACTAAATCATTCAATAAGTAGTAGCGACGGGCGGTGTGTACAAAGGGCAGGGACGTAATCAACGCAAGTTGATGACTCGCATTTACTAGAGATTCCTCGTTAATGTGAAATAATTACAATCCACAATTCCAACAATGGTCGAATTTCAAATGATTTCCCAAATCTTTCGACTAAGGCTTATGTATCACATTCTGATATGACCATTGTAGCGCGCGTGCGGCCCAGAACATCTAAGGGCATCACAGACCTGTTATTGTTCATTCTCATATGACTTAAAAGTCATTTATCCCTCTAAGAATATATAATACAATAAAACTATTTTAACAATTAATAATTAAATTTTTATATATAAATTAAGAATTATTGTTTACAGCATAATTAGTAGGCTAGAGTCTCGTTCGTTATCGGAATTAACCAGACAAATCGCTCCACCAACTAAAAACGGCCATGCACCACCACCCACAATATCAAGAAAGATCTCTCAATCTGTCAATCCTTATTGTGTCTGGACCTGGTGAGTTTCCTAGTGTTGAGTCAAATTAAGCCGCAGGCTCCACCTCTGGTGGTGTCCTTTAAGTTTCAGCTTTGCAACCATACTTCCCCCGGAGCCCAAATGCTTTGGTTTCCCGGAAGCTCCCTATTGAGTTCAAAGAAGTAAACTTCAACAGATAGCTAGCTGGCATCGTTTATGGTTAGAACTAGGGCGGTATCTGATCGCCTTCGAACCTCTAACTTTCGTTCTTGATCAATCAAAACATTTTTGGCAAATGCTTTCGCTTCTGTCCGTCTTGCGACGATCCAAGAATTTCACCTCTAACGTCGCAATACGAATGCCCCCATCTGTCCGTATTAATCATTATCTCGGAATTCCGAAAACCAACAAAATAGAACCGAGATCCTATTCCATTATTCCATGCACACAATATTCAGGCAAAATTTGAGCCTGCCTTAAGCACTCTAATTTGTTCAAAGTAAACGTACCGGCCCATCTCGACACTCAATTAAGAGCACCGCAACGGGATTGCAATTGGGGGCTGTCACCGCTCTTAACGGTTAAACACTTACGACAAATTACATAATAAAAATATATATAATGCATTAAATAAATAATAACACTAAAATATACTTTATACATAATCTGTACCACCCACCGGTAGGACGTCCCACATAACATGCTAGTTAAACAATGCGAGCATTGAACCAACAGTGTAGGACACAGATTCGACTACGAGCTTTTTAACCGCAACAACTTTAATATACGCTATTGGAGCTGGAATTACCGCGGCTGCTGGATCCTCGTTAAAGGATTTAAAGTGTACTCATTCCGATTACGGGGCCTCGGATGAGTCCCGTATCGTTATTTTTCGTCACTACCTCCCCGTGCCGGGAGTGGGTAATTTGCGCGCCTGCTGCCTTCTTTGGATGTGGTAGCCGTTTCTCAGGCTCCCTCTCCGGAATCGAACCCTGATTCCCCGTTACCCGTTACAACCATGGTAGGCGCAGAACCTACCATCGACAGTTGATAAGGCAGACATTTGAAAGATGCGTCGCCGGTACGAGACCGTGCGATCAGCTTAAAGTTATTCAGAGTCACCAAATTAAACGATGCAAATTAAAATTTACACCGATTGGTTTTGATCTAATAAAAGCATTCCTTCCATCTCTGGTCGGAACTCTGTTTGCATGTATTAGCTCTAGAATTACCACAGTTATCCAAGTAAATGTGGGTACGATCTAAGGAACCATAACTGATATAATGAGCCTTTCGCGGTTTCACCTTAATTTGGCTTGTACTGAGACATGCATGGCTTAATCTTTGAGACAAGCATATGACTACTGGCAGGATCAACCAGGGAACTATTTGTATTTATAATATTAAATATATAATAATATATATGATTTTTTTTTTCTTATTATAAGATAATTAAAATAATTTTTATATAAATATTGTGTGCTCATATAAGAGTGTAAAGTTTAAAGTTTCGTAATATCATGGTGTCCATAGACATGCAAAAGCGTCATACCAAGCCATATACATGCCTACACCACCTTTGTTGAATGATACACTTAGAGTATGAAAAATAAACAACTTATACTATATCATACTATATCATAAATGTGATACTGTTGAACATAATACCACAAAATACAATATTTTATATAGATATACATTCATTTCATTGAAACTTACAAACACTATTCATATATCTCAAAGAGATTAAAGTCGCTGCTTCAAACTCGTAGCCAGTTCTATAAATTATAAATTACAAACCATAACTGGTGGTATAAATAGTACTTGCCCATTATATAGCTAAAAGATATTTAAATCATAGCTTCAAACTCGTATTGTCAGTTTACTACCGATAACCGTACTATATACATATATACATATGACACATACACAATATATTCAATTTATTATAAATATGCTATTAACAATCACCTATCTGTATAACATCTATTAAGACACTCTATTCGTATGGTACAGTAGTAATATGTTGTGATATAGATAGTATTCATGCACTTATATAGCTTAAAGAGATCAAACTTCTTGCTTCAAACTCAAAAATATAAGTTGCGTTAAAATGATTTAAAATGTTATAAAACGTAAAGATATATCAAAATTTTCGAAAAAAAAATTAAAAAAAAAAATTTTTTTCAGCCAAAAATCTTCGATTATGAACAAAAAAAAATTTTTTCTCTTAAAAATGAAAATTATCATATGAATTGTAAAAATTACTATTTATTATTCAATAAATACATATTATCAAAGATATTAATAAAAAAAATTTACAAATTTTTCATAATTCATATACACTTTTTTTTTAATCATTGAAAAATTTTTCATTGTTTATGATAGAACATCGACTATAAAAAAAATTTTATTTACATTAATCTACTTTATTATGTTATAAAAGGCAAAGATATTGAAAAAAATTTCAAAATTTTTATTTTTTATATATAAAACTTTTTATTGTTTATGATAAACATCGATTATAAAAAATAATTTTTTTTCAAAAAAATATATCATCTTTCATATACGATATGCGGTGACCGGTATATGGGTACCATAAGTACCCACAAATCATATTTTCAATAATTCTATTATAAATGATAAATATTGTGACTACCTAACCCAGACACTGTGACAACCATCCCTGACACGGGGCTAAAAGTCACAATTACCTTTTTTTGAAAAATGTAATATTTCGTCAATACAAAATGTTAGAGTCAAAAACTATTTCTTTAGTTGTTATCTAGATTAGATAAACTATCCATTGATGTATAAATGCTAATGCTAAACTAAGCCTATAAGCCTTAAAAATTCAAAAGACTGAAAATGTGACTTTCAAACCCAGTCTCCCCTACACTAATCAATAATTTCTTCTGTTTTAGGTACAGAATTTTACTTCATTTGGTAACACTTTTTCTATTGTTCTTTAACTAATTCTATTTTATAGTTTTAGGTTAAAGCAGGCAGTTATATTGTTTTAGAGGGTGTAACATAAACAATTATTATTATAATCTGGTAAATATTTTTTCGGATTTTTATAATTTATTTTTTAATTTTAAGATTTTTTAATTTTAAGGTTTTTTAATTTTAAATGTCATATAGTTTAAAATCAAATTTTTAACCAAAACCACAAAATAATCTTCATTTTCGTCAATAACGAAGTTTTAGCAAAAAAAAATAATTTTAAGGAGACCCCCCCCCCCAAATAGGAGGTGTAGTTTTTAACATTTACTACAAACCTAACAAATTTGGAAATGCGCCGATGTCTCTTCTTGCAAATATATAATAAAAATGATAAAATTTCTGAAAAAAATTCTATTTTTTAGGCCATTTTGCACCACTTCCGAAGAGTAAAAAATAATCTGTTTCAAAAAATATTTTGTGGTGAAAAAAAAAAGCCTTAAAGTTTCGTTGCTCGAATTTTTAAACCATGTAACAGCCTTTTTTTCTTAATTTTATTCCACTATTACAAAATAAATAAATCTGCCCATAATACAATTTGCGAAGCAATTGCATTTCTATTTGACATGCGCTAACCAATAATGATTTTCAAATAAACCACTGGTTACTGTTTCTCGCAATGTGAGCAATGGTAAACCTTCTACCTATTGCTTAGGTTTTTATTATAATTGATTTTTTTAATAGATTTAAATCTTTTTCAAATATAATGGAATTTTTTTTTTAGTATTATTTAAATGAATAAAAGTGATAATATTTAATAGAGGTGTAAAAGTTAGATAGTCAGAAGATCCTCATAATAGTAATTTCCAAGGAACTTTAGAAGTTCTTGCTAAATTTGATCCATTTTTGTCTGAACATTTGACGTCTTTTACACACTCTGGTAGTAGAAATACGTCGTTATTGTCTAAAAAAATCAATTCAATTCAATTCAATTCTGTATTTGCTCTTTTCCTATACATTGTTGTACGTAGAGTAAGTCAATTTCATATATAGTTTATCATACATAATAACATGTGTTTTGGATCTGTAATCATTCATAATAACGAGGATCCTGATAATAATTAAATAAATAAAAACATGATATGCAACTTAGAAGAAGTAGAAGCGGAACAACCATTCGGTCAAAACCGTTCAATATTACAATTATAATCGATCAATGGATAAATCACATTTATATAAGTTGACTGGAAAAACGGGTGAATTCCATATTTCTTTATGTTTCAAAAGACGTGTCAAAATAGTTAATATTAATAAATAAATAAATTAGTATCTAAAACCCATATCTTTATGTTTCAAAAGACGTGTCATATGGTTAAGAAATAAATAAATACCCAAAATCCAAATATTTATAATTAAAGAAACATGTCAAATAGTTAATATTATTAAATAAATATCTAAAATCCATATCTTTTTGTTTCAAAAGACGTGTCATATAGTTAAGAAATAAATAAATACCCAAAACCAAATCCCAAAAATAAATATATAGGTAAAATAAATAAATAGTTAAAACTCATATCTTTATATTTCAAAAGATGGGTCAAATAGGTAAAAGTTTTTTAACTAAAACTACTTACATCCCATCTACACGCACCCCAAGCAGTTATGCCGTATGACATTACACTAAAAAATTTACGTAGTAAATATTTATTAAAATTTTTTGGTCTACTTTTTGTCGCATCATTCGTAATTGGTAACAGATTTTATTTAGGTTACTAGACATAAGTCAATATAATTGTTCCAGCTATGTTTATTGTCAATTTCTAATCTTAAGAATTTGGCATGATCAACCAAATTGACTTCAGCGACAGGTGGCATTCCCACTTTCCCCCTCCTATAATTGATAATCTTTGTTTTTGATTTGTTTAGATGAAGGTTGTTCATTTCACACCATTCATTTATTTTTTCGATTGTCAATTTCACTTTACTATCTAAAAGATTTACATCTTTATCTGATACAATCGCTTTTGTATCATCAGCGAAAAGAATTATTTCATTATAAATTTCATCTTTTAGGAACATGGGTAAGTCGTTGATATATAAAAGAAAAAAGCAATGGCCCTTAGATCGAACCTTGCGGAATGCCATACTTAATGGTTTGCCATTTAGAATTATGAATCTCAACATCCTCCTTACTTGAACTCTCTGCCTTCTATTTTCCAGATACGATGCTACTAAGTTATGAAAGTGTCCTCTGATTCCCATTTGATGCATTTTATGCAACAATAGGTTGTGGTTAACACAGTCAAATAAAACATGTCACAGAAAATGACTGCCATATTAAGATGTTTATCGAATTTTTTAAAAATTATGTCATTGGGTGTGAATATTATCTCACTCGTATCTTTCGATTTTCGGTATCCCAATTGATAATAGGCCGGAAATTATCCAACATGTATATTTTTCGGTTATCTTTTTTGATTGGTATTACTTTTGTAAACTTACAGCGATCAGGAAAAGTGGCAGAGTCTATCATTTTGTTTCCTATGTCCATGATAGGATTTATTATAAAATCAAAAATAGTTCTAATAATATGGTTTGAAATATGGTAAATATACATTGATGTCTTATTATTTCCTCTTACAAAGTTTGCATATTTCATGTTCCGTTAGGTTTATGAGACCCGCAGACTTCATATTAGTTGTTAACTTCAATCCAGTAGTGTCTAGATACCGGTCTTCCCCGTGCCCACATTAATGAAATAGTTATTTAGTTCTGAGGCTATTTTAGAACTAGAAGTGACAACAGTATTGTCGGCTATGATAATGTATTGTATACTCGAATCATAATGTGTCGTCATTTCATTTTTTATCACTTTCCAAACTGTTTTTGGATCATATCTCAATTTTAATAGTTTTTCCATGATCGAATGTTGCTTTGCCCTCTTAATGACTTTATTATAAATATTTTTATATGACTTATAGAAATTATTAATCTTCCTACTCCCTACAAATTTACTAATACGGGCTAATTCTTTTAGTTTTATACTCGAGATTTATGCCCTTAGTGACACATTCAGGTTTGCGATATTTTTGCAGTTTGCTCTCGTTAGTGGGCAAGCCAGATCCAGGTGATATACAAATATATTTAAAAAAAACGTTAAATTTATTGTTCACGTCAGTTTCCAAGTAAACATCATCCCATGTTCCAGCTTGAAAAAACTCACGTAGTTTATCTATGTTATGTTTGGATAAGTTTCTATTAACGACCGTAGAAGAAAAACCAGTTTTTTCATTCTTAGGAAAACATTTACTAAAAGTTATTGCATTGTGGGCAGGGAAGGTAAAATCAATTATTGAAGTCCTGTATTCTATAAAGTTCGTTAGGAAGTTTTTTGTTTTTATTATCTAATAAAAAATTAATATTAAAATCACCACAAAGGACGTATTTTTTAATCTCAGAAGTTATTTTGTCTAACATGGTTTGTATTAACAATGAAGAAATTACATTGTTGGTTAAAAATAAAGTGATACAGCATATTTCTACTGAAATAAAATCTGCTAAGCATTTTTCTATCTATGTAGATTCTACGCCTGATATTGCACACATCGATCAGTTTACTGTAATTGTTGTCATATATGTTCAAGAAAATGGTAAAATCGTTGAAAGATTTTTAGAATTCACACCAAATACTGGCCATAAAGCTAAAAATTTTGAAAATGGTTTGCTAAACTCTTTGGAAAAATAGTTTAGGCATAAAGAATTGCCCTGAGCAATCTTACGATGATGCAAGTAATATGTCAAGAATGTATTCAGGGCTTCAAAAACGAATAAAACCATTAATTCTTTAGCAGATTTCGTTACTTGTGCTGCTCATTCTTTGAATTTATTAGGAGATCTTGATACAGCGTACAAAAAGGCTCAAAAGTCTTTCTCAAACTCGTTGGTCTGCTCGACATGATGCTTTTTATGCTTCAGAAAAAGAATGGGCTGCAATAATTGATGCATTGCACTATACTGAAGTACACGAGTACATGATCTGAAACTATTGGATTACATTGAAAATTACTGCATTTGGAAACAGCGTTGCTAGTAACTGTTTGGAATGTGATTTTAGATCGTTTAAATGTTGCCAGTAAAAAGCTTCAAGAGTTCAAGTGGATTTATCATCTGTTGTCCAAATTTATGGCTCACTTTTTTTCTTGAAGATAGCAGAGGTAAACAGTTCCTTCAATATGCAGAAAAAGCCAAAGCATTGTCTGACGTCCAAGATTATTATCGTTATGATATTCATCCCAGAAATATCAGAAAGCTTCAGTCGGACGAGTAGCGGGAAAATGAAAGAGCACCTATTTCTGGACAAGAAAATTTGCGTACAAATATTTGTTACTCAATTTTATGTATTCTAAGTACAATAAGCTGATTCGGAAAAATGCATATGATAAGCTTCATTAAAACTTCAATCTTTTGTTAATTTATCTGAAATTGATACAAATCAGTTATAAATCCAAGCAAATGAGCTCATCAGTAGGTATCCTGACGAATAATCATTTGGAAATTAATGTATTCATTTAAATTATGAACTTATTTAATGTGAGTAAAGTAAAATTATTTATACGAGGATAAAGACACTTTAGCTTTTGAAGATATAGATATTGCTCTACCTATTTCTTCAGCATCCCAGCTACAAATTGTTCAGGAGAATGATCTTTTTCCATAAAATAGGTAGCAAGGGTAAAAAAAATACTTAAGTGTAAGTATAGACCAAGATAGACTTAATGCTCTAGTATTATTGTCTATTGAGTTGAATTAGTGCGCGAAATTTATTATAAAGATATAATCGATGTTTTCGCGCAAACCAAAGCCAGGAATAAGAAAGTGATTCTATGAAAGTGAATGGTATATATACCAAAAAATCCGCCACTGCCTGAGGTTAATATTACTCTAGAAAATAAATAACCTTTAACGTAATAACTGTTCTAAGGCCCCAAAAGTTCCAAAACCTCAAATTTCTTTTTCCGAAATTTTGTTCATTTTTAACAACGGTTTGTTAATAAGCTTTGGCTTTATTTGGACGCTTCATACTTCTGTATGTAAAACAATACAAATCTTGTGCACGCTTAAAGCATGTTAGAATTACCAATACACGGTTTGTGAATGTAAAAAAATAAAAAATACACGGTTTGTGAATGTAATAATAAATCTTGACGGAATTTATATAGCAAAGAGTATAATTGTGTAAATATTGACTATATTCATTTCCAACAACATTTATTTGAGTTCACACTGAAAACATAGGTAATTAATATTATTAAAAGTATTTTTTATTAATAATAATTAATTCTAATTTTAAAAATGTGTACCATTTTCACCTAGCAAGTAGCTACTAGCAATATATTTTCGATATAAAATTCATTGAACCGAATAAACAATTACCTTTAACACATGAATATTTTCAGTCTAATGAAACATGTTGAATATACAAACTTTTTGTATTAATTAGAAAAATTCGTCATAATTAGGGAAAAATCATTAAAGGTATATTTTCATGCTGACGCTTCACGCTGAGTTTGAGCGTCAAATTGCTGCCATTTGGAAATACACTTAGCAGCATCATATCGTAAAATCCCAAATACAGTTTAGCATTTAATATAAAAATACGCGTCAAACATAGTTATTCAATATCGAAAGTCGATATTTCGAGATATTCATACTAAAAGTATTATCCTAAGTTCATTCTTAATAAAACACTTAGTAATGATAAAAAGTTGAATATAATTTTATTTAGCCAGTACTCTCAAAATCAATCCTGAGAAAAAAGGATTAACATCTCGAAATATCGACTTTCGATATTGATTAAATTTTTTTGACGCTTATTGTTCAAATTTGACACTAACGCTTGACGCTGAACATAATTCTATTTTATTTATCTATGTGAAACCCTAATTTGACGCTGAAAGTCAGCGTCAAGCGTCATCATGAGGATACATGTTAAGAGTTTTTTCGACATTTGATTTTTTCAATTTGATGCTTTGATTCGAGTTTTTGCCGTTTTTCCGGGGAAATTTTGTCGAGGGATACAGTGACGATACTGTTTTTCCAATATAGTAGCATCGAGTTACTGGATTTTGGTGCTTAACTTCATACCAACCCCGCCTGATAATATAAAAAAGGTCAAATGAGGTGCCAAAGTTTGTGAATAATACAAAAAATATTCAAAAGAAATTTTTATGAGAGAAAAAAAAAAACTAACGAGAAGTTATTTAAAAATCTAATTTTTGAATTTTGAAATCTACAGTCCTTAAAACGAACTTTATCTCATTTTTTTTATGAGAAACAAATCTAAAAGTATTATATCAGAAGTATCGTTCACACGCCGATGTAATTTACTTTCAAGTAGCGGTAGATTCATAAAAATACTACCAAGAGGCTGATGACACTAGCAGATAATTCTGTCATAGATATGTTCATCATTTTTATAGATTGAATTTTAAAGAAAATAAAATATTATTTAAGATATTAAAGAGTTCAGTACTTTCAACTTAAAGTTCCAAAACAAAAAACAAAAAAAAAGATTTACTATATATTCGACTGTATTCTGAATTAATATTTATTGATCAATTGTCTGTCGTTCCGACGTTCGTGGCAAATCTTTCTTCATAAAGCAAAACTTCATGCAACGATGTTGTTTCAGTATTAATAATACTGATTACAATAATTTGTAATTATATTATATAACAATAAAATTTAATCGAAAATAGTGCAATATTAATGACTAACAGTTCATTTTTCAACATTATATACATTATTCAAATTAAGATGAGCATTTCTGTGGGCTGTATTATGCATTTTGTTAAAACATTAGTGTACCTAAAACTGAAGAAATTATTAATTAGTGTACCTAAAACAAAAGAATTCTTTATAATTTTGCTTACTTCCATTTCATTTTATTATTTATTTTATATTTTTATTCTGTTTTAGGTACACTAACTAATAATTTCTTTTGTTTTAGGTACACTAATTAATAATTTCTTCTGTTTTAGGTACACCAATCAATAATTTCTTCTGTTTTAGGTACACCATTTTACTTCATTTGGTAATACTTATTCTATTGTTCTTTGATTATTTCTATTTTTATTTTTTTGTTTTTAATTTGCTTATTTTCATTTGATTTTATTTTGGTTTGTTACAGGTTTTTTAAATTCTAATTATTCTGTTTTAGGTATACCGAGGATACAAAATTTTTTAAGTTGTTGGTAATCTATTTTTCTCTTAATTTTTTGATTTCTGGTTTTTTTATTTTTTTATTTAATATTTACAACTTTTCTTATTAATCTTTTATTTTCATGCTTAATCCTTTAGTTTGTTTGATATATTCTTAACGATAATCCTACCTTAGGATTTTAACTTTTACTTGAAAGCAGGCAGTTATATTTTTTTAAAGGGTGTAACATAAAGATTTATTATTATAATCTGGTAAATAATTTTATTTTAATTTTAAGGGTAATATTTTATTATTATTTGTTTCAGGATGAAGCGTCTTTTTTCGGATTTTTGTAATTTATTTGTAATTTTAAGATTTTTTAATTTTAAGAGGTTTAATGCTACTGAAGAGGATTGCCAAAGCAATCGAAACCGGTCTAGCTAATTAATAATAATTTTATAATCTAGCTAAATGTTTTTATTGTGGGTCCTTAAGGGGATATATTTTAACAAAATGCATTATATACATTAATTGTTGAAAAATTTATTAAAACACTTCAGAAATTGTCAAATTCATAGTATTTTTGCACAGTTCCATTCAATATATTGCAACTCTTACTTCCATTCAATCGAATTCTTTCATTACATTCGAATTAAAAAAAGTAAAATGGCTTCTTTGATGGCCAAGCACTGAACATTGCGGCAGGTATATTGGAAATTGGGTCTGGAAATACCTTAAACCATTAGCTCTTGTAAACTGGAGAGAAGCACATTTCACCAATCTGATTAATCAAAATTGTATTATTATTGGTAAGGATATCCCATATTGTTTGAATGATTGAAGGAAAGAGATGGGATAATTTTATACATTTTGGAAACTAATTTTATTGGGTACTAGCTTTTGCCCACGGCTTTGCTCGTGATTATGATTCATTTTAATATATTCCAAAAATGATTCATTTAATGAATCGTTGATTCATTAGAGACCAATTTTACTTACATCACCTTTGAAAACAATGTGGCATTCATCCATGGAGTTCGCTGTGCTCCTTTAAGGAATAAAATAAAAGTGTGATACAGTATACTTCTTTCTCAAACCATGAGCACATATATCAATTTGTACAATCCTACCTTAAAAAATGACAAACTTTTTTCCCTATTTTAGCCCTTTGAACAATGAATTTCTTGAAAACAGTAAATAGTACAGTAAACTTTTCTTTTTAACCATGAGCTCATATACCATTTTTTGCAATTCTAACTTCAAAATTGATAAAGTTTAATGCAAACTTTCAACCCTACTTTGAACCCCTCACAGAATAAATTTAAAAAAATACATGCAATAAAAGAGACGGTGTATACTTGATCTTCACCCATCTACTCCGTGGAATGAAGCTGAAAATAGGAAAATTTTGGAAATAAGCTCTACTTACCATTCTATTCAAAATCTATACCATGCCGAAGGGCGCTTTTTATCCTAAGGGGGTGAAAACTACCCCTTATTGAAAAAATACTATAAAAATTAATAAAAAGTGTTTTAAGGGCTTTGTAAGAGTGGGGAATGATAAATCATGTTGAATATGAGTTATGCCATGATTTATCATCACAAGCATAATTTTCAGAATGTTTCAACCCTTAATAATTACCATAAATTACGATGAAAAAAACGATTTTTCGACATTTTCACAAGATTCAATGCTTAAAACTCATGGGATTTTTTGAAATTTTGTAATTAAGCTCTACAAACCATCCTCTTCAAAATCTACCCTATGCCGATGTTTTATTTTTTCAATTAAGGGAGAAAACTACCCCTTATTAGAAAAATGCAATAAAAACAATTTAAAAGTGTTTCAAAGTGCTTTGCAGGATTGAGTATAATAAATTATGTTAAAAATGCTTTGAAACATCATTCAATCCCAAAAAACATCCCCTTTATCCGTAGATCATCCCTTGTATTTATCAAAATGAATAAAAATAACAAATTTATCTTATTTATCGTTTACTTTTTTGCAATTTTGTAATTAGGCTTTACTTACAATCCTCTTGAAAGCCTGCCTCTCCCAAAGTGTAGTTTTTGCCCTTAGAGGGGAAAACTACCCTTTATAAAAAAAATTTATAAAAAATAAATAAAAAGTGGTTTAAATTGCTTTGCTGGATTAGGTAATAATAAATCTTTGATTTTTAAATAAAGATGCAATTGAAATTTCACATAAAATTGTGTAACTTACGAAGGAATAAGATACATACTTTTATGTGAAATTTCAATTGCATCTCTATTTAAAAATCAAAGATTTATTATTACCTAATCCAGCAAAGCAATTTAAACCACTTTTTATTTATTTTTTACACATTTTTTTTATAAAGGGTAGCTTTTCCCTCTAAGGGCAAAAAGTACACTTTGGGAGAGATTGGCTTTGAAGAGGATTGTAAGTAGAGCCTGTTCTGTTGTGTGCATGCAGAGAGTGGGAGTTTTGTTGCACACATATGTATAATACCTCTCACTTAGATGCATTGCTTAACGCATGTGTTCTGTCATACTAGTGATATACTCATCTAGATGGTACAAAAACACATAGTATACGTTTTGTCATCATATAGGTGCTATAAATTTACTTTGCTCTAAAAAGCTTAAAAAATTTTTTTTGGTTTTTTTGCGATAACTTCCGTAATTTTTCATCGATTTTGATTTTTCAAAAAGCATTTGGAAGTTAATTTTAAGGACTATAATATCTGAAAGGCATCTTTTTATAACCCTTAGTTTTGAAAAGGTAAAGGGTCAAAAGGCTCAAAACATGGGATGTTCACGCGGGTATGCGAACTTAGAACGTTAATATCTCCGTTAAATTTCATCTTAAAAAAACAAAAAGAGAATGAAAATGTTTGTTAAAAATAGGCCTACATTTTTGTTACCAAGTATGTTTTTCGTAACTGTAGTAGTTTTTTAGTTATTTCGAAAAAAAACAAATTTTTGATTATATTCGAAAATTTTAAAAAAGTTGATCGTGCCTATTTCTAAAAATAAGTCTTCAAATCCAGTGAAATTTCTTGATCACATATTCTAGACTCAAATGAAGTGAATTGTGCAAGGAAATTGATTTATTACAATTTAAGTGAAAATGGTACCCATCCTGTGTGAGATTTATCTTTTAAAAATTTGAATAGCCCACGTTCTTTCAACTGTACCTCTTTTGTCCGATCGACTTTTAACACAGCTAATTTTGAAGGTATTTTCAAGCACTACAAAAAAGATTCTGCTTATAAAGCTATAAAATTTCATTTTTTCCCCGTTTTTAAACGTCAAACACCAAAAAAAAAAAATGAATAAACAAAAAGATTTTTTGATACGGTATTACTTACTGATCGTTGTATTTAATAAAACGATTAAGCAATCATTCTCTTTGTTTTTTTATTGGCTACAATTTTAAAAACGCCTAGTTTTTGAGTAATTCAGGAAAAACCTACTGAAAACATGCTTTTTTTATATCAAATCTGCGCGCTTTCTATTGCAAATAGCTCAAAAAGTATTTGGTTAATAAATGAATGTATATGACATTTTTTGCTCAAAATTGGTCACTCTATCGATTCCAGGGGTTATTTTGACCAAAGCTATTTTCACCCACGAGAAGGAGTGGCAGCCACCCCCAAGAAGGAAGCGCCCTTCGGCCTGATATAGATTTTGAATAGGGTGGTAAGTAGAGCATATTCCCAAAATTTCATCAAAATCGATTCAGTTACTTGGATTTCGGAGGTCAAAACCTTCATTCCCTGGAGTAATCTGATAATTAATCAGATGAGACAATAAAATGTTTAACTAACTTTCCACTTTTTTTTTTTTTTTTGTGGCTATTTTTAATTCATTTTAATCAGTTTTCCGTGAACCCAAGCCAATACCATCATTTTCTTAAATTAATTATCTTTCTCCTGGTACCAAATTCGATTGGTTAACAGATCGGTGTAGATCTGTTGATACCAAATGAACAGGTGTAAGCCAATATAGGTAACTACATCGATCTGTTAACCAATTCAAATTAATATAAAAAAAAGATACTTTAATTACGATAATAATGGTATAGGCTTGACTGTAAAAAAATCCTTCATGGAAAATTGGTTAAAATTAATTTCATTAAAGATAACAAAATATATAATAATAGGAGTGTTCAAAAATCAATAAAATTTTGTAAAAATTATGTCTCGTCGGGTTATCAGATGGGTGAAGATCGACCTTATACAGTCACCCTCTCTGGATTGAAAACTGGAGTGTATAATTTTCCTTTTTTGATTAGTGTATTATTTATTTTTATGAACAGAAATTGGATACCAATGTCAACATTTAAAATATGAATAGGAACATAGGGCTTATGAGAGGAAAGAAAAAATTTAGTAGATATTTAGAAACGTTATTCTATTAGTAGTTGTATAATAAATATTCTTTCTAGCATATTTGATTTTTTTTATAAAATAGCTCTATTCTATTTTTCCTTTAAAAATAATTCAAATCTTTATCTTCGATGGGTTTTCTCTCGACTTTTCTGTCGATTAAAACCTTAAATATACAGCAGTATAATCATCGTTTCAAATATTTTGTACAACGATAATATCAAGTTTCAGACTTTGAGTTTATAAATAATGATTCCAAACATACCGCTTGTGAGAAATAAAATTAAAATTATCTGTAAATATACATAAACCACCGGAAGTTAAAAAAACTGTAGTAACATGACAAACATGCATACGTTGATCCATATTTGTCTAAAAAATTATTAGCATGGGTTTTCCATATACAAAATTCGCATCCCCTTTTTACCCCCTTAAGGGGGGAATTTTGGAAAATTAGGCTGTGCAATGAACCGCCAGTCATTCAGGTCAAAGCATTTTAAAGATACAGATTTACAATTGACTGTTGTTGTTTTTACGTTTCAAGGTTTTGATTTTTATAACCATAATGATTTAATCGTAAATATGACAAAGAATTTTTTAGTTCAATACCGTTTCGGAGTTATTATTATATATATATATATATATATATATATATATATATATATATATATATATATATATATATATATATATATATATATATATATATATATATATATATATATTTTAGATTTCGAATGTATAAAAAAAATACTTTATTTAATTTAACAACAATACAATGTTAAAACTTATTTTAATTTAAATTCAATAACAATTATACAACTTATAATTCTATCGCTACAATCAAGCGTGCAAGAAGCCGAACTTGTGTAATGAAAAAGACAATCGATTATCAATTTAACGATGGCTTATATACTAAATTTTGGTATGTTTTAGAAAGTATCGTATAGATTGGAATGCAGTTTTTAATAGGAATGTTTTTAGAAAGCTGTTTATAAATGATGTGTATAAAATACGTCATTGTATATTTGTTTATAACGTCCTTGACATATTTTATATAAGTATACTAATTAATAATATAGGTGAACTAGGATATATAACTCCTCCCTCCTTAAGATGGAGCTTTGAACAGAAAAGTTATTGGGGCTTTTTGTGTAAGCTCCACAGGCTCTTGGGGTGCTATATTTTATCTTTTCGATAATTCTAGCATGATTCTTTCTAATTTATAATATTTAATATAACTAAAAATAAATGTTGAAATAAGAAAAATAATTAAGATAATAATATTTGTCGAAATATGAAGTTTAATACATCCAGTGTAGAATCGTTGGATAATTGCGTTATTTCCATGTTGTTGTAGATTATTTGTTCCAATTTATAAGTAGAAATACTTGATGAGATGGTTCCATAAATTATACCATTAATAATAACCATACATTTGTTGTAATGGATATACAGTTTTCCAGTAAATTTGGTGATGTTTTTTCCGCAGGTTGTATTAATATTTATAGGTTTATTAACGTAAGCAATTATGTGGTTACTTTCGATTTCTTCTATGAAACTTGTTTCGACAGTGTGATGTAACGTGCATTGCGCTGGTTCGTTTTGTAGGATTTTACTTCGCAAGTATTAATTGAGTTATTTTGTAATTGTAATTGTTTACACATATAGAGTTGTTCTATCTGCTTGCAAGGTTTGGTTACGAATGAATATTGTTTTTGATTAAGGAACAGGTAGTTGGATTTTGGGATAATTATTGTACTATGATTTGTGGGTAGAGGTCTTAGTCTGTAGGTTGTGTATGATTCATTGGTCATTTGTGGGATTTGTACAGCAAAAATTAGGTTAGTGTTGTTGAAATACGCTTTTAATTCTAGGATTTCATAAATTTGTTCGTCATTATAATTTTGAATGATTTGTGGTAGTTTGCTTTTAACAAGTGATAATTAATTTTTTATTTAAAATGTTTTTTGATAACAAGCCAAGTTGTGCCAATTGCACTGATTGGATAATGTTATCTACATGGTCGGTAAGTGTAGTGATTTGGGTTTGTAAAGAAAAGTAAACTTGGGTGGCAAGTAGTTGATGCTCGATATTACTGAAGTTTTTTATGGATTTTGATATTTTGCTTGAGCACAAACTTCACACGAATTTATGTATGTCGTTATTTTTTGTTTCATATTATCGAAATAATATCGTCTCTTTAAGTGTTGTAATGTCTCATCGATACCTCTGTGTATAGATATATCGTGATAGTCTTTTATGAGTTGGGATTGTTCGTCGATATTTTCAAGTATTTTAGTGCAACGTATTATTTTATAATTTTGAAAGTATTCTTTATGAATGTTTGTTATTGTAGAAAAAGTTTCGTTGTCTGTGTAGACAGCGTTTACTTTATTAGGCGAAAAGTATTGTTTGATAATATTCGTGATTGATTCGATTTTAAAGTGGGGATTTTCAAATACTTGTCGTTTTCTAGTATTTTTAAAAAATGAAAGATTAGAATGTTTGTTACTGATGGTTTTTTTAAATATTATTTGATTGTTGAATTCATTTAAGGCTCTTTCTGCTATAGGTATGCCTTTATAGAGGTTTTCGTCGGCGGAATGTTGAGTAGATATTTCAACATCAACAGAGTGAGTTTCGTTGTTATTTAGTTGTATGCGAGATAATGCATCTGCATTGGTATTTTGTTTACCAGGTTTGTAATCGAAAGAAAAATCATACTCGGAGAGTTTGATCACCCATCCAGTTAATTTCGAGTTAGTTTCTTTGATGGAATGTACCCATTTTAAAGGTTTGTGATCTGTTAAAATTCTAAATTTTCTTCCATAGAAGTAGGGTCTGAAAGTTTTACATGCCCATACAATGGCTAGTAATTCTTTCTCTATCGTAGAGTAATTACATTCAGATTTGTTAAGTGTACGTGAAGCATAACTAACGGGTTTATCTGAGCCAGGTGTTCCTTGGGATAGGACAGCGCCAATAGCATAGTTGCTAGCATCTGTTGTTAAGATAAATGGATTTTCAAAATCAGGGTATTGTAATATAGGATCATTACTTAAGAGTGTTTTCCAGTATTCGAAACATTCCCTGTATTTCGTATCATTTATATTAATGACTGTGCCTTTCTTTAAACATTCTGTCATAGGTTTGGTTATTTTGGCAGAATTATTAATAAAGCGCCTATAGTAACCGATTAATCCTAAGAATGATTTGATTTCTGTCACTGTTTTCGGAATTGGGAATCTCTTTACAGTATTTAGTTTCTTAGGGTTAGGTTTTATACCTTCTATAGTGACTATGTGTCCTAAGAATTCGATTTCTTTATGGAGAAATTCACATTTGTCAAGCTGTACTTTAAAATTTGATTTTCTGAGTTTATCGAATACTTTGCGTAACATGTCAATATGTTCGGTTAGTGAAGATGAGTAAATTATGATATCATCCATATAAACTAATATTCCTTTACCTATGTACTCACGTAACATATTGTCCATTACTCTTTGAAAGGTAGCAGGAGCGTTCTTTAAACCAAAAGTCATTCGAGTAAATTCATAATGACCATTGTCTACTGAAAATACAGTTTTCGGGATATCTTTCGGATTCATTTCGATCTGATGTAAGCCGCTGGCAAGATCTAAAGTAGTGAAGTATTGACTTTTTCCTAATTTGTCTAAAACGTCTGTTATGTTTGGTAGAGGATATTTATCGTCAACAGTTTTTTCGTTAAGTTTTCTGTAGTCTATGACCATACGCTATTTTTGTTTACCGGACGCGTCGGCCTTTTTACTAACTATCCAGATGGGTGAACTCCAGGGTGAATTAGAAGGTCTTATGATATTCTTTTCTAACATCTCGTTTATTTGTCGAGTCACTTCATCTTTGTATGTAAGGCATGAAAGTCATGCCTTGATCTGGTTTATGAAATATGTCTCTATAGTTAGAACAGAGCTTAAGGGTATTATTTCTTTCTTCGTTGTTTAAGTGAGATGTACGTAAATTATCTACAGCGAATTGGTAATCGTATGCGTTCCTGTTTTCAATGTTGTTAAGTTCTACTTGTCTAATTTTATTAACGCGTTCTGCGCGGATTGGTTGTGAAATTATTATTTTTTGTTTCTTTTGTGAGTCGTTAGTCACAAGTACTTTAGCAATGAAGTTATTTGCTTCGTATACGCCAGATAAGATTTTTATGTTATCGTCAATTTCAACATGGGGGATAAGCACGTCGCCATTCTTTATATTGGTTTTTATGGAAATAAACTTTTGTTCGTTTCCGTTAATAGCATGAATTTGGGGTCTGTCAAGGGGTTTTAAATGCAACTTGTTTATGATTCCGTTTAGATTTATAGTGTTTGAATCATAATCAATATTTGCTTTGAGTTTTTTCAAAGTTTCATTACCGATTATTCCGTCAAAGAAATGATGGAATTTAAATATGAGGAAAAATATGGGATTGTCATTATTTAAATTTGCTAAATAATCGACTCTGACTTTCTGCGTTATTTTGTGTTCTTTCAATGCAGTTTTTACGATAGTATTTGTTGGAATGGTTGTTGGGAAATAAATAAGATGTTTTGGGTCGAGAAAATTGTTGTCAGCTCCAGTATCGATTAAGAATCGTAACTTATCGATCTTAATATATGGGAAGGTACCGTTGGTTTTATGGTAATTTAGTTCTAACAGTCCGGAGGATCGGATGTCGAGGCTACGTTCGTAAAATTTTCATTTAAACATTCGTTCGTATCGTATTGATCGTACGGGGGGTCATAATATTCACCCTCTTGATGGTAGTCAATTGGATCGTCTTGGTAATCGTCAGTTTCGGTATTATGTAATACTTTTCTTGTATCACCCGAACTAACATCCATTGGGGTTGGTCTATATGATTGTTGTTGTTGTGGTCTATAAGTATTGTTTAAGGGTTGGTTTGATTGTTGTGGTCGGTATTGCTGTTGTGCAAAGACAGGAGGTCTTTGATGGAGGGCTTGACTTTTATAAAAGAGGTTTTGGTTGTTGTACATTGGGGAATTTGACTGGTGTGGTGGCTTGAAGTTACTATTGTACGTGTTATTTTGAGGATTTAGTGGTGGTCTAAAGGTATTGAAATTATTTGGGGGTCTATGCATGTAAGACGGGGTGTAGTTAGTTTTTTGTTGTGGTATCATGGGTTTTGAGTCATGAATAGGTCTCCTAGAGTTATCAGAATTATAACTAGGTTGCCTATTGCTAATCCTAAACCGGTCTAAATTTGATTGTTGCATACTTAATTCGTTCAAGCATATATCGTATGCGTTTTTGATCGAAGTTGGATTGTTAGCCCTAACTATGTATCCTAGTTTGGGATCTAATCCTGCAATAAATGATTTTAGCACAATCATTACATTCAGGTCCGTTTGTCCAAGGATATAGTCTGCTGATTTTGATTGGTCGATCGAATTTAGTAATCCCGTCTGTAAATCAGATACTTCTGCAAAATATTGTTCCAAAGGCTTATGAAATAGTATTGAGCCGATGAAGAATTGTTTCTACAGTGCGTCTATCAGAAAATTGCGTTCTTAAGTGTGTTTCAATAGTTGTCCAGTCAGCTGGGTCTCTTATGGAAATTAACACGTCATTTGCTTTACCGATTATTTTGTTCCTTACTAAATCAGTGATAATTTCTTCGTTCGTAGCATCGGTTGCTGCATTTACAATTCTGTTTGCATTACGCAAAAATCGATTTAGGGTTCCAGAGGAACCGTCAAAGGTTGAAATGTTTTTCAACAAGTCCATTACAGTTACTGCAGAAGCCATTTCGTTACTAATATTATTTTTTAAATTTACGTTATCGTTCAATTCAATTGATTCAACTTGTTTTATTATTTGGTTTAACACTGGTAAATAAGTATTTAAATTATTATTTGTTAAATCCACAGAGTCAGCGTCTGAGTCTGTGTTTGAGTCCGAATCGTCTGAGAAAATCGATTTTCGTATTTCAACAGGGGAAGATTTGGGTTTTCGTGTTTTGGGGAATTTGGGCATTAAGGGTGTTATAAACAATAATCAAAAGTAATACTACTCACAGTTGGATTACGAACAACATCCACATTATGTTTTAACAATTTAAGTGTTGATTGTTGGACCAGAGTTAACTCCACTTGCATCAATATCCACTTGAAGTGTTCAACAATGAACCACAATGCTGCTTACTTTCCAGAATACAATTTTCGATTGAAAATATAATAAAATTTATTTGTTTAGTAGATTCAATCCATTAAGCATTAAAATGCACTCGTAAATTTCACTAAGTCGATTAGTTTTTGTTGTGATTTTACGATGGACGCTGATAGTGCTGTAATAACGACACTATCCTACCGGCTGCGCCATTTATATTTTAGATTTCGAATGTATAAAAAAAATACTTTATTTAATTTAACAACAATACAATATTAAAACTTATTTTAATTTAAATTCAATAACAATTATACAACTTATAATTCTATCGCTACAATCAAGCGTGCAAGAAGCCGAACTTGTGTAATGAAAAAGACAATCGTTATCAATTTAACGATGGCTTATATACTAAATTTTGGTATGTTTTAGAAAGTATCGTATAGATTGGAATGCAGTTTTTAATAGGGATGTTTTTAGAGAGCTGTTTATAAATGATGTATATAAAATACGTCATTGCATATTTGTTTATAACGTCCTTGACATATTTTAGATAAGTATATTTTTTTTTTTTTTTTTTTTTTTTTTTTTTTTTGTAAGGAGGAGGGGAAATCTTGCATAAGACATCCTCGTGGATAGTGTCGAGATTCCTACCAGATAAGTATACTAATTAATAATATAGGTGAACTAGGATATATAACTTATATATATATATATATTTATTGCCTATTCAACTATTTTCGCTGTCGACGTCTCCTTGGTCGATCTCCCTGGAGAATCTTCATCATCATGGCCGCTGCATCGGCCACTGCTTTCCAATTTTCCTCACAGCGAACCATAAGGCCAACGAGGTTTTCTGGCGTACCATGGCAATGGAGACTTGCATCCAGTGCCGCTCTCTCTGCAGCGAAACGGGGGCACGAGAAGAAAATGTGATCCGCCGTTTCCTCTTTATTTGGACAACTTGAACATGGAGGTTCGAAGTCCAAACCGAACCTGTTGAGGTAGGCTCGAAAGTTGCCATGTCCGGTCAGCACCTGCGTGACATAGAAGTCCACTTCTCCATGCTTCCTGTTGAACCATTTCGCGATGTCTGGAATCAGACGATACGTCCATCATTTGACGATGATTCCCAGCGTCTTTAACACATCTCGAGTGTGCGGTCTCTTTCTTCTGACGTGAGTGTTCTTATGTCGTCAGTGTCACTTTGCCTTCGTTGGTACACACAGCATCATATGATACCGTACGGTAAGCGCATGCGACGCGCAGTGCACTTCTCCTGTAGACACTAATCATTGGGCGAGCTTAAGAAGCGCTATCCATGGCAGACGACTAGTTTGGTGCGGCGTAAAAAAGAATCGAGCTGGTGACCGTTGAGAGGAGCTGTCTACGGCTCTGCCTTGGTTCTCCTGTCTTTGGTATGAACCAGGTCAGTGCGTTTACCACCTTGGTTGCTTTTTGGCTAACTATTCGAAGATGTTCGTCGAACCAAAGCTTCGCGTCGATCTGGATGTCCAGGTATCTCAGCGACTTTTGAGATTCAATCTCACAATCTCCGATGGAAAGGGTGATGGACTCCCTTATTCTTCGGCCGGTTACCAAGACGACTTCTGTCTTGTGTTCGGCCAGTTGCAGCCCAACGGATGTCAGCCACGGATGTCCAGGTACTTGCCGACTACTACCATGGCCACGTCGTCGGCAAAGCCTACTGATGTACAGTCTTCTTCAGGCATCGTCAGGTTCAGCACAGCAACGTACATGATATTCCACAGGAGGGGCCCAAGAACCGAACCCTGCGGAACACCATATAAATATATATACAAAGATATATATATATATATATATATATATATATATATATATATATATATATATATATATATATATACGGGCCCGCAGGAGGGGCCCAAGAACCGAACCCTGCGGAAAACCATTTTATTTGACTGTTGGTTATTTGCACTGACTCTAATGAAATAATTAATACGTTGACTTTATTAACAATTAATCATGAAAATTTTTATTATTCCATTATAATATATGTAAATGACTTTATATGTTTCATTTGTTTTGTGTGTTACCAATAGAACAATAGAGTAAACTGTTTATGCTTTTTTTTGACATATGTGCGTAATAATTTATAAGAAGAGATATATTAAGTTGTATTAATAACCTGTAATTTAATTTGTAAGTTGTTTTTACTGATTTATTTATTCTGAAAGAATAAATAAATCAGTAAAAACAAAGTGAAAGAGGAATGAAAAAGATTTTGAATTAGCTGGATTATCAGAAAATAAAACATTGTGGTATACACTACCTGTAGAGTACCAAAATTTAAACGATCACAAAATATTATTTGAAAAATCAGCGGTTAAGAGAGCTGTTTTAGCTATTAAACCGATTAATGGATTTCGGAAAATTGCTTTAAAAATTGATGACGAATTAAAAGAAGAATATTTTGATGATGACGGGAATATGTGTTTCAAAGATATTCCATTAGAAGAAATTAATTCAACTTTAGAAGACAGTGGATTGGGACAAACTGAATTTGACAATATTTTAATTAAAAAAATCGAAGAATTGGAATTAAAATTGAATCGTGCTGACTTGAAGTTATATGAAGTTGAAAAAAAGTTTATTTTGGAAAAATTCGATAGAAAAGTAAATTCGACAGAATGGTTGGATAAGTTTGAAGAAGAATGTGATAGACATAACGTAAGAAACGCTTCAAAAAGGGTGGAAATTCTTCGCTTCTTTGTAGTAGGTTCGTCCAAAGACTGGTACGAATCTAATTTAAAAAAGATTGGTTTAGTAGATTGGGTGAAATGGAGGGAATCTTTTTTAACAGTATTTGAGGATAAAGGATGGACAAAAGTCAGGAAAGCACATAGTTATAAATTTCTAGGAGGTTCGTTAATTGATTACGCGTTAAGTAAAGAAAGACTATGTTTAGAAATAGAGAGAAACGGTACAGAAATTTCACGTATAAACATGATTGTAGTTGGACTACCCATAGAAGTACAAAACAAACTAGATCGTCAAGACATAAAAACTATTGGCGAACTTTTTACTGAATTAAGAATATTAGATGATTCATTCAATAAAAAACAAACAATAATTAATTTAAACACGGATAAGCGAAATGAAAAATCAAAAGAAAAAATGGATGAAGTTAAAAAAAAATCAAATGATGTACAAAAGAAACCTTGTACCATATGTGAGGGGTTAGGATGGCCTAATCGATTCCATCCGGTTACAGAATGTAGAAATAAAAATTTATCAATAAATAAGAAACAAGTAAATCTAAATGAAGTTCAGAATGAAACAAATGAGACGATGAATATTAAAATAGATGATGAATATTTAAACTAAATAGCCCGGAGAAATTGAATCCATTAATAAAATTAAACGTGATTGTCGACAATAAAATGAAAATTCAAGCGGTTTATGATAGTGGTTCAAATGTAAGTTTGATTAATCAAAGAGTTGTAGACGCTTTAAAATTGAATTTACTTAGACATAAAGATGTATTCCAAACAATTAATGGATTGAATTTCTGCACAGCCCGGGCAAACATCACCTTAAAAATAGGAACTTTAACAAACAAACTTAACACTTACGTTGTTAAAAATAATAAATTCTCTTATGACCTACTTTTGGGCCTAGATGCCATTACAAAATTTAAACTTTTACAAGATGATCATTTGAATGTATTACAAAGAGTGAAACCAGATGAATTAATTAATTTAGAAGAGATTAAAGATGATACTTTTGAGAAGAAGAAAAATAAAGAAGTAGAATTAGATAATTCTACTGAAGTGAGATTTAATGAATACGTAGAATCAATAAAAGATAAAGTGAACTTGAATCACGTTGAAAATGAAACAGGAAAATTACAAATTTATAACTTATTGCAACAATACGCGAATATTTTTGCAGTTGAGAAATTTGATGTTGGAAGAGTTTCCAAAGAAGCTGAAATTAAGTTGTTAAGAAATGAGTACGTAACTGCTCGAGCATATAAGTGCTCTATACCTGATGAAAATGAAATTAAAAAGCAAGTGAAAAAACTTTTGGAAACGGGCCTAATAGAAGAGTCAGATTCGCCATTTGCGCCACCAGTTACTCTGGCTTATAAAAAAGAAGATGGTCGTAGGACTAGGCTCTGCATAGACTTTAGACAATTAAATAAATTGATTGTACCTGAATGTTATCCTTTTCCAACAATAACTGATGTGATAGATAAAGTTTCTAATTGCAAGTTTTTTTCGGTTATGGATATAAATTCAGCGTTTTGGTGTATTCCAATAAAAGAAGAAGATAGAGATAAAACATCATTCGTAACGAAATTTGGCAAGTTCAGGTTTAAAGTTCTTCCCTTTGGATTAAAGAACGAACCAGCAATTTTTCAACGTACATTATCGAACATCTTAAGACGAAATAATCTAGACGACTTTTCCATCAATTATATAGATGATATATTAATATTTTCTAAGACATGGCAGGAACATATTCATCATATTGAAAAGTTATTATACACTTTGAAAAATGAGGGTTTTAAACTAAAATTAGAAAAATGCATTTTTGGTGCTACGATGGTTAAATACCTTGGACATACTATACAAGAAAATAAAGTATCCCCGGCCCAGGAAAACCTGATTGCAATTAAAAACCTCAAACGCCCAACAGATAAATCAGGTGTTCGAAGCATATTAGGATCAATAAATTTTTATTTGAAATACATTGAGAATAGTGCTCAAAAATTTGAACCTTTACATCGGTTACTTAGAAAAAATGTTGAATTTCAATGGACTGACGATTGTGAAAATTCTTTTAATTTAATTAAAGAATACTTGTGTTCATCCCCGATATTGGCTATATATGATATGAACAAAGAATTAATTATTGAAACTGATGCTAGCTATAAAGGTATAGGAGCAACATTAAAACAGCCACAAACTAATGGTTTACTACATCCCGTTGCCTATTTCTCAAGAAGATTATCAGCGAATGAGAAAAAAATGGACGTCATTCACTTAAAGTGCAAAGCAATTAAGGATGCAATAAAGTATTGGTAATATTATGTTATTGGAAGAGAGTTTGTGGTTTGTAGCGATCATAAACCTCTAGAAAATCTAAAAACTAAAGCAAGAACGGATGAAATATTGGGTGACTTAATTCATTATTTGTCTCAATTCAATTTCAAAATTGTATACAAAAAAGGCAAGGAGAATATATTAGCGGATTTGCTATCAAGACAACCGGTTTTAGAATATTTTGAAAATGAAGACGCTATTAAAGTAGTGAATCTTGTAGAATTAAATGAAATAATTAACGATCAAAAAGAAAATATTCAAGAACTCAACACTGCTACAAATACGGAAAAACGAAATAATATTACTTTTAAAAATTTACGGGGTAGATCAAGAATATTTGTATCTACTTCATTTGGTATGAAATTAATACAAAGAGTTCACGAAAATTATGGCCATATTGGTGTTTTCCAACTAAGAGAAAAGATAAGACAATTTTATTATTTCAAAAATCTTGATAAATTAATTAAAAAGTTTTGCAAGAATTGTTCAATATGCAAGGAAAATAAAGCTCGTCGAAGCAGACCCATTGGTTTATTATCAAAACTGGGTCCAGCAGTGGAACCATACCAAATTATGTCCATAGACTCCGTAGGTGGTTTTAGTGGAAATAGGTCAAATAAGAAGTTCATGCACATATTGGTTGACCATTTCAGTCGATACGCGTGGATCTCTACTACCACAGGTCAGTGTGCGAAGGATTTTATAAAACTGATAGATCCCATTGCAAGAGAGCATAGAATTAATATCATCCTAGCTGATCAATACACCGGAATAAATTCTGATGAACTTAAACATTATTTACGGAAAATGAATATTGAATTAATATTTACTTCAATTGACTGTCCTCAATCAAACGGTCTCAACGAAAGACTGAACCAAACTCTGACAAATAGAATCAGATGCAAGATTAATAGTGGAGATCGAAGAGCCTGGACAAAAATAGCGGATGATTGTGTGGCCGAATACAACAAGACCATTCATAGTTCAACAAAATTCGAACCACAATATTTATTATTAGGAAAAATATCTAATATAACACCAATTGAAGTCTTAGGAAAAAGAAATTTAGCCCGTGATCGAGAAGAAGCTATAAGAAATTCGAATAAAAGTTTTGAGCTAAATAAAAAAAGAATAGACAGAAACAGGAAGATATATGAATTTAAAATAGGAGATCAAGTGTATGTAGAAAACGGAAATAAACTCAATCGTAAGAAAATGGATAGGGTCAGAATTGGTCCCTTTCCAATTTTAAGGCGTATTTCATCTAACATGTATGAGGTTGGGTGTGGAAAAACAAAGAAAATATCTAATTATTTCCACAGTAGCAAATTGTCACTTTATTCCCCAGAAAAAGTGACTTCAGAGGGGGAGGTGTAAATGACTTTATATGTTTCATTTGTTTTGTGTGTTACCAAGAGAACAATAGAGTAAACTGTTTATGCTTTTTTTTGACATATGTGCGTAATAATTTATAAGAAGAGATATATTAAGTTGTATTAATAACCTGTAATTTAATTTGTAAGTTGTTTTTACTGATTTATTTATTCTTTCAGAATAAATAAATCAGTAAAAACAACTTACATATATAGTGCGATCATTTCAAAATTTGCTTAATTGTTAATAAAGTCAACGTATTAATTATTTGAATATTTTTGATTTGAATAGAGTCAGTGCAAATAGCCAACAGTCAAATAAAACAAGTTGCATAGCTGAAATTATCATTTCGCAAGTATTATGCTCATCATACTAGTAAGCCTAGTTATTATTAACAGGACGTTGCCATCGACAATTCGAAGGACACCATCTAAGGAAGAATATCCGTAAAGGAAGGATCGTAAAGCAATTGGCTGTTGTTGGTATAAAAAGTAGCAAGTATATGAGTATGAATATACATACATACACAGTATGATCATTTCAAAAGTATCCACCATTAATAACTCTTGATGTGATTATTGTTTTGAGTAAAAACAAGTCGATTTAGATATCGAAGGGTAATTTAAAAAATGGTACCTAGAGAATTTTAAGTTTCACCCTTCGCCCGTAGCCACCCCAACTTTGAAATCTCAAATGGCACTCCCTATTTTGTTATACGCTATTTGAAATGGCATAAAATGCTCTATACCCTTTCAAATGGTTTATAACAACATAGTCTATTTTAAGAACCAATCGATCAATTTCAATTTTTTATCATACATAAACAAAGAATTTTAAGCCCCTTCAAATGAGGTATCACAAAGTGACTTTTGAAATTTCTAAGTTGGGGTGGGTAGGGGTGAAGGAATGAAACCTAAAATTTTCTAGTTACCATTTTTAACTTTCTCATCGATACATAAATCGATGTGTTTTCACTCAAAACAATAATCACATCATCTCAAGAGCTATTAAGGGTTGAGACTTTTGAAATGATCACACTGCATATATGTATATATTCTTACTTATATAGATAGGTATTTGCAACTTTTTATACCAACAATAAAATCTTGCTTTGCGATCCTTGGATTTTCGTCCTTTTCGAATTGTCGATAGGAGCGTATTTTTGATAATAACTAAGCTTACTAGTATGTTTGTAAGTTACTTGCGATGTTGAAATGATAATTTCATGTATGCAACTTGTATTACTCGACTGGTGTTTTCTTGCATTGACTCTAATTAAATAAATATTACGTTGAATAATTAAAAACTTTATTATAACAATTAATTATGAATTTTACGTGTGAGCTTTTTGTATCTAAATATTCGCTTTCCAATCAAAACTGACAAATATGAAATAATCATAGCACTGAAATTTTTCTGATATCATTTCAAAACTTATACTGCCTTCCTTTAAGCCCTTGTATATTGTTTTGTAAAAAATTTTACCAATCTCCCAATTCGCTTTTAAAACAAGTCAAAACAGAATTTAGATTACATCTTTCCTTACAAAATGGGAGCCGGGTGAAAAAACGCCTAAAATATGGGAAAAATTTGTTTTTTGATATTTATTAAAAACGAAAGTTGGGAGATTGGTTAAATTTTTTACAAAACAATAGGCAAGGGCTTACAAGAAGGCAGTTTCGAATAGTGTCAGTTTTGTTAGGAGAGCAAATATCTTGGGCCTAAAAGCTCGTACGGAAATTTTTTTAGCTCATTTACAAGAAAAATAAAAAATCTTTCGAGTGGTCTTCAAAAATTTGTTCTAAGACAATTTTTAAAATTTTGGTACGTTTATGAACTTCGTGCAACAGGTGATTAAAATTGATTCCAAAACTGTTAGCAATAGATTCCAAAACTAGATAATATAAGATTTCAAACGAGCTATAGTTGTTCTAAATTCGATGATTTTTCGCAAAAATACAGCTGTTTAGACTTGTGGTTGAAATTATTTGTACTTTATTTTCAACTTTGATGATAAATTTTGCTATAACTTCATTACTCCGGTTGACAACGAGTTTCAGGTGGAAAAAGGTCAATAGTTAATGAAACTTTGAGATGTTGTTCAGGGATGGGTAATTAACATTTTCTCAAGTTTTCAACCTCAAGGGCCCTGTGCGAAAAAAGGAGGGGGAAATTTCAAAATTGTTTACCTTCCTCCGATTTTTCATCAATACCTTTTTTTCCTTGTGTCCTATGGCACAAGCACTTCGATACATTTTTGTAGTACGTTAAATTTCCGACAATTGACTATACATGTATGTATATTAGTTCGTTACCGAGATATGGCACTTCGAAAAAAGGTCCTTTTTCAAAATTCGCTAACAAATGCCTAGAAATACAGAATTCCACCTTATTCTTTTGTAGCCGAATTATGATGAGTTATGGTTACTGGTTACAATCACCAACTTTGGACATCCGCTCCCCACAAATGGCAATCCCAATTCACAAAAGGTAATTTTCTTCTTTGATGAAAACAAGCCATATTCACATCATATTGGTATTGATATTAGTTACTTTACGGGTCGATATTCCTTCCCCCCCCCACTTAATTATTATCTCAGAGTTGCTGGGTGACAGGTACCTATGTTATATAAAGAGACGCCCCCTTATTATTATGTTTTCGTTATTATACTAGCATACCTACACCAGACCAAATGTCAGCACAGTAGAGTACAGAGGAGAGAAATAATCAGCTAACCAAGGTGGCTTCTTCCGACACCCTGATTTCACTCTACCACATTATAGGTAAGTACCTATACTTTTTTCAACGCATCAGTCTGCAAGGTCGTTCGATGTTTGTTTTTTGTCTTCATCCTCTTTTTCTTACTGAGCTAAGTAGATATTTAAGTACAGATTACTATAGTAATTTATAATAAGTCAATGTAAGTAGCTTAGGTAAAAAAATACTTGCATTATTACGTTCGTAGTAATATTTACTACCTGTTTTTCTGATTCCTGACAGTAAGAAAATGCAGAATTGTCAGGAAGAGGTTATTTCAGTTCGGGGTTATTTCAGTTCAGTCGTTGAGTTATCATATCAAGAAAGCTTGGTGAATCCGTGTTCACGTAAATTCAAGTACTTTTCGAAGATGGCGTATGGCTTTTACATCTAGTGATTCAGACTTTGTATTATAGATCAAAATGGGATTTTTTTGGTAACAAAAACCTCGAAAACCGAATACAATATTATTTTGTTAAGATACTTGTTTTAATCTCGTTTTATGTTATCGGTAGTTGTTAGAGATGAGATGATTAATTTAGCTAATAAACGATAAGAAAGATATTAAATAACACAAAGATTTTATTCTTAAACCAATCAATAAATAAAAAATATTGCTCAAATGAATTATTGTTCAAACAAAATAAAGTACTTAATTAAAAACGTAAATTAATGAAACAAAATAGAAATATCAAAGTATCAAACCGGAGAAGGAGAGTGTTCTCCTGGACTTTTCCACTGAGAGGGTATTGGACTATAATCAGAATTTCACCGTCGAGGAATTTCAAGAAAACCTCCACTCGTCATGTGATACATCACCTGAACCGGATGACATTCCGTATACCATGATTCGGAATCTTCCACTTGAGCAGAAAGCCAAATTGGTGGATCTGTTCAACAGAATATGACGCGGTTTTACTTTTCCGGACACTTGGCGAGACGTTACACTCATTCCTTTTCAAAAGAGGGTTAAGATCCCTCTTACGCTGCGAGTTATAGTCCAATATACCTTACTAGTAGTGTTGGCAAACTCCTAGAGATAATGGTGAATTGCCACCTGGTCTGGTATTTGAAGACCCAACATCTTATCTCTTGGTATCAGAATGGGTTTCGGAAGGGTCATTCCACCATTGACAAACTAGCCGCTTTCGAGGATGCTGTATTAAACAGTTTCATGTCAAGAGAGCATTTGGTCGCCGTAGTCTTTGATATTGAGAAAGCATACGACATGACCTGGAGATATGGTATCCTTGAAAGGTTATCGCTCTGGGGTCTTCGGGATACTTTGCCAACTTTCTTAAAAGCCTTTTTATCTCCTCCAAGATGCAGGGTACGGGTCGGATCGACACTCTCGAGGCCGTATAACACTGAAAACGGTATACCGCAAGGCTCAACCCTAACTGTGACTCTTTTCTGTTGTATATTCAATCAAGTCACTGCCACTGTAAGTCCCCGTATATTGCGCTGCTCGTATGTTGACGATGTTACCATTTTCTCTAGTGGAAGTAGTATGACTCACATACACGAGAGTCTCCAGTACCATGGATAAGGCGGCTAGAGTTGGTTTCAAGATATCAATACCGAAAAACCACCTGTATGCACTTTTGTCGGAAGAGCATGACGACCCTCAGCTCTTTGTTGGCACCTCAAGAATACGGGTGGTGGACAATGTTCGATATCTTGGTTTAATCTTGAATCGGAAGCTCTCTTGGAAGCCGCATGTGAGTTACTTACTGAGAAACTGTCAAAGATCTTTAAATATTCTTCGCTGTCTGTCGAGCACAAAAAAACGGTACCCACTTCAAAAACTAATGAAGAATAATAACACCAAAAAATATATAAGAATGTTCACAACAAAACTTAAAAATATTTCAAGACAGCTTTTCACAGATTCACTATTTTGTAGAGCGATAATTCGATGGATAACTACACAGATGATATTGATAACTGACGATAGATAGTGGCACGATCACTTCAATTAATTTTTCACTAATGGAGTCGATTTGCAATGCTCTGCGAGCTACGCACATTTATTTTTGTAGAATGAGGAGGGCCACTTTCATTGGGTCTGCCATTTTGAAATAGATTGAAGTCGAACGCAGGCATAGTATTTAATAATGAAAGTCAAAAATAAAACTATCGGACTTGAGTCAGATTTAAACAAGGTGATTCACCAAAGCTGTTGTTAAGCATGGCTTAATTTTCGTTCAAGTCAGAAATGTTTCAAACGGTAGCCAAAATGAGGTTTATAGCTAAAAATTGAATTCGGATTCCAAAGTTGGTGATTGAAATCAAAAACTATAATTACACATTTTATGATAATTCGGGTAAAACATCTGTATGTTTTGACATTTTTTAGCGAATTTTGAAAAATTGAGAAATCACGTTTTTTTTTTTGAAGTGCCATAAGTATGTCGGTAACGAATTGACATACAAACATGTTTGAATAGTCAAAATTGTAGAAAATTTAACGTTCCTTAAAAAAGTATAGAAGTACTTTTGCCGTAGGACGTAAGGAAAAAAGGTATTGAGGACAAATCGGAGGAAGGTAAAAATGTTTTCAGTTTCCCGCCTCCTCTGTTCACACAGGGTCCGCGAGGTTGAAAACTGGATAAAATATTAATTAATCATCCCTTAACAACGTCCCAAAGTTTTATTAACGTTTGACTTTATTCCACCTTACCCCAATTTTTTTTTCCTGTCGGCTGCCTTGGGTTTCGAGATATCGAAAGCTAAATAAATAAAACAAAATTTTCATTATTTTGAAAATTACTCCAAGTATCGAAAAAAAAATTTCTTACCTTTCGTCTTATATTGTCAAGTTATAACATAATTCACCATCAAAGTTGAAAATATATATTTTTTTAATTTCTGCTCCACTACCGTGCTCATGTATCCTTAATTAGTCGGGCTCAACGGGTTTTTTTTTAAATTTACAATAATTTATTAAGCTTTTAAATTTAATTTATATAGTTTTTTAAAATTTCAACCACTCTTTTTGGAGAAATATATGAAAACATATCATCCATCTACCGCTTTCCCATAAGACCAATGTTAAATATGCCTACTTTTGAAAGCATTCATTTATTTATTTAAATAATCGGGCAACCTACCTAAAATTTTCAAAAATTGATTAAGACTTAATCCAAACCACGGGGGTTTTTGAGATTGCTGTACACGAATATTGCGACGAAATCGGTCTTCGAGGTACCTGGCGACTAGAGTAAATGGTATCCAAAAACCCCCGTGGAACAAGTTTGAAATCATTTTCATCACTATTAACCGAATTGTGAATTTAATATTTACCGTAAATTTAAAATGCAATTTTAACGCACATTAATTATGCTAAATGCATATTTTTAATTTCTTATAAATCAAATTAGGTCTCAAAATTTCCTGACTCTCTAACGAATCAAATGGCGAAAACCACATTCAAATTCGACTTATTGCTCAAATTTTTGGAACTTTATTCCTTCGTTTCTTGGCCACAATTTGATAATGACATTCACTTGACAATTTGACGCTGTTTTTTAAATAGATGGCAATCTGATCGAAATTATACGATGTGATCAAATTTGACACTAAAAGCTGTCGTCATCATAAAATTGCAGCTTAACGCGGTAGTGTTCATTTTTAAAGTTGAAATCGGTCAGCGAGCCGGGCGAACGACTGCAAGTATATACAATTATGTATTGTTTGTATGTATATCTAAACGAATTCACTTATTCAATTTTATTGTGGTGTTAAATGTAATGACGCCATATTCTGTCCAAACAAAATGATATACAACAAATAATATTATAATATATGATTATGATGATTATTATCATAAGATAGATATAAACGTAAAACGTGTAGTGTGTGACTGAAACTGAAAAACATATCTATGTGAACATATTACTGTAGTAAGTCATCTATGTACATACCTCTATGTACTTATTGTTTCTAATCTAGAGGTCGTCTATTACATCCGATTACAACCGAGAGAGTGACTTCGTACCGGAATTGATAGATTAATTGCTGATTTCATACCTGCATATGCATAATAAATCAGAAGTATATTAAACTTATTCCAAAGTTTGTAATTTCAGCTTGATATCTCTTTTCGTTTTTGAGTTATCGTATCCACATACAGACGGACAACCGAAAAGGGACTAATTAGGTGGTTTTATGAACACCTTTACCAAAATTTTGTTCCTTGCAACAATATTTTTAGGCGTTACAAACTTCGGGCTAAGCTTAGTATACCTTGATATATATATTACATTTATACAGGGTATAATGATAACATCATTAGAAATGTTGATAATACTAACAAAATTTTGGTGTTCACAAAACCACTTAAGACTGTTGTCTACCTACAATATAGTAAAAATATTTTGGTTTATATACAAGGTAATAGAATATGAATATGTAATCAAATTAATTACAATTTTTAAGCATACAGCACCAACTATTGCACACATAGACAATATTTATAATAAATATTGTGTGTCAAGTGATGTGTATTTATAAAGGGTATATAAGTACACATAAAAATATGTTAATTAACGCCATATATTAATTTTTGTAAATAGGTGATTTTCACGCCAGATTTAGTCATTTAACTCCAAGATAGGTAAAAAATACGCATAAATTGAGTATAGAACGACAACACAAGCTTGTACAAAATAGAATTAAAAACGATAAATATTTTTATTTATTTAATTTTAACATTATATAGCATACAACATATTATACATTATATATCATAATATGTTGTATATAACTAAATTTTTATGAGTTATTATGGGTCTGCGGGTTTTTTGGCCCTTGCGTTCATCCTGTGATTGAATTCACTCTGTGATCTACGGGTTAGCCATGCCTTTAATGGGGTCGAGTTAGTACAGGTCTGCAGGTATTTGGTCCTTGCATTCACTCTGTGATTGAATTCATCCTGTGATCAACAGGTTGACCATGCATTTAATGGGGTCGAGTCAGGGCGGGTCTGCAGGTTTATTCATTTTTAGGCTTGAAAACATTAACCAAGAAAATTGAGCATATTTTCCTGAATTAAAGAAAAACTGTAAGTTTCGGTATCTCCGCAGACGGATTCGTAATCTACGTAAAAAATGCTTGAAATTGTTTTTTTCCCTGATGTTCTAGGATGATTTTTAAGGAAAATAGCCCAAACTGAACTTTTACCAAATTCGGTTTTGTTTGCCTCCCTCCAACGTTTTCTTTGTGGAGCATTTGGTCCAAATCCCTTTTTTAATATAATCATTAGCTTCTTCAGTATTTTGGAATTCCGACATACCAATTTTAATTTATAACCAAAAAAAAAACTTTTTAATTTGACATTTAATTCGGCGGGTAAATTGCAAATCTAAACATTTTTACCAACTTATTATACCATGTATATATGAAATATACATAGTATTATAAGTTTAGTCCCAAGTTTGTAACGCCTAAAAATATTGATGCTACAAAAAAAAAATTGGTATAGGTGTTCATAAAATCACCTAATTAATCCATTTCCAGTTGTCCGTCCGTCCGGCCGTCCGGCCGTCCGTCCGTCCGTCCGTCTGTGGTCACGATTACTCAAAAACGAAAAGAGATATCAAGCTGAAATTTTTACAGCGTGCTAAGGACGTAAAAAGTGAGGTCAAGTTCGTAAATGAGCAACATGGGTCAATTGGGTCATGGGTCCGTAGTACCCATCTTGTAAACCGTTAAAGATAGAATAAAAGTTTAAATGTAAAAATTGTTCCTTACAAAAAAATAAACAACTTTTGTTTGAAACATTTTTTTGTAAACATCACTGTTTACCCACGAGGGCGTTAATTAGGTACAAATTTTATAGTATTTATTAATTCGCGATCGCAAGATACGGTGGCGCCGCGCAGCGAGGATTAGTGAAACTATTATAGAGGATTTTGAGTTTTGACAGCTACACAAGTGCTGAATGTTTTTGTTGTTGAGATGGAAATTATCAAAAATGAAAAACGTTGTGGTGTTCCCCAGTGTGGGAAAACAAGATCTACAGGCGTCAGTTGTCGCACAATGTCGCAAAAACATGCTTGCACTTGCTTCCCGCGCCCGCTTTGCAAGAACAATAGCATTCGATTTTTTGTTGTCATTGGCTACAAACACTTTGATTTAGATCTCATGAGGTTTCTCGGTGATGTTCGACGTTTGCAAACATGAAGATTTGATTAATAAACAATTATTTTGCTTCGATTGGATACCACAGAAAAACAAGTTTTGGAACGAGAAAGCGCCTCTCCTTCCATCAACGGCCTTACTGATCCACCAAGTAGATAAAATATATCACCAATAATAATATCCAGGGCTTTCTCCATGTTAAAAAAACAAATAAACAAAAAAAAATGCAAAAATTTATTTTGACAACTTGAACGAAAATCCTCTATATCGGCCATATTGCATTCACACGAGAGCCATCTCTAGGTAATTTCGTTCGCCAATATAGGAATATCAAAGTGAGTATCTTTTGTTATTTACATGACGTCAAAAAAAACAAACGATTGCGCATCAACACTTGCGCATTATATGAGAATATCAGTTAAATATGTCAGATATGTATGTGAAATGTGACAGAGTTATCAACACTGCCTATACATGGTATTTCAACAATTAACTCAGTCAGTTGTTTGTTTTCACTTGTTATAATATTAAAATGTTGTTGTTCATATTTAAAATAATTTTACGTTATATAGCTGTAAATTAAATTTTAATGCTGTTAAATAACCATTATTGCAGTTTTTTTCATACATAGATGTTCAATTTAATATTTTTCTGTGTATATTATATAAGAACTGTCCCCTCTTATTATCTGGCGTTAAAACACACTTTTTTGACGTGATTTTCACCTTTATCGACGTAGATTTAAATCGCACCTTAATATAAATAAATCTGTTCAACAATAAAATGGAATAACTTTGGGTTTATATATATCAATAATGAAACGGTCAATAATTTTATGGTTTTTTTCCTTTTCTTTAATTTCAGAACAAATACATTAATGTTCAGTTAGTTTTTTGAAAATATCTGAAGGTAATTTTTTTTTTGAATTAAGAAAAAAAAAATTTTTTAAACACAACCTCATTTCGCTCTCCATATAAATTATCCAAACTTTGATTAAATTTATCTCGAGATAGAAACGGTCAATCGACTTCAAATTTTTATGGTAATTGTTAGTCCACCATTTTCGTTAGTCCATCCGTCTGTTTATCCATGAATACGATAACGCAAAAACCAAACCAGATAGCGGATTTGGAATTCTATAGCGTGTTGAATCCATTTTTAAAATTAATACAAATTCATCGATTTTGCGACGATTCGTCAATTTATTTTGATTATATCAAGCTCTGAAAAATTAAAAAAAAAATTAAAATAGAAATTATTATTTCATGGTAAAGAACAATAGATAGAATTAGTGTAACAAAACAATCACCACAACAGTTTTTTGCTTTGCTTTTTTCCCCCGTTTATAAATGTAAACACTTTAAAATTATCATTATACCCTGTATAAATGTAATATATATATATCAAGGTATACTAAGCTTAGTCCGAAGTTTGTAACGCCTAAAAATATTGTTGCAATGAACAAAATTTTGGTAAAGGTGTTCATAAAACCACCTAATTAGTCCCTTTTCGGTTGTCCGTCTGTATGTGGATACGATAACTCAAAAACGAAAAGAGATATCAAGCTGAAATTTTTATAGCGTGCTCAAAACGTAAAAAGTGAGACTAAGTTCGTGTATGAGCAACATGGGTTAATTGGGTCTTGAGTTCGAAGCACTTATCTTATTAACCTTAAGAGATAGAACAAAAGTTCAAATGTAAAAAATGTTTCCTATAAAAAAATAAACAACTTTTGTTCAGAAATATTTTTTCGTAAACGTCACTGTTTATCCGTGAGAGCACAAATTAGGACAAAACTTTGGTGTCTGTTTTCTCCAAAACAATTAAAGATGGAGAGTTGATAATTTGCAGATTGCTTTAACTAGCGGTCTTGAGTCTTTTCTCGAAAAACGACAAAAAAATTCTTGAAAACACTTTCGAAAACCATATAAATGGCGGCCGAAAGGCCGCCATAATTGTGTTGGTTTTTTAAAGGAATCCATTTTTTTTTTAAATAATGCAAGCACTCATATTCAACACTATCTATACAAGGTATTTCATCAATTGAGTCAGTCAATTGTTTGTTTTCACTTATTATTATTATTTTTTTTTTTTTATTCAAAAACAGTATAAATAAATTAAACACAGCATATTTAAAACTCCATAAATAATTCAAACTAAATTAAATTAAATAATTATAATTAATTTATAATTAAATATTCAAGACATATAAATTCGGAAATACTTACGTTTGTTGAATTAAACAATATCACTAAAACAAAAAACAAAGATTATTGGATAGAGCGCCACCATAGAGTACCTATGCAATTATATAATTAATATCACAGACTGATAGTTTCAGTAATGTTTAAATTATGCAAATTGCAAAATTATATTGTTGTTGGATACTTTTGTTGTGATATTTTAAATTATCAACTTATTTATGGAAAGCTTGAAATCAGATTTGTACCGTTCAATAAGAGATAGTATAGAATCGGAACAAATCTGGGTATACCTACTGCACTTAATGTTTGAATGTCGAGCGGCAATTCACTGTAGCATTCGTTTTTATAAAAAACATCTCACATTTGTGACTCGTATCGAGTTTCTCTGTGACGTTTGACCTACGTAACAAAGGTCGTAACAACATGGCATCTTGTATGCAACATCAGTTTTATTAGCATTGGCACCTTTCTTGAAGTTTTGAATAAATGAATTTTGAATGAACCGTTTTTAAATTGTGAAATACTAAATTAGCCCTCCCCCTTTTTTCAGAAATACATAAAGTAAGAAGAGTTATTATGGATGCTCTTATGTATAAAACAAAGAGGGAATTTACGGTGTGTGATGTGCGCTGTATCGTATGTTCATGTTTACACATATACAATTACAGATTAAATGATATGATTACGCATCACAAACATTCAAACAGTACATCTTTCTTTGTTTTATACATGAGAAAGTTCATAAGAACTCTTCTTACTTCATATATTATGAATCCCAAACGGGATGCTTGCCAAACTGTATATAATATTCTTCATACAGTATGCTTCTTGAAGTATATACTTCTTGAATATATACATATATGAGAAGCCCTCATGTAAGGTTCATTAATTATGTTTATAAGAACGTTAAAAATACATTTATTTAAAATTTTAGTAGTGAATTTTTGGTTCTTATTAATTGTACCCAAAAACAGCAGTTTTTAATATTAATTTCTATTAAAGTTTAGTTAAGTTAAATTAAGTTTTCTATTAAAATCCTAAAATCCTATACTAAAACCGGTAATATTATAAATAATATATATATATTTATATACAGTAGAATCTCGATAACTTAAACCTCGGTAACATAAAAACCTCTGTTAGTTCAAAAAATACTATGTTCCCTTCCCATCAGAGCCCAAAACCTCTATAACTTAAAATACGCAACCTCTATAACTTAAATAAATAATCTCTGTATAGGCCCTCAGTAACTACAGAGAAACATGTACATACCTCTATATTAACTAGGGTACATAGAAACATGTACATACCTCTATATTAACCTTTACCTAACATAGACACTTGATAACTTAAAACCTCTATAACTTAAAATATTTTGTGTTTCCCTTGGACTTTAACTTATCGAGATTCTACTGTATATATTTATATATATATATATATATATATATATATATATATATATATATACCGTGTTTTATCACTGACTGCAGAAAATAAGCTCATCAAGAGCAACAAAAAAACTATTTTCCACATTTGGATCTGAGGCCTAATTTTTTTTTTTTTTTTTGGATTTGGTCAAATTCTCCCACTAAATAGGATGTCTTACAATCTATTAACATTCATAAAAAAAAAGTCAATAAATAGACAATATTGTATGTTTGTGTAAATACAAATACATACAATACATAATTACAATTAAGTTAACAGCAAAACATGTTTTAGTCTGTTGGTGAATTTACTTAACAAAACCAACTGTATAGAGCAGGAGCCGGTCGTTTCATTAATACATTAGTAATGTGTCAAATTTATTATTTTCGAAATAGCTTAAAAATTATTTACATTCCTATATAACATATGCTCAATGCGACCTTCAGATATCTAGAAGGAAACTACGTAGGAATTTCGAGCTGGAATTTACAAAATTTTTCATTTTCTAAAAATCATTATTTCTTCTACAAATTCAAGAAAACCTTTTTTCGGAAACTTAAATAAATAAATGAAGTATGTTTAGCGTGGTATCCAAATTTTAAGCTATTATCAAGCTACAAACGGCCAATGAAATGAATGAATTATGATTCATTTGTACATTAATCAAAGCACAGATTACATTAATCGCAGTCTTCTGATATTCCTAGATAATAATTACTAAAATTGGAACGTATAAGTATTTATTTTAATTTGAATTTTGAAAATTATATGGACTGCAAACAGAGAATAATGATTATCTTCTGATCTTCGTAAAATGTTATTTACAGACCACTGGACCATTCCTTTTTTCCTCTTTTCTTCGAAAAATTGACATATTGGTCGTTTATTTACCGAGCGATAAGATGTGAATGAAAAATAAAAATTTTTGGGCAAGACCTTGCAGTTGTTAGTTCTTTTTTTAATATTTAAGCTCATTCGTCGAGTGTGAAGTTCAATACATTTCACAGAAAGTCGCTTATCGTGAGATATAATAACGTGAGATATATTAACAAAAAAAAAACAACAAGAACTATGTATTTTACAAATAAAATACAAGATTTGACTAATAAAATATCCAAATATCCATTAGACCTTTTTTTGAGCATAAACATTCAGAAAAAATGGATAATTTAGATTTTTTTTTTGGTTCTTGGTTATCAAAACTGAACGGCCAAAGCCAAAAGTCGAAAAAACGTCGATTGGTTTTGATATTTCCGTTTATTATATAAATAGATTAATCATAGGAATAATGAATTTTATATATTTAAACGAGCAATTGTTGTATATATATATATATATATATATATATATATATATATATATTTTAGGGTGAAAAATCGATCTAGGCTAGGTTTCATTATTAGAAAGGTATTAAATAGAGCTAAATAAATATTTTTGGCAATAAGACTAGGTAATATTAGAAATTAGAACATGAGATTAATTATAAAAAAAATTTTTTTTAGTTATAAAATTTATTTTACAAATATAAAAATTCGCTAATTATAGTAAAAAAAACCATCGTTGGCCTACATCTTCTATAAAATTCGACTGGATACAGAGCCTGTAGCACTATTGAGAACTACTTAGTTAATCTATAGCAAAAAATGGATGATATGTATCACATATTCGTGTTCCTATGTCAATAAGACTTGAATTGTAATAAAGAGCAGTAATATTTAATGTTATGAAGTACGTTCGAAGTACTTTCATACATACACACATAAGTAGTTTCATACGTATACTCAATGTCAGAAAAAATGCTCGTTTTAAAACATTCTAAGTGTTACTATTATAACATAACATATGATGAGTACGCTTAGAATGTTTTAACTGTAGCATTTTTTCTGACAGTGAGATACATATGTGCGTACTTTCATACACATGTACCTTTTTTGAGCATAAACATTCAGAAAAAATGGATAATTTAGATCATAGCTCAACAGATTTCTGATCAAACATTTTTAAAGTGCTGATCGCATGTTTGTCATTTTATTGATTTGATAATAATTAATCTATTTGCCTTTCTTTCATATAGACAAGATTCTATCAATTATTCCAATTTTTCAAAAAGAAATTCACTTGTTGGCGCAATTTCAGCGTAAGCGGGCTTTTATGCATAATAATTGATATTTTTTTAAATTACTCTAACACACATACAACACATGTATCTATTATGTATGTAGCGGAAGTGGTATATAATGATCCCTTAGGATAGAATGATCCCTAGTTGTTTTAAGTGAACCATTAAAGCCATCTAGTATATTTATCGATAGATGACTTCAGCGTGATCAAATTAAAAGTTCAGCTAAGACTTGTGGCGATTAATTAGCTAATTTGTGTTTAAATATTAATTTTACTGCTTATAATTTATGGTAAGGAAAATTTCAACGTAAAGTTCCTTTTTTGTTATAGTCTTGCCGGTCGGTGTTATGCTGTTGGCTTAATATTATAACATATTTTGAATGGCGTATAATTAATATTAAGGTCAGTTTTTATGACGATACTCAAAAATGTCGTTACAGGTAAAATGATCCTCTTTATATACGTTAAAATGATTCCTATTTTGTGCGTAAAATTATTATAGATAAAATGATTCCCCATCATCTGACGGGTCTTGAATGTGATAATTTAGATGATTTTACCAATTATCATATTTTCATACTAATCGTTGATGCTATATAAAAGATAATATTTTATGTGTACTGTTTGGTTAAAAATGCCATGGGATCATTTGGCCCACTATTCTTACAAGATAGTTAAACGATCCCTTTTGAGAAATATTGAATAGTTCTAAAAATTTGAACATATCAAAGGCAATTGACATGCCAATATTGTAACACTTGAATAAAGAAACCAAAAATTTGTTTGTTTGGCTATAAACTAAAATATCAATAGACAAATTGAATTACGGTTTGTTAAGAGAAAATTCGTTGCAAGGCCGGACCCATTTTTTATGTAGGAGAAAATAAGTAAGTAACGGGGGAGGGGAAATAATTAAAACAGCTCAATTTAGCCACGTACGCGGAGGGTGAAAAGTGGTTTTTCACGATTTGTGGCTAAAGTATTGATTTTAGAGAAAAAAGTGCTAGATAATAGATAAATTCAATAACTTTAGTACTTACAACTTTTTGACCTAGCCTTAAATTTAACGAGTAAAATGTAAAAAAATAATTTGTTTGTTTTTAGTTTTTCTTCTTTATAAAAAAAAGCAGAAAAATTTGAAATTTTTCAGAAAAGGGATGGAAAATATATTTTGTTTCATTGACTTCAACATGGTCTCATTTTCTTCGTAAAGATGCATATTTTACTTTAAAAAATTTCAAATATATGGTTGAATGGATAAATATTGTTGAAATTGCCAAAAACTAAAAATTCAATATTTTTATATACCATGTGTGTTTGTATCATCTAGGCATAATATATCTGTAGTATGACATAATACATACGTTTAGTAATGCATCTATAAGCGAGAGATATTATATACATGTATTAAACATTAGTTGGAAGACGCTTGGAGAGTGGGAGTTTTTTAGTTATAGATTACTAGTAAGTTCATCAATCATCACTGCATACAACAAAAGATCTGTCGTATCGTATCTGTAGTCTTAAAACACATGTATATAATACCTCTCGCTTAGATGCATTACTAAACGGGTGTATTCTGTCATACTACAGATATGTATATGCCTAGATGGTACAAACACACATGGTATACATTTTTTCAATGTCTATGATAATCATACAATTAATAGTAAACAACTCGTTTGTAATTAATATTTTCGATCTTTCTATTTATTTTTTAAAAAATTTCAAGATATAAATAAAACAAGTGAAAATAAACAATTGACTGAGTTCATTGTTGAAATACTATGTATAGACAGTGTTGATGACGCAATCTTTTGACGTCATATAAATAAAGATATCCACTCTTAAATAGCCACACACACATAAACCTTTTTTCAGGCGTTAAATGAAAATTATATATAATAGAGATAGACTTCCGCGAGTGGGAGTTTTTTATTGAGAATTTCCTCCTCTTTCATAATCTTTTTTTTTTTCTTTATTTATTATTTAAATTTTATGAAATATTAATATTTAATTATTATAAAAACGAAATACTTTTTTTTCATCTTTAATTGTTTATGACTAATTGAATTTTATGTTCCGAAAAATGCTTCTGGCACATTTTTCTAAACACTATTCCTAATCCAACGAGCTATCACACTTATTTTTTACTACCATTATTTCTGTATTTCACCAATTTGAATTTGTCCATTAGACAGACTAAGTTTCATCATCCGTACGCACATATTCATTTACTGTGATAGTAGCAGAAGGCAAAAGGTCAAAGTAGATTTCATAACAGACGTTATCATTAAAATTTGGACAACTTAAAAACCAGAAAAATTAAATTCGATGTTAAAAAATATAAACTTTATTTTTTTTTTTTTTAGTCCAGTGTAGTTACGTAAATCGAAGAGGGGTGACACAAAAATTAGTGTCATTAGATTTATTGATCCAACCATTCGATATAGAGGGCTGTTTGGAGACCTTAAATCTTATTTTGCGTTTTCGGAAAATTAACCCTTTCAACGCCATGTTGGAAAATGCCTTTTTTTGCTATTTGGCTCATATCTTTGGCTCTTGTCAAAAATAGTTTTGATGCAAAAAAATTTTCAACTTTTGTTTGAAACATTTTTTCATTAATATCATTGTTTTCCTGTGGATAAAATTTAAGTTTAATTAATTTTCGAAAATCGAAAAATAAAAGAGTCGTATTTTGCAAATAATAATTTATATACCTATTATTAGATGCAAGTTGATACTCAACACAGGCGTGATTGTCATGGAATAGCTTCCATTCCATCTTTTTTTTTTTTGTAAAACTAAGGTTTTACGTGAATTTACTCTTTCAAAGTAATTTTAATTATAATACATATAGGTATATATTATTGATGTGATTGAGATAGTGCATTATATACAGAGGTTGTGTGGTGGCCACATAAGATTTTTATAATAAAATGACAGACACAGCACAGCACACGTCTCATATAATCTGTTATTATGTTCTGCTTATATTATTTATAATTCTTATTCTTTGCATGTTTTATCTGCCAGTACTACCTCCTACCTTCTACCTGAACACAGGCAATAATCATACATACACATTACACACAGCATTCTCGCATATCACAATTATAATATATGAATACACACACTCACAGTCACACGGGTGTTGGTGTTGGTGTTGATATAGAGTGTAGTCATGTAGTGTACACCAACTACCTATATCACTAAATAATATACTCAGTCTCAGTAATACATTACTTATATACTGTAGCAGTTTTATAATATTTGTAATTGTGAGTGTATGCTGTATATCCAGTTACATTTTTATTAAAAAAAATAATACACAACATTTATCTTTCAAATTAATGGCAACTGATAGTACTTAAGAAAATAATTTTATTCATTTATGTAACAACATCTAATTACAATATTCAATTCAATTCCATATACAATTATACAAATTCAATGTAAGTTTAATAACTGTCATTTTAAATTAACAATTGTCACTTCTAACCTTTTTGGACTAAAAAGACATTTTGTTACATGAAATATGCCCATTTTGGGAATATTATTTGTATATAATATTTTATTGTATTCGTTGGTAAATTCATTCTTTTTAGATGTTTGTGATTTCGACAACATCAAAATTTAACCTTTAAAAAAATGAGTGAAATTGACAGATCTGGAAGTTTCCTTCATCTAGGAGATATTGTATCTCTATATGCTGAAGGAAATGTTAGTGGTTTTCTTAGTACTTTAGGGTAAGTATTCATAATTTGTTTTTAATTTAAAAAAATAGTGTTTCCATGCATTTATCGTTATATGTGTTTATATTATATAGGTTAGTTGATGATCGTACTGTGGTATCTCCGGAGGCTGGAGATTTACAAAATCCGCCAAAAAAGTTTCGGGGTAAGTAAATCTTCAATTTTTATATAATGATTAAATAATGTTCCTGATCAGCAAAAAAGTAGATCCGCAGAAGTGGATTTTTTATTCTAAAAATTTATTTTTGGTGGAAGTTTAAGCTCATTCAAACATAAATAAAGTAAAAAATAAAATTCAAATATTGTTTAGGTAAAAGTTCAGTTCACAAATTTTTTTTATGTATGTTCAGTTAAAAACACCGAGAGAGCCGTAAATATATATATATATATATATATATATATATATATATATATATATATATATACTGTTATTGACTGCAGATCGTCGGCCTACAGAATAACCTCACATAGACGAAGGAAAAAATCATTTACCAATTTTGGATCTGAGCCCTAATTTGGGCGCTACGGGTATGACTAAAATTTTTGCCCGATTTTGTTGTCATATTTTCCCTGTAGAGATTACCAAAAATTAGATTTTTCAACTATTACCTTAATAGTAATATTTTGATTTCTATAAAAAAGTTAAAGTACTCTATATTTTACAGGTATGGACTAGTCATAATTTTAAAAAATGTTACAATTTTTTATGTTTTGTTTGCTTTTTTTTTATACCATGCATATATGTATGGTATAAAAAGTATATAAGTAATATGCAAGGTATACTAAGTTTAGTCCCAAGTTTGTAAAGCTTAAAACTATTGATGCTATGAACAAAATTTTGGTAAAGGTGTTCATAAAATCACCTAATTAGTCCATTTCCGGTTGTCCGTCCGTCCGTCCGTCTGTGGGCACGATAACTCAAAAACGAAAAAAGATATCAAGCTGAAATTTTTACAGCGTATTCAGGACGTAAAAAGTTAGGTCGAGCTCGTAAATCAGCAACATAGGTCAATTGGGTCTTGATCTATGGGTCCTTAGGACCCATATTCAAAATCGTTAGAGAGAGAACAAAAGCGTAAATGTAAAATATGTTCCTTATCAAAAAATAAACAACTTTTGTTTGAAACATTTTTTCGTAAGCATCACTGTTTACCTGTGAAATTAGGCGTAAATTGTATAGTATGTATTATATAAGTTGTATATGTATGTGCAATGTGATAGAGTAATCAAAACTATGCATGGTATTTCAACAATTAACTCAGTCAATTGTTTGTTTTCACTTGTTTTTTTCGAAAATTTGACTTCAAGATGCTATAGAAAAAAAAATTTTGACTTGTCAATACATGAAGAAACTCAAGACGAACAAAATAAGGCCATCTAGAACAAAATCGATAAAGTTGGCATTTAGTTTTCAGAAAAAAATTATACTTTACACATTTCTAAACAATTTTTTTCACCTAACCACGCAGTTTTTGAGTTGTTGCCGCTGCAAAAAGTTTGTTATCAACAAAATTTGACAATTATCGACTAGTTTTGATAAAACATTTTATTAGAAAATCCAACTTATTATTATGTATTTTTCACTATTTTAAACATTTCTAGAAGAGTAAAAACTAATAAGCTAAAAAATCGATTTTTTTTAATTTTCGTCGAAATTGATTTTATTAAAATTTTTTAAACACCTATATCTCGATAACAATGAGGTTAGGTACAAAATGTCAGTACACATAAAATAGTCAAAAATATAAAATCAGTTGAGTTTCTAATAAAATATTTGATCAAAACCATTCTATAATCGTCATTTTTCTTGATAACAAAATTTTAGCCTGAAAAAGTGATTTTGTTTAGAATGGCAGATATCTCAAAAAGGGCGAGGTTAGGTGAAAAAAGTCACGAGAATATTTGATCAAAACTACACAACAATCGTTAATTTCGTCAATATCAAATTTTCATCAAAATAACTTTTTTTTAATGCTTGTATCTATAAAACGGTGAGGTTTAGAAAAAAATTTCAAAGGACAAAAAACGCTTGGAATGGCTTAAAATATATTATAGCCAACATGTTTCTTTTTTTCTTGATTGGTTGTTATGAACTTGTAAGGTTGAACTTGGTTATTACAAACTGACTTTTTTCTACAGCCTCATACACTTTGTGCCGGGTCTCTTAAAAGTCGGAATACGATGTACTTTTTCATTAAACACTTACTACTACCACATAGCCGTGCTAATTTGTAAAGCATCAGGTAGACGTAAATACATAGTTATCACAATGGCCAAAAAACCCACAGAGCCCTGCTTGATTTCATTAAAGACATGGCCAACCCCTTGGATCATAAGGCGGGCGTAATCAAAGATTTATCACAAAGCCCAAGAGCCGTGCTAACCTTACCGCAAGAAAGGCATGGCTAACACGTGGATCACAGAGTGGATGAACGTTATCACCGAGTTAATACTCTCAAATTATTATTTTTCACGGTATTAATTATGAAAAAATGTTTCCAATAGAAGTTTTATTCCAAATTTGTTTCCGCAAAGTTTGCTATAAATCTTGTAATTTTTGAGATGTATATTTTAAGAACAGAATAAAATATTAACCTCTTTTAACCCCTCTAACTTCAATGTGCTAATTTTTAACACTCGGCGCAGAAAGAGGGGTGTTCATGTTTCATCGCTATATATATGTATGTGTGTGTGTATGTGTCTGTCTGAATGTTTGATTTTTTTTATAGATAGTTATGAAGAGTGTTAGCTTCAAGAGAATCGGTTCAGTTGGGATGTTGAAGTCCGAGGTTAAAACTTAGAAGAAACTCCACTAATTATCCAAAGAACTCCATAAAGTTGTCAATAAAAATGCTTGATATATTGATTACCATAAAATTAATGATAATTTATCTGTAAATAACTAGCTGTAGCCGGACTAAATGAGTAATTATTAATGTCCTTGCTTGGTGTACAGACTCCCAAAAAAATTCATACACTAATAAAGTTTCAAGGGAATGTTCAAACGCGGTTAATAATTGTTTGTTTACGAGATAAGTTTGAGAAATATCAAATCGTCCAGAAGGTATAGACAACCATTACGGAAGTAAGGTTACAGTTATAGAGAGGGTTTATACATTTTATTAAGACACCGTCGTAAGACATTTGTTTGTTTGAGCGAACCATTCAGTAAAAAATTGATTAATAAGTATTACTGATGAATTTTTATTTTTCAGATTGCCTGTTTAAAATATGTCCTATGAACAGATATTCGGCTCAAAAACAATTTTGGAAAGCTGCAAAACAAAGTGCAAACTCAAACACGGACACGACTTTATTGAAACGTTTACATGTATGTACTTTATTATTCATTTATAATACAAACAGCTTTTGTTCGAAACATTTTTTCGATAATAAAATGAATAGGGGCAAGATATCAAATTGTTTTAATTTATTTTAATTTTTTTTGTAAAATAGTTGTGAAGAATATGTGCACGTTTTTACAAAGTGAATTTTTCAAAATTTCAAATAGCGGATGCAATATGGCTCATTTTTAGGCGGGCGTAAAAATGAGCCATAACGGATGATTTAACGAAAGTGAATTCAAATTTCTATAACAGGGTCTTCGCGGTCGACCATTACTATTCTGAAGTAACAATTGAACAATTCAAAATGGCGAAGTCAATATCAGAAAAATTTATTTAACAAAAACGCTATATATAACGAAAATGAACCAAAATATCTACTTGGTAGTTTTCAATGCCGCTGACCTTTTCAATCGATTTTATTAAATCCCCCATTTTGAATCTTCCAATTTTCACTTTAAAGTCACCATCAGCGACTTCCAAAATCTGTGAATGAAAATTTAATATAAGTTTACCTTCGTTTTATTTTCTTTATGTCAGTCGACTTGCTACAAAATCACAAAAAAATGATATTTTGGGATGAGTATATCTGTATTAGTGTTTGCATTAGATTTCTTTATTTTTAATGCAAGCCTAAAAGAGGCTTTTTTATGCTGTTTTTGGTTTGATTGATATATTTCTAAGAGTAAAAAACTTAAACGCCTTATTTAGATAAAAATTGATCTAGTTAAACAATTTTCGATTGTTTTGTTGTTGAAAGTTATAATATACTAAAACTATATAGAGATATCATCTTTACCAACCCGAAAACAGTCTAAAACTAGCTTAAATAGTGAAAATAAACAATTGATTGAGTTAATTGTAGAAATACTCTATATAGACAATCTTGCATATGGGTGCTTGTATTAATTTTGTAAGTCGACCCTAGTGGCTAAGTTGGTTGCATCGTAACCAACTCCGCACGCGGTATGCCCTGTCCCTATAAAAGTTTATCTAATTAATGGTTGTGGTGGGCTGCTGTAGTGCATGATATATGCTTGAAGGACCCAAGACCCACATGACCTATGATACTCATTTACGAACTCAAATTCACTTTTTACGCCCTGAGTACGCTATAGAAATCTTAGCTAGATATCTCATTTCGTGGTTTGAGTTACAGGACCCATCTTATAAACCGTTAGATATATAACAAATGTTCCTTAACAAAAATAAACAACTTTTGTTTGAAGCATATGAGCAACAGAAGTCGATTGGGTCTTTGGTCCGTGGGACCCATCTTGTAAACAGTTTAAATGTAAAAATGTTCCTGATAAAATATAAACGTTTTTTGTTTGAAAGATTTTTTCTTAAACATCTCTGTTTACCCTGCTGACTATTTCTCTTTAGTTACATGACGTGAGAAAACAAACGATTCCGTTATCAACACTGTATGTACATGGTATTTCAACAATTTTCTCAGTCAATTATTTGTTTTCGAGTAAATTGCAAAAAATTGTGAAAAAACGTGAAAAATCGTAAATTTTTCCCGAATTACCCTTTTTTCTGCACATATGAAAATTTTTATTCTGCAATTTTTAATCTAATTGGAAGGAAGTAATATTATATTGGTAATTATACTTATGAGTAATCGTATAGTATTCGTAATTCGTGATAGGTATATTTGTTACGAATTGTTAAAAATAATTATTGTTACAGCATGCAGCCGAAATAGAAAAGAAACAGAATGATAGTGAAAATAAAAAGTTATTAGGCTCGTTTGTACAATATGGCAGTGTGGTACAATTATTACACTTAAAATCAAATAAATACATGACTGTGAATAAACGATTACCTGCATTATTAGAACGTAATGCAATGCGTGTATACTTAGATGCGAATGGTAATGAAGGCTCTTGGTTCTACATTCTACCTTTCTACAAGTTACGTGCCAATGGTGATAATGTTGTTTTGGGCGATAAAGTTATATTGAATCCAGTCAATGCTGGCCAACAAGTCTTACATGTTGCTGCTAATTATGAACTAGCAGATAATCCGGGTTGTAAGGAAGTTAATGTTGTCAATGCAAGTACATCGTGGAAAGTCACGCTGTTTATGGAACATCGTGAAAATGCTGACGAAATTTTAAAAGGAGGTGATGTTGTACGACTTTTCCATGCCGAACAAGAGAAATTTCTTACTATGGATGAATATAAAAAAAGACAACATGTGTTTTTAAGAACGACCGGTAGAACAAGTGCGACTGCTGCTACTTCGAGTAAAGCGTTGTGGGAGGTTGAGGTATGTTATTTACTACATTTTACTTAGGGTTTCTGGTTTTTCGACCTTTCTTATTTCTTGAGCCGCGAGAAATCTTTACCAGGATTTCTGGAATTTCTAGCGAAACTTTAAAGTTTTTTATTTAATAGGATGCTATTTTCTAATTTTTGCTTTATTACAAGTTAGACTGACGTATAAGATCAATTAAATAAAATAATTAATTAACAAATCAACAGCAAACACTAAATTTAATAAAAGTATACTCAGCTGGTCTATATAAAAAGTAAAAAATATGGTATCACTTCTCGTTTTATATAACTATTGGATCCCTACCAATTCTTTAAATTGTGTAATTTTAATTTGTTATATATTTTAAAAATGATTGTTGGGTTGAATAAGTGATTTGGATAACAAAATACCTTAAGTTGGTAGCGAAATGTTTATTTTTTTAAATGTAAGTTTTTATAGTTATCTAAATATGTACTAGTAATTTTCTTAATTAAAGACTTTTGTACAACAGTCTTTAATTAAATAAAAAAATAACTAGTGAAATTAAATCAAAAAAATTACTAGTGTGTATTCAGATAACTATATAAACATATTATGTGATAATTCTAGCAAAATAAATATTTTTCTACCAACTTAAGTTATTTTGTTATCCAAATCACTAAGGCAACGCAGCAATCATTTTTGAATTGTTTTTTTTCAAATAATGATACAAAAAATATATAACAAATTGAAATAAATAATACGCAGTAACAATAATTAAAAATCGTAAAAACATTTTTTAAAACTGAGTTTAGTTTTAAAAATGAAATTAACTGTCAAATTTAAAGATCAGCTTTTGCTTAACTTAAATATTCAACTTCAAAATTTCCCTTTTTTACAAAAGCCAGTGTAATTAAAATTTATATATTAAGAATAAAATAAAAACTTAAAATTATAATATTTGCTGACATCTAAACGTGTTATATATAATCAAAGGAATTTTTTAAAACTCAAATTTGCACGCGCAATGCGTTATAACATTTCCGATAAACAACAGAGATAGAAAATCAGATGATAATACTAAAAAATTAATTAAACAGAAAGTATAAGGTAAATCGTTTGGAAATTCTTTTATGTACGTTAGAGTCTTTCTCTTACCTATAAAAAAGTTATTATTGGAAGCTCAAGTTTGCCGATTTTTTATAAACCCGCAAGTTATTGAACAAGGATATCTCATGAACCATGCAGTAAAAAAAATTAATTTAAGTATAATCTTTGGAAAAAATATAACTGAAATTAGTTACAAGTTTAAGTGATTTAGGTAATAAACTATTTTGATCTAAAAATGCCTTTTCTTTGATATTTATAAACTATTATGTTAATAACGTCACAGTCTTTCGATTAAGCAAATCATAATTAACTTTCAATAATTATACTAAATAACAACTTGGGTACTACAAAATAAATAACTAATTTTAATTGTTCAAAACTTGCAACGTTTTATTGATTATTTTCAATTTTTTCAGGCAATCTAAAAATTATACAATTATAAGAATTAAAAATGAGAAAACTATGTAAAAATCTGAACCAAGTTTTCATTTGAGGATAACATCTTCATTCATTTCATTTAACCAATACAAAATATGTATGGGAGCCGGTGAAAAATATTTGCCTGAGTGTACTCAACAAACTTATATACATGCGTATTTGTGCTTTTTCGATTTACGCCTATAAGGTGGGACAGAAGTACACTACTTCCGAATACCACTTTCTCTTTATTTAACCTTAAAAAAAAAACTATTGAATTTCATATTTTGGACAAATCTCAACATTTTTTACCTAACCTCACCGTTTTCGAGCTATAAGCATTTGAAAAACAAAAATGAGGATTTTCGCAGACAAATTAATTTGAAAACCATTAGAAATTATATTTTGGACGATTTCGTTATTTTGGAAAATATATATTATTATGTGCTTTTGGTAAAAAAATTGATGTGAAAACTATATGACTTTATATTTTGTACAATTCTACACACTTTTTAACTCGTGAATTTTTTTACCTTACCTAACTGAATTTTTTAACCTATATCAACGTTTGAAATTTCTTTACATAAGAACACAAACTGCAAAGTTTATATAAAAAAATAGGAAAACTATCGCAATTATAAAAGATTCGAGGAGTAAATATGGCATAGCATAGTATAGTAGGCACTTTAGAGTGTTTAAAGTATGGTTTTGATATAATCAGGGTTCGAAAATATCCGATATTTATTATAAATATAAAAATATCGGATATTTTTGATATATATCCGATATATATCAAAATTTTGATATTTAAAAAAAACTAAAATGTTTTAAAGGTTTTATTTACCTAAGCACTTCAAATCAGACAAATGAAATCAAAACATAAAATATTCTTCTAGATCAGGCAAAATCAATTAAAAATAATAAAATTTTTATAAATAAAAATCAACTTTAAAACAAAAAACAATTTTATAAATTGTTATCTGTCAATGGTCATACCTACACTTAGGCAACAAAACAATAACATTACAAATAATAACTCTAGAGTATAATCAGTCTTTTAATTATCAAATCAGTTATCAGTCATTCGTAATAAACTGTTAATTATAAAATAAATTAAAAAAATGTATTTTCATAATATTGTGCGTGGTTTGACTGCAAGGAATATAAAGCTAGATCATCTTCCGATTCTGAATCTTACTTAAACTTACTCTTTAGTAACGAACTTTTTCTGACACGACACGATTTGAGCTTAGTATAAGTAGGTTTTAACTCTACTCCAATGCCATCAAAATTTGGGAAATAGAAATACGGTAACAAACGCCAAAAATTACTAAATAATATTAAATTTTTTAAAATCATTTTTGTATTGATATATATCATAAAAATTCACGTATTATATATCATGATATATATCCATTGATATATATCCTCGAACCCTGGATATAATATTTTGACATTTAATAATAATTTGTATTGGTTAAATGACCTGTATATTGATGTTATCCTCAAATTTAAACTTTGTTCATATTGTTAATATATTTTTCTTATTATTAATTCTTACAATTTTATAATGTTTAGATTGCCTACAGAAATTCAAAATAATAGATGAAACGTTGCAAGTTTTGAAAATTTAACACTAGTTATTTATTTTGTCCAAGTACCCAAGTAATAATTTAGGACTATTTTTATACCATGTATATGAAATATAACAAGGTATACTAAGTTTAGTCCCAAGTTTGTAACGCTTACAAATATTAATGCTACGAACAAAATTTTGGTATAGGTGTTTATAAAATCACCTAATAAGTTCATTTTCGGTTGGCTGTCAACACGATAGCTCAAAAACGAAAAGAGATATCAAGCTGAAATTTTTATTGTGCGCTCAGGGCATAAAAAGTGAGGTTGAGTTCGTAAATGAGCTGGAGTATGAATCAATTGGGTCTTGGATCTGTAGGACCCATATTGTAAATCGTTTGAGATAGAACAGAAGTTTAAATGTAAAAAAAATATTCCTTATAAAAAAATAAACAACTTTTGTTTGAAACATTTTTTCGTTAACATCACTGTTTACCCATGAGAGCGCAAATTATATAGTAATAATATGGGAATATCAGTTGAGTGCCATGCATGTATGTATGTTTGGCTGCTTCTTTACTTATATGACGTAAAAAATAAACGATTACGTAATTAAAAATGTCTTTACATGGTATTTAAACAATTAAATCAGTCAATTGTTTGTTTTCACTTGATTTAATTTGAACATAGTACCGCAGCTAAAACGGAACTAGCAACCTGCAAAATAATTAACAAAGAGATTTGTTCGTTTATTTAAATAAATAAATGACTTCAAAAGTAGGCATATTTAACATTGGTTTTATTCTGAAAACGGGAGATGGATAATATGTTTTCATATATTTCTCCAAAACCTGTCGGTGGCTGTTAAAACCTTAATGGGGAAACAAGTTAAAAAATTAATATTTTTTTAATTTTGATGGTAAATTATGTTATTACTTGGCAATATAAGACGAAAAGTAAGAATACAATTTTTGGATATCTCGAATCATTTTCAAAATTACGAAAATTAAAATTTTTATTTTATTATTTAGCTTTTGATATTTTGAAAACCAAGGCAGATAGCGAAAAATTGTATTCCTATTTTTCGTCTATATTCATGAAAATATAACAAAATTCATCCTGAAAGTTGAAAGTAAGGTACAAATAATTTCAACCACAAGTCTAAACTTGCTTTGACGCTCGTACTACCTTAATATGATAAAGTAATTAAATATGTAAATAGAAAAAAAAAGTAATTAATATAAGAGTAATAGATATTGATGCGGTTAATAAAAACTGGTGAAACAAAATTTATTTGTCTGTTATATGTTTTTTAGGTAGTCCAACATGATCCGTGTCGTGGCGGCGCTGGACATTGGAATTCGTTATTTCGATTTAAGCATTTAGCTACTGGACAATATTTGGCCGCAGAAATTGATAGTGACCAAACAATGGATCATATGCGATCAAAATTAAAAGGTATGTACATTTTAAAAAATTTAAAGAAATACTCTTCCGGGCTTCTGATACTAAAGTTAAAATTTTTATTTTTTTTTTTAATGAGTTCGTTCGTGATGATTACGAGATGCGATAACTTTTGCTTGTATGGATATAAGAAAACAAAAAAAATTTCAGTAAAATTTTCAAGTAATTTGTTTATTACGTTATTAAAAAAAATTCCAACGAGGCTAAAGCCGGATTCACACGTCCATGCATTTTGTACAAAGCATGCTAGTACAAAGAAGCTTGATCGTCTGCAGGATGATTTTATTCTAGTATCAGGCTTACACAAGCGACATGAAGATTTGTCGTTTTTTCATTATACGGCTTTACCAGCCGAACTCGTGCAAGCTTGCATAAGCATACGCATTTCACGAACAGTTGTTGCAGCCATAGCAATTTCGTCATCATCACCCATCGCTGCAGCAAAAATTAGTGTGATTGTATAGTGTGTGGAGTATGGAATTTGTGACCGGCTTAACTGATTATTTTATGAATTTATTAACAATTTTCTCTTCGTTGATCTAGAATCAACTGGAAGCAACACAGTTTATCATTTGGTATCGGTAATGCATGGTCATGACATCGCTTCCTTGTTTGAGTTAGACCCAACAACTATAACACGTGCTGACTCATTAGTACCGCAATCGAGCTATGTACGATTACATCATTTTTGTACAAATACATGGGTACACTCAACATCCATTCCTATCGATAAAGATGAAGAGAAACCAGTTATGTCAAAAGTTGGTTGTGCAACAACAAAAGAAGACAAAGAGGCATTTGCATTAATTTCTGTATCACCTAGTGAAGTACGTGATTTAGATTTTGCAAACGATGCATGCAAAGTGTTGTCGGCAATGTCTACAAAATTGGAACAAGGTACAATTTCACATAATGAAAGGCGGTAAGTGTTCTTCATTTTAATATTCAATTTAGAGAAGGTTTCTAATATTTTTTAGCCAAAGAAATTCATTTTTTTTTTTTTTATTACAAATTCGAATGTAACAGTTTTTATAGATGTTTTCCGAATACTGAAGATCTCATTAAAAAATAAATCAGCAACAAATAAAGATATTTCAAAGAAACATGTTTAAATCATGTTCTTCTAATATCAATTAATTTACTTTTGATTTTTTCCTTCATTTTCTACGAAATTGTTGTTGTTTTTTAGTCACGAGTACAGGGTAGCCGTGAGTTACGGTAGCCACGGGAGCGAAAGTCCGTATGGGTCGAGCTAGTACATGTAATTCCTCATTAACGTAAAAGAGTCCGTCGTACAAGTCCATTAAAAACAAACCATATAGATCCATTAAATGCAAAATTCAGTTTTTTTTTTATGTTAGTTTACTATCATTGCATTTGTCCAAACAAATTTAATATTCCAGGGAATGAAAGTTTTGACCTCCGAAATTCAAGTAACTGAATCGATTTTGATGAAATTTTGGGAATATGCTCTACTTACCACCCTATTCAAAATCTATATCAGGCCGAAGGGCGCTTCCTTCTTGGGGGTGGCTGCCACTCCTTCTCGGGGGTGAAAATAGTTTTGGTCAAAATAACCCCTAGAATCGATAGAGTGACCAATTTTGAGCAAAAAATGTCATATACACGTATTTATTAACCAAATACTTTTTGAGCTATTTGCAATACAAAGCGCACAGTTTTGACATAAAAAAGCATGTTTTCAGTTGGTTTTTCGTGAATTACTCAAAAACTAGGCGTTTTTTCAACATAGTTGTCATGAATAAAATTGTAGCCAATAAAAAAACAAAGAGAATGATTGCTTAATCGATTTATGAAATACAACGAACGATCAGTAAGTAATACCGTATCAAAAAATCTTTTTGTTTATTCATTTTTTTTTTTTTTTTTGGTGTTTGACGTTTAAAAACGTGGAAAAAATGAAATTTTATAGCTTTATAAGCAGAATCTTTTTTGTAGTGCTTGAAAATACCTTCAAAATTAGCTGTGTTAAAAGTCGATCGGACAAAAGAGGTACAGTTGAAAGAACGTGGGCTATTCAAATTTTTAAAAGATAAATCTCACACAGGATGGGTACCATTTCCACTTAAATTGTAATAAATCAATTTCCTTGCACAATTCACTTCATTTGAGTCTCGAATATGTGATCAAGAAGTTTCACTGGATTTGAAGGATTATTTTTAGAAATAGGCACGATCAACTTTTTTAAAATTTTCGAATATCAAAACAAATTTTTTTTTTTCGAAATAACTAAAAAACTACTGCAGTTACGAAAAACATACTCGATAACAAAACCTTCACCTTTTTTTGACCCTTCACCTTTTCAAAACTAAGGGTTATAAAAAGATGAAACTTTCAGATGTTATAGTCCTTAAAATTACCTTCCAAATGCGTTTTGAAAAATCAAAATCGATGAAAAATTACGGAAGTTATCGCAAAAAAAATTTTTTAAGCTTTTTGGAGCAAAGTAAATTTATAGCACTTATATGATGACAAAACGTATACTATGTGTTTTTGTACCATCTAGATATATGAATATCAATAGTATGACAGAATACATACGTTAAGCTATGCATCTAAGTGAGAGGTATTATACATATGTGTTCAACAAAACTCTCACTCTCTGCATGCACACAACAGAAGATCTGTCGTATCGTATCTGTAGAGGCAATTACATGCTAAACACATGTATATAATACCTCAATTAGATGCATTGCTTAACGCATGTATTCTGTCATACTAGTGATATTCATATATCTTGATGGTACAAAAACACATAGTATAATACTCATATAACACACAGCACATGGACACAGACTCACACACACACACACATATATTTTTGCAATTTTGTAATTAGGCTCTACTTACAATTCTCTTCAAAGCCAGCCTCTCCCAAAGTGTACTTTTTGCCCTTAGAGGGAAAAACTACCCCTTCAAAAACTACCCCTCATAAAATGGCAGCCATTTTAAACAATTCACTAAATTGGAAATTTTGGACGAACTATGTAACGGATTTCGCTAAAATTTTAACCGAAAGTTGTTAATAATAAAACCTACTATTGATATTAGTTTCATTAAAATCAATCCAATATTTTTCAAGTTATAGTCAAATGAACTGTTTTACCATATGTAGTATGTATACATATATATATAACTGGGAGGGGAAGGGACGAAACCCAACCAAAAAAATATGATAAGTAGTTCTCAAACCTACCAAATTTGGATATGCACCGATGTCTCCTCTTGCGAATATAAAATAAAAATGATAAAATTTCTGAAAAGAAATTCCATTTTTGACGCCATTTTGTTGGTTAGACATGTTGCACCACTCCGGGAAAGTAAAAAATTTCAAAAAATACTTATTTTGATGTGAAATGAAAAACCCTAAAGTTTCGATGCCCAAACTTTTAATTCACACACAAGGCGTAATTTCACTCTACTAGAAGTTTGAGGTTTGTTTTGCAATTTATGATACAAAATGATGATGTCTTTTTGTCAAAAACATTCGCATCTTTTTTTTGCGTATGAAAATGTTAAAAAATACGCGAATATTCTCCCTATCACTACTAAGGACTACTAACCAAGCCAGCTCACACAACACACACTACTGCAAAAGCAAATATCGTATCATACAATTCTAGTGCAATAAATAAGCCGGGAAATACCATCAAATGTGGAAAAGTGGTGGAACAGCTCCGATTTCAAGTTCTCTTTCTTTAAGTTCGCTGTTCATTAATTCAAGGTCAAAAAGCAATTGAGGATGGTTTCAACTCCATTGAAACTACCCCTAGAAGTGTCAATGATAAAAAAAATTTGAAAATTCTGAATTGCACCTCAGAAATTGTTTCTCTGCGGTTTTGTCGTTGATAATGAATTTGAGAGCAAAAAGCAACTGAATATAGTTCCAAGCCACCCTTATAAGTAACCCAAGTTACTTTTTGACCTTTGATTCGTGATCAGCGACCCCAAAAACCCCCCAAAAGACGATATTCGAGGAAGAATTTTAAATTTTTTCTCTGTCACTTCTAGGAGTGGCTTCATAGATAATAAATATTTATATTATACTATAGATAGGCATCTCTATCATCACCAAGGAAACTTGAGATTTAGTTCTCACTCGATCCACGAGATAGCGCTTCAATCAATTGACCGCCTTTTTTAAAATACTCAATGCCAAATTCTAAATACAATTTAAATTTTTACATTTTTTTTGTTTTACTGTTTTAGAACATGTTTTGGTATCACATTTTTATTTGAAATGCTATCAAATATCCTTTTTTCCAAATCATTTACTTAAAACAGTAAAACAAAAAAATAATTCAACATTTTAAAGGAAAAAAAACGCTTTTAAATTATAAAATAAATTTATTAAACAACTAATCTTTTATTGTTATTTATACTTTTTTTATCTAATTTTTTGTTTAAATATTTAATAAAAATTTTTAATTTGTGTTTCTTACAACTAAAATTAAAACTAAAAAATGTTTGCATCCGTGTTGTAATTAAGAGTGTAAGATTTTGCAAATACGCAAACTGAGGTAAATACGAATGCATTATCTCGAAGCATTTTGAATATATTTTTCGAAAATGTGTGTTTGGCCACAACAATAATTTTTTTTTGAATATGTCCTAATTTCAATTAAGGTATGTTCATTATCTGAAGCAGCATCTTCTGTTCATGGTGGTAATGCAACTGCGGTTGATTCGCTGATTTGTTCCTCTTAAATATTTAAAGCCACAATCTTTCGACTGGTAGACGCGATAGGTGATCCTAAAAATTGATTTCATTTAAATTTGCCATATCGTTTACAATAAAGATTTATTAAAAAAATTTTTGGAACAACAATTAAAAAACTCATGGTCTATATACATAATAATATGATTTTAGGTATCAAATAGTACAAAAGCTGTTAAATTTCAATAATAATTCCATTTTTTGTGATTTAATAAAATATAATTGAATCCAAACATATTGTAAATGGATACAAAACATGCCTTCTCATAGAAAATCATAGAAGATTTGGATGTTTCGCTATCAAAAGCTCTCCTTTAAAATAAACGCTAATAAAAGCTACATTTTTCAAACTTTTAAGGAAATAAACTTGTGTTTAATGGCAATTAATACAGTAAACATAACAAATTAAAAAATTCATTAATGAATATTTAATATCTCTATAGCTTTTATTTTTATTCTTATAACTATATTGTTATATTTACTTGTAGCGTAAATTATAATTGTTAATTATAAGTGCATAACAATTAAATTCGGTATACCTGAAATTCACTCACCAGGTCGTTTTGATGCAGCTTTGTTTCAATTTATGTTTACCGTCTCTGTATGTATAAATTGTGAACCTAAAATAAATAAAAATTACCTTATAATCAAATCGTGACTACATTCGTGGATTATCTGTAAGACCTACTTACAATAGTAAATTAAGCACATTTATTACATAAGGATTTTAACTTACTACTAAAGTGCAGGCTAGGAAAAGCATTAGCCTTTAAGTTAGTTCGAAATTTTCCTCTTGAAACTTGAAATTTCCTTTCGTCGGCGAAATGTAAATCGCAGACACGATAGTTTTCTCGTTTAGAATATTCGATGTCCGTTCGACCAATCGCTATCGTCCATTCTTTAAATCGCTGTAAAATTAAGTCTTTCAAGAAGATTTCTTCCCAAGTTAATAATTTTTTTACTTACCTCAGAATTCTAAGGAATCATATGTAAACTAATCTCGTTTTGCATTTTTCCACAAGCTTTCACACAACAATGAAAAACCATCTTTTAATTTTAATATTTAGAATAAATATTTTAAAATAACTGACACTATTTCAGAAAAGTTTTTGTATTAAAGTCTGTCAAGTATGACCAGGTAACTACGATCAAATGGTTTCTATGGTTATATTTTTATGTTTGTAGAAATTAAGAAAGTTTATGTGATACATTAAACGTTTTTGTAATATTCATTGCCTATAATATTTAAGTTAAGAGCTTGAATTTACTTTAGTGCCATCTCTTGAATCGAGTGATGAGTTTTTGGAGCTCACATGGTAAAAACTGTTCAACTTTCCCATCTATATTGTAATTTATTGTCTATGGGTGGTTTGGAGCTACATTGAGTTGCTTCTTGCTCTTAAATTCATTATAAACGACTTCAAAAGCCGCAGAGAGACAGTTTCTGAGGCAAAATTTTGAATCAAATAAATATTTGTCTCAGTCACTGCAAGGGTAGTTTTAATGGGGTTGCAACCGTATTCAGTTGATTTTTAACTTTGAATTCATGATCAACGACCTCAAAAACCCTCGGGAGACGATTTTTGAGGTGAAATATTGATTTGTTTTCACTGTAACTATTTGGAAAGTTTTGGGATGGGAAAACTACTCTAATTTTCTCAGTTTTTTTTTTGTTATGCCTAGGTTAGTGCGGCTGAATGTTCCTAGAGGTCTAAGGAATACGTACACAAAAACTTTTTGTAATCGGAGCTGTTCCACCACTTTTCCACATTTTCCGGCTTATTTATTGTACTATTGTAAAACCCCACTATTTATATTTGTTTATTAAGCATTGTGTATAGTTATTATAGTAAATAATATTTGACAATGATTCTTTTGTAGCAATGTTTTTGAACGCAATGTGTATACTAAAATATTTGCTATCTACAACTCATTTCACCGACTCTGATTCGAAAGGACGTAAGGCGCCAATGCGGTTTGCGATGGTTTTTGTGGAGTCTTAATCAATTTTTATTTTCCGGTAGACATTAATAAAAAAAAAAGATTACTAACTTAATAACTATTAGTAAATATGTAAATAATATCACCCAACTCGAATGTATAAAAGTTAATAACTATTAGTAAATATGTAAATAATATAACCAAGTCGATTCCAAAAGATCCTAGCCTAGTACGAACTTTTTTTAACTTTTTGTTTTTCAAATTGGCTCCTTTCTACTCAAAACACTATTTTTTAATCGGTCGGTACTCATTCTCCCTAAAAGTGTACTTTTACCGATTGACCTAAACTGTCGGTTTTATGTTGGATAATACATTTTCGAGTGAAAAATTCACTACCTAATTCTACAATCATTGGACCAAAAAATGGAAATTTATTAAGTTGATTTTTAGAAATCTGCACATTTAGTAACATCTTAGTCTATTTTTTTTAAAATGACATAATCTAAAATTCAAGAAGTCTATTTTGACGCCTGCTCAAAACAGTAAAATTTTTTATGGAGATGTACTCTCACGTGCAAAAAGTTTAGAATGAAAAATAGAGTCACTAAAAAATTAAATAATAATAAATTATTGGCCCGAAATTATAGAAACCCTCTTTAACAATCATTATTTCATGTACGAAACATCATCCATTATCAAATCAGGTCCTATATAATAACATATCGAAACGGATATTAGTACCGAAAACCGTTTTATAATTGGTCTTCCTTGTCCAGTGTAAATTTTCATTCAAATAAAAGCAATTTGTTTGTATGTTGAAAATAAATCGCATATTCATAATTTTCGTATATATATTTTATTTCAGTAGTTTAAAATTTCGAATTTTAAAAATAAAAATTCAATTTAATTGAAAAATTTTATAAAATCCACTTTTGAAGATTTTTACAAATTTTTGAAGAATTTTCCATTTTCCAGAGTTTTTTCCAAAGAAATAAAAATGCAAATATTTTATGTTCAATATTTCATACCCATATCTGAAATATTCTTTCGTGAAAAAGGGGCTACAGTCTATTATATTTGAATTGGATTCGCACATCATTTTGAACATACTCGTATACAAAACTTTCCTTTTTTTATGTTACTATAAAATGCATTATATTTAATTTTCAGAGCATTAACAGCTTTACTTCAGGATATTGTGTACTTCATAGCTGAAATGGAAAATAATCAAAATAAATTTGAAGCATTAGACTTAAGCATAACCAATCCTAACCGTGATAGACAAAAATTATTACGAGAACAATCAATTTTAAAACAGTTATTTAAATTACTTCAGGTAAGTTTAATTTATTAAAAAAAATTACATTTATTCTTTTATATATGTCACAGTCAAAACTCTTAGCCAGTCAAAAGTACTTTTAACTGAAAAACAGGCACAAGTACTTTTAACCGCACAGGTTCGTTAATAGTAGTTTTGTCTGAAAATAATTGGTTAATAGTACTTTTGACTGTAAATTTGCGGTCAAAAGTGATTTTGAATGGCGCTTCTGGAAATCACTAGAGAGGAAAATCAAAAATCAAAATAAATTTCGATTTTTGCCCCAATTTCCTCGATCAATTTTTTTTATTATATAAGTACGTATTTCTACTACCAAGTAGTCATCATCACTATGAATTATCTAATCGTAATTACTCTTAATGTGTATGTTACTCGTTGCTAATTTGGTGGCGAACTACACGTGCAAATGCGCTTTGTTAGTGAATGCGAAAGTCTTTCAAAAGAATCATTTGGGATGGATTTCAATCGTAGATTGTACGATTATTTTTCTTTACTTCAAAGGTACTCCACGGGTCTTATAGTTTTAGAAAACCATAAGATATCTGAGCGACACTATTAGGCCAGTCATATTTTACACAAAAAATCGCTATATTTGCAAAAAAACGGTTAGTTCTAATTTTTTAATATGCACTATCAGTAGCGCATATCCAAGTTTGCAACTTCGAAAGACCTAACTTTGCAGAACTCGAAAAACTTCAAAATTTTTGCCCTTTTTTTTGTTTTCTCAATATAAATCCAAAACTATGCGTTTTTTAGAAAATATTTTCTATAATTTTTTAAAATAAAAGAAAATTGCTGCAATTTGAGATTAGAATCAGCTCTTTAACTTCAATACTTACCGAGATATAGCTCTCCGAAAATTGGCAATTTTTTCGAACAAAGTGAAATTTTAATACTTCTAGTTTTATTGCAAATGTTATTAGCTTTAATATAAGCAAAGAACGATGTCTTTAGCCCATTTTTTGCCAAATTGCTCTGTTTAGTTCTCAAAATGGTTTGAAGGTAGTTTGAAAGTATAAATCATATACATCCACAATATATCGGATTCTAATCGAAAAATAACTTGTCTTATCGGTAATAGATATGAGGTAGGAATTATGTTTCTTTCGTTTTAAATTAGTTATTTTTTAAATTTTCGTTTATCAAGTTCTGAAAATAGATAGTTTCTTATTAAAAACTTAAAAATCAGAAATTACCAAAAATCAGAATCAATTACCTAATTATTTTTACATAGGTTTTTTCTTACCCTTTATTTTGTTTTCATAGGGATGATATATATTTGTTACACAAAAAGTTGTTACGATTTTTTAGTCTAGCCTCTCCACCCCCAAACAAATCAAAAACGTGCTATAAGGAAGTAGTAAATATTAAAACTGATTATTTTAGTACCTAAGTAAAATGCCAACATATGATTGCGAAAAAAATGTATCAATTTAATCTGTCTGAGTTAGTACTCGGCCAACGAAAATTTTTAAAGTAAAAAAACTTTGACTTATGTACAATCCCACCGTGCTTTAAATCACCGAACCAGAAAGTCTTGCGCACAATATATGCTACCACTTTATGGAAAATTGCAACAACCAATGTGAATTTAACGACACAATCGAACCATTATGGTTTGAAGATTCCTCAAAATCCACATGTTACTGATGCCATGATAACGATGACAAAATCGAAGAGGATATTTCAGACAAGTGACTTTGACTGTGATGTAGATATTAGTTTCTGCAAGTAAATAAATGTATCAATATCTGTGTAATTCTAAGCTCAAAATTTAAGCTGTAAATTTGGAAATTTAATTTTCACAAATGTCTGTATTATCGTATGATGTAATAGCTTTTAGTCCACTTATACACATAAAAATGTAGCGCATGTCATAATAACTTTAAAAAATAAATATCAAAATCTGAAAATAATAAATTATTTATCTTCGACACATCACTTGCACAGCCTTTTAGAATTATCAGTGCTCTAAGAAACAAAAAATTAGGGTATAAAAGTTGCTTAAGACAGTCGCCTAATCATATATCGACATTTTACTAAGGCACTAAAAAAATCATTTTCCATATCTACTATTTCCTAAATTTATTTTAAAGTAATAGATGACCATATCGCAAATAACAGAATCGCTAAACTTTTCCAACCGATTTGGACTGGTAACCTATTTTTTCTTGAAGGGTATATTGTAGGCTATAATTTCATGTGAAAATTTTCCGGTTATCCTATGAGCAAAGTTAGCATCCCAAAAGACAAAAATAAAAATAAGGATTGTTAGACTTTATCGACCATGTTCACCTGCCAAATTATTTTTTTCTAGAAAGGGTTGTGCAATTTTGCATTACAAATTGCCCTGGCTACATTATTGCAATCGATCTCATAGAGTTGTTACAGCCTATTATTTTTACGGGTTTAATTCCCGCTTTAAAACAAGGTTTAGACTGATAACCGATAAAATAAATAATTTTGCGATTCGCTTCCGTTTTTCGACATGTTTGGATGTTTAAGATTTGTGAGTGAACTCTATGGCCTAAAGACATCGTTATATTAAACATTTGCTATAACATCTTTTCCTATTATTTTACCCATAAAATGAGTATTTTTCCCAATATCAAAGTCAAAAATAGACCAAATATTAAAATTTCAGTTTTTTCGAAAAAATTGTTAATTTTTAAAGAGATGTATCACGGTTAGTATTAACTCTATAAAGCTGGTTCTGATAACAAATTTTAGCAATTCTCTTGCAAATTTTAATGTTCGATATGACTGGCTTATATGGAGATCCATCCCAAATGATTCTTTTGATAGACATGTTTTCGCATTCACTAAGAAAAAAGCGCATTTCGATTGCCCCTTCTTCATGAAAAAATCTTTAAAGATCGTTCCCTTCAAGATTGATTTTTACATATACTTGTTGAATTTACAATGGCAATAGTTTTTTATATGGCTTTGACCATGAGTATTTGTCCCAAGTGAGGACGAACTCGTATACCACCAAGTGCTTTATTTGAGTGTTTATCGTGGTTTTTGGCATCTCCTGGTTCTCATCGATTCTTGAGTATACAGGCCCAGCCAACAATAACTTATGTTGTCCCAAATTTTTAATGGATTTTAACATTACTAATACGTTATTTATTTTAGGGTCCATTTTTAGAGAGTTCGACTGGAGAATCATCATTTTTAAAAGTGGAAGAGTTAAATGATCCTAGGCATGCACCATACAAATATATTTTTAGATTGTGTTATCGAATATTGAGATTAAGCCAACAAGATTACCGTAAAAATCAAGTGGGTATTACGTTTTCTCAATTTTTCTAAATATGTAGAAAAATTATCTAATAAATAATAATATCCCTGCATATGTATTAAAACTTTCTTGATTTGATATTGTTCGTTTCAACTTGAAAAATTAATTGCATTCGTTCATTGCACGTACGTTAAGTCATTTCAGCTCGTAGTGCTGCCTCTGAATAAGTGTTTCACTAGGCTATTCTACAGCGTGTTCCATTGGCGCATTCATGCAATTTTTCTGCTTCTATGAGTCAACCAAATTAAACATGAAAAGAAGGGGCTGAACGTTGCATCAAATCAGGTATGTTTTTTTTTTTGATATGTTGTTTGCAATGTAAAGGCTATGCTATATCCAAATTTTCGACCTCGGAAAACGACCGGACGAAAAATAAGAAAACCCCTTAAAAATTTTGTTTTTGCCGATTTTGACCTGGAAGTATGGTTTTTCATAAAAAATATGGTATTCATTTTTAAAGAAGGTTAAATTTGCAACAATTTGAGATCAAGCTGGTTTTTATGGGACCGATAGTTTCAGAGATACAGATTTCGTCTCTTTTTTCAAGTTATACGATTTTTCGCAAAATTCCATCATGCAAATCGTTAGAGATAGAACAAAAGTTTAAATGTAAAAAATGTCCCTTATAAAAATAAACAATGGTTTGAAACATTTTTTTCGTAAGCATCACTTCCAAAGAATTTCCAAAAACACAAATTCTAGAAAACTAGAATTCGACATATACAGGAAACCTACACACACTGAAAGATACATCACAGCAGATTCAAACAGCCCACCACAACACAAACTAGCCATTTTTAACTTCCTAGTGAATCGATTAATAAAAATACCATTATCCACCAGAAATTATTTCAAAGAATTTAAACACATCCACCAAGTTGCAATATACAACGGATTTGATCCAAAAATAATCAAGAATATGATCCGCAAAACAAAACTCTGAACACAAAGAAACAATTCAACAAAATTGGAACCAGAACAGAATAGCATCGATAAGAAGAAATGGTGCAAACTTACATATTTTCAACCATGCATCAACAAATTAACAAAAGAACTTGGAGAACATAACCTTAAAATAGCTCCCATTAGTAGAACAAAATTAAAACAATTACTTGGAAATCCGAAAGATAAAATCAACATGGAACAACAATCGGGTATATATTGCATTGGATGTCAAAATTGTTCGAAGAAATATCATGTGTAGCCGCTCACGTTATCGAAAACGACCACAAAATTGACAAATCAAACCTTAAGCTCCTGAAATCAGTACCCAATCCTTGCGAATTAGACGCTTATGAAAGCATCTACATTCAAAAACTGGGTAATGAAACAATGAACTTGGACAAAGGACCTATGCCAAATTCGGATTTAATAAAAATTGCAAAATCGAGGTTGAATTCTAAAATTGTTAGTACGTTGTAAAAATAAATTATTATTTATTTTCATGATTTATTTATAGTTTGTAATTTAAGTTTGGTTTGTAATTTATTATTTTAAACGTCAAAAAATACTTGAATAGGCTTGCGCACAAGTATCATGCTCATTGGCCTAGCACTAGTCAGCTGATGGAAGCTGATTGGCTGTCGCCAATGACATAAAATTTGACAGACACTGTGAACAGTATAAATTGTAAGAACACGAAAGTATCAGTGTGCAGTCCGCCACCAAATTAGCAAAGAGTAACATTCATAATAAGAGTAATCACGAGCAGCTAATTCTTACTGATGATGACTACTTGGTAGTCGAAATACGTATTTATAAAATACAAAAAAACTGATCTAGGAAATTGGGGTAAAAATCGAAATTTATTAAACATCACTGTTTACCCAGAAGGCGGAAATTAGGACCAAATTTTTATATTTTTATATCCTTTTTCTCCCAAACTTTAAAAGATAGGGAGTTGATTTGTAGATAGCTTGAAGTAATGGTCTTGTGAAACATTTTGGAAAAACGTAAAAAAATTCTAGAAAATATTTTTCGAAATTTTCGAAAACCAATGATGTTCCAACCAAAATAACTTTTTATAAGAAACATTTTTTGCATTTAAAGTTTTGTTCCAATTTGCGAGATGAAATTTTACGTAAAATCGTGTAATTTGAAAAAATAGACAAACTTTGAAAAGCTATATCCCCGAAACTGTGGGTCCTATAAAAACGAGTTTTATCTCAAATTGTTGAAAATTTAACCTTCTTTAAAAATAAATACTACAATTTTTGAGGAAAAACCAGCCGGAACAAAATGGCCATAAATTGAATTAAGGTCAAAATTTTCGAGGTTTTTTTATTTTTCGGCATGATCCGGCCATCTGCTGACATCGGATATAACGATGCCTCTACAAATCAAAAAAAAAAAAAAACCTAATTTGATGCAGTGTTCAATGTTTAATTTAATTGGCCTACTAAGTATTTTTGAAGTAAATATAAGATTATGGGTTAGCCATTCATTAAAAGAACCTTTTTTTAAAAGAAAGAAATATGATAATTATGTAGTTTTTTGATAATAAAAAATATTATTTTTCTATTAAAAGAAATTTTAGTGCTGAATGAGTGTTTGCTCATCTGGCTTTGATAAGGGCCTGGAGTCTTCGATGTATACTTTGATTTTGTTTAACTTTGTTAATTCATCTTGAGTTCAACCTTCTTGTTTCATGTCTACCATTATTACAAATAAAGCAACCAAAATTATTACCGAATTTTCTTAAAATTATCAATAGATGTTTGTATTTGATTTCTGCTGGTTTTAGTACACTTTCGGAAGAATATTTAAAAATTGTTTGTTATTTTATAAAGAAAATACTTTCAAGTTTAAAATTTCCCCCCAATTATTATCAGTTAATCTGCGTATTCAATTCAACTTTAGTTGGAAGATTATAATTTATCAATTAAAGTTGAATGGACTCTAAGATATTGAGAATCATTGTTTTAATTGAGTTCATCAACTTACTACTGAATCAACAAAAAAATAAACAAACAAAACAAAAAATGGAACCGACCAATTAATTCTATCGTTCGATTTCGCCTTTTACATTTTTACATTCAAGTTGAAACCAAAAGACAAAATTTTTCTTTCAAATGTTTTAGACATATGAGTTTCACCTTTAGTTTATAGATAAAATAAAAAGATATTAGAGTGTGGCAAGATAAGCTAAAATAGTTTCAATTGAAATATATGAATTTGTTGGTCAGATTAAGTTTAATTGTGAATGCACCTTTATCCTGTTCGCCGTTTGATAATTTACTGAGTAAGACTTTTATTAAACTAACAAAAGTACACGAACAGGCTGAAATATTTTCGAAATTAATATTTTTTTGCTTACACCTTGACAGGAAATTTACTATAACTTTGACATTAGCTTTCAAAGTCGCTTATAAATTAACTCATTTTCATAACTCGTCAGCACTCACGTTATGAGCATTATGCTCACGATCGATTTAAAAGATGAATAAATTCTACTTTTCCAATGGTATATGTGGTTGAAACTTTTTATATCTTCATATAATTTTCTAATATTTCATAGAGAGAAATGCTCACAATTTCAGAATGACTTGGAAAAAATAGAGTTTTAAAAACTATAGATAGGTTGAAAAAATTTGAAAAATTCATAATATGAAAATAGATAAAATTATATGAAGATAGAAAAAGTTTCAACCCCATATACCATTTGTAAATAAGATTTATTTATGTTTTAAATCAATATGAGTTGATTTATTTATGAGCGATTTTGAAAGCTAATGTCATAGTCACAGTAAATCTCTTATTCCGACCAGAAAAAATTTTGATCGGGCCTTATTTTCTTATAATATTTGATATGTTCAAAAGTTTGCTTAGGTTTTCCCAACCTTTGGTTTGCTTAGGTTTGTATACAAATTTAATTGATATAAATAATATGAATTATTTCAGGAATATATTGCAAAACATTTTGGATTTATGCAAAAACAAATTGGCTACGATATATTAGCTGAGGATACTATCACTGCACTGTTACATAATAATAGAAAATTATTAGAAAAGCATATTACAGCAAATGAAATAGAAACGTTTGTTGGCTTAGTGAGAAAAAATATGTCTAATTGGGAGTCAAGATTTTTAGATTATTTATCGGATCTTTGTATATCGAATAAAAAAGCAATTGCTGTTACGCAAGAGTTAATATGCAAAAGTGTGTTGAGTCAAAAAAATGCTGATATTTTAATTGAAACCAAGTAAGTTTAAACTATTTTAATTAAGGGATTAGAGACAGTTAGAGAATTTATCGATATATGTATGGGTTCTATAGGTATGGGTCCACAAGAAATCATTCAATTAAAAAAAATTTAATATTTTAATAGTGAATGTAGTGCGTGAAGTTTCTTGTTTTTTTTTTTTTAAATAAACAAAATGTCGGACTTAGCCAATTTTATATCAAATTTTCAGACAAAAAAACAGTATTCGTCGGATTCTCTTGAAATTTCAGACAATATTTTCAAGATATTATAGTTGAGAAAATGCAAAAAAATCGATTTTTTGAAAATTCTGACAGCCCCTAATCCCTTAAAGTTTTTGAAAAAGTCACTAAAAGATTTAAAGAAGATCACGCGTTTTCTGGCAAAGGAAGGAGCCCAAGATCAGTTTCTTATTTCGAAAAATCGGAGTTCTGAAATTTTTTTATATAGAATCGTATTTTTTTAAAATAATTTTTTCGTTAAAGTTCTAAAAAATGGTTAGATATTGTTTTATTTTACAAGTAGACATGTATTACAGGTTAGTAAAGTTTAAATATTAAATAATATTTATTAAATAGCAATTATTATGTTGTAAATACGCATCAGGATTTTATAATGGATATTGAATATTAAGACATGCGCATTAATAATCTCATTTATTATCCTTCTCAATCATCTTGGCGAGGTGGTTCTCACTCTGTTACCAGTTCGAGTTAGTACATTTTCAAAGATAATCACCACTTTTACATGTTACTTTCAACTGCAAACGTGGCTTGGAAGAAAATTACCTGATACAAAGTGGGGGTGGCAAGAAGTGAGTGCAAATAAGATAAAAATATTACAGCCTCGTTTCACTGAAGATCCACTTGTGCCAGAAAATTTACTTAAAAATATCTCTTGTAGCTGTGAACGGGGTTCTTGTTGCAGAAGTTGCAGAAAACGATGGTTTTAAATTCACAGATTATGCTCAAAATGTCATGGTTCAGCCGATTGTTCGAACGTTGAAAAAGTAACAGCAACTTTGAATGACTCTGAAGATGTTGATTATGAATCAGAGCAGCCACATCTTTCATTGAACCAGAAACATGCAACAGCCGAGAAACTGTGTGATTTAGGAGAAACGTTTGAATGTGAAGAAGAATCAGAGTTTAGTGTAGCATCGGATAATGAAAGTGAAATTGATATATTGAAAAATAGACCAAGATTGGCTTAGATTATTTCCTTATTTGTAAATGCACACTTTGTAGATAATTATGTAAAATAAATTTTTTTTAATTCAAACAGCTGAATATTTTAATTACTAAATTCTCAAAACTTAAAAATAATAAACATGCTTATCGATCCTACTACAAAAAAAAAAAAAAAAAAAAAAAAAAAAAAATTAAGTCCAAAATAAAATGCAGATAACATAATAGTTAGAAAAATTTGATTACTCACGTAGAAAAATCGAGAAATCCTCCTTAATTACGTTTTTGAAGATGCTGACGGCTTTGAAAATGTACTAACTGAAACTGGTGACAGAGTGAGAATCACCTCTCCAAGATGATTGAGAAGGATAATAAATGAGATTTTTAATTCGCATGTCATAATATACAATATAATATCCTGGCGTCTATTTATAACATAATAATTGCTATTTAATAAATATTATTTAATAATTAAACTTACTAACTAACTAACCTGTGATACATGTCTACTTGTGAAATAAAACAATATTCCTTGCAAATAAAACAATATCTAACCATTTTTTAGAACGTTTACACACAATTATTTAATCAACAGTTATTAAAAAATTAATTATTGAAAAATAATATTTTTTTGTATTTTCGCGCGTGTCATTAAGTCGTTGGTATATGGTATCTTCATTTTTTGTGAATACAGAGGTAAAAACAAAAAAAATGAGCAATGAATGAATCTGGTACGATGATTTTCTGAAGTACATTTTTCATTTGAATGACCCAAAAAGGAACGGTTTTTACCATTTTTTCGGAATTTATGAGGTTATATTAAAAATGTTATATAAAAGTTCTAGATTTTGGCATAATCAAGAACTTTTGTATTGAACACATTTCATTTTGAACGCAATTTTAGTGAGAAAACGCAATTATACAAATTACCACTCCTTTTTCATCCCCCAAAAACACCCTCTTACTTTTCTGATGGGAAATAGGCTTATTTTATATTCCTTATAACCTCCTTCACCATTCCCAATCGTTAAACTGCTTTTTACAATTTAAATATTTTTTTAGTTAAATTATGTTAATATATCTCAATCTTTGTTTCTGAGTAATGCTAAAAGTAAGGTCAAGATGATTCAATTTTTTGAAACGGGACTATCTCTGAAAGCTAATGATTTTCGAAATAATATTTTAAATAAAAAATGTTAGTTTTTTATGAGTGTAAATGTTAGTTCCATCGATTAAAATGGGTTACCCTGTACAATATGTACATACATGTTGCCTATTGTTTATATTTTAAATTTATACGATACGTATATTATGTATGTGTTTGTTTATTTATGTTTCTTAACTTCTTAACTTACATAACATAAAAAACAAACTGCATAATCAACACTGTTTATACATGGTATTTCAACAATAAACTCAGTCAATTGTTTGTTTTCACTTGTTTACTCTTATTTTAATGGTAAAATGATCAATAATTTTTTTAAAAGCTTTTTGTATATATCTTATATATTTAAACAAGCAAATATATATTATATCTTGGAAATGACTGAAACGATTTTCATGAAAATGAGTATTCATGGTTTTTTTTGGGGCGAAACGTCGATCTGGCTAGGTTTCATTTAAAAAAACGTCGTTTTATCCGTCTTTTTAAGAAAAATTGAAACATGCACTGCAAAATATGACTGTTCCTAACATCTATTGGTGTCTATCGTAGTTAACGAAATAAAATACATTACCGGGACATTCAAATTGGTATTTGTGTGGAGACATTTTAAACGGTCTTATATTAGTGATAAAATTTGTGTCTTTTTAACTCAAAAAATACCGAGCAAAGCTAGGTCATCCAGATATTATATTCTTATTTGTAGAATGCCTGAAGAAAGATTAGAAAGATCCGAAACTAGTTGCAAATTAAGAATATTGTAAAATATATATGCAAAAAGCTGCGAAAAATAATTTTATTATACATACTATATTGTTGAACACAATTTAATTTTTATACATGTAAATAAGAGTAATGTATTTGTTAAGTTTTATAAACAAGAGCACAAAGGAACAAAAGATTTTCAATTCTACCAATAAATTATTTGTTACTTATTACACTTTGTTTAGATATAATCTTTATTGACATACCGAAGCTAATCAAATTTACATAAATAATACAAATCAAAAATTCTGGTAGTAGTAAAATAAATACATTTCTTTCTTTTTTAAAACTAGTCATAAAATAAATAAAATTTCCCTCAAATCATAAAAATAATATAAATCCTTATTTCCTTTTTATTCCCTTAAATATCATTAATTAATAATTAAAATGGTGTAAAGTGATTATAGGCTTCTCTGCGATCCAAAATATATTTTAAATAACATGTCATTTGTTTTGTAGCTGTTGGGGCAGATATGCTGAGAAAGTCTTCAACCTTAAACAAATTTTTTTTTATGTAATACGGTCCTGTTTTCTCCTTCGGTTCCATAGCAATCCTCTAATAAATGTTCTACGCTCTCTGCTGCGTTACACAACACGCATACTCTTAGACGTCGATCTTCTTAGAGTTCCATTTAAAGCTGTAAAGCCTGAAGTTGGCAATTAGGTGTCTTTCGTTTCTACTCGTGATATTTACAAACTTATCTCTCTGCTGATAATGGTTGAGCCTGCCGAAGAGGCTAAGTCTATTTATATTTGATGTCATTGTTTAAGTTGGTCAAAGAAACTTCCTCTAGTCGTTTTTAACTTGAAGATTTTCGCTCTCACTGCTCAAGCTAGATAATCCTAGCCCTTGTAGTTTTCTAGAAAGAGATCATTCCATTTTTAACCCAAACACAGCACACACAAAGGACTGGTTTAATTCTCATTTCTAGGTCAACCGCAAAATTAAAGGTAAATTTAGCGACACACAGTATTTCTTTATAGAAATTATGTCAAATAAAAATATTGACAGTTTGATAGTTAAGTAAAGTCATAAGTTAAGATCGGCAAAATCATTGCTTGGAATATATTAATGCTGACACTGACGGGAAAGTTACTATGGTTATATATAAACTTTCGCAAACTGACAAGAACAGCACACATCTTCTGGCTTTGATTTTTTGGTATAGTTTTCCAGCTTTTTTAAAGCCCTTTTCAGACTGAGATAGATAGTAAAACCATATCGTCTGCAAAAAGAAAAACTTTAATTTCCTTTCCTTTCATACATCGTGCTAAAGTGTTAATCCCTTCCATCTTTTGGCTAAAGTCGTTGATATGGAGTGAAAACAGCAGTGCAGACAGTTGAAAAGAATAAGATAAATAAAATATATAATTGAAAATCTTTTGTTCATTTGCTCTTATTTACATGTATAGTAATTAAATTGTGTTCAATAATTCAGTATAATAAAATTATTTTTCGCAGGTTTGAAATAACTAATAGCGAAATTATTATTTGATAACATATAACAATTTCAGAAAATAAACCGTTATAGAAAAGTTGTTTTTCCACTGTAAAAAATTAAATTAAATTTTTTAAATTATATAATAAATAATAATAATGGGGTTTAACCTCCGCTTTCCAGACATCTATCTATAACAGAGGCCTATCACATCATTAATTTTTAATCTTTATTTATTTTATTTTAAACTACATCCAATATGCAATACCATTTTTATGATGTGGATGGAGTCGGTTACTTCGTTCTTATACAAGCGACGACAGTGTGATCAATTTTACCTCCCCCATTAATTTTATAATTTTTCACACTACCGCTGCTTGGATTCAAACCCGAAACTTATCAGTCAATAGCCAAACGTTTAAAGACTCGCTAAGCCGCTGAGCCGGTTAGATTTAGCCGGGTTTTTAATAAAAATTATATTCCATGAGATTTATATATACATATATATATATATATATATATATATATATATATATATATATATATATATATATATATATATATATATACCATGGAAGTGAAATCAACCCTTTCTCTATCAAAAGCCCAGCGTCCATTTGTGTATATTGCTTGTGCTATATGTCAATTTAAGTTTACAATAATTAATAGGCTAAACAAGAATTTTTTATTTTAGAATGGTAAAGATAATAAGTGATACTTTTGAAAATGGCGAAGCTGATGTTGAAGTTATAGAAGAAAATGATCATGACCCTGGTTTAATGGAACCACTTTATCCCGATGAGTACGAAGTCATTGTGAGTTGGAATAACGGACAAACATCTATGTCCTTGTTAGAATTATGTAGAGGTGCTAAATTAGGAATTCCGCGTAATGTTGCCATACAAGATTATTATCGACATCAGTTAAATTTATTCTCAAATATGTGTTTGAATCGTCAATATTTAGCACTCAATAATTTATCACCTCATTTGGATATTGACCTAATTTTGAAGTAAGTATTTTTTATTCAATTTTAAATACGTCAATAAAATTTTATCTCAAAAAATCGTCATGTTTAGCAACTTCAAAAGTTCTTTGTTCCTTTTTCCAATAAATTTTAGATGTTTCCAATAAATTTTAGATTTTAACTCAAAAACCGTTTATCATACAAAACAATTATAATTAAAAACTTCATATCCCTACATTTAAATGGAAAACAAAGTAATTAAAAGGATTTTCAGTTTTGCACGAATTAATTCAAAGATAAATTATTTTTTTAACGGGATATCAAGAATCGAAAAAATTGAATTGGTTCCACTCAAAATGATTAGAATGTAATAATACATTTAAATTACTTAGGTGTATGGCAGACGAAAATGTTTCGTATGGTCTTCGTGCATCATTTTGTAGACTGATGTTACACTTGCATGTAGATCGAGATCCACAAGAACCAGTTACGCCGGTCAAATATGCACGTTTATGGTCTGAAATTCCTTCTAAAATGTCAATTCATGAGTAAGTTACTATGTTTAAATAATATTAATATTTAATAATATTATAATAAGCTATCCTTGCAAAGTAGTTAATGCAACCAAGTGAATAGTAATCAAGAAAGCTGTACATAATTGCATCTGAGGAGAATTACATTGCATAATTTGAAAAAAATTTAATTTACCCTGACCGAAAAATATTTGAGAAAGGAAAAAAAACTAAAATAAAAAAAAAAACTCTTAAAAAAATAAAAAAAAAACTTAAAAACTTAAAAAAAAAAGTTTTAAAAACCCTTAGGAACTCGGAATAACTCTGAATTTCTAAACGTTTTTGGGCTTTCTAATTCAGACTGAATGACTCTGAATTGGACTGTCCAAAAACGTTGAGAAATTAAGACTTTTTCAGAGTTTCTAAAACTTAAGAGTTTTGAAGACTTATTAAGACTTTCTTCAAATAATTTTTTGACTAGGGTACTTTGAAAAGCAATCAAAAATTTAATTAATGTAAGAGAATCTTTATGTTTCCCTCCGGGAGCTTAAAGATAAGTTTCGGTAACTGGAGGTATGGGAGGACTTTCAATTACTTATTAATTTTGTTGTCTGTGTTGTATATAAATCATATTTTGATTTTAGTTATGACAGTAACAAGACACCAGATTCAAACAAAGAAGCTGTCCGTGCTAAATTTAGCACAACAATCATTTTTGTAGAGGATTATTTATGCAATATTGTAGCAACAAAATGGTCATATGTTGAGCAAAATAAGTTAACATTTGAGGTGAGTAATTTAATCTATTTAACCCTAATTTAGTTAATGTATGTAAACTTAAGTGTAGCTCACTCACTGATTCATGTATACAAATTCAATTGTCGCCTTTTCCTACAATATTAATTTTGTTTTTCTATGTCTTAAGCAGCTCACTTTAAAAGTTTTAAGTTTGGACTTCAAAACAATTAAAAAACTCTTAACTGATATATTTTATGTCACGGAGAAAGAGGAAGGAAATGGTTTTTTGTTAGCTAAAAGTTCGATCCATGAATTTATAAGATTCAGAATAATTAAGATTGGTTTATTTATATATTTAATGAATGGAAATCACTTTGGCTGACATTTTTGGTAACTGAAATTTGTAATCGGTCAAAAAATGAGGTAATTAGAACAAATTTTTTGCTTGCATTAAAAGTGCTGGAGCTCTATCTAGGGTTATGAATCGGAAATTGACTTTTCTGCTACCAAAATGTTGAAATTGCTATAAAAAAATGTTGTTTCATAGGGGTGATCAGCATCATAAAACGTCACTATTTTAAAAGATTTTCAATATTTGGCAGTACTAAAGTCAATTTCTGATTCAAGACACCAGAGCTTCGCTCTTAGTAGAAACCAAAAACTTGTTCTGGTTGTTTTCATTTTTGATTGCAAATTTCAACTAATTAGCAAGATAAGAACAGTCTATGTTATTTCGATTCATTGAATATAAAAATAAATCTATCTACAATAATTTTAACCTTTACCAACTTATTTCTTCAGTCAGAAACTTTTTTCCTCAAAACTTTTTAACTGACAAAAAAAATTCCGCGACTTTAAAAATCTCTCCGCGGCTTAAAAGTTGCCAGTGAGTTGTTTTTTACCTGTTTTGAGGTCCAAGGAAAGGAAAATAGAAAATGTATGAGAAAGGCGACAACCGGTCACAGTGAGATGTAGTAGGCATGATTGGTAAAGGCATTTTACATGATGATAAGACAATTTTCACGGACAACTGCTTTACTAATATGCTATTGACGTATTGGTAGCGTAATCTTAGCGGTTTCAGTGAAATAATAATTTTATTTCATTGTTTCAGTGAATTCATATATTTTTGAATTTTAATGACATTATTCAAATGTCTTATAATGTAGGTGTCAGGTCATTTTTTTAAACCGACCAAGTTCTAAAACTGCACTACTAGAAATTTAATGTGTTGAAAATAATTTATAATGTGTTTGAATTGTATTTCTAAATATAAATTTTTATTGCTTGATTGATTTTTCCGTGTAATTTTCGAAAACACCAAAAACGTGTTGAGATTACCTAAATTGTTAAATAAATAATCATTAAATATCTTTTAATAATATTTTGAAAAGTAATTATACTACTTATAATCGAGGAAATGAAATCGCAAAAACAATCTGACCCAGGAGAAAACTCCGCGTCAGTAGATTTTTATGAGATCGTTGAAAAATGTTTGTCTGAGTGTGCTCAACAAAAAATTATATTCATGCAAACCTGTACATTATCTATTTACGCCCATAAAGTGGGAGGCAAGTACACTATTTTCGATCACCACATTATCTTTATTTAACATTTTCAAAAACTATTGGATTTTATATTTGAAGCGATTCTAAGCATTTTTTTGTCCTTGGCATTTTTTACCTCACCATTTTCGAGATATAAGCATTTAAAAAAAGTCGGATTTTAGCCAAACTCGTTATTGAAAATAAACATTCTTTTGTGCCATAATAAAATTATTGTTTTGCCGATGTTGCGAGCTCCTGTACCATTATGTTTCTTGACATTTATTACCTAACCTCATCGTTTTTGATATAAAAGCGTTTTAAACAAACACATATTTTAGCCTCAATTTCAACTACATATATAAAAAAATTTATATTTTTGACTTTATGCGCATAAATCGAAAATGCATAAGTTCGAATGACTGATTTTGTTGAGTACACTCAGGCAAACATCTTGTAGCGACTCCCATAAAAATATACTGGCGCGGAATTTTTTCCTATGTCAAATGCTTCATTTTCTACAGTACCTACACAGAAGAGAAATTTAAAACAAATTCTGTTCCAAATTGTTTTGAGAAGACATTCTACACAAAAATATGTAGTTAATTAAATTCATTTAAAAAAAGATATATAATATCTTTTTTCCATGCATGTATTGGTTTATGCAGTTTTAAAAATAATTTCTATTAAACAATTAAAAGTCTCAGTATGATAATAAAACATGTTATAAAAATAATTAGGAATTTTAAATTAACATAAATATACTCATCCAAAGTATTAAAAAGTAAATAAGGCCAATAGAATAACGGCAAAAGATATGGCTTACATGTTGTTATCGGTTACAGATCAGAAGTGGTTTTAATCTCTGGAGGAGAGTACTTACATAATTGATCTGCCAAATCCACTCGCCCGGAACCTGGGGACTGGAGTTATCAAAAAACAAATTCGGCTAAAAATTTTCATTCGCTTTCCTACAAGCGATATAATTTGTAAATGGTGCACTTTAGGATAAAGTGCTATGGAAATTTGTGTTGCTTATGCGTTTTTCTAGAACCTGAATAGAAAAATACCCCAAAAAAAAGTTTTTTTGTTGAAAATTTTTGCGAAAAAAAATTAATTTGTTTGCAAATAATTGTTTTAAATAAATTGACCCCTGTATCTTGCAGCTGACACCTCAAAGAGCAAATAGCTTTGGAAAGTTTCATTCGATCTAATAGTTTTTGCACAATTCCATTTTGCACTAAATGTCTGAAAAAAGTGGTTGACATTAAGCAGGCCGCAAGGTCTTTTTTCGATCGTTTTTTTTCGCAGGCCGCGAGAGAGATTTTTTCGATCGCAATCTGCTTGACGGAAATCGAAAGTGCGAAATGTCAATTTTATTTAACAATTTTATTGCCTATATCCATATTGAGTATTAACCTATATCCATATTCAATATTAACAACAAGTACAGCGGTTTAAAAAACGGCGAAAATTCCTTAGTTGCAAAATTAATTTTCTCAACGAATTTACAACTTAACGAGATGCGGCTTAAAATTTGCTTCGAAAAGAAGAAATTAAAAAAAAAGGCCTCTCTTACACGGTTTGGAACCGAGTTATGGTCCTTTCGTTTTTTCTAACCACGATTGTGACTTTAAATTTGTTGTTACGAAAAACAAAAAAAAAGCAAATTTCTTGTTAAACATCAAACTTTTACTTGCTGAAAACTACAAAGTTTTTTACTTGACAAAATAAAGGGCTTTATGCTGTCTCCTTAAGTTACTTTTATACCATCGGTAGGCAATAGATTATCACATAAAATGCAAATCCCAAACCGTGTTAGAGAGGTTTATTTTTTTGAAATTCCTCTTTGCGAAGCACTTTTTGTAGCAAATTTTAAAACCGCATCTCGTTAAGTTGAAAAGATTCGTTTATTAAACCGCTCTAATTATTGTTAATATTGAATATTAAGAGTATAGGCAACAAAATTGCTAAATAAAATTGACAATTCGTCCTTTCGATTCCCATCAAGCAGATAGCGATCGGGAAAAAATCTGACCTTGCGGCCTGCTCAAAGTCAACCACTTTTTTCAGATATCTAGTGTAAAATGGAATTGTGCAAAAACTATTAGATCGAATGAAACGTTCCAAAGCTAATTGTGCTCTTTGAGGTATCAGCTGCAGGATATAGGGGTCAATTTTATTAAAAACAAATAAATTAAACTGAAAATTTTTTTTTTCTATTATAGTTCTAGAAAAACATCTAAGGAACAAAAAATTCCATAGCACCAGTATCCTAAAGTGCACCATTTACGATTTATATCGCTTGCAAGGCATAAAAAAACTTCAGTCTGCAGGATCCGGGCGATTAGACACGGCAGGTCCATTATGTGAGTACCCTCCTCCAGTGATTAAAACCACTTCTGATCTCATATCCATCAACAGCACGTACAATCCGTAATTCTATTGGAATAAATTTTAAAAACACAAAATTTTAAATTTTAATTTTAAAAACACAAAATGTAATTTATCAAATTTGAACCTCTATGGATCATTTGAATACTTGTTTTTTCTAGCTTAGCAATGTATTGCTCAAAAATTTTTATCATACCTTACCGCTTTGTACGGAGAGTTGAAAGTGTGAGCTTATTAGACCAACATATTGGCATTCCAAGCAAAATTGACATATTTGGATTTAAAATCCTGTATTTTCTTAAATAAACATCACATTTAAATTTGTCTCATATCATTCGAAAAACTAAATTATCTTGTAAAAAAGTTTTATCACTGACCCACTTTTCGTTTTCTCGCAAAATTGATTAACAATAATGCAAAATTGCATCTTTTTACGCCTTTTTTTTTTTCTCAAAGCTATTAAAATTTCAATTTTTTTAAAAAATAACTTTTTTAATTTTTTTTACCATAGAGAAACGACGTAAAAATTATAATCTTCTTTTGTGCCCTTAATTGTTATTTATCTTTGAAACTGTCCTTTTTGTGTAGTTAAAAATGGGCCAAAAAAAAATTTTTAAAATTTAACATCTCAAAGCTTCTCTGCAAATTGATTTTATTAAATTAAAATTCATAAGAAACATTTTGTTGCATCCTTGGACATAGCTTGCTAAGAAATGCTGCTTAGCTCCAAGAGAATAAAAAGAGGAAAAGTAAAAACTTAATTTTTCTCAACTTTTTATTTGTGTGATATGAGAATTGATTTTACAAATCAAAAACTGAAGAAAAAATTTTAAACAGTTTTTTGTTTGCCAAGTTTGTATTGTGTTTTTGAGACCCTTAATTTAACTTTTAACTAAAACATAGCCGAAAATAAAGTTTATATTACCTTTTTATAAAATATAACATTTTTTCTGTGACTTTCTCTTGGAGTTATAGATATTTTGTTTAAAGAGGTTATGTATAACAGAGGCTTGAAAGCATAGTAAACGCAATAAGTGAATTGTTGGCCGTTAAAAAAGAGAACGAAAAAAGGACCATCTTCTCTCTTTGTCTCAGTCTGACAAAGCGCTATATTAATATTTTGAATTATTGTATAAACACGCGCATGTCTGTGTATTTCATAGAGTTAATATATGACAGACGAAGGCAGATATACGCGAACTTGGTTTAGGTCTCTCTCTATTACGATCAACCGTTTGGATGATCACATTACGGTTCGATGTTATTACTTCTATAATTTTGTTTCAGGTAGTCAAATTAGCAAGAGATTTAATCTATTTTGGGTTCTATAGCTTCAGTGATTTACTACGTCTTACAATGACACTTTTAAGTATACTTGATTGTGTATCTGAAAATGATTACGAAGACAGTTTGCTTCCAACTTCAGATATTGATTGTAAGCACTTTTATATTGACAAATTATTCAAAAAAAGGTCAAATTAATGTTACACAATAGATCAATTATTTGAAATAATTAATTTCGAAATTTTAATCATTTGTTTTTGAAAGAGTTCAACAGTCAATCATAATTAATGGCATTTGATTGAAAACATCAATGTTAGTCGATTTCAGAAGAGGGCATAAAATTTATACCCATGTACCAGCCGGGTATCATTTTAAACTATTTAATAGAATATATTCTTCAATGAAATATTAAAGAATGAGGGCATGAAAACAGCGTAAATTTTGAATAGAAATTATTCAACAGCGTGCTCCTATTTCTATCTTAAAGGAAATATATGATAATTTGAAGATTTTTCAAAATTGAAGCATAGAATTGTAATTGAATAAATCTATAGTGTAACTAAAGTTTGATCTACTTTGAACAACATTAATCGGTTTAATGGAATTAAAGTTTTTTTTTTAAAAACAAAAATAATTTTACTAACAACCAGCATGTTTCAAATAAATTTTTAAGTCGAAATTAAATTTTTTTAAATTCGTTGGTTCTTTATAAAAATACATATTTATCTGGATCTGGACCCTAGCTCTGTGGGTATAAAATAATTTTATTTCAAAAAGTGTCTTATAAATAATTTCTACTTGGGTATCAAGTTGTCATTTGGTACGCTATCCGGCTAAAATGCCGTGTTTGAATAAAAAGGATTTTTTTTTCACCAAAAAAAAAAAAAAATTCACTGAATTTCATGTTATGTCAAAGCAAGATGGTAATGGTAGTGTTAAAAACTCTTCTTGCCTAAAGTTTGCCATTACCAGTTTTCAACTAAAGTTGCTTGATTTTTAGTCATATTTCTCCCGAAGACTTATGCTCTGTATCAATTATTAATGGAAAGTGATGAAGATGCATTATAACCCTTTTTATATCTCCTACATTTGGGTACCTTCAGCGGCCTCCTTTAGTTCAAATATGTCCAGAAATTCGAGCTATTGGACTGTTTATTAAGCAAAATAGTTTGGAGAGTATTCTTAAAGTAAAAGTCACTTTACTCGTGGTTATTACCGTTTTGCAAACTTACTTCTAAAATGGGCTAGAGGGTTGAATATTTGTATCTGAGTTGAGTTACTGTCAACAAAGTACATTTTGTGGATGTTAAATTTCTAACTCTACCCTTTACTAAAGTGGATTTACGCACCTATATAGGCCTTTCAAATTGAGCCAGAGGCAGAGTGTTGGAAATTTTATGTGAATTCAGTTAATGCTGAAGAATTGGCTTTGGCAGTATCAACTTCCCAGCCTCTTATATACCGAAATCATGTTTTCTCGCGGTTTATAAATTTTTGCGCAATTTTACAAGTCCGATTAAGTCGATAGGTAAAAATTTGTATGTGAAATTGTTGAATTGCTGCTTACTAGAGATTTGGAAATTTTGATTTTGATTACGACATAACCAGAAAACGTACCATGCAACAAATTGGTACCCAAGTTCAAACTACGCCATAGAGTACTTCTATAAAGTGTATATTCGCAATTCGCAAACATGCTTACAGAGCTGTATTTAGATTCTGGGTGAATATTATCTTTTTATGAAAAAATTAAACTTATGCCTTATATTCAGTAGGCGCATGAGCTATATTCTAAAATGACTTTCACTATTAATTATTATTATTAATTTAGCCGCTGTTTATTCAGTTACTCATCTATTATACCTACCTATCCATATCTATATATAGTTATCAATCTTCTAGAACTTTCTAGGTAGATAAATCGACTTGAAAATTTCATTGTTATACTATTTCTCTAATGATTCGTTGGAAAGGTTGCTTAAAAATGGAGAGGAGTATTTCAATATTTGGCTAGATTTTTATGGTAAGATAACTGCTTCCGTCAGCTTAGTTTCAATTTCATAATGGTTTCCAAATGCATAACACATAACTGCTTATTATTGCTATTCAATTAACATACTTAAAATTTTGGACTTAGTAATATTTTAATTATTTTCATTCAATGGCTTCTTTTTAAATTCAAATCGTTATGATCAACCAAAAATTTTTACGTTAGCTTACACCGAAATAACCTCAAATAACAACAACATAACTTCGTTCTGTCATAAGAAATCGAATCAAATTTGATTTCAAATTCTAGAATACCAAAATCAAATTACCTTCAATCTGAGTTTTTTCCTAGACAAGCTAGTATTTGATAATTAGCACCAATAAAAAAGTTTCCACTAAAGTAACGTTATCATACCAACATAACATATAAGAACCATTTTTTACATTTAAACTTTTGTTCTATCTCTAACGGTTTACAAGATGGGTCCTACGGACCCAAGACCCAGTTGACCTATGTTGCTCATTTACGAACTCGACCTCACTTTTTAGGTGCTCAGCACGCTATAAAAATTTCAGCTTGATATCCCTTTTCGTTTTTGAGTAATCGTTATGACAAACTGACAGACAACCGAAAATGGACTAATTAGGTGATTTTATGAACACCTATACCAAAATTTTGTTCATAGCATCAATATTTTTAAGCGTTACAAACTAGTGACTAAACTTAGTATACCTTGGTATATTTTATATACATGGTATAGCAATAGGTACCTGCATATACTATACACATAGTTCGCATTACATCTAGGCATTATAAATATCACGAGTATGACAGAATTGCTTGGATAGTGGGAGTTTTATAGTTGAACGCATGAACTAGTAAGTTCATCAGTGGTTCAGACTTTAGTATGCCTTAACATGTAATAAAAGTCTGTTGAATAATGTTCATTTTTGTCTTGTTGGGCTAGCCTTATTTCTAACTATTAAAAATTATATTTTGAATATCGTTTATTATTTGTATGTGGAATGTTTGAAAATAAATAATAGTATTCTATTAACGGTATAACATAAAACAACAATGCACACAAATTAAAAGAAAAATAAAACCCCAAAAAGAAAATAATAATAGTTCCGACAAAAGAAAATGTTAAACCATATTTTCGAATATTCCTCCATCACTTGTTAAACAATATCTGATGTGATTGTAGAAAGTTTCTTCCAGGAACTGCCTTACAATTATGGCATTATGTGCAGGACAACCATCTTATTGGTATCATACAGATTCCAGGTCTTTTGGAAGAGCTCTAACATCAGTCAATATGTTATCTTGTAACAAACTCAAATATTTTTGAGAATCTAAAGATCCGTCAATGAAGAATGGTCCTATTATATGTTCACCCAATAGCCCAGCCCAGACATTCAGTTTCTGTGGAAACTGAGTTTGGGTTGTAACATATCTATGTTGATTCGTCTGAGACCAAAATTGCAAGACAGATGGATTATGTTTTCTATTTAATGGAAAAGACAATTTATCAGTAAATAATATATTTCTGATTAAATTATTTTCTTGATTCGCCTTCCAATAATTTTCTTGATTCCATCGCAGTATCACAAAACTCCATCCTGCGATAAGGGTCCTCAGGTAAAATCTGTTGGTGTTTTTCATACTTAAAACATTCGAAATTGTTCTGTTTCCAAATTTTTGCTAACAGAACAATTTAGAGTTGCTTAGACCCAGTTCTTCACCAACTTCTCTTGTAGATTTTTTATCGTCAATAGTACACTACAAACTGCTATATCTCTCTGTTCATTATTTTGTGGAGCTTCTTCATCTTTTTTGTGGCAATTTTTACGTTCAGACAGACAAGCATAATTTTCAAAACTATGAATAATATTCATAACTGTTTGAGAGGTTGGTGATCACCTATCTCCAAATAGCACAATAAATAATTTGACACAGTCCGGTGCCGAATTTCCCTGAAAGTACCATTTGACTATTTGAACTTTTTTTTGTTTTGTGTAATAATAACCCATTGTTAAAGTACGATAGATAATACCAATAAATAGAATACAAACACGTATTTTCAAAAGCATTCACATACTAGTAATGATTGAACGTTATCAAATCAATTAATAATATTTGTATTCAACAAAAACCCCCACTCTCTGCAGTCACACAACAGAACATTTGCCGTGTAGCTTAAATGACATCGTAGCCACGATACAAGTCACTTTTGCAATTTCATATAACACCTATAATAAATCTTATTCAGATGCTTGATATCTTTTTCGTTTTTGAGTTATCGTGTTTACAGGCGGACAACCGGCAATTAGGTGATATTATGAACACCTATTCCAAAATTTTGTTGGTAGCATAAATATTTTTAAGCGTTACAAACTTGGGACTAAACTTAATATACCTTGATGTATTTCATATGTACATGGTATAAAAAAGGCAGGCAATTAATGTCAAAATAATAATTGAAAAGCATTTTTTTTGTATTAAGATTACACTCCATTTTTTAAAACCTTTCGGAAATTGTGAAATTTTACACATTTTTTTGTCAATGATTCCCCTTTAACAAATGGCTGACATAAGACGTTAAAAACTGCTGGCAAAAACTCAATTTTCATTACTACGAAAGCCACTATTAGTTTCCTTTAAAAGGCAAACGAAAATAATAATAGAAGTTTCGCTTCATTATAAGCATACACTCTCGAACGAAACTAATAAAAGTGATGATTTTATTCTCACTTACCTCATTTTGTAAGGTATTATAGGATTGGTCTTTTAAAATAGAATGCAAGTATTCCAGTTACTTTTCTCTTCGGCCAATATTTGTCGAAAGCCTAGTACGACAGCATCGTCTATGAATACTACAAACAATATTAAGTTTTTATGAAATTTAAAAATAATATTTAAAAAATTTCTATACTGTATATATGTAATATATATCAAGGTATACTTAGTTTAGTCCCAAGTTTGTAACGTCTAAAACTATTGAGGCTACGAACAAAATTTTGATACAGGTGTTCATAAAATCATCTTACTAGTCCATTTCCGGTTGTCCGTCTGTAGACGCGATAACTCAAAAAGCAAAAGAGATATCAAGTTCGTAAATGAGCAACATAACTCAATTGGGTCTTGTAAACCGTTAGACATAGAACAAAAGTTTAAATGTAAAAATTTTCTTTATAAAAAATAAATAACTTTTGTGTGAAACATTTTTTCGTAAACGTCACTGTTTATCCGTGAGGGCGCAAATTAGAACAAAACAATGTTACCCATTTTGTCCTAAGCTATAAAAGGTACAGAGTTGGAAATTTTCAAGTAGCTTCAACGCGTGATTTTGTTAAACGTTCTCGAAAAAAAAAAAAAAAAAACTAAAAATTCTACAAAATACTTTCGAAAATTTTCGAAAACCAAATAAATGGCAGCCAAAAGCTAATTGTGTTGGTTTTTTAAACTCTTCTAATTTATAAAAAGACAAAATAATGCAAGCATTGATATTCAACACTTTCACGTCAGAGTATTTCAACAAATAACTCAGGCAATTGTTTGTTTTCACCTGTTAAAATACCAATTTTTCTTTTAATATTTTTCTTTTTTCATATCTCTGCAAAATGTTACTGTAAAAAAAAAAAATTTGGTAAGAGAATGAAGCAAATATTATTTTTTGCCACTTTGCTTAATAAAAGTTACGGAATATTAATCGAAAAATTCTCTAAATTACAAGTAGTAATTTAAGAAGTAAGTTTCCGTATGTCGTTAATGGTCCATCAGATTCAAAAACTAAAATCATTTTTTGCTTACAATTTTATCGTCTATATCACTCTCTGAGTCTTGATGCCCCTTGTATTGTCTCAGATTATTTTCAGATTTATTATTTTCTCGATGCATTTTACCCGCTGCCTCTTTCAGACCATTTAGAAGATGTTGCTTGAAAAATTTTAGAACGCCGGTTTCCCAGTCCTGGGCGACGACACAGCAAATGCTCTATCGTTTTTTCTTCTTTGTCGCATTGCTCACAGAAGTTGCCATTTGTGATTCCTAATTTTTAAGGTTGATTTTGACACCTTTCCTGTGGTAATTCCAGTGGTTAGGCTGATAAGGTTTTTCTTATTATTTTCGATTTTTCCCCAATTTCGTAGACCAATTTTTATATTATAAATAAAAATACACATTTTTATTATAAAGTAGTCATCATCAGTGTCCATTAGCTGTATGAAAGCATCTACATTTAAAAACTGGAGAATGAAACAATGAACTTCTATAAGGGTCCTATTCCAAATGCGGATTTAATAAAAATTGCAAAGTCAAGGTTGAATTTGTAGAATTAATAATAGATTTTTAAATATAAAGGTTATTTTCTTTTATAATTTATTTTTGGTTTGTAATTTTTATTTTTACTTTATTTGTCAAAATTAGATGATAAAATACTTGAATATCATTAGGGATTACGCCCATTGCCAAACACTAGTCACCTAAGCGAAACTGATTAGCCGACATCACAATTTGCTAGATACTTGGAAAAGTATAAATTGTACACACACCAAATTAGCAACGAGTAGTATACATAATAAAAGTAATTACCATTTGCTAATTCATACTATAGTGATAATGATGTATGATGAGTACTTGGTAGTCGAAATAGGTATTTATATAATACTAAAATACCTGGATGACCGAGCTTTGCTCGTTATTTATTTTAAATAAAACTTAGCTAGATCGGTTTTCCGCACCCGAAACTTAACAACGCCAACTTCTGAAACCTAGCTTTAGTGTTTCAGTGTCGGTAAGGCAGTTAGTTCCTCCCAATTAAAAAAAAGTATTACTACTCGCTAATAGATGGTAGTAGAAGTCACATTTTTCAGTTTTTTTCAGATTTTCCTGGAAACACGGATAAAATAACATTTTCTAAAAATGAAACAATCTATTTTTCGATCTTTCAATGATTCCAAGATTTTGGACTCACGGCTATCATCGGTCAAATCGCTAATAATCTAACGATAAAAATGCAGAGAAAAAACAATAAAGGATATGGCTGGATCGACATGATCTAAATATCCTAGAGTTATCAATTTTTATTTTTGAAAATATTTAGAGGTTCTTCTTGTTATGCAGTACTCTTTGTCTTGCCATCAATCATGCCGATCCAGCCATATCTTTTTTGTTTTTTCTCTGAAATTTTATCGTTAAGACTCTTCACGATTTGATCGATGATAGTCGTGAGTCCAAAATCTTGGAATCATCGCTACAAGTTAACAATTATTAGAAAATTTAACAACTAATAATTAACTTCAGTATTTGTTATCTTTCATTACCCATAACTGTTACGCCAATAGAATGACGGATTGTACGTGTTGTTATCGGTTACAGGTAAGAAGTGGATTTAATCTCTGGAGAGGAGTACTCACATAATGGAGCTGCCGAGTCCACTCGCCCGAAACTTGGGGACTGGAGTTATTAAACAAATTCGACTGGAAATTTTGTTTTGCTGCTTTGCAAGCGATATAGATCGTAAATGGTACACTTTAGGATACTGGTGTAATGGAATTTTTTGTTCCTTAGATGTTTTTCTAAAACTTCAAAAGAAAAAAAAAACAAACAAATTTTTTGATGCAAATTTTTTAAAAAATGCCTAAAAACGTTATTTTTAATTTAATTTATTTGTTTGCAAATAATTGTTTTTAATAAAATTGAAACCTATATCTTGTAGCTGAGACCCCAAAGAACAAAATTAGCTTAGGAATTTAGCTTTTTGCACAATTCCATACAATTCCATTTTGCACTAGATGTTTGAAAAAAGTGGTTGACTTTGAGCAGGCCGCAAGGTCTCAGTTTTTATCCGACCGCAATCTGCTCGCCAGGAATTGAAAAGGTGCAATGCGGTTTTAAAAGTTATTCGAGAAGAAGAATTTAAAAAAAAAATAGACGTCTCTAGCATGGTTTGGGACCGAGCTATGGCGTATTTCGTTTTTTTAATCCGCGATTGTGATCTTGAATTTGTTGTTATTAAAAAATATAAAAAAATGAATGCGCTAAAAACATTTTGTAACATTTGACAACTCCCAAAATTATAACAGAAAAATAGAAAACGCTCATCGGCCAGATTCATTCACAAAGATTGCATTGTATGTGATAATCCATTGCCTACCGATGAATTAAAAGTAACTAAAGGCGACAGCATAAAGCTCTTTATTTTGTCAAGTCGCAAAAGAAATGGCGGCAAAAGGTCGCATTTGGAAAATTTTAAGAACAAAGTAGGATTGTTTAAAATTTACGGCAATTGTTACAAACATTATAACAACCCAAAGTGTATCAAAAAAGCGAACAAATCTCAACGTACATCAGAACTATCATCATCAAGCAGCAAAAGTAAAGCACAGTTTTATTTTAAAAATCTGCACTTCGTTTGCGATCATATAAGTATATAAGTAAGCAACGATCGGGTACAAAAAATTCAAGGTCACATTCGTGGTTTAAAAAAGAAATGAAATGGGCCATAGCTAGGTCCCAAACCGTGAAAGAAGCGTCTATTTATTATAAATTCTTCTTTTCTAAACACTTTTCGAAGCAAATTTTAAAACCGCATCTCGTTGAATTGAAAATTCGTTGAGAAATTTAATTTTGTAACTAAGGAATTTTTACCGTTTTTTAAACCGCTGTAATTGTTGTTAATATTGAATGTGGGTATAGGGAACTAAATTGCTAAATAAAATTGACATTTCACCCTTTCGATTCCTGTCAAGCAGATTGCGCTCGGATAAAAACTTAGATCATGCGGCCTACTCAAAGTCAACCACTTTTTTTTCAGACATCTAGTTCAAAATGAAATTGTGCAAAAACTATTAAACCGAATGAAACGTACGTTCCAGACATGATTTTGTTCTTTGAGGTATCAGCTACAAGATATTGGAGTCAATTTTATTAAAAACAATTATTTGCAAACAAATAAATTCAATTAAAAAATAACGTTTTTTAGACATTGGTTCAAAAATTTGCAACAAAAAACTTTTTTTTTCTTTACTTTGAAGTTCTAGAAAAACATCTAAGGAACAAAAAGTTCGATAGCACCAGTATCCTACAGTACACCATTTACGAGTTACATCGCTTGCTAGGAAGCAAAACAAAATTTCCAGCCGAATTTGTTTGATAATTCCAGTCCCCAGGTTCCGGGCGAGTAGACTCGATAGGTCCATTATGTGAGTAATGATTTCCCTCCAGAGATTTAATCCACTTCTGACCTGAAACCGAAAACAATACGTAAGCCATAACTTTTCCCGTTATTCTATTGGCCTATGTGGCTTAGTATAACAAATTGAAGTGACCATTTTTATTCAAACTTTGATTTGTTCTTGAAATTTTAAAATGTTTAGAGACTGATTGGTGATAACTGTTCGATTCTAGTGGTAAAGCGAAGTTATAATAAAATTTTGGTGAAAGAACATCAGTTTTGTAATTTTAAAGTTCTATTTTGGATATATTTTGTAATATAAGAGCTCAATTTGAATGATATTCGCTTTATTTAAAAATATTTTGTTATAAAGCATGGTTTTTAAAAAGTGAATTGAACAAATAAAATTATAAAGGAATGACAGAGATGAATTCTGGTTGCTTTATGATGACTATTATAATAATTACAATTTTAATTGGATAAATGATGGCATTATTTTAGCAGACGGAGGTGTCTTACGATCAATAGGTGACATGGGCGCTGTGGTAACATCTCTTACGTTGGGCTTTGTAGGTCGAACCAATACCAAATCAGCTGGAATTCATACCAAGATCAATGCACAAATGCGTGAATATCCTTTAGTTATGGATACTAAATTAAAAATTATTGAAATTCTGCAGGTAATCTTTTGTTCTAATTTTAAGTTTTATTCATACAAATTTATAAAGGGCTAAGAAAAACAAAAATGAAAGTTATTAAAAATCTAATTTTGAAAGTCTTTAACTTTTTATTATACTGATACCGAATATCCACGTTTCATTTTACATAAGTTAATATTGTTAGTATTAAAAATAGAAATTAGTAACTTTTACACTTTATATTTAAAATTTTTGTGGAAATGGGCTTTATAAATAGGGAATGCTATATATGAACCATAAATTTAAAAAAAATAATAATAATAAATAAATAAAACCTGTAAGAAGCAGTCCTCTATTACCATAGTGACCAGGCCCGTGCACAGGAATTATCCAAGGGAGGGGTTCAAACTTTTGTTCGCCATGTTAGGCCATAAAGTCAATAAAAACAAGAAATTCTTTTTTCGAGCAAGAGAACATTTAATTAGGTCAAAATATGATATTTTGTCACTTTTTTTTAATGAGTTAATTCTGAGAAGCACAGAAAAAAACTTTTCCAAAAAGTGTAAGTACCGTTTAGCCGATCTTCAGATATTGTCGATGTTAAATATGTTTTGAGACGACGGAAGGTTGAAAAGCAGCGTTCGCGAGAATCAGCGTGTAAAATTGAATATTCTAGTTCAAAAAATCGAGTAAGAGTTTTCATCAGCATTTTTCAATTTATTGAGAAAGAGGCAAGCTAAATTTGATAAAACATTGCGATGATTCAAAATTCCATCTATAATCTTCAACTGAATCAGTCTGTATTCATCGCAGATATCGCCTATGGTATTGAAAATCTTCTCCCGGTGCAGAAGCTTGCTAGTCCCAAAAGACAAATCCTTGACACTAACTCAATTCTCATATCAATTTTGAACCTTCTAGGCTAATGGGAGGAGCTGTAGAGGTGTGCAAAGTCATAAAAACTGCAGAAAAATTGATTTTGTGATATAAAAAAGGCGAGGAGGGCTGGGAAATTGACAACTCCAAAGACAAACCTTGACATTAACACAACTAACATACCAATTTCCAACATTCTAGCACAATTTAACAGCGCAATGGAGATATATAAAACATAAAAAAAGGGGAAAAAACTTAATTTATAGAATAAAAGAGGGAATGTGTGTGATTGCTGGAAAGTTAATATTGCCAAAAGGCACATCTTTGCCTTATATATATATAATAATAATAATAATAATAATAATAATAATAATAATAGTAATTTATTTGAAATAGACCATTTACAAATGATATACAAAACGTCAAAAAACAAATATATTACAATAAATCATCCATACAATAAGGCATGCGTTCTAGTAAGAAATTTTTAATTTTTTTTTTGAACTGTGAATGTTGCCGTTCTTCTTTAATTTCGGTAGGTATCTTCTGAATGAGTTTATAGCCAGTGTAGATTGGCGTTCTTTCATAAAATGTGGTTCTGTGCGCAAAATCGAATAGAGCATTCATTCGCGTATTATAATTTTTTTGGAGTTCCACGTTAAAGTAGTTTCTGCTGTGCATAAATTTGAGCAATTCAAATGCATAGATTGCATAGAATGTCAAATAGTTCTTTTCTTTGAAGATGGTACGGCAAGAATCGCCCATATTTACTTTATAAATCAATCTTAATAATTTTTTTTTTGAATAATGAAAACTCTATCCGCTTCAGCACATCTTCCCCACATTAATACTCCGTATTTTATAACAGAATATACATTTGCAAAATAGTAAACTTGTAGTTCACGAGTGTCTAAATACTGTCTCAATATTCTTATTTGATAAAAACATTGATTCAGTTTTTTGCAAACCGAATTTACCTGATTCAAAAATTTTAGATTATAATCTATATTAATTCCTAAAAATTTCGCTTGGTTGCAACTTTTCACTTCGTCATTGAAGATAATATTTGAGCCGTATGGTCAGAAATATTGGTGTTTACTACTTCAGATTTTTCATAATTAAAATGTTTATTCACAATGATGTAATCCAATCCTGTTGCAGAGGCTTTATAGATGCGTGTAGCGTCACTTATTGTGTTACTTAAACCATAAGAATCGAGTACATCATACAGTCGCCGCTTTACCAGATTGTTGCTCAGAAAGTTTATATTCAAATCTCCTAATATGATTAAACATTTGTTTTCAGCTTTATTTAAATCTAATAATCCATTAAGATTAAGATAAGAATTCGTTAATATCCGAATCTGGAGACCTGTATACCGTATAAATAAAATAATTTTGCTTTTCAAATGCTAATTTTATATCAGCACATTCAAAAACTTTTTCTTTACAATGTCTTTTAGTATTCAATGAACTGCATTGTTTTATAAGCTTAGATTTGACCCATATAGAAACGCCACCATGTTTAAAATACTCTCTCGAGTATTATGCTACTAGTTGATAGTCGTTGAAATTTATTATTTCTAAGTTATTATCTTTAGACCAATGTTCAGTAGCTCCTAAGATATCAATATTTTCGCTACGTAAAATCAACTCTAAATTTTCAAGTTTGTTAAAAATTCCTTGTACATTTTGGTTCATGATATTTAAAATACATTCACTGGTTACATGCACTTGGTGGCTTGGCTCTAAATGTGGCGCTTTGTCTGTAATGCCTTGTATGTTAAAGTGCATAATATTGGATTCATTAATCTTTGGCCGCAACGGTTGGTGGCGTCCACTGTTGGTTTGTACTGGTTTTGTTACGAAAAAAGTTTAAATTGAATCTTCTTATCACAGTCCCAACTGGCCAAAAAGTAGGGTCATACATTTTGTCTTTGTATGTATTGTGAATACCCACTTTGAAGGCTTTGTTTGATCCCAGGGTTTTTAGTTCCTCGCAAATAATATTTTCAACATCTGTTTTTTGTTTTATATAATTAATTACAATTTCTTTTGTAACATCCGGTTTGACTCTACCAACATATACCCAAATTTGTGTTTCAGCTGCTTGAAAGCTTGTATTTTCATCTGTTTTCCCTGTGCCAATGATAGTTTCCTTTTTTTTTCTGTGTGTCACTATTTTGAATTCTTCTTCTGATAATTTATTAAGTGTATTGCTTTTTTCATTATCCTCTTTAGTGCAGGCATTCAAATTTGCTTGATTGTGACTAGCGTTGCCTATAACACTAATATTAATGTCCATAGTTGTATCATTGGTTTTTTTACCATAGCCATTGCACACAGCTTGTTTGTAGCTAAGATTGCCTATAGCACCTTCATTACTTGTGGTTCCAGCTGTATTTCCAAATTGATTTTCTTCGATTTTATTTTCCATTTCTAAGATTTTTAAGGTGTTTTCCATACCAGTATCCCGTAAATCTTTGTTTTGTTTATCCTGCATGTTTGCTAGATGGTTTTCTGTCGCTTTTAATTTTTCTTCTAAAAGTTTGTTTTTCTCGGTTATTTCTTGCATTAATTTTTTGAGTAAATCATTCTCTTGTTTCATAAACTTGTTTTCTTTAATAATTACTTCTAATGGAACATATCGATCTTCCTCTGGCATATGGACAATTTCAATTTCAATGCTTTTAACGACTGGTTTGATGTTTAAATTTGGGGTTATGTTACAATTTGTGCATTTCCAATCTTTAATTTCCTTTGTCTCGTTAAGTCTTCTGAGTTCTTCCAATTTTACGTTTTCACATTCAATGTGGTAGCTTTCATCACAATTTACACAACTGATAGAATCACTATGTCGATCAATTACTTTTTTACATCGAGCACATAATAAACCGCGTCCACCGCCCATAGTGGTGGATATGTAGATATATATATATATATATATATATATATATATATATATATATATATATATATATATATATATATATATATATATATATTTAGGCTCTGGACGGCGTTATCCTTAAAAACGTGGTTCTAACACACTAAATCAATCAAATTATTATTATTAAGTAATAATATTTTAATAATGTTACCTAAATTGTAATAGTAACATGGTTTGACTATATATATATTTGACATTGGGTTAGTGTCAAAGATATACCTTTTGACAATATTAACTTTTCAGCACACACATTATATATATATATATATATATATATATATACAAGCCTGTTACTCTATATAAAATGCATTAGGAACATATGTTCAATTATTGATGTATCCGTTAGTTCCCAAAACTGTAGCACACCAGTATCGAATTCGAACCACTGACCAATAATTTATTTATTTATTTATTTATAATTAATTTTTAATTCAACAAATTTTTATTTATTTATTGCCAGGATAATATACATACATACATACATAGTATGCACCTATATAGTATGCACCTATAGAGATGAAAATTAATCAATTCTCTACTAATACTAATAATTTGGATTCGACATATGTAGCACTGTCTAGTGTTCAATAATATATTTGAAAATTTGCAGTCATACAGGGAGATGGATCACATTTTTTAAGATATTTAACCGAAACATGAATCCTAAACTCAGCCTACTACACATTGACAAATAGGGCAAATTCTTAAAATTTTGCCTTGCGCCAGAGATTTTATGCTGATATACCGATTTTCATGACAAAATTCGCATTTATAATTTTTTCATTATTTTGATTTGCACTCAAAATTATTACAAGTTTATTGAAATATTTGAATACATAACACTATTAAATGATCAATTTGCCCAGTTTTTACATTCCATAACTATGGAATCTCTATACATTTAAAATGCGAAAGTAAGCATGTTTGTTTGTTTGTTTGTTTGTTACGTTTTCACGCTTAAACTAGCGAATGGTTTTTAATGAAACTGTACAGCAATATAGCTCATACTTCAGAATAACACATGAGATATAATTTATAAAGATATATTTAAAAAATTAAATCATAATAAAATATTTCAAGGCCATCTTCTCTGATATACTCAATGAATAATTACTATTATAGATTTATAAAAATAATATATTTTACCTGTGTAAAACAATCCCCTCCATTATTTCGAGTGTTATAGGAAAAAGATAAGCAGGAGCAATCTTTATCAATCTTTAATTTTAAACCCAGCAAAGCGGGTGGGTATCACTCTAGTGTAACTGTATTTTATAACTATAAAATTAAAAAATAAACTAATAATTTTAAGTTAAGACCAAAATAATGAAAAATGTGAATTTTGTCATGGTAATCGGTATATGGACATAAAAAAATATTCTAAGCAACTTTTTCTAATAATTTTTTTTCGATATCTCTAACCATCTCTGGTGCTAGGCAAAACTTAAAAAATTTGCCCTATTTGTCAATTTGTAGTAGACTAAGTTTAAGGTTCAGGTTTCTGTTAACTATCTTAAAAAATGTAAACACCCTCCTAGATTACTGTGCAAATTTTCAAATCGATATTTCTGTACATGGCGAAAGTGTGATGGGGTCTTCATCTTAATTGTGACACACTGTATATTATATGACCGTGCACTAACCCACTCTACGTACCGATTGTCAGTCCTCTAGTTCAACTTGGAGAGACTGTATTGAAGTTTAAAGCCATAAAAATGATGAACAAAAAGCGGTTTTTCGATTAAGAACTCTATCCAAATTTCTGAAATGGTCCCCAAATATTATAACATCGATCTGCCCGTAAACAAAATATGTCAAAATACAACTCATTTGTAATTTTTTTCTCGAAACTTTTAATATTGACAAAAGGTTTGTTGAACTCACTAGTAGCAGACAAGTCAACGTCTGGCGCGTCCACTAAATTATAATTGTGTTCTTAGGGTCTTAGAATGGATTTATAACATACCCCACCCCTCCCAGTTGGACTTCGATACAGTGAATAAGTATATATTTATGAAGGAAATATGACTAAAAATATACCATATTAAAAAAATTGTAATAAAATATAGACACGATGGGCTTGGCCATCAGGATTAGGCGGTTTGATTTCATGCGGACGCCCAAAAATATATCTAGTGTATATTCAAAGTAGAGGAAGCAAAATCTTAATCTGATTAATCTTTGAAAGGCCTATCAAACAATTCAAAAAATGGTTTAGCTTTCATTTTAAATAAGAAAAGTGGACTCATTTTTTGCAAAACCACAATTTATATCTTTTATTCCAAAAAATGTGTTTCTAACAGCGATAATTTCAACCTCAAAATGAAACTTCCGAATTTAATATTCACTAAATTGGATTATGTAAAAAAACAGTTAACAGGCAGCCGGTATAATTTTTACTTTTTTTAAAATGGCTAATTGATATTTAACTTTTATAGTTTATTTTGGACGTTCGATTAGATTATCGAATTAGCTGCCTTTTAAGTATTTTTAAAAGAGAATTTGATGAAACTGAAAAAGCATCACCAGAAGAACATTTTGTTTTTGGTCAGAAAAATATCGACTTAGAAGTGATTGGAAGTCAAGCTGAAGGTATATTTGGAAGCAGGTAAATTAAATCTTTATGTTTAATTCATTTAGCAGACCATCTCGCAAACCGCGGTTAAGGCATGAAATACTTGAAAGTGTTGTATATACTCATACTTTTAATTTCAAGATGTAGGACGTACTCAGGATTTACCTGTTGGACTGGCTGAGAGAGATATGCCTATTCACCATGAACACCGAATTTTTTGACGTTTATGAAATGATTCCTACATGTGGTACCTTTTATTTACCAGATTGCGTGACGCAAGGTAGTGTAATTTGTTTATCAGTCTATATATGTATGTATATTTGTTCCCCTTTCTGGCCACCTAGAGATCAAACGCGTCGGCCAATTTTGATGATTCTTACGTCAATCGATTAGTCCGATCGATTAGTAATTCTTCAAACGACCAATGATAAAATCAAATTTGATTATACCAGGAAACCAAAAATAGGTTTGTGCAGATGGAGATATCCTTAAAAACATACCATAGTTTACATCTCTGTAACTGTTGCACAACATAGCCTGAAAAATTCATAAAAGTAAAAAAACCGGTTTTTGTTTATTTAAAAAAAAAAAAACATCCTACAGACAAAAAGTTTGAACAGAAAGTTGAGAAAGTTGTCGATAATAAAAAAGATCTCTCGAATGAGTTGGGTTTGACCAAGATAATTTGAATATGTTACGAGAAAACAAAAATGGTGGTTTTTTATTTTTAACACATCCTTTTTGAGTTTTTTTTTTATTTATTCATTGTAAGAATTCAGTCAACCTAAAAGTGAAGAAATATTAAATAGTAGGGTAGAAAAGCGGGTTTTTGCATGTTTTTATTTTACTATATTCTTAATTTTAAAAAGCCACATTTGCCCATTCCCGTCCTGCAGGAAAATCCTCAGTGTTTAAATTAAAGGTATGGGTATGTATAACAGTCGTTCCAAGTTTCAGCATCAGTATTAATTTAAGGGGAGCAATCAACCATAACATTTTTGTATTCGCCAAAACAGTATCTACAATACCATTTTCAACTCCCTTGTAAAGATAATATAATTGAAGATTTGTATTTATTCGTCGTCTCTTTAGGTGGTGTTACATATCAAATGATGACTTCCCTTCTAGATCGTAAAATAGTGTTTTTTGTGTTTTATTTCCCGCTTTTGCTTCGGAGGGCGCTAAAAATTATTTCATCCTTGGTTTAAATAATGAAAAATTTCCGAAGTTTTAGTGTGTTTATATTGAAAAAATCGTTTAATATTTTTCAGGCACCTAATTTTACTTGGCCATTCGCAGATATGGCAATATTTTTTACTTCAGGGTGTCTACCTTCATACTTTCGTTTGACACAACGCATAATACTTCTATCGCAACGTTTGCCAATGCTTGATTCTATCATAAAAAAAATTCAATAAGCATTTCAGAGTTGAAAAATTCGTGGCTGCAATGGGTGTGGCTCGAAGAATGGGAAACTCATTTCTGATTGTATTAGCTAGAAAATGTCGAAAATTATTTTTCATTCTAGCCAAAAAATGTTTAGTTCCCTCCCCCGTTGAAGCGGGAAAATGCGACACTATTACCTTACATCATCTAACGATATATTAATAATTTTGATAATTTTGGTACTTTATATTAGTCTAAACCTTTTTTTAAGGTCAACTACAAATAATTTAATTAAAAATGTTTCGCAATTTGGAATACAATTGATTCAAAAACTTATTTAAGTGGTTGGTAGGTTGGTTGGTTAGTTCGGTTTTATACCTAAGTTTTTTTATTTTTTTATTTATTTTTTTTTATTTATTATTAATAATTGTAGGTAAATGTACAATAAATTTCTTTTTTTAATATAGTGAAGAATGTGCGGCATTGGACTTAGATGGGCAAGGTGGTCGAACGTTTTTGAGAGTGTTATTACATTTGGCAATGCATGATTATCCACTTTTGGTATCTGGTTCCTTACATCTGCTATTCAGACATTTTAGTCAAAGGCAAGAAGTTCTACAAGCATTTAAACAAGTTCAACTGTTGGTATCTGACACCGACGTGGAATCTTACAAACAGATCAAATCAGATTTAGATGTGTTGAGACAATCCGTTGAGAAATCAGAATTGTGGGTTTTAAAATTAAAAGGATCTGAGGAACATAACAATCAAGGTACATCAGGTATACCAACCTTATATAAATATCATTCTAACCACAATTATGCTCAAAATCAATATTCAGTGGGCAAAAAGTCAAATAAAGAAGAGGATGAAGAAAATATGATCAATGTTAGAAAACCGATTCCATTTTTAAACTCTACGGACAAGAAGGGTTCAGCTATTGATTTAGGTAAGAATTCTAAAAACATTATGGGAAAACCGAATTCAAAATTGAATCAATCGACTCTATTGAAAAAAAAAAAAAATAAATAAATAAAAATAATAATAATAATGAAAAAAGATCAAGGTAACTGTACACGAAAGTGAAAACTTAAAACTTTGAAATAACTACGTAATAAACAAAAGCAATAACACGCATTGTTTTTAAGCGGTCACCCATCCAAGAACTAAGTGTGCTCATTGTTGCTTAGCTTCAGTGATCGGGTGAGAACCATTATAAAATCTTTATTAATATCAATAAAAATACATAAATATACATATGTGGCTTGTAAGGATTGCGTAGCACAACAACCATTAGGTAATACCCGCCATACGCAACAACAGTACATTTCATTGTATATTAAGGTAATTTAAATAACTAAAGGAGGCTCCTAGCATTTATTCATTGTGTTGGTGCAGGAAAACTTAGGGTGAGAACCGTTGTTTTCAATGTGGTATGAATGGAGCACGAAGATGGCGCCTGTTCCATAATTTTTGTTCATCCAAAAAATGCTCAACGTGCCTAAAGAAGTTATCACTTCAAAAAATAAAAAACATACACATGATTTGCATACTTGCAAGTTTGTTATTCTTAGTCCTTTTGGGTTCTACTAGGAATCATTTTAAGGTGAAGAAGTAAACTTGAAGATGTGGTGCTACTCCAATATAATCTTATACCGGGAAGTGTTGTCAACAAAATGAAAAAGTACAAGATTTTCCTGCCGCACCGTGTGTGTCACGCTCTTTTTATGAACAATGTTATACTATTTTTAAAGCTCTATTTTCCCCAATTACCAATGTGCGTTTTTATAATCATATCGCAAAATCGTACGATTATAAAACACACATCAAATTGGAAGGTAAAAATAGAGCTTTCTAACGAGTATAACAATTTTCATAATAAGGGAGTAACACTCGCGTTGTGTTAAGACAAATTTTAAACCATTATTCCCTTTTACAAATAGTCTTGAATTTACGATAGCCATAACAACACTTCGAATCCTATAGTATATTGGAGGGGCGCATCTTTAAGTTCACTTCTTTACCTTTAAAATGAGCATAATAGAAACAAAAATAATCGAAAATGACAAAGTAATATGTCTGAAAATATTAAGTTTTTTTAAAAAAAAACAAATGCGTCACCGTAATATAAAATTTTGAAAATTTATCGTTTGGTAATTGGTAATGTTATCTTAATCCGACATCAAAAAACCCAATATTTTCTGTCATAAAGTAGATAGTACATTTAATAAGCCGGAAAATGTGGAAAAGTGGTGGAACAGCTCCGATTTCAAAAATTTTGTTTGTACGTGTTCCTTAAACCATCATTCATTCAGCCACATTAACCTCGGCATTATAAAGAAGACTGAGAAAAATAGGGTAGTTTTTCCATTCCCAAGAAATCGTAATGGTAGCAGTGAAAAAAATTTTAAAAAATTATAATTTCACCTCGGAGAGGGTTTCTCGAGGTTTTTTTAGGTCGCTGATCATGAATTCAAGGTTAAAAAGCAACTGAATATGGTTGCAACTCGATTTAACTACGCCTGGAAGTGACAGAAATAAAAAATGTATTAAATTTAAAAATGTTTGTCAGAAATCGTCTCTTGAAGAGCTATTAGGTTCGTTGATCACAAATCCAATGTCAAAAAGCAACTGAGGATGGTTGCAACCCCATTAAAACCGAAATTGTCTCTCTGCGATTTTCGGACCCGCTGATAATGAATTTAAAATCAAAAAGCAATTGAATTTATATCCAAGCCACCCCTAGAAGCCCCGCCCTTATAAGTGACAGAGAAAAAATTAAAAATTTTTCGAATATCGTCTCTCTCGGTGATTTTTAAGAACGCTGATCATGAATCCAAGATCAAAAAGTAACTGAAGATGGTTGCAACCGAATAAAAACTATCCATAGAAGTGACAATGATAAAAATTAAAAAAATTCTAAATTTCACTTCAGAAATTTCTTCTCGGTGTTTTTCGGAGTGGCTGATTATGAAGGTCAAAAAGCAACTGAATATTGTTCTATCCCCATTAAAACTGCCCCTAGAAGTGACAGAGGTTTTTGGGTTGGCTGATCACAAATTCGAGGGCGAAAAGTAACTGAAGATGGTTACAGCCCCATTAAAACCAACCAATTCATGAAAATTTAGAAAATCCTGAGAAATGGTGTCTTGGTAGTTTTCGGGGTCGATGGTCAGTTCTAGGGTTGTTTTTAATGGCGTTGCAACCATCTTCAGTTACTTTTTGTCTTCGAATTCGTGATCAGCGACCCCAAAAACCCTCTAGAAACGATATCCGACGAGAAAAATTAAATTAAAAATTTTTTCTCTCTCACTTCTAGGGGTGGTTTTAATGGGAATGGAGCGACATTCAGTTGCTTTTTTATCTAAAATTCATGCTCAGCGACTCTGAAAACCACGGAGAAACAATTACTGAGATGAATTTCAGAATTTTCTAAACTTTTTTATCATTGACACATCTAGGAGTACTTTCAATGGGGTTGCAACCATCCTCAGTTGCTTTTTTATCTCGGATTCGTGAACAGCGATCTCAAAAACCCCTTAGAAAAGACGATTTCTGAAGTAAAATTTTTAATTAAATAAATATCTTATCTCTGTCACCACCAGGGATAGTTTTAATGGGGTTGCAACCGTATTCAGTTGCTTTTTAACCTTGAATTCATGATCAGCACCCTCGAAAACCCTCAAGAGACGATATCCAAGATGAAATTTTGATTTTTTTAAATTTTTTCCCCTGTTAATATTTGGAGGACTTTGGGAATGGGAAAACTACCCTAATTTTCTCCGTTTTCTTTTAATTGCCGAAGAATGTGCGGCTGAATGTTTCTGAAGGTTGAAATTGGATCTGTTCCGCCACTTTTCCACATTTGATGGTATTTTCCGGCTTATTAAGAGTATATCGGTAGGTAACGCTTCAACGACAGGTTAAAAAAAAATTTTTGGCTAAGTTTTATTCAGAAAATTAGCATTTTCACTAAATTCTAAACCACGTTTTGCCTTTGCCACATTCTAGCACTGAACTAAATATAAAAAAACTGCATAATTTCTAAAAGATATCGGTTCATTGGTTTTTGAGAAATCGTGTCCACCTACATTTTACATAAGACCAAGAGTGAAGTTTAAAAAAGAGTAGTGAAGCTGAGAAAATATATTTTTTCTTTTGTCTATTCCCGGTCCATAAAGTAAATATCCTGTTGTAGCTGAAATGGCGGTTTATCCTTTTAAGATGAAGTCTCAACATCAGGTCTTTCTCAGAAGATGTTTACAAAAATTTGGCAATTATATTTCAAAAAGTATCTTGTTAAAAAACAATAGATAATGCGATGTTTAATAAGAAACCGTCTCTAAGGGAGTCCTATTTTGACCATATGGGAGTTCAGTGGTTGAAATATCGATAAGAATAATAGACTATTAATGCAGTCCAAAATTCGGAAATTTATTTCCGAATGAATAATCTTGTTACATAATAGTAGCTAAGCAAATTATGACAGAAACACCAAGTATTAGATTTTATTGCTAAGATAGGCTATTCGCAGAGAATACGATGAAAACGACATCTGATGGCAATATTAAATCATGCTCTGAGAACATTAGTTAATATGTGTTGGAAGCCAATTAAAAAAGTAAAATTTAAAGTAAAAAATATATTCTTCCTATATAAAAGTAACAATACTAGTTGAATTAAATTTTTTACTTGGATAACCTGAAAAAAAGAAGTAGAATAAACAAATATTATGTGAACTGTCAAATTGACAGATTTGATATGTCAAAAACTGTTATTGTTAAATTTATTAAATACTAGAGTGAGACCCACCCGCTTCGCTGGTTTTAAAAGTAAAGATTGATAAACATTGCTTTCGCTTATCTCCTTTATATAACACTCGAAAAATAATGGTAATGATTGTTTTACACAGGTAAAATATATGTATGGTTTTCTATTTTTTTAAATGTATAATAATAATTATTCATTGAGTATATCAGAGAAGATGGCCGTGAAATATTTTATATTGACTATTTTTACAGAAATCTAATTTATGGTAATGTCAAATGACTACTTTTACAGAAATTTTTAATTTATGGTAATGTCAAATTAAATTAATTTTTAAATTTTGTTAATTTTTTAATTAATATATCTTTATAAATTATATCTCACGTGTTATTCTGATATATCAGCTAAATTGTTGTACAGTTTCATTAAAAACCATTCGCTAGTTTTAGCGTGAAAGCGTAACAAACAAACATAATTACTTTCACATTTATAATATAGAGAGATAGAGATTTATTTTCTTTACTAAATCTTTCACATATAAAATGGAATTTGTTATATAAAAAAATATAAATATAAAATTTATTTTAATTCTGAATGTGAGCATGATTTTGTCCACATCGAGCGCTATGATCGACTCGATTGATCGACCATGCGATGTGATCTCTAGGAATATAGCGATAGAAAAACGAACTATAGGTGCTAGCTCTCATAGATGTATAACATTTAACGGAAATGTTGTATACAACTTTGTCAACCAAACACATACAAAACCACACCATACCATACACATTTAAAAATAGTAAAGGGACAATTTTTGACAACACAAATTTTATTAAAAAATTATAAAAAACATTAAAATAATTGTTTTTATTTTAATTTGGGTCACTATGTCGTTTAATTCTAAAACAAAAAGCTATAAAATTTGTTTACTCATGGCGCTGACATCTTAGTGTTAAAATCCAATATGGTAGACCATCTACACACATTTTTAATCAATTCAATTAGATAATTGAAAATTTCTTGCCATGTAGTTACAACCTTTTTTTATAAAAACCACAGCTTTCTAATATAGAAAAATAAACTTGAAATTTGATATTGTCAACTTTCTCGATAAATGTTGCCGTTTTCGAATAAAAGAAAAACGAATCCTTTTTAACTGAACTTTGGTGTAGCGTTGCCATTAGGCAAATTTGCAAATATTTTTAAAATCAACAACAATTAACATTATTCTATCATTACACTTTAAGTTAAATTTATTTCCACGAATTGAAGATGTCGTTAAGAAGAAAGCTAGGGTTGAGACATAGTTATTAAAATAAATACCACGGTACTCGAAATAAAATTGTATATTAAGAAATTCTATTTAAAAAATACAATTAAAAACATGCAACAGACTTACATTTCGCTAAATATCGATATTTCGATTGCAACGAAAACATCGTCAGTAGCTAAATTTAGTCATGTAACACATGATAAACATTTTTTACAAAGTTAGAAGTAAATATGTAAAACATATTCAACAAATTACAATAACACTTACAAAAAAAAAATAATAATAATAATACAAAAATTATCACAAAATTGAAAAAATAAATTTTTTAAAGCCACCAAACTTTTTGTAACAGTTCACAACAAATTATTTAGTGGGTCCAATTTACTTCGATTTAGCATTCAGTGACTTAAGTCACTTTTTGTATTGTAGCTACTAATATGTGTGCAGATGTCACCAAATTAGCAATGAGTAACATGCGCTATTTATAGCTAATTCATACTGATGATGACTACTTGGTAGTCGAAATACGTATAAATATAATACAAAAATTGGTCTTGGAAATTGGGGCGAAAATCGAAATTTAATTCGGAAAATCCTATATTCTCATTTATTATCTTTGATAATACTTATATTGTTGACCTTTCTTTAAGTATGGAATACTTATTTTTGTATTATTATTTTTTAGTTTTTAATTAATAATATAATTAATACTGTCATTTGTTGATAATGTTTTACATACTTTAAACTTTGTAAAAAAATGTTTGTAATGTTTTATATGAATATATTTAGCTACTAACGATGGTTGCGTTGCAATCGAAATACCGATATTCAGCGAAATGTAAATCTGGTATTTTTTTATATTAATTTTTTAAATAGAATGTCTTAATAAACAATTTTATTTCGAGTATCGTAGTATTTATTTCAATAACTATAATATAAATCACTTTTTTTTCGAAAATAATAATAAATCTGTGACTTAATTTTGATATGTTGTCATATGATATGCGTACAAAAGTTTTAAATAATACATTATTATTAGAAAGAAAGTAATTTATGTTAGTTTTCCAATCTAAAAATAATCCCAACTTTCTTCGTAACGATATCTTCAAACAGATTTCCTAAAAATACTCGATGCCAAGGCCAAAATCAGTCAAAATAGACTAAAAAAAAATTTTTTACACGTCGCAATACATTTAGCTTCAAGCATAATTTATAGAATAACGTTAATTGCTGCTAATTTTAAAAAATATTTGCAAATTTCCTTTGCAAGGTGTAGCGTTGCTTTATGAAAAATGCGGTAAAGATTTGGAAGAAATGAGGAAAATCTTGAAGCCAATATAACTTGCCTTTTAGGAACCTTGCTTAAAAATGCATGAAAATTTGATCAATCATGCCCCAAAAGGTATGCAAAATCAGTTAAAAGAGAATATTAGCGTTATCGTCTGAGCTAGAAGCACCTAGCATGACGGATTAAATCATTACAAACAAAAAACAAGTGCACTGTGTGTGTATTTTTTTAATGTTATTACTCATAAAAATTCATTTAGAAAATTTAGTACTCCTATAAGCCTAATATCTTACGTCTTGAAGAAATAAGAGTCAAGCGTTAAACAAATTGGATCCAACAAAACAAGGTTTGCACTACTGCGGCATTATTGATTTTTGTTTTGTTTTTGTTTTGTTTTGTTTTGTTTTTTTTTTTTTTTTTTTTTGTGAAAGCGTCTTTTGATTTATGATATACAGGAAATGTTTTAACCCATTTTTATCCACCAAAAATTGCAAAAATATTATTTTGATTAAGATGTTGGAACACCGTTGCATCCAGAACAAGCAGAAGAATATCGTAAAATTCAAAAGATTTTAATACGAATGAATCAGTTGTGTACGCAAGGTGGACAAATGCCTCGGCCACGCAAACATGAGCAGCGGTTGCTACGTAATGTTGGTGTACATACAGTGGTATTGGATTTATTACAAATACCGTACGATGAAAAAGAAGATATACGTATGAATGAGTTAATGAGATTGGCACATGAATTCTTGCAAAATTTTTGTTTGGGCAATCACCAGAATCAAGTGTTACTTCATAAGCATCTAGATTTATTTTTGAATCCAGGTGTAAGTATAAATAAAAATCATTCGTCATTATTTGCTTATCCATTACACACTATTAGTTTGATTTCCCCGAGGAGTCAGATTCAAATAAAACCAAGTACCTCTAAATTCCTCTCTAAACCTGATTTTTAACATAAAGTTTTCTTAGACATATAACAGATTAAGCTGAGTACAGCGTGATCCGGCAGGTTGCTATAGCTTGGTAATGTTGGTTCTTCTGGCCAAATGGGAATTTCCCTAATAGACCAAGAGCCAGTGACCAATTTTAGGTGGTCATTTCAAAAGTCACGAAACATTTCATAGTAAAACCTCAATACCTACAGATACTGAAAAGCCACTTCTGGCAGCACTATGTGGTCGGGGTGGACTACACTAAATTTTGAAGGGGGGTAAGAAATAAGACTTATTTTTCTTACCCCCATAAGGGGTAAGTATAAGTCATAAAATTTTAGGAAATTACTTTCGAAAGTATTTTAACTTCATAGAATTTTTGCCAGAGCATTTACGTCCCTCCTAATTGTTGACAGAACGCTATAAATATTTATTTAAAAAAAGTCCAATTTTGTCATTTCATCAGTCTTGAAATTTTAACAGAATAAATATAATACATTAATCATTCATAATATCTAATGCCAGAACGAAATTCCATCACCAACAGTTTGCCAGAGCGAAAGAAGTGTCCGTGCGAGTGCGAACAATGCATATGGAAACCTGTGGGTTAGAGTGAGAGCGCTTATTGGGCAAATGTGGACGTAGATTTAGAATGATTATATATCAAAAAATAGATTTTTCTTAATCTTAATCTTGTTGAAACATCACTTTTGAAAGATTTTTATTTACCTTTGACGCAGATATTCTAGAGGAGAGTAAAATATATATAAGCTGGATATATACAATTGAAGAAAAACTTTATTATTCTAATTAAAAAATACAAAATTTATGTTTGTGGAATTGTTCAGTTGTTTAACAGTCTGCATCCTCGTTTGCACTATCATATTAGTCGTCGTGATACAGAATCACTTGAATCTTCTATCAACTGAATTTGAGGCTTTAATATCCCATCATCTGTGAACAAGATTAATAATTATTAATATTTTACGACTTGATATATATACATATGTATATAATATGTATACAATTTATACAAAAAATACACTTACCATCAATATTGGCATCATATACTCTGATATCAATGTTGTTGTTAGCAATAGCATCACTTACTGTAGGTGGTAGCTAATCTCCCTCGAACCAGTGAAGATTGGAGTCAATATTGTGGGCAATTGCAGATGTGCATTTCTCCAAATGCAAGCGTTATATTTCGTTATAAAACTGAACTGCACTTCAAAAATGTTAGTAAACGACTATTGATATGTTGAATCGTATGCAACACCCCAAACCGTTAGACGATCCCTACTTTTTGTTCATACCTGTGTTCAGGCCGATGCCCAATAAGCGCTCTCATTCTAACTCTCAGGTTTCCATATGCATTGCTCGCACTCGCACGGACACGTTTTTCGCTCTGGCAAACTTTTGGTGATGGAATTTCGTTCTGGCATTAGATATTATGAATGATTAATGTATTATATTTATTCTGTTAAAATTTCAAGACTGATGAAATGACAAAATTGGACTTTTTTTAAATAAATATTTATAGCGTTCTGTCAACAATTAGGAGGGACGTAAATGCTCTGGCAAAAATTCTATGAAGTAAAAATACTTTCGAAAGTAATTTCCTAAAATTTTATGACTTATACTTACCCCTTATGGAGGTAAGAAAAATAAGTCTTATTTCTTACCCCCCTTCAAAATTTAGTGTAGTCCACCCCGACCACATAATGCTGCCAGAAGTGGCTTTTCAGTATCTGTAGGTATTGAGGCTCTCCAACTATAAGAAATTTTAAAATATTGTTTTTACTCATAATATCTCATTCTCATTGAGAAAGGTCTGGGTACGATAAGAAAATAAAAATAGCTCCACGAAATTTTTAAGTGCATTGTAGAAAATTGAACGGGAAATAATATCCAACCAAAAGTTATCAATGTATTTTAGTGGACTATATTAACATCTTTAAAAATCGAAATTTTGCGATTCCCTCGCTTCGAAATTAATAAAAAAAACTGGACTGGTTTCCGGAAATGCTGAAATGGACATCGATTAAAGTTTCATCTATATCTGAAAAATTATACTTTTGATAGAAACAGTTGTGATACAGTGGTACACAAATTATGGATGAAAAAAATTTTTATAATGATTTCCACAAGCTGCGTTAAGAAACTTCTTTCCAAAAACTCTCAAACTGCAATAAAAAGGAAAAATTTTGAAAAACCACTTAGGTCAACTTTATATAGTGATTATTGACGTTTCAAACCTATAAATTAGAAACTTTTACATTTGGATCATCGTGCCCTTTAGTGGATAGCTATGTTTGAAGGCCGAGCAAAAGTGTCTAAAATCTCTAAACAAATACAACATTTTTTACTTTTAACAATAGGAAATCTCTTTTTACAGACTTTTCAAAAATTATGTTATAAACCTTGTGTGGCAAGTGAACATTAAATTTTTTTAAATTAGTATTGCCTGCCATTTTATAAAAGAATATTATTGATGAAAATTGTGATAATGATTTGTGATTGAACATGTATTTTAGATTCGAGAAGCTCAAACTGTTTGTGCGATATTTCAAGATAATTCAGCGTTATGTAATGAAGTCAATGAAAAAGTCATTCAACATTTTGTACATTGTATAGAGACACATGGGCGTCACGTACAATACCTTAAATTTTTACAAACAATTGTCAAGGCTGAAAATCAATTTATACGAAAATGTCAGGATATGGTTATGCAAGAAGTATGTAATTTTATTCATTCTTTGTATGTTACCCAATCTTAGAAACATTAGCTTATATCATCATTTATAAAGAAATACCTAATTAATCGCCACACTACATAGGCCACAAACCCTAGATTCATTTCAATCACCTCTACAACCGAATATGCGCGCACATTAAAAGGACTTCGTATAATCTTCATGATTAATAGGCTCCGGTCAAATCAAGTATTTTATTTTTTTATTGTTGTTCTAATTTTATACAAAATTTTAGTGGTAATTTTCAAGCTGATTCAAACATAAACTCTTGCTCATAACTGATAAAAGATAGAGAAACTCTTTAAATTAGAAAGCTCTTCTCCTTGAAGAGATCTTTTCAGTTAAAAATTTGTGCATTGTTTAATTTGTAGTGTTTAGAATACACTCCAAAAGTATGCAGCAAAATTCGTATTTTTGAAGTTTTGAATGGTATAATAGACCCGGTAAAATCTGTCATTGAGCATGACTAATTTTCGGATGGAAAATTTTCGCAGGATCTAATTTAAAAAATGCTCCTCAACATAAAAGTGCAGATTGCCGGTGGGTAACTACGTAGGATATTGATTAAACTAATTTTTTTAAACAAATAAATAATATTAAAAGAATTGCTTCGAGAATTGCTTGTTAAACATTTTTCTCTAAACCCTGCAGTTTTCAAGTAAAAAATTTGTGAAATTTCAAAAAACGCGATTTTTACGTTTTTCATTCCTCAATAAGTCTATGAAAAAATCAGATTTTTAATATGTAGAAAATTTTTATTAGTAGTGTAAAGCTAAGAGAGCGCGCGAAAAACCATCCAAAAATAACGACTTTCTGTTCTCTACATGCTTGAAAGATGAGATTTCCAAAAATCGACTCTAGTTAACTCAAAATAATATAATAAAGTCAAATTAACGGAACAAAGAACGGATTAAATAAAGGTATAGTAGTTTTTTAAACTTTTACACGCTTTTAGAATTAAAGTTAAGTTTGAAAACTTTTTTTACCACGTTCCCATGTAATTTTTAACAAGCAAGACATAATATACACCATAGATATTTCATTTTTATCCAATTTGATTGAAACGGGTTTTCTACAAAAATTGTTAAATTCTTGATCTACTTTTATTGTTTGCAAAGAATTTTGTTAAAATTTTTTAAAATAAAAATAACTATTATTTTCATGCATCCATTTGAGTATTGCTAAGCAGGTCTTAAAAAGTTTAATAAACTATAGATGTTTGGATTTTACTCCTTAAGAATCGATTTTCATATGAGGCTTCCGGTGTGAAAACAATATGAGGAGTAAAATCTAGTGATTCAATGACCTCGTTACGTTTGTGGTGCGCAACTTATAGTGCGCAACTTTCACTTTTTAGTAATTACTTTGTATAACTTGTACACTTGTGTCCTGTCGACAAAGCAGCTATTGTTTGAAACTACCAATAAGCTGACGGGCACAGCACACTTAAGCATACTTATATAACACTTAAGAAGTAAACTTCAGTCGTGCGTCAGAGCTGACACAGACAATTTTTGTATTGCGTTGTATTTTTAAGGATTCTAAAAATATATATTTCTAAAGGATTTTGCAGAATTATGAGAAAATAGATTTCGTAATAAGTGACTATAAGGTAGTTTTTAGCAGGTTGATTAAAACTGTTAATGGGCGCCAAAGTTTTAAAATAAACAATTGATGAGATGGCGGCTTAAATTGTTTTATTTTCCGCTAAAGTAAATGCGAGTACTTCAAAATTTAACGAATTTATTATTGCATGTAAAGTGAAAATATTGAGTGAGAAAAATATTACTAGCATATATTTTTTCATTTAATCCCTGATGTATACCTAAGGATGTACGAGCGCCATGGCAATTTTGAATAAAAGGCTTGTTTTTTTTTCATTCTGAAAATTGTAGGATTACCCAATTTTTTAAATAAATAAATGAATTTAAAAGTAGGCATATTTAGCATTGGTCTTATGGGAAAACAGCAGACGGATTATATGTTTTCATATATTTCACCAAAACTTGTCAGTGGCAATTTAAAAAAAGCTATTAATATTGAAGTTAAAACCTTAATAAATTATTGGAAAAAAAACCCCTTGTGTCCGACTAATTAATGATGTATGAGCACGGTAGTTGGGACACAAATTAAAAAATATATAATTTTGCAATTTTAATGGTAAATTATGTTATAACTTGACAATATAAGACCAAAAGTAAGTTTAAAATTTTTCGATATCTGGAGTCATTTTCATAATATCGAAAATTAAAAATTTTTCTTAAAGATCGTTTTTGATATTTCGAAAACCAAGGCAGATATCGAAAAATTATATTTTTTCTTTTTCGTCTAAATTCATAAAGTAATAACAGAATTCATCATCAAAGTTGAAAGTAAGGTATAAATAATTTCAAACACAAATCTAAACTTGCCTTGGCGCTCGTACTACCTTAAAGTATTTCGATACCGTAGAAATGAAAATGATAGCCAAGAATTAAAAATTTTATATTTCAATTAATCCACCTTTTATACGTCTTTTGTGAAAAATTCATATCCATTCTCTGTACAGTTTATAAGAAATTAAGATATATTTTTAAAAACACTAAAAATCAACATTTAGTACGACTCCTCCAAATACATGTAAAAAGAACTATTTATAGTAAATAAATTCTCTTTCGTTCAGAATAGTAGATTTGAAATTTTACATACTCATAAATTGACACACAAAATTCCAAATTTTTTGTAACATTATCGTTTTGGTATCGCAACACTTTAAGGTAGTAGAGCAGTATCGAAGTCATACCACTCTAGTCATATTAGGAATAATTTTTTTTTTTTTCAATCTATTATATAATTTTTCTCATAACATGTGTTTATAATTTATAAGTTGAGAATTCTGGTGCAAATTGGTCTCCCAACATCTCCTAGAAGATATGGAACGCATCATCATCATCATCATTAGAGTCACTCAAGTGCAGAGTAACAGTATAGACTTATAGAGTCTAAAATAAAATAAAAATCTTTTTAGGAGTTACGCTCTTTCATCTAAACACGGCAGATATGTATGTAATACATAAAAGGAATAATCCTTAAATACATCATATCATGACCAATGTTTAAGATGGCCAATATAATAAATAAATGAAAATGTTCAAAATTACGTTATTTACAACTTTTTTATATATATTTTTCCAGTTTACTGTAGGAAACGAAGCGTTTGACCAAGGAAAAAACTCCGTGCCGGTTGATTTTTATGAGACAGCTAATTGAAAATGTTTCAATGAATGCCCTCAACAAATTCATATTCATGGGATCTTGTGCATTTTCGATTTACGACCATATAGTAGGGCAAAGGTTCCCTACTTCCGGACATTACAATTTTCTTTATTTAATATTTAAAAAAACTATTGGATTTTATATTTTGGACGATTCTAAGCATTTTTTTATCCGAGATATTTTTTACCTATCGTACCATTTTCGAGATATACACCAATCTAAATACTTTTGATATTAGTTAAATTTTGAATTTTATAAGCTTTTTGATTTTTCTTTCAATTATTTTTAAAATCTAATAATCCATTCCTAGCAATGAAAATGGAAATTTTTTAGAAATTTATATATAAAATGACAGGTAACAAACAGGGGACGCAAAAATATGAATTATGAAAACGTTTTTAATGTTTAATGGTATAATTATCATAGGCATTATACATTGAAAATGTACACATGAAAAAATTGAATTTTAGTTTTTGGCGATTTCAACAATGTTTTTCCATTGCAATGTTACGTTTTTATTTTTTTAAATTAAAATATACATCCTTACGAAGTAAATGAGACCATGTTCAACTCTGTACGATGAAATAATAGATTGTTCATCCAGCTCAAGAGAGGGGTAGTTTTTGCTAAAAAAATTGAATATCTCAAAAACTATTGACCAAGACCCAATTGACCTATGATGCTCATTTACGAACTTGACCTCACTTTTTACGTCCTGAGTACGCTGTAAAAATTTCAGCTCGATATCTTTTTTCGTTTTTGAGTTATCGTGTCCACAGACGGACGGACGGACGGACAACCGGAAATGGACTAATTAGGTGATTTTATGAACACCTATGACAAAATTTTTTTCCTAGCATCTTTATTTTTAAGCGTTACAAACTTGGGACTAAACTTAATATACTATGTATATTTCATATATACATGGTATAAAAAGAGAAGCTAAAAACAAAAAAAAATAGTTTTTTACATTTTACTCGTTAAATTTGAGGTTATGTAAACAAATGGTAAATACAAAAGTTATAGATTTTTTTATTACCAAGAACTTTCCTATTTAACTTTTTTCTCTAAAATAAATACTTTAGCTACAAATCGCTAAAAACAATTTGTTACTCCTTTTCACCCCGGCGCACCCCTTTCCGGCTAAACTCAGCTGTTTTAAGTTTGTTTCCTGAGATATACATATTATGTCCTACACAGTGAAACGGGTCCGATCCTGCAACTAATTTTTTCCTTAACAAAATGCAATTCAGTTGGTCTAATATAAGCACTTGAAAACAAAAATTCAAAAATTTTGCCGAAAACTCGCTATTCATAAACTAAAGATTATTTTGTGGTTCCGGTCAAAAAAAAAATTGAAAGCCATTTGATATTATATTTTGGACAATTTTTAGTATTTTTTAACTTTTGAAAATTTTCACCAAACTTCATCATTTTCGATTTATAAGCGTTTAATAAAAGTATGGATTTTTGTCGAAAACTCATTATCGAGGAAACTCGAGACTATTTTGTGGTTGTCGTCAAAAATTTTATTCAAGTTTCCATGAATATGATTTTGTTGAGGGCACTCAGAGAAACATTTTTCACGAGCTCCCAGTTTCTTACAGTAAATTGGAAAAATATATCAAACAAAAGTTGAAGATTGTAATTTTGAACATTTTCATTTATTCATTATATTGTCCATCTTAAAAATTGGCCAAAATATGATATTTTTAAGGATTATCTTATGTATTACATACCTACATATCCTGCCGTGTTTAGATGAAATGGCGTAACTCCTAAAAAATTTTTTCTTCTATTTTAGACCCTATAGTCTATACGGTTACTCTGCACTTGAGTGACTCTAATGATGATGCGTTCCATATCTCCTAGGAGATGTTGGATACCACTTTGCGCCAGAATTCTTAACTTCTAAATTATTATTATAAAATATAAACACATATTATGTGATCAATTATATAATAGGTTGAAAAAAATAATTATTGCTAATATTGTGTGTCAATTAATGAGTATTTAATACGCCTTCTGTATAAATTTCAAATCTATTCTCTGAACGAAAGAAAAATTAATTATTATAAACAGTTCTTTTTCCATAAGGTATATGGAGAAGTCGCAATGAATGTTTATGTTTAGTGCTTTTTAAAATAGTACCATTTACATTAAAAACTTGTATCAATATTGCTCAAGTTTAAATTTTTTTACAATTATACCAAAATTAAAAACTTTGTAAGGCTCATTTTTTAATAATTTAAATAAAACTGTGCATAAAAATTAAGCAATCTCCTAGGAGATGTCTGTAGATTCATCTTCGTCACGCTTTTATATAATCCTTGCAAGATATTCTTTTTCTACCTTTGGCTCTTGTATACTGATGTTTCCCTAGTTGCACCAACTGTTGTACATAATACTTGCCAGATCGCATGTGTGAATCTAACGGTGTATTTATAAAATTAACAAGTTTAAAAAAACTACATACCATTGATATTTTAAACATATTAGTTACATATTTACTCGCTAGATCCCACTACAAAAATATTTTTGTTAAAAGGTAAATCTTTCAAATATTCGAAAAAAAAAATAAAAATTAAAGGCTAATCAACATGATTAATTTTTTTATTTCATGGCCAAGATATATTTGATAATAAATTTTTATTCTAAATTTTCTAAATTACAAATAAATGTCAGTTAAACAGTTGACTACTTCAGTTTAAATAACGTTGTCAAATTGTAGTATGTATGTACGGCTGTTTTTTTGTTTTTTTAATTATCCATTTAAGTATTTATATCTTTTCTTTAACCCTTCGTCCATCGCATGAAATTTCCGCACTGAGTTGGTCGCGCTGATTTAAATATAATACGCCAGGCATAAACAAGAATTACACCAGGCGAATTTTCTATCGATGAAAATGAGAGCAATTACTTTTTTGACTTTATATTTTTAATAAATTGGTATTTATTTTATTATTCTTTAAAAAAATAATATATTTAATTAAATAACATCTGATGCAATCTGATGTGTTTTTTTTTAAGAGTTATAATTTCTTAGAAATAATTTTTAAATCATAAATAAAAACACTAATTACCTTGATAACAAACAAATATTCTTTCGATGAAAATGAGACGTAACGTAACCTCAAAGTAGATTTATAAATCATAATCAGATGATTAACTTGAGTATCTGACAACGCTGTACTTGAAAGCAACTACCAGACTTTGGTCGCGTATTAGGCAGATCGCCGCATTTTTGTAGTTCCAGGAAATTTAAAATTAAATATTTAAACCATGCATATATGTAACATGCAAGGTTTATTAAGTTTAGTCCCAAGTTTGTAACTCTTAAAAATATTGATGCTACCAACAAAATTTTGATATAGGTGTTCATAAAATCACCTAATTATTCCATTTCCGGTTGTCCGTCCGTCCGTCTGTGGGCACGATAACTCGATAACGAAAAAAGATATCAATCTGAAATTTTTACAAGGTACTCAGGACGTAAAAAGTGAAGACGCAAAAATTGGTAGGGCGCTTGACATGAACCCAAGAAGTCCGAGTTCGAGTCCTGGTTCGAGTGTATTTTTATACCATGTATAAATGAAATATACATAGTATATTAAGTTTAGTCCCAACTTTGTAACGCAAAAAAATATTAATGCTACGAAAAAAATTTTGATATAGGTGTTCATAGAATCACCTAATTAGTCAATTTCTGGTTGTCTGCCCGTCTGTCTGTCAACACGATAACTCGAAACGATAAACGAAAAGAGATATCTAGATGAAATTTTTACAGCTTGCTCAGGTCATAAAAAGTGAGGTCGAATTCGTAAATGAGCAACATAGGTCAATTGGGTCTTGACCTATGACCATCTTGTAAACCGTTAGAGATAAAGCGAACAAAAGTTTAAATGTAAAAAATGTTCCTTATAAAAAAATAAACAAATTTTGTTCCAAACATTTTTTCGTAAACATCACTAATTACCCGTTAGGGCGCAAATTAGGCGTAAATTGTATAGTATGTATTAAATAAATTGTATATGCATGTGCAATGTGAGTAATCAACACTATTTATGCACGGTATTTCAACAATTAACTCAATCAATTGTTTGTTTTCACTTGTTTTTTAATGAGTTCTAGATTATTTAAAATATGTATTAAATTTATTGGAAGCTTCTGAGCGCTTATAACGCGATAAGCAAAGGGCTACTACCATCGTAACATCTACGATAAAATTTTTTCAATTTTAAGCTTCTGGCGTTCATAGTTATATCATAATTAAAAAAAAAAAAAAAAAAAAAAAAACAACAAACATTAATGCGGCGTCGAAAATATCACGTGATGGCAGAAGGGTTGAAAGATTTTAATTTTTAAAATTTCCGAATTATTTGTTTTATTATATATTGGTGCTTTTGAGCATTCCTAAAAACATTTTGTTAAAATATATCCCCTACAAAAATCCTCAAAATGCATAATACAGCCCACAGAAATGCTCTCTTAATTTTAATAATTCCTAAAAACGTTTTATAAGATATACACGATAAAGTATTACAAATTTATTTTGTTTTATTTATCAGCCCGGTTGCAATCTTAAATTTGTACACTTATAAAAATATCTCGTTTCACACTGGATTGATAAATGAAATACATTTAGATTAGAACTTTATTTTAAAATCTTATTTCCGAAGTATCTCAATCAATTAAGCTACGAAACTGCAAAAACCTCAAACATCTCGAAGACGATTGATTGTCGTTGACATTTTTGGTCAGTATGCTAAGAACTATCTTTTATCAAATTTTTAACCAATTTGGACCAAAGGAACCCCCTAAAGGATTCTGCAGATGTATGCTTTGAAGGGTATAGTAAAAAACTTTAAAAAAGCGCACCTCTTTTCACTATAATTTTGAATATTTGGCAGCATCTAATCTAAAAATAATAATAATAAATTGATTAAAAACGTTTTAGTTAGTGAATGCTGGCGAAGAAGTACTTATTTTTTATAATGATAAAGCATCATTTAATCATTTTGTGGAAATGATGCGACGTGAAAGACATTCCATGGATGAAAGTAGCCCATTAAGGTAATTTATTTTTATTTATTTAAATTTATGATTGATTGTCTTTATTTTTTATTATTTTTATTATTATTAATTTAATTATTTTTTAAGGGATTAGGGTCAGTCAGCAGCTTGTTAAATTGTACTTTGAACCCCTAAATATTGTTGAATACATCTGATATGAAATTAAAATTAATACACACACGATTGGAAGCTAACTACAATCTTGAAATCTTCGTTCTTTTATAGTTGTTAAGAAAATGAAAACTTAAGTTTTGCTCTAATTTGTGCTCTCATATATCTCATCACTCTATGGTCAACTGACTTTTTTTTTTCAAAATATTGGGTTACCTATATATTAATAAATTCTCGAATCAGGAGGTAATGATTTTTTTCTACGTGGGTAGGAGGTTATCGACCCATTCACGGAATCGCAGCTGACGGTCACAAGACGTGACTCTTAAATAACTCTTCGAAACATTTATTTTATTGTTCTTAAAAATTTCTAGTAAGTAAATGAAATGACATCTGATGTAAATGTAAAAATTTTTTAAAATCTCACGAGAAAATTTAAAAAAATTTTATATATAATTATTTAAAGATAATTCCTTAGAAATAATTATTAAAATCATAAATAAAAATATAAATAAATATAATAACATTTTATAAATCATAATTATATTTATTTAAAAAAATAAAACACAGATCGATCCATGGTTAGCTTGACAACGCTGTACTCGAAATCATTTAGCAGACTTTGGCGCGTACTAGGCGGATCGCCGCATTTTTGCAGTCTCTCCTCGGTCCATTTTCTTTATTTTACTTTATTTAACTATTATTAAGTTAATTTTCTTTGCAAATAAAAGTTAATTATTAATAACCGACAATGAAAGCTGGTTGTCAAAAACTTGTTATTTTATTTTACGTCAACAGATGGCGCCAAAACACTAAACGTAAAATACGTTATGTACAAAACTCAGTAGGTAATATACCAAGTATTATACATGTATGAAACTATGTATTATACGTATTGACTATGTGCAAGGGGGAGGGTCTTAGGTTTGGCAATACACGTGACGCGCCGATGGAAAAATGCCGAACTATTTACACGCCAGCCGCCGACAATGTACATTGAAAATACATTGACAACTACTTTTAATATAGAGTACAAAATGTAGTATATATTGTATAGTGTATTTATATTATACTAGTATTATACTTTGGTAAATATTTCGAATTCTACTTATTTAATCTCAGTTTAAATATTAAAATTATTAATGTTATTTTCTCAATAAATTTTTATAATCAAAATAAGGACACAAAATATAACGATGTTAATATATGTGTCTATGTTTAATAATTAACGTTATACTTTATAATATTCAATCGACTTCAATCTTTAAGTGTAAAATAAAGATTTTTAGTGCATTTTGTGTATAGTGTTATCTTTATTTAGTTGTTATCTCTCTTTAATATATAGTGTTTAATATTTGTGTATTTGGTATCCTTGTTACACTTCTGTTTAAATATGATACCAATTCCACATGGTGGTTGTAAAATATTGTGTACTCTTTTTAACACTCATCTAAATACTATAATGCTATTTCATTTTTCTACATTTAATACACATTTTCATTGAGAACGAGTTGAAATAGCTAACGAATGTTTATTTAATAATTACAATACCTTTTTTGGCGTTAGTATATAATAATTATAACAAGTATTGCAAAAAACTTTCTGCTCTTTTTACATGCAGTTCAATGTATACAAAGAAAAACAATGGCCGCATGACGGGTGAATAGTTCTACACTTTCCACTAGTTGGCGCCACTTGGCTTCATGCACATAGTCCATAGTATTTTACGTACCCATCCCTGCTTCGCGAGGATTTATTTTATTAAAAAAAAAGCTGGTTTACTGGTAGCTATTTAGAACTTTTGATTAAAAATAAAAATCCCTCATTCTTGCACAAGTTTTTCATGCTTGAAATAAGTTCAAACAAATTAAAATAACTTCAAGAAAAAAAAAAAATTTCATTCAAATCCACCAAATGGTTTTGTTAATTAAAGTGATCATCGACTTTGAAAACTTAATTTCGAGTACAATAACAGGTACTATCTATTTAATTTCTCCTTCGAATCAGTTATTCGTAGACCACGTACTGATTCGTTTCGATTGAGGTGAAATTTGTAGGATACAAATTTGTTATTTTCTAGGTCGCATTTTTCTAAATGCAAAAAAAAAAATCTATTTGTGGAAAATCCTGACTGACCCTTAACCCCTTAAAGATGTTATATCACTTATTTGCTTAATTAAATTATTACTGAAATTTTAGATATCATGTGGAACTAGTTAAACTATTGGCATGTTGCACAATGGGTAAAAACGTTTACACTGAAATTAAATGCCATAGTTTATTACCATTAGATGATATTGTAGCAATGGTTTCACATCCTGATTGTATTCCTGAGGTAAATATATTATTATGTTAGCTAAAAAACCGTTCGGAACAAAATTTGTTTGTTTTTCATTAAAAACAAAACATCTTTTATAATATGTCGTAGTTACCAAAAAGTACTGACTTTTATTTGTATCAACAGCCATGTTAAAAGGGTGCAAGATAGAGAAGTAAAAGTACAAAAAACTGATCTAGGAAATTGGAGCAAAAATCGAAATTTATTTCGAAATATCCTAGAGTTCTCATTTATTATCTTCGATAATATTTATACCGATTTTGATATTTATAGAAAACCGACTCATACTGACAGATACATCACATCAGATTCTGATTGTCACAAAAGCCAAAAATTTGCAGTTTTTCACTCTTTAATAAATAGATTAATAAATATTCCACTTTCTAGATCTTCTTATCTTAAGGTATTAAAATACATTAAAAACGTTGCCGTTTTGAATGGTTACTCAATCGATGTTGTAGATTCTATCCTCCGAAAATGCCAACGGCTTATAGGAATTAGCGATACAACCTCCTTTGAGAATGTTTCCGAAAAGAATAAGTGGGCTAGAGTTATATTTAGCCATCACTGTAATAACAAGAAACGTAGAATTTTGAACATGCCTGGGATTGCAGTTGGTTTTACATCTCAGAAATATAATATTCCTTGAGTCAAACCAAGGATCCAATTCTGGACGCACAAAAATCGGGTAAATTGTCGAAAATTGCTCGAATTGTCCTAAAATTTATTTGGGGCAGATCAAGCGACAGATGTCAATCCGAGAAAAAAAACATATAAGCGATGTCAAAAATCATCGAATCGAGAAATCTTGCATTGCGGATCATGTTCTAAATACAGAACACGAAATTCTACATTACAAGTTAATTAAATCTGTTAGGCATCACAATAGTTTAGATGCGAAGGTATTTAAACCGCAAGACAGGCAATAAGATTTTCAACTGCGATAAAGGCCCTATACCTGACTCTAAATTGATAAAATAGACAATTGTTAAAGGTCAACCCATAAAACAATTCTCGTCAGCGAACTTGGTGTGTCCATTTCTATAAAAGAATTTTTCAAACATACTTAATAATTTGTTTGATGTTTACAAAAAGTTTGGTGGTCCGAGAAATTTTTTGCTTCAAATTTGTGATAGTTTTTGTATTTTTATTTTTGTAAATCGTTACTGTAATTGTTGGTAATGTTTTGAATATTTATTTTTAATTTTTTGATTTTGTGAAAAATGTTTATAATGTGTTAAATATGAATAAATTTATTTACTGACGTTGATTGTGTTGCAATCGAAATATCGATATTTAGCGACATGTAAGTCTGTTGTATGTTTTTTAATTGTATTTTTTAAATAGAATTTCTTAATATACAATTTTATTCCGAGTATCGTGGTATTTATTTCAATAACTATTCTTTTGCAATATTTTAACGTATAAAAATGATACTTGGGCTTTTATTGAGTATAATAACCGCATAGATTTCAACGATATGACCTCGATCAAAGAGTTACTTTATTAAATATTTTCGCCTCGTTATCTTACATCATTTTAACATGTCTGCTAACAGAAATCAATTCAGGACATTTTTTACATGCTTTCATTTTTCGATAAAAGGACTGAATAAATTTTAAATTTTAAGGTAAAAGAAGCATATGTTGGATTTTTAAATCATTGTTACATCGATACTGAAGTTGAAATGAAAGAAATTTATACATCGAATCATATGTGGAGTTTATTTGAGAAATCATTTCTAGTTGATATGGCTTTAGTTGCTACAAATTTGGTTGATCGCAAGCATGCAGATAAAGCGCTTGAAAATTATGTTACAAATGGACTCATGAATATTATATCAACATTTTTTAGCAGTCCGTTTTCTGATCAAAGCACCACAGTTCAAGTAAATTATTTTCGATACAAATATACCTCTTATACACTTAGCGTATGTAATTCGTACTTTATAAAACTATAAGAATCCGTCAAATTGGGGATGGCTACGCACTCAAAAAAGGATATTTTACCCTAAAAATACGTATTTATGTACATATCTCGAAAACCATAAAATATATCAAAATTTTACTAGAGGAAAAAGTTAATCAATTTACCGAAAAAAAGGTCTATTGTACGTCTTTCATGTCTAGAACTCGAATAGCTTAATTGGTAGGGCGCTTGACATGGACCCAAGAAGTCCGGGTTCGAGTCCTGGTTCGAGTGTATTTTTATACCATGTATAAATGAAATATACATAGTATATTAAGTTTAGTCCCAAGTTTGTAACGCTTAAAAATATTAATGCTACGAAAAAAATTTTGATATAGGTGTTCATAGAATCACCTAATTAGTCAATTTCCGGTTGTCTGTCCGTCCCTCTGTCAACACGATAACTCAAAAACGAAGAGAGATATCTAGATGAAATTTTTACAGCTTGCTCAGGTCATAAAAAGTGAGGTCGAGTTCGTAAATGGGCAACATAGGTCAATTGGGTCTTAGGTTCGTAGGACCCATCTTTTAAACCGTTAGAGATAGAACAAAAGTTTAAATGTAAAAAATGTTCCTTATAAAAAAATAAACAGCTTTTGTTTGAAACATTTTTTTGTAAACATCACTGTTTACCCACGAGGACGCTAATTAGGTGCAAATTTTATAGTATGTATATGGGAATATCAGTTACGTGTGGCTATTTAAAAGTGAATATTTTTTTATTTACGTGACTTCAGAAAACAAACGATTGCATCATCAACACTGTCTATACATGGTTTTTCAACAATTAACTCAGTCAATTGTTTGTTTTCACTTGTTTTCAATTCTCTTTAATTAAGATTACTAGACAAGATATTTGTCAATTTAGTTTGCACTGTATATGCATCATATTAAAAATATCAATGATAATCGAAGAGACCATGATGTAAATAAATATCGTATGCATGATTAAAAGTAAACAACAAAAACATAAAGTAAAGGTCTATTGTATTTGTTCATGTCTTTAATCATTTTCGAAATAATCGCGATTAAAAGACTTGCTACGCTATGTAACCATTTTGAATTTGTGTCAAATACGTAGAGTGTTCGGAAAATTCGGGTGCTGTAACTGTCACAATTTTCGTTCATCATTTTAGGTTTGTACCGAATCCATTGGATTTCCGAAAAAAAGTTCCGAATAAAGGTTGCTTTTCGTTAAAAAACCAACAAATTTTTTTGAAACATTTTTTATAAAACTCATCGGACTTGACACAAATTCGAAATGGTTACTGTCGTTAAAAGTTTTATAATCAATATTGTCTCGAAAACGATTAAAGATAGGAGAAAAATACAATAAACCTTTTTTCGGTAAATTTATTAGACTTATTTTTTCTCATCTTGAAAAATGTTAATATATATTATGTAGAGATGAAACGGATAATGGTTTGGCTGGATACCGAATATTCGGCGAGGTACGATTCCATAGCACTGGATATTCGGATAATAGGATTTTCGGCCCGGTATTTTCATTTATTTTCACTTTTTGTGATTTTGTGTTTGATTTAAGTTTGATTGATTAACAAGAAATGTCATCATCAATAAAACGTTCGCCAATTTGGCAATATTTTGAATTAAACTGTGACGATAACAAGTACGCTTCATGTTTATTGTGTCAGACTATTTAGAAGTTCTTGAAACTGAAAAAGCCGGACAAAAAATCATGGTAGAGATAAAAAAATCTTACGACGAATCTTCTTCTGACAGTAACAGATCATCGCCGTCATCATCACCTGCTAAACGAATGAAAGAAGATGAAACTGAATCCAACTTCACGTGAAACTTATGACCCTTTTTGGGACTGTTTCAATGAAGTGGCAAAGAATAATAATAGTGATTGTCGCGGTCAAGGTCAAGAAAAACAAAATCCAATTGCAGACAAGATTAATTTTTTTAATGACATTTTGAATCGATCGCAATCACGATCCATACATTTGGTGGTCAGTTAAGTTGAATCAGTATCCGCAGTTGTCAATATTTGCTAGAAATTATCTTCTTGCGCCTGGCAGTAGCGTTTACAGCGAAAGTATATTTTCATAAGCTGGTCTGGTATCGGGAGTCACCGCTTATCAACAAATGCGGAAAATTTGGTATTAAAATAAACTTGTATAAAATAACGTGAATATTATTATCGGGAATTCGGCCGGATACTGAATTACTGTCCGGTATTCGGCCGAATAGTGAAAATAGGACGGATAGGCCGGCTACCGGATAGTTACCGGATATTCGTTTAATCTCTAATATTATGATTTTTGAGATATGTACAAAAATATACATTTTTGGATATCATAACAGGATCGTTTTTTTTAAATGACTGACTTAAATACGGTGTTTTGAAAATTATTTAGTGTTCTTTAATTTTTTGAGAAATTGAAAGTAAACTTCATTCCCTTTTATAAAGTCATCTTGCACAAAACGTTGTGCAGCACATTATTAAAGTAATAATTATACATACACTAAGTGGGTAAAATTATTTACTGTTATAAAATTTATTGTTAATAATTATAGGAAATTATGTATCACAATGTTTGGTTTTTAAATTGTAAGTGCAGTTGGTTTTGAGTGAATTGTCCCTTCCCATTCTATTAACAAATTGTTAATCGACCGTGAAGTGCAGAATACTATCAATCATTTAGCATTTACGATTATCGTTCATTTATTAAAGCATCATTTTTAGGGAATTTGTCAAAAATTGAAACTCTGAATTCAAGTAATAATTTAGTAAAAAAACAAAAATAATTGGTTTAAAAATAAATAGTAAAGTAAAAGTAATAATAATTGAAATAATAATAATAATAATATTTTTTATTTTTTATTTTACTCTGCAGTAATCCACCATAAAATTCAGATTTTTTAATATAAATCTATTGTAACATATGTTTCGTCTTGTTTCGAGACATTTTCAAACAATAAAAATTATATTTGAATATTGCTTCTATTTATACTAAATCTTTGTCATAAATTAAAAACAAATTAGGACAAGACAAGCAAATTCTTTAAAAAAAACAATTGGTTAAAAATACAATACATCACAGACAAAATAATTAGAGATAAAATTTTATAGCAAAAATGTAAATGGCATAAAATAATGATATGTAACAACAATAATTAGATAAACATAATTCATATGATTTTAGTAACCATATCAATAATAAACAAAAATAAAATAAAAGAAATATAAATATAAATAATGCAATGGAGCCTAGTATATCACAGACAAGTTATCACAGTGTTTCAGAAAGGGAATAATATGTCAAGTCCGTTTGGTCATTCAAAAGTTTTTTAGGACCATTTTTATGTTTGTGAATCTCTAACGATTCCAACATAGTCATTTTTATATTAGCTATGGCTGTACAAAAAATTAATTAGTTTATAACAAATTTTCCACCACCCTGAACGATGAGCAAGTTGAAAATTCGGATTTGCGGGTCAAAATATGTTGAAATACACTCCTTTTTCAATGGGACCTGCAAATGCATACGAAACCCACTCAGCGCCTACATTATAAGGCATACTTTCACCAATTTTCATTAGATTTAAATTTTTTTGCGAGAAAAAAAAACGAAAAAATCGGGATTTTGTAATTTTTTCTGAGAAGGTGATAAATATCCGATATAAAAATTTTTCAATTTTTTGTTATCTAGAACATTTTTGTGGAAAATTTGCTCTAGGATGTTCAATTTCCCAAAAAAATTCGAAAATACACTTTCAGACCCATAAAATCACCCCTATTTCACCATTTCCAAAGATGTCGTGTATAATTTATTTTTTTTCTACTACTTATTAGTCTGGTTCACATGTACAATTTTTTCTAACTTTTATGTATATTCTCCGAAAATTACGAAATAGGTGTTATTCGATTCGTAATTTTATGTAGAAAGTTTAATGAAAAATCCGAAATGGCGCTGAAAAAAATTGCAAAAGTTATTAACTATTAAGTGAAAAAGAAAATAGGGGGCTCAGTTTTTTTTGTATAACTTAAAAAATATTGAAAATTTTCAAAATCTGAAAAAGACCCAAAAAGATGAAGAAATTTCCTAAAATAAAGTTCCGACTGCCGGAATTGTTTCTATAATATTTATAATTTTTACAAAGCCCTGAAAATAGCGCAAAATACTGCAAATCTGGCTCTCGCGCGCGTTCTGTCCCTGAGACCCACTAACAAAAAAAATTATTTAAACATATAAAATGTGAATATTAAGAAATACAAAAAATTAATGTAGTTTTGAGATACATGAATAAATTTTTCCATTAGTTATGTAATTGTTAACAAACAATTGTTTCTATACAGAATGTTAACATAAAATCTCCGATAATTATTAAACTAAAACCCCAGAATTTTTTTCCCTCCGTGAAGTTATTCTTAATAGGCTTACAAATAAATTACCGTTTTTAAAATTTAAAAATTTTGATTTTTCAATTTGTTATTAACATTTGAAAATTAACAAATGAAAAAAAGTAAGGAAAACAATTTTTTGTTTAAAATTTTTTAATTGTTTTAATTTTTTATGGTTAAAATCTACATAAAAATAATTTTTTCACTTTTTTAACAATTGTTGTTTAAAAAATTGTTATAAACAAATACATTGTTTATGAGTAAATCGAAAAATTTTTTTTTGCAATATGTTCATTAACCCAAATGATGATTTAAAAAAAAAAAACGGTTTCTTAAAAAAATTTATTTGTTGCTTAAAAATGCAATTGTTAATTAACAATCTTTTTTAGCTACTAATTATTAATATTAAGGAACCGTTTAAATTCTAAAATTTATAAATTCTATTTTCCTTCCGGATTATATAAAAAAACAATTTTTTTATTAATTTTTCATTTGTTTATTAAATAAATAATTTGTCATAAACAATTTTTTTTATCTGTTTATTTTTTTTATATACTTTCTTTATAATAAAAATAGACATGCGTTGTTTTTTACAAATTTACTATTTTTTTTTATTTTTTTGAAAAAAATTTTTTTTTACTATAAACAATAGTCAATAATTAATAATAGTAAACTATTTTTTTTTTTTTTTTGTAAAAAACAACGCATGTCTATTTTTATTATAAAATAAAGTACATAAAAAAAAATTGTTTATAACAAATTATTTATTTAGTAAATAAATGAAAAATTAATAAAAAAATTGTTTTTTTATATAATCCGGAAGAAAAATAGAATTTATGATTTTTAGAATTTAAACGGTTCCTTAATATTAATAATTAGTAGCTAAAATGGATTGTTAATTAACAAACGCATTTTTAAGCAACAAATAAATTTTTTTAAGAAACAGTTTTTTTTTTAAAAATCATCATTTGTGTTAATGAACATATTGCAAAAAGAAAATTTTCGATTTACTCATAAACAATGTATTTGTTTATAACAATTTTTTAATTAATTTTCATTTGTTAATTTTCAAATGTTAATAAAAATTGAAAAATCAAAATTTTAAAATTTTAAAAACGGTAATTTATTTGTAAGCCTATTAAGAATAACTTCACGGAGGGAAAAAAATTCTGGGGTTTTAGTTTAATAATTATCGGAGATTTTATGTTAACATTCTGTATAGAAACAATTGTTTGTTAACAATTACATAACTAATGGAAAAAATTGGGATAAAAATTTTTAAACCGCGGATTATTGTTTATTCATGTATCTCAAAACTACATGTTTATATGTTTAAATAATTTTTTTTGTTAGTGGGTCTCAGGGACAGAACGCGCGCGAGAGCCAGATTTGCAGTATTTTGCGCTATTTTCAGGGCTTTGTAAAAATTATAAATATTATAGAAACAATTCCGGCAGTCGGAACTTTATTTTAGGAAATTTCTTCATCTTTTTGGGTCTTTTTTCAGATTTTGAAAATTTCCAATATTTTTTAAGTTATTCAAAAAAAACTGAGCCCCCTATTTTCTTTTTCACTTAATAGTTAATAACTTTTGCAATTTTTTTCAGCGCCATTTCGGATTTTTCATTAAATTTTCTACATAAAATTACGAATCGAATAACACCTATTTCGTAATTTTCGGAGAATATACATAAAAGTTATAAAAAATCGTACATGTGAACCAGACTATTATAGTCCAAACTAAATTTTTGCAGTGGTTTTTTGCCTTTAAAAAATGTCAAAAAGTAATTGAATCAGGTAATATGTTTTGAAATGTGAAAAATGTGAAAAATAGGGACGTAGTGCTCGAGTCTTACATAGAAAAATTATTTCCAACTGTATTAGTTAATTAGCGGCAGAGTGGAGCTTATTTAAAATTGTGTTATCATTTAGACATGAAAACATTGTAAAATCATCAAACAGAAAACAGTAAGATCGCGAGCGATTAACAATGTGTTAAGTTTAATGTTTATAATAATATTTTTTATCCTAATTAACAATTAATTGATTAAGGCTGCATTTATTGTAGCCAACCAATACGTCATTATTATGAGTTTAGGAAATTTAGAACTCACTCACGCTTTTTTTTAGATTACAGGCTTGTTTTTATTATGTTAGTATCAAGTAATCAGAGTAGTTTAATCTGCTGGAGAGAAAAAGTCAAAGTAACGCTAACGCTAATATTTGCATCATTTTTTTCTAGTCTAAAAAACGGGTGACCATTTTCTTCCATGGTTACTTAAAATTTTTTCTACCTTCTTTGATATGCTGAAACCAATTTTCTGCAATAATTACCTATAAAATAGTGCCAAAAATTGTTACAAACAATTGTACGAATCAAGCAATAGAAATAATCTGTTTATATTTAAAAAAAAACTTGGTAATAGATTAAAATTCTTATATAATGTGAACCAGCCTTTAAGAATGCTTTCTTTAGAGTCGAATGTTTTCAACTAAAAAATTATTGTTAATGTTAATTATTACTAATTAATAAAGTTTCCTTTATGTCAAAAAGACTAGACAACCAATGTTTGTTCAACTTCTTCAAGGAGCTTTTCGAGTCTCACAATGTTCTTGGCTTACTCCTTCACAGCGATTTAACGTGGAGAATTGTATCCGCACTTTATCTGATGTCGGTAAGTATCAAAATTTGTACCAGGTAAAATATTAGGGAGTTATTGCAGTTCTTCCAAATAAAATAACCGATACGTTAAAAATATTCAATATAAATTCAGCACATATCGTATATTTAATTTGTAGGAAAATGATAAAACTTTTTTATCGCTGTGCTTGTAAAATAACAATTAATTGAGTTAATTGTTTAAATCCTCTGTATAGAAAGTGTTTAATGTCAGTTTTTGAAATCTTTCCTAAGACCACTAATTGAAGCTTTTCACATGTTTTCAAACTCACTTTTTACGCCCTGAATACACTATAAAAATTTCAGCTCAATATCTATTTCCGTTTTTGAGTTATCGTGCTGGCAGATGGACAGACGGGCGGACAAACGGAAATGGACTAATTAAGTGATTTTATGAACACCTTTATATTACTAAATTTTTTTACCTAGATTTTGCTCGAATCATCAGTATTTCGAAGCGTTTCTAACTTGGAACTAAAATTAGAAATATCTGTATACCTTGATACATATTTCATATATACAAGGTATAGTAACCAATCGATTAAAGCATACGTTCAATTGATGAAAATAATCGGTCCCGGTTATTACTTTGTAATATTTTGCGCTTTCTGATTTCATACAAAGTTAGCGTTAATTTATCGATAATTATAACAGGAACACTGCCATATTTCCCTAGTAATTAATCGAAGACTTTTAAACGCTTCTGGTTTTTTAACGATCTTTTAAACGATCAATGTTTTAATATACACAGAAAAATGATTTTTTGACGGACAAAATTTTTCTTGAACGAAAAAATTTTTAGATTTGTAAAATAAGAAAAAATGATTCGAAGCATTTTAAATGAAATTTTACATACAAAACAAGTGAAAACAAACAATTGACTGAGCTAATTGTTAAAATACCATATGTAGGCAGTGTTGGTTACGCAATCGTTTGTTTTTTTACGTCATGTAAGAAAAGATAGATAGCCACTATTACGCACAAACTAATAAGATACCTGTATACATTCTATATAATGGCCAAATCTTATTTGCGCCCTCACGAGTAAAACGAAAAAATGTTTCAAACAAAATTTATTTATTTTAAGGAACATTTCTTACATTTAAACTTTTGTTCTATCTCTAACGGTTTACAAGATGGGACCCAAGACCCAATTGACCTGTTTTTCCTTTACGAACTCGACCTCACTTTTTACGTCCTGAGCACGCTTTAACAATTTTAGCTTGATATCTGTTTTCGTTTTTAGTTATCATGTTTACGGATGGACAGACGGGCGATAGTCGAAAATGTACATAAAATTAGGTGATTTTATGAACACCTATACCAAAATTTATTTTATTTGTATTTTGCCAAGTTTTTTAAGCGTTACAAACTTGGAACTAAACTTAGTATACCTTGATATATTTTGTATAGACATGGTATAAGAAAAAAATAGCAAGAATAAGTTTACAGAAAAATTGCTTGAGCCAAAAAAATCATTTTTTCTGTGTATTATTTCTATGTACTGGACTTGTGTGTTTTTTTGTAAATAGTGATGTATAAGATCTTTTAAATATTTTTTCAGCTAAAGGTCGAGGTATAGCAATACCCATTGATTTGGAAACTCAAGTAACTGGGATGTTCAGCAAAGCTTCGTTGTTATCCAAGCAAACCAGCAAATGGCTTTTAGCATCAAAGACACCAAAAATTGAACGATCGCAATCACAGGTTTGTAAAACTTTTAAATAAGTTCTTCTTTTTTTTCTTCTTTTCGCTTATATTCTATTAATTTTTGCATGAATATATCGAAAACCTTACGGTTTATCAAAAAATCAAATATATCGACAAATAAAATTTTTTTGCATTTTTGTTTATTAAAATTTCGGCCTCAAATTTGAAAGGGATTGAAATTTTTTTCCCTAATTTCTATTTATCATTTTTTTTGCAAAACCACTTTTGACTCCAAGTTTTTGATCAAAATATAGATAAGTCAAAACTAGTTTCAAAATGTGTTTTTTAATCTACGTTTTTTAAAACGAATTTTAATAGATAAAAGCTTGATGTCTCGAATCGAATTTCATCCCTTTCAACCCCCTAAGGATGTATGAGCAAATACATTTTCAATTTTGATGATAAATTATATTTTAACAATATAATACGAAAAGTAAGAATAAAATTTTGTTTAATTATTCAGCTTTCGCTGTTTCGAAAATCGAGGCACCCATAGAAAAACTGTATTCTTATTTTTCGTCTACATTCATGAAGTTATAGATAGCAAAATTCAACATCAAAGTAGAAAATAAGATAAAAATAATTTCAACCCTAAGTCACACATCCCTTATATGGACGGAGATTCTTGGTTTTTTGCTTTTCTATGCCATTGCATATATTTTGACTTTTATTAAAAAGTTTTTTATACCATGTATATATGAAATATACATAGTATTATAAGTTTAGTGCCAAGTTTGTAACGCCTAAAAATATTGATGCTACAAAAAAAAAATTGGTATAGGTGTTCATAAAATCACCTAATTAATCCGTTTCCGGTTGTCCGTCCGTCCGTCCGTCCGTCCGTCCGTCTGTGGTCACGATTACTCAAAAACGAAAAGAGATATCAAGCTGAAATTTTTACAGCGTGCTTAGGACGTAAAAAGTGAGGTCAAGTTCGTAAATGAGCAACATGGGTCAATTGGGTCATGGGTCCGTAGTACCCATCTTGTAAACCGTTAGAGATAGAATAAAAGTTTAAATGTAAAAAATGTTCCTTACAAAAAAATAAACAACTTTTGTTTGAAACATTTTTTTGTAAAGATTATTGTTTACCCGTGACAGCGCAAATTAGTTCAGAACATAATTGATATGTTATATATATATAACACATAGTATCAATTATTTGCATAGCAACAACATTGTTTATTTCAAACATATACGTCACTTATAAGATTGTATTATTTGTTTGTGTATCCGTCTGTGGACACGATAACTCAAAAACGAAAAAAGATATCGAGCTGAAATTTTTTACAGCGTACTCAGGACGTAAAAAGTGAGGTCAAGTTCGTAAATGAGCATCATAGGTCAATTGGGACTTGGGTCCGTAGGACCCATCTTGTAAACCGTTAGAGATAGAACAAAAGTTTAAATGTAAAGAATGTTCCTTATCAAAAATTAAACAACTTTAGTTTGAAACATTTTTTCGTAAACATCACTGTTTACCCGTGAGGGCGACAATTAGGGCGGAAATTTTATAATATGTACTATACTTGATTATCAGTTATGTATGTGTCACATGTTGGTATATGTAATGTGATAAAGAAATCAACACTGACTATACATGGTATTTCAACAATTAACTCAGTCAATTGTTTGTTTTCACTTGTTTTTTTAATTAGTTTTTATTCATTGCAAGTGAAAATTATAAAAAAACTTTCAAAATATGTCGTTTTTTGAGATTCTTTCATAAGAGCCAATGTATTTTATATCGATTTTCAATGACTTTGTGAATATCTCAAAAACTCTTGAACATTTTGAAAAAAAATTCTACTTGTTTGTAGTAAAGAAAAAAGATTGTTTCCTCAAAGTTTTAAATTTTACCGATTTTTTTTTCTAAAAAAGAACAATTAAAAACGAAAAAATTAGTTTTTTACATTTTAACTTGTTGAATTTGAGGTTAGGTCAAAACATGTCCAGTACCAAAGTTAATGATTTTTTTTATCTACAAGTTGACCAATTTGACTTTTTTCTCTTACATCGTTACTTTAAAATCAAATTCAGTTATTTGAATTATTTTGCCCGATTTATATATTTTATTTTTCTACACAAAAAACGGGTCCAACCCTGCAACGAATTTTTTCCTTAACCAAATGTGATTTAATTGATCTATAAACACATTTTATGAGAAAAATTATATAATAAATTGAAGAAAAAAAATTATTGGTGATTTCATTAGAGTGATATGGCTTCGATATTGCCATGCTACCTTAATATTTTCAAAATCGGTTGGTATCAAATTACGCACTATAGACCAACAATTCGAAACCACATACTAATTTTCTATTTCTTATAGTTTCTGAGAAAAACTCTAGATACTTTTGTGTACACAGAAATTTTTATTTTACCCTTAAAAATTTACGTACCTGATAGCCTGAAACAAAAAACCCCAAAATTTGACAGGGGTCTAAAATTTTTGTGCTTCACTCGATTAAAGTAACTTATATTTATCGTTTTTTACGAAAACGGGAATTGAAGTTAAAATAAAACTTTAAGCACACAAAATAATTTTATTTGTATCTATTGAATGACCCTCATGCATTAATTACGTAAGGGGTTTTGGGTAAGGGGGGGAGGTTTCAAAACCTTATCATGTGCTTACATGGGGGGAGGGGGGGGGGGGTTAAATCCATTCTTATGTAAGATTTTATGAGTTGAAATTTAATATTAGATGTAATGTATGTGTATCGCGTGTATGTACTGCAGTCTGTGTGCTAATTTACGTCAAACTGTAAGTTTTGTAACTGATCCTTTTCTAATAATGTTTTATTATTTGGCAAAACGAGATTTAATCTTACGTAAGAAGGGGAAGGGTGGAAGTTCGAAAAATCTTATGTATGCTTACGTGAAGGTAGGGGAGAGTTTCAAATATCGTGAAAATCATGCTTACATAATTAATGAATGGTCCCTTGTACATTATTTAATAATATAATTGGGTTTTATAATCCATCTAGTTAAGCGGAAAAAAATTTGGAAACTTGTGTAAAGGGTCTAGTCGTTTAAGCATAAGAAAACTGCATTCAGGTCTGATGAAGGGTTCTTACCTTGTTTCTAGTCTAAATTAGCTAAACTTAATCTCACACTTCTAACCCTTATAATTAGGGTAACAATATAGGAGTAACAAACCTGAACGTAAAAATTTTTTTCTCAGTACCTATTGAAGATATCTTCATGAAATTGAAATTGTGCATGACTATCGATAAACTAATTATAATTATTTTTTAGAATTTGGCAATATTAGAAATTATAAAAAACAAGAAGTAAATTATTTGGGGGTTGTTTTTATTAATAAATACCGGGCTAATATTTACCTTTTTGCAAATGCACTCATCACTGTTCACAATGAAAGAAGTAATTTTTTATACCCTGTGCCTATTTATGAAATATATCAGTATATTTAGTTCCTAATCACCTAATAAGTTCATTTTCGGTTGTCTCTCTAACTAATTAGTCTAACCGTGTATTCATCCGTCATAACGAGAACTCAACAAGTGAAAACAAACAATTGACTGAGTTAATTGTTGAAATACCATGCATAGTCAGTGTTGATTTCTTTATCACATAGCACATACAAATAATATACATAACTGAAAATCAAGTATAGTACATATTATAAAATTTCCGCCTACTTGGCGCCCTCGCGGGTAAACAGTGATGTTTACGAAAAAATGTTTCAAACAAAAGTTGTTTAATTTTTGATAAGGAACATTTTTTACATTTAAACTTTTGTTCTATCTCTAACGGTTTACAAGATGGGTCCTACGGATCCAAGACCCAATTCACCTATGATGCTCATTTACGAACTTGACCTCACTTTTTACGTCCTGAGTACGCTGTAAAAATTTCAGCTCGATATCTTTTTTCGTTTTTGAGTTATCGTGCCCACAGACGGACGGACGGACGGACGGACAACCGGAAATGGACTAATTAGGTGATTTTATGAACACCCATGACAAAATTTGTTTCCTAGCATCATTATTTTTAAGCGTTACAAACTTGGGACTAAACTTAATATATTATGTATATTTCATATATTGACTATGTGCATGAAGCCAAGTGGCGCCAACTAGTAGAAAGTGTAGAACTATTCACCTGTCATGCGGCCATTGTTTTTCTTTGTATACATTGAACTGCATGTAAAAAGAGCAGAAAGTTTTTTGCAATACTTGTTATAATTATTATATACTAACGCCAAAAAAGGTATTGTAATTATTAAATAAACATTCGTTAGCTATTTCAACTCGTGCTCAAATAAAATGTGTATTAAATGTAGTAAAAAAGGTATTGTAATTATTAAGGTAGTACCAGCATGAAATCACTTTTCGACAGATTTGGCCGAAATTTTTTTCTCGGGTTTATAATAGCTTTATTTATGAATTCCTAAAATTTCATAATTTTTGACCGTTTAGATCGCGAGATATTTAAAGACAAAGTTCGCGATTTTGAGGGTCATGTCCCATTTAAAGCATGTAAAATGTCCGGTTTCTCCAACTATTTTTTATGATATTATTATAAATTGAAGAAAAAGTAGAAAAAAATGTTTATACAATACAATTCTAAAAAAAAAATTTAGAAATTAATTTTCACTTTCGAGATATTAATTTTGACGTAAATTGATCGAAATTGGGACGTTGGCATAATTATTTCCCATTTTAAACGGTCAAAATTTCTGAAACTTTGGGAATTAATAGTAAGCATTATTAAATTCTTAAATTTAATTTTTCGTTAAATTCTGTCGAAAAAAAAATTGTACCATTGCTTTAACATAGAAACTGCAAATACCATGCTGGAACATCCTTAAATAAACATTCGTTACCTATTTCAACTCGTTCTCAATAAAAATGTGTATTAAATGTAGAAAAATTAAATAGCATTATAGTATTTAGATGAGTGTTAAAAAGAGTACACAATATTTTACAACCACCATGTGGAATTGGTATCATATTTAAACAGAAGTGTAACAAGGATACCAAATACACAAATATTAAACACTATATATTAAAGAGAGATAACAACTAAATAAAGATAACATTATACACAAAATGCATTAAAAATCTTTATTTTACACTTAAAGATTGAAGTCGATTGAAAATTATAAAGTATAACGTTAATTATTAAACAAAGACACATATATTAACATCATTATATTTTGTGTCCTTATTTTGATTATAAAAATTTATTGAGAAAATAACATTAATAATTTTAATATTTAAACTGAGATTAAATAGGTAGAATTCGAAATATTTACCAAAGTATAATACTAGTATAATATAAATACACTATACAATATATACTACATTTTGTACTCTATATTAAAAGTAGTTGTCAATGTACTTTCAATGTACATTGTCGGCGGCTGGCGTGTAAATAGTTCGGCATTTTTCCGTCGGCGCGCCACGTGTATTGCCAAACTTAAGACCCTCCCCCTTGCACAAGGATCCATACATGGTATAAAAATTAAAAGAGATATCAAGCTGAAATTTTTATAGTGTATTCTTTTAACAATATTTATTATTAATATTTAACAACTTTTTTTCGTATACATCATTTTTTTCCCGAGAGGGAGCAAACTTAGGACAAACTTTAGTTTTCATTACTAAAACTATACGTGAAAAAAGGTTAAAAAATTGCAGATAGCTTCAAAAATTTGCTTTTAATTTCATTAAGGTGATCAAATGAGTCAATGCTCGGGGAAAGCTGTGTTTTTTTTAAATAATCGTTTCAATATATATATGGACAGATCCATTACTTTTCGACTAAAGTGTGCGGCGGTTGGATCACCGATTTTGATGCCAATTTTTTCTTGAAAGCACATCAGAAAAGGAGATGATCCTGAAAATTTGAGCCAGATTCGTCCAAATGGAAGTGTCGAATAATTTTTTGAATTTTAAAAAGTCGATTTTTTAGTCATTTTCAAAAATTTATAAAAAATCGGCATCAAATCGGTGACCCACCCCGTCTCTCTTTCGTCGAAAAGTAATGGATCTGCGAGCTTTGATGTAATGAGCAATGCCTTGATTTTGCAAAGTAATATTTTTTTCTGCGTTATATCGGATTCACCATTCATTGTTTTCTTTCACTCCGCTATATATTTTCCTGATTATCTTTTTTTTTCGAATCTTCTAAGTCTTTCCTTATCAACCTCGGTCAGCATACATGTTTTCTCGCCATATGTCACTAGTGAGCAAATAGGTGGAGTAGGCCCTGAATCCAGCCGGTATTCGTTCTTTCGTTCGTTGATGGACATTGAATATTGTGAATTGGTATCGGTACAATTACAAGATTCCTTGGGTTTTGTGTTTTGTTTGATGACCCGATCATATATTGTATTTTTTTTTTCATTAATTACGAAACTGACTTTCTAAGCCAAAAGCAGAAACTTCGTTAATCAGTAGTGGAGACACTTAGATCAAATTATGTTTTTACATCCCCTTCCACTATGTGACGAAGGTTGGCAGGACGAGACAAATTTTTCCAAATTTTTTTATGAATTTAAAAAACGTGTCCGTACCGAAACGATTATTTTGCAAAGTATTTAATATTTACACTTGAAAGTTTATTATATTCTGTTGTAAAAACGCTATTTTACGTTGTCGTACGAGCTTTTTGTACCTCTTTATTAATGGTCAATGCCAAATTGACGTTTTTGAACGTGTGTTCTAAGATGTTTTTGGATTTTTTAAAGTTAGGAAAGTTATAAGTATATTTTTTATAAACTTGCAATGAAAGAGTCTGGATGAAGTCACTACTTTTACCCTTCGAATACCAGATAATTTTTTGCTCGATCTCAATTAACCTGGATATTTAACAAGTTAAAATAGATTTTGCTTTGAATGTTAATAACGCGATCAAAACTGGTCATACAGAAACTCATAAAAGCGCTTAATGAAGAAAAAGCTACAAGCTTTGAAGTGCTCTTATTGAAATTTTTGCAAAATAACTTTTAGACTCGAAGCAAGCTTTTTAAGCTGAAAAAAGAAAACAAATTGGATATACTTTATAATCGAAAACAGAGAGGTGAAAAAGGAAAAATTTTTTTAAAATACAAAACTGATTGAAAGTTTTGAAAGAAATTGTCTTTCTGTATTGGAATGAGACCAGACAGATTCAATCCTTATTCCAGCATATACAACGAGTTGAAGAAAAAGGGTTTAGTTGGCTTTGAATACTTCGACCAAAAGGGTACTCTTTTTAAAGTAAATAATGAAACGGAAATTTTTTCTCTCCCTTTTCAGTCATTGCTACGAAACGGAAAGGGATGTTAAAAATAATTTGAACGCAGGGTATCAACGACAAAGCTTTAAGGTATAAACTTAAAAATAGTTATAAACACTTAAAAATTGAGGGAGTTATAACTTATGGGTATTTGTAAATAGCCTATAGCCTGATAGCCGAAAACAAGTGAAAACAAACAATTGGCTGAGTTAATTGTTTAAATACCCTGTATAAAAAGTCTTGAATGTCAGTGATTCGAGGTTCTTTCACAAGACCACTAGTTGAAGCTACCTGCAATTTTTCAACTTTCTCTTTTATAGTTTTGGAGAAAATGAACACCAAAGCTTTGTCCTAATGTGCGCCCTCAGGGATAAATCATTATGTTTACGAAAAATGTTTCCTACAAAAGATATTTATTTTTTTATAAGAAATATTTTTACAATTAAAAATTTCTATTTATAATGATTTACAAGATAAGCCCTACGAACCCAAGATCCATGTTGCTCATTTACGAACTAACTCACTTTTTACGCCCTGAGCACGCTATAAAAATTTCAGCTCGATATCTCTTTTCGTTTTTGAGTTATCGTGATCATGGACGGACGGTCAAACTTGGGAACAATTACAATCTTGGGACTAAAATTAGTATACCTTGATATATATTTATGCAAAGAGAGGATAAAAATTAACAAAAAGTATATTGTGATGTTTTTAGATAATTCGTTTAGATCGAAGCATTATCGAAGGTTTACAAGACATTGTGTCGTTATTGGAAGAACAATTAAAACCACTAGTATTAGCCGAATTATCGTTATTGGTAGATGTTCTTTACAGACCAGAGTTGTTATTTCCCAATGCCACTGAACCTAGAAAACGATGTGAGAATGGTGGATTTATACGTAAACTAATTAAACATACTGAAAAGTTGCTAGAAGAAAAAGAAGAAAAACTATGTGTGAAAGTTTTATGCACACTTAGAGAGATGATGGTCATTGATAATGAATATGGCGAAAAGGGGGATCAACTACGTAACATATTGTTGGAACGATATTTTGGAAAAACCTTTCTAACTAACCCAGATGTTGTCGAATTGGGTAATTGTCCTGTTGTATCAATAACGCATGGCCCAGGAGGTATGTATAAGGTTTATACAAATTAAATTACACACTTAAAAAATTCTTAATGCCAATCGATATGAAGTTGTCTTAACCTCATCGCAAGATCAAATATGGCGAATGGTACCACGAATGTGATACCGTACGGGGTTGAGTGGTGAAGTTGACGCAAATGCATGAGATGTTTGTATAAAAGTAGTATACTGTCAAAAAAATTTCAAATATTGTTGTTTTGAAATGCAACAGAGGTTTAAAAAATATTTTTTTGATTGGTTCTATCAATTATAAATATTATAACAAAATACTTAAAGCAAATCTTCTATTTAAAGCAAAAGCAAGAAATTTCCTCTTAATTCATCGATTCGCTTTATTTACACGATTATATATTCCAACAAGTACAATTTGATTTTCCATCAATAAAATGCATGACTTTAGACTAAAATCAATATATTTCATAGAAGTAATGACTTTGTTTATTTAACTTCAGTGATTTTGTATCAATGAATTCATATTTTAAATTCAATCCCATTCTATTGTAAATAGAAATATTTAACTGTGCTTGTTTCAATCGTTAGGAAATTGTTTGAAAGTATTTTTACTTTATTTCAATATGAAACAGCTAACTTCGAGACGAGGTTGTCATTCTCTTAATTTTTTTTTCAGTGTATAGTTTCTAATAAACGGCTTCCAACTACTTTTTAAGTAAAAATAAAAAATACGTAATCAGTTTGTACACATCTTAAACTGTGGCTATAGATTTCAAATCCAAAGTTCAAGAAATAAATATATTTACTTCTTTTACGAATTCGGCCGGGGTATAAGTCAATTGTCTTGTCTCTATTTTATCCAAAAAAATGATATTTGAACTGTGAAAAACAAAGAGTTCATAGTTCTGACAAAATTATCTTTAATTTTGTATGCGGCTCGCTAGATAAGTAGGATATCATAGCTAAGATATCCTACTTTTAAGAATGAGATGATTTGTTTTTATTTTCTGAATAGCGTTAAAGCCTAAAATTTCAACAATTTTTTACGAATAACCCTTAAGATTTAAAGTTGATCTTGAAATAATCTAGAAGGCCGGACTCAAGGTCATTGTGAACTTCATCAATAAGTTTATCTCATTTAATTGCTAATTTCCGTGTATATGACTTCCGATGGAATAGCGTTAAGATAAACGGTCAGCGCATGTGTGTTTTATGTGGAGGAAAACTGTGACAGCTGGAGATCTTAGAACGCAACTAAACAATATGCAACTACTAACTGCTATAAATATTTTAACCGTCCAGTCAACGACCGGTTATCCGGGTATCCATTTCAGTTTCCAAAGTAGAATTTATCAACTTCTCTTAAAAAATATGTATGACCGCTCGGATTCCCAGAATTGAAGTAGTTTGACACCCATTTTTTGTCAAATTTTTTGGTAATTAATCATTCAGTCACAATTATTAGCTAATAAACTTCAGACTCCCTCCGTTTAATGATCAGGTAACCGGGTACCCACTAGAATAATTATGGATGAAAGCCCGATTTATATACACTAAAGAGACTTTTTATAAAAGTTTTGAGGTAACTTGACTTTTGAACAAATAATAAACAATATCATTTATAATTTGTTTCTTTTCATCATTCTTTTTTATTTTAGCATAACGATTTTCACATAACGAGATTGTGATACAATGTTCATCATAAATAGGAAGCTCACATACCGAAAATGATTTTCGAGTTTTGTGGCGTTTTTTAAATTCGCTTTGGAGACAAGCGTAGCACACCCCAGTAATATTTTTCCTTCGGGTGAATCGAATTTTGTTTGGGGTCTCGATGATTCAGATGCTGTATGCTGCGCGTATGGGTTTAAAGCTCGACTTAAAAAACTTTAATCGCCACATTCTTTGTCTCAAATGCTTCATGATTTGTGTATTTTGGTAACGATTTTCGACAAATGGAGTGCGCAACTCTCTGCCCAGTTGTCGATAAAATAATCGTCGTTCATATAAGAATTTTTCGAAAGCACTTCATTATTATCATAAAAAAGAATATATGCTGTAAGGCAAGCAACATCGAGAATATTGTAGAAAAAGGCTATAGGCCACCGTTGAGTTGATCTTTTTGCAGTACATCAACCAAGCATTTTATCTATCGTGTCCACTCCAGCTTTTGAACAGTTATAAATTTCAATAATTGCATTGATGATAGCATGATCACTACCTTATTTTTTTGGCACATAACTGCATATAGTTACTTTTTTATGAAAGTAAAACATAGTGGATAATTCTTCCGTGTTTTCTATCCAGCCATTGCTGGTGGAATGTACGACTTATTTTTCTTCAGAGTACCAACAATTGTGAAATCCCAGGATAGCAACACTTTTGCCAATGGCAGAGTAGTGAAGAAATTATCCATTGTAATGTTTTTACCAGGCCCTTTGTACGATGTCATTAATTTCCGACTGTCAATCCCTCTCTACCGTTACGCAATGCTTACAGTACATGCGTTCTAGACAAAGTGATAATAATAACTTTCTTGGTTACTTATCGTACACTTGTCTCCATTTGTTTTATTTTATTTTATTTTTTTCTTTGGAATATATACTTTTATTATATTGTATTTCTTTTTTTTATTTATTTTTTTTTATTTTTTTGTTAGAATGTAACAAGTGTAATTTTTTTGATTTACGTATCAAATATATATATTGAATTGTATAAATTTATCTTTTAAAAATCCACAAATTTGTAGGGAGCATATTTTGATTCTAATCTCTGTTCTAACAAAATCGAACTATCCAAGCCAAAGTAAAAGGTAGAGATGAAACGGATATACGGTATCCGGCCGGATACGAACGGATTAAAGAACACTAAATAATTTTCAAAACACCGTCTTTAAGCCAGTAAAAAAACGATCCTGTTATGATACCCAAAAATGCATATTTTTGTACATATCTCAAAAATCATAATATGAGAGATTAAACGAATATCCGGTAACTATCCGGTATCCGGCATATCCGTCCTGTTTTCACTATTCGGCCGAATACCGGACAGTAATTCAGTATCCGGCCGTATTCCGGATAATTAAATTCAAAAAATTCTCATTATTTTATACAAGTTTATTTTAATAATTACACGTCAAAAATGTTTGTTTTTTTAATTATTTTAGTTATCAAAATTAACAAGTGGCAAATTGTGGTGAATTAATGCCAAATTTTCCGCATTTGTTTGTACAAGGCGACTCTGCTTGGCTTCGTATACCAAACCAGCTTCTGAAAATAGCCTTTTGCTGTAAACACTGCTGCCAGGTGCAGAAAGATAAATTCTAGCAAATCTTAACAACGGCGGGTACTGATTCAAATTAACTGACCACCAAATGTATGGGTCGTGATTGGGATCGATTCAAGATGTCTTTAAAGAAAAGTCAGTCTCGTTAGCAATTGGATTTTGTTTTTCTTGGCAATCACTACTATTATTCTTAGCCACTTCATTGAAACAGTCCCAAAAACTATCATAAGTTTCACGTGTGAAGTTGGATTCAGTTTCATTTTCTTTCATTCTTTAGGTTTCATTCGTCAGATACTCTACAATGATTTTTTGTCCGGCTTTTTCAGTTTCAAGAACTTCTAAATAGTCTGACACAATAAACATGCCGCGTACTTGTTATCGTCACTGTTTAAATCAAAATATTGCCAAATTGGCGAACGTTTTTTTGATGATGACATTTCTTGCTAATCAATCAAACTTAAATCAAACACAAAATCACGACGACAAGTGAAAAAAAATGAAAATACCAGGCCGAATATCCGGTAACAGGATATCCGGCGCTTCGGTCTCTTACCTCGCCGAATATCCGGTATCCGATGTTCGGCCAAACCACTATCCGTTTTATCGCTAGTAAAAGGCAGCAGTATATATATATATATAAAAGTAAAATTTAAAAAACACAAAATTTTACCAAAACCACAACAGCTTATTTAAATACTTTCTAATTTTGAAATCTATTGGTTTCACCCTATAGAATAAACTTTGTATCACCCTATGCCGCTATGTACGAAGGGTTGAAAAGGTGAGAAATTTTATCTCTAAATTTTATATGAAGTTTAGAAGCGTACCAAAATTTAAAAATTATTGTGCAAAAAATATGCTAAAAGATTGTTTATTTCATTATTTTAGAGCCTAATTAGCCGAGCGGTCTAAAGCGATAGACTTTAACCGAATGAACCGTAACAAATTCCGGAACGGTCTTTTTGGACTATATCTTCTGAAATAGTCATTACATTGGGGTTTATCTCATATCATTCGAAAACTGAACTTGTGTCTTCTTTTAAGTCCTTGCAAATTTTTATCAGAATGACAAACAGATGAAAAACGCCAAAAACATGGAAAATGCTGTCTGTGCCATGTTTTAAAAACGAAAAGTGATAGAGAGGCAAATAACCTAATGCAAGGGCTTAAAAGAAGGTTATTTCAGTTTTCGAATAATATGACACCAATTTCAGTGCGATGATTATTTCAGAAAATACAGGATTTTAAATTCAGAAGTGCCAATTTTGCTTGGAAAGTGAATATCTTGGATCATAAAGCTCGTACGGAAATTTTTTTATAGCTCCTTTTCAAGAAAAATAAACAAATTTTCGAGTGGTCGCAGCAGATTTGTTATAAAATATTTGTAAAATTTTGCTTCTAAACATCATAAAAAATTTAGGGATAAAATTTGTCACTCTTTCAACCCTCCATACAAAGCGACAAGAAATGCTACAAATTTTTTAACATTCGAATCCAAAACTAGACAGTCTAAGTTTTGAAATGAGCTATTGTCATTCCAAATTCGATGATTTTTTGAAGAAGTAAAGGTGTTTGAAATTTTAGTAAAATTTCGGGTTTAAACGTTTTGCTTTAATATTTTTGATGAGTATAGATGCGCCACTTTTTAGGGTAGTGTAGCTAATTAAATCCTATATAACTTAAACTGGAATATAAAAAGTTGTTTGTTTTCAGCTAAAATACTGAATCGTGCAGGTCGAACGTTACATGAAGTACAATGCCATTTGGATCGTGAAGGAGCATCGGATTTGGTAGTGGAGCTTGTTATTAAATCAATTCATTCGCCCTCAATATTTAATGAGCTAGTATCGGTCGGTATTGCCCTATTGGAAGGTGGTAATCCAATTATTCAAAAAAGTATGTTTAATAAACTGGTTGCTGGTGATTTAAGTCAAGTCTTTTTTAAGGTAAGAATTTTCTGTTAAAATATGCTTGTATTTTACTAATGCGTGTCCAAAGAGATCCTTGATTAAACAATGAACTCTCTCCAAAATTATGGAAGCCAACTTTTCAAAAATGTGCAGGCTGCATATCTAGCAATAGCGAATAATCGAACAAATAAAAGAGTTTAGCATACAGTTTAGTGTGATCAAATTAACTTTTTAAAAAATACCTACCAAAGTTCCAACCTCTTATCTTTAGTAAAAGTTACTAAAATAATTATTTTAAAGTACAACATTACAATAGGATGGGAGTAATGGGAGCAATTGTAATGTTATAATTTAAAATAATTATTTTAGTAACTTTTACTTAAGATAAGAGGTTGAAACTTTGGTGGGTATTTTTTTAACTATTGAAGCATATGATCACGTGAAAAAAGTAGCGCGTTACCGCACCACAACTTTTTTAGGGCCATTTTACAAAAGTCTTTTTTTTTTTTGCATTCAGCTGCGGTTTGCAAAAAGTATACATTCGATCTTGCTGAAATTGTGTGTGATACTTCATGGGCACAAAAGCTACAATCTATTTAAATCTCAGCTTTTAATCTTTAAAACAAGTAGAGTTATGAATTTTTGAAATTTCGAGCAAAATTGATGGTGTTTTGCAATTTGTGGGGACATCGATGGATCAATCGGGTTTATTCGCAGCTCACTTTTTTCGTCTTTTTACGGCGCCTATGCTTATTAAAAGCTTTTTTATTTTTAAATCAATCCGACGGTGTCTGACGCGCAAGACCAGATTAGGCCACTTTACCATTTTTTTTAGACCCTTTCCGACCATCAAAAAATATTCGATTTTAGTTTCTTCAATTTGTATCATAATTATCTACTTAAGGCAATTTTTTTCTCCGACCTCAAAATTATCTAAAAATTGGCGCCATTTTTTTTTTTTTTTATTTGATCACACTAGTAGGAAAAAAAAAAGTTTTAATTTAAGATCATAAAATGTCAAAAAATAAATCTCTCTTCACTCTGTAGATCAATAGTTATATAGTGCCTAGGGGTGCTTTTTCCTAAGGTTTGGTAACCACCTCTTCTAAAGGATGGAAAAAAAAAATATTGAAAATGGCAAGAGGAATCGATAAAGTGACAAAATGGAAGCAAAAACTGTAATATAAGTATATTTCGAAAAGTTAATACTTTCCAAGATATCGACGATTGAATTTCGAAGATTTTAACGATAATAACTGAAAAATTTGACGTTTTTTCAAAAAAGTAAATTTTTTTCAAAACTTTTACTTTTTTTTTCAAAAAGTAAATTTTTTTGTTTCTCGTACCTTTTTTTTATGTTTTATTCAGCACAAAAACTAATGAATTTACCTCGGGAACTAAAATTATTGCTTGTTGCTTTCCAATTTACTTTATTTAGGTACTGACAACATGCTCACAAAGTTTTTACAGTTTCAGATAAATTATTTTTGAAATATTGCACTTTAAATGCAAAAAATTTTTCAAAAAAACCAAAAAATTGTGTTTATTGTTAAATAACTCGAAAAATAATACAGTTACAAAAAAAGTTTAAAGGGTAAAAATTAAGATTTTTTTCGCAGATTATTTTATTTTCCAAACTTTTTTTTTGTAATTTTATTATTTTTCGACTTATTTAACGGTAAAATTTTTTTTTCCGAAAAATTTATTGTATTCAAATTTCTTTATTTCTAAAAATATATATATGAAACTGCTAGAACATTTTGAGCATGTTGTCAGTACCTAAATAAAGTAATTTGACAAGCATTAATTTTAGTTCCCGTGGTAAATAAATCAGTTCTTGTGTTGAGTAAAACATAAAAAAAAGGTACGAGAAACTTACTTTTTCATTATATGGAATTAGTTTAATTTAATTTAGTAATTTTATACATTTATTCTGTTTTTTTTTTCTTTCTTTCTTTTAGAAAATATTAGTTGTTTTACAAAGAATTTTTGTTGTCGTTGTTTAGTATTTAACTATTTATTTATTATTTATTTTTACTATGTATTATTCTGAATCGTAAAATGCATTCAATTATACATATTGAATGCAATTGTAAAAAATATTGTGAAATTTTTTCTTAACAATAAATTTACTTACTACTACTACTTTTCATTATTACTCCGTTAATTTTCGTATTAATGAGTTGACGATTTTCTCATTTTTAAGGTTTTTTAAAGTAGATTTAAAAGTGTATGATATACTTTTTTGAAAAAACGTCCAGTTATTTAAGGTTAAATACTCCGAATTTCAATCACCCAATAACTCGGAAAGTTTTGACTTTTCGAAATATACTTAAATGCCCTTTTTGCTTAGATTTAATTGCTTTATCGATTTCCGTTACCATTTCCAACATATATTTTTCTACCCCTTGAAGAAGCGCTTGCCACCCCCCGGAAAAAAGCATCACTAGACACCATACACCTTTCTGCCCTCGTTTATTGGAGTAAGAGTTTTGGCTTTAGTGTTCCATATATTTTCAGAAAAAGGAGAGGGTAGTTTATTGATGATTTTCATTCAGAATTTGTTAGACCACGGCTTTATTGTTAAAAATTATGATTTTTTGCAGAAATTTTCATTTTTTGATGTTTTTAAAAGTTAAGATTTTAACAAAATACGTCGTTTAAGACGTATCTTTGAACTTTCAATTATTATAAACAAATTAAGGATCAAGAATTAAGAATTTCTTTCTGATTTTGTTTCTCTGCTCAACGAAAAGTCAACAATACACTTCCCTCTCCGAATGAGTATAAATTTTAATAAGAAGTAACAACTGCATAAGTTCTTGTTCAAAAATTTTTATTATCTCTATCGTTCGGAAAATAAACAAAAGTTTTTGTTATAGATCAGTTACTTTTTGATGGTGCATTATATCTTCTTTTTTTTTTTTTTTTTTTTTTTTTTTTGTCCTGCATATAAAAACTGGAATAAATTCATGTATGGACCAATTTTTGTTTCAATTTATTTTTAAATTTTGAAAGACGTTCGTTTTCTGCCTTTTTCAGGTATTTTATGATAAGATGTGTGATGCACGAATTGAGATCAAGTCAACAGTTAGTGTTAATACTTCCGAGCTTGCAGCCAAAGCATATGAAGATAAAACAGAAGGTAAAGATTTCCATAAAGCCAACAGACGACATGGATTTAAATCAAATGGTTTGGCGATTTCTGAACAGGTAATTATTTTTTATTTATTTTTATAACATTTTGTGTCAGAATTCAATCATTTATCATGTTTCCGAAATTATATATTAAATACCGTTTCCATTTTATAAAATTAACGTTTTGATCTTTTGAAAATTAGAACATAACTATTTTTCATTTTAAAAAAATTCGATAACGCAGGAGCTGCGTTACCAAGAAAAAAATTAAATAAACCAATTGATGGTCCTGACTATATGTAAGAAAAATGAATTATTTGTTATCAGATTAATAAAAATACAAACATGCAATTAGATCTTTTAAAATGTTTTATCAAAAGTTCATTAAACTATCGACCCGGTCAATTTAAACATTCGAAGGTACGAAAATTCGCACCCGGCGAATTCTGATAGGATTGTTAAAAACACTATTATAAATGAAATCTAAAAAGTCCTCATCGATCCGATGAGTTGAACAAAATTTACGCCGGGTCAATTGTCACATAAACGGGTTTTTTGCGTTTTTCAGCAAAACGGTAAGTATAAAAGTCATAAAATAAGCTCAGATAATTAAATATAAAAAATGTCCCAATACTTTTTTCCTAGCAGCCACCGTTTCTGAGATATTACGATTCAAAAAGTTGAAAGAGTAATCGTCATATTATGCACACGTCTCCAGCTCACCTCATGGTCACAGATTTCTGCTCTATAAGATATTGGGAAAATTCATCAGCTCTTTCAGTACTTGCATTGATTAATGTCTTCATACCACGTTCAACTGTAACAATTTCACCTTCAGTTAAAAGTTTAGCATAAATAAAACAATAAATCACTTGAGGTAGTTTTTTTTTAACTAAACGATTTTTTTAGGTACGTGCACTACCTCAAGTGTACTTAGCGCCTTTTTTTTAACGTGATTTTCCAGAAACCCAGGTGAAATTGTTACCGTTGAACGTGGTATGAAGACATTAATCAATGCGAGTACTGAAAAAACTGATTAATTTTCCGAATATCTTAAAGGACAGAAATTTGTACCCATACATGTAGAGTGGCGTAAAAATTATACTCGGAAGTGCTCTGTTGCTGCAACTATTAAACGACAACATGAAGAACGATCGATGAGCACTTTTTAGATTTCATTTTTGATGATGTTTTGATCAATCCTACCAAAATTCAGAATGGTGCTAATTTTTGTACCTTCACTCATTTTTTTTGATTATTTTGACCGGATTATATTGTTTAATGTAGATACTTATTCCGAATTCCTGTAGATACAATAGAAGCTACGTAATTCGTACGTATGTGCTAGAAAAATTCTTGAGTCTTAAGATAACATACTCATTAACTTGTCTTCAATAATGTGTTTTTTTCCAGTCACTTTTTTTATTTCAAAATTATATGTTTTTTCCTCATTCATAAACATAAACTTAAAACTTCAAATATGAAAAGCATAATACATAATGTACATAGATTTCTTATAGACACATAATAATAATAATAACAATAATAAGGTTATTATTGTCCCAGTAAATGGGAAAAAGCCTCCCCGTTTTGAGAACACTCTGCTCTCCAACGTTTGCACTTGTCGATCTTTTTCCTGATACAGTTATACGGCGTCCAAATTGTACAGTGTTTGTTCGCGTTTTGACTTTTTTTTATTGTGTCCACGCAATGAACTCTGTCTATTAGCTGAATTTTTACTTGTTTTTTGCGTTGACATACTTTTAATTTATAACTTTGACGTGCGGTAAGTGCACTGCTCTGCAGTCCGTAGGTTAGATCCGGGGTGATACAAGAGTTAAACACTTTGCTTTTCAATTCAAGCGGAAGGCCGCCTTTCATGATATCTTTTAGTGACCAGTATTTCCTCCAGGCATTAGTGATTCTTTGTTGAACCTCGAGTTCTGAACTCTTATCAAATGCTATAATTTGACCTAGATATTTAAATTTAGAAAGTTTTTATATTTTTGAGTTATTAATTTCGTGATTTATGGCTTGGTTTGCATTTGACATAATCTTTGTGTTGTCATAATTGATAACAAGGCCTACTTGTTGACTAAAAAATTCAAACTGGAGATTCGCTCTCTGAATGTGAAAACAGCACTATGTCCTCTGCAAACCAAAGATTTGACAAATGAACCCCATCTATTATAATATCCAATTTATTCCCAGTTCAATTGGTCAACAACCACTTGTAGAACAACGTTAAATATTTTAGGCGATAATGGGTCCCCTTGTTTTGTTCCTCTGCCTAAAGGAAATACCGGCCCTTCAATTTCAAATTTAATTAACGCTGAGCTTTGCTCGTAAATATTTTTTAATAATCGAATGTACTTTTCATGAACCTGAGCTTTTTTAAGTGTCTTCCAAATGAATACATGTTCAATGGTATCAAACGCTTTATAAAAGTCAATGAAAGCCATGTCCAATGTGGATTTATTTTCTATGACTTGGTTAATGACCTGTAAATGATCGCTAACAGAAAAACCCTTACGAAATCCTGCTTGTTCAGGAGGTTGTAAACTGTCAAATTGCTGTTCTAGTCTATTCAGTAAAACCTTTGTGATAATCTTGTACATATTCGATGATATACTAATAGGTCTGTAATTGCTAATTTACAGACATAGATTTATTTATATCACCTCTCCAACGTGTATGCTCTCTTTCCCCTGCTCTATTTAGGTCGCGTGAATTCCAATTCGTAATGAGTTTGATGGTTTAAAATAATATACGTGACATGCCCATGCCCATTTTAGCATACATATTATGTTAATTTGGTTTTTCAGGTTTTTCATCTAATCTTTTCATTTCTACCACGATTTTTCCTTTTTATGCGGATTATACTCCGTTTATTGCGCGCTGTGCCGATTTCAGTTGATTTATTTGTTTATTTTTTTTGTAAGTGACCAAGTTTGATATCCGTATAGCTTATGGTAAAATAAGCTTACGTACACTTTCTTTTTGAGGGATCTATGACAGATGGGATAGGTAGTAGAAAGATAAAAGTAAGGTAAAATATATGCTTTGGAAAATATTATTGACTCAGCATGAAATAACAAAAATAATAGTTTAGTATAAATAATAGGCGGAATACATCCGCAGATCATTAGAGTGATGGGACACAGCACCAGACCACACCAATGATATTGTTTAAAATAATAAAACAAATATTTTTGACCCACCAGATCATTTCGGTGGTGGAATAGCATCCAAACACGCTAAGAGATATTTCATAACACAAAGTGAGGTCGAAGTTGGAAAAGAAAGAATATGAGAGAGATATTTTATTGGCATATAATTTATATGTTGTATCTTTTACATACATGTTGGATACATATAAATTCTCTGTACAGTACTATTGTTAGAAAGTTAGCGTACTCTCGTCAGTTTGACATTTTTTATTGCTGCGTTCCCGTAAAAATGTGTTTATATTATTGTCAATTAATCGAATACTATGACTTATGAGTACATTATATTTTACATTTTATCTATGGAGTACATACATACGCACCATGTATATATGAAATATGTATCAAGGTATACTAACTTTAGTCCCAAGTTTGTAACACTTAGAAATATTGATGCTACGAACAAAATTTTGGTATAGATGTTCATAAAATCACCTAATTAGTCCAATTTCGGTTGTCTGTCCGTCTGCCCGTAAGTACGATAACTCAAAAATGAAAAGAGATATCAAGCTGAAATTTTTATAGCGTGCTGATGTCGTAAAAACTGAGGCCAAGTTCGTAAATGAGAAACATAGGTCAATTGGGTCTTGAGTCCGTAGGATCCATCTTGTAAGCCGTTAGAGATAAATCAAAAGTTATTTCTCTAAATGTAAAAATTATTTCTTATAAAAAAATAAAACATTTTTACCATTATTTATTTACCCGTGAGGGCGAAAATTAGTCGCAAATAATATAATATGTATTATATGTTAATACCAGCTATGTATTTGGCTATGTAAGAGTGGCTATCTTTTTTTACTTGCATGACGTAAAAATACAAATGATTGCGTAATCAACACTGTCTATACATGGTATTTCAACAATTAATTCAGTCAATTGTTTCTTTTCACTTGTTTTCTAATATTATGATTACTTATCAAGTTTATATTTTAAAACAATTAATTTGTTAATAATGTTTTTTTTTTTTTTGTAAATTATCCAGTAACATTGATATTTTTCCAATCAATACAGAAATATTAAATTGAAATGACACAAATTGTTTCCAACAATAATTATCTGGGATTAATAAATAATTAGACAGAAAAAAAACTGTGATTTAATTTTATTTATAAGACTTATCTTTTAGAATAATATAAAAAAATATATAAATATAAATATTCAATTTTCATCGAAGCTGGTGCGTACTTCACCGTATGAATCATCACTGGTACAGCATTGCTCATACTCTTGTTCATTGGGGTCAGTCTCTGAAAAAATATTTTTATTACAATAGAAAATTGATTGAATAAAAAATTATATACCTTTATTATCTGCTGCTTCGCCATCGTGATTTTCATTTGATTTTATTGCTTCTAAAACGGTGATAGGCATGCAGTCACCTTTGAACAAACAAAACTCGTATATACCATTTATCAATTTGTATAAAAAAAAAAAAACGGCGCTATAAACCACTTAAATGATGTGCGTTTTTTCATGCCGGGTCAATAATATATTTCAACGCATATATTTTAACTTACTTACCTTGCCCAGTACTTATCTCACCTGTAAATGCCAGCGAGACAAATCATGTCCTATATCACTGTCATAGACGATACTTTTAAGCTATGTATATAACTAGAAGGGTCAAATTCGTGCTCAAATCTTTATGGACATGGACTCTTGGATTAATCGTTGTGATACACAAAAATTATTGAAAGTTTAGGTTATGCGCCTATTGATTTCTTTTTTTTTCATAGAATATTAACTGACCCAGGTAGTATAGTCATCAGGTAGTTTTACCTGGAAAATTTCCGGGAGTTTTGAAAATGAGTGATTTTATTGATTTTGAGGTGCTCTTTTCGAATTTCCACTTTGGTACCATGTATCTTTGCCGCTCGCGTCGCTATATTGGAAAAATGGCATCGAAAAGCAGTTTTTTGACAATATCTCCTTTTCGAGTCATTTTACGAGGAAAATATATACAAACAAAATTAAACCTCAGAAAACCTACAATTTATGTCTTTACAATTGTTTTCGTAAAATCAATAGTTTCGGCGGAAAGTGATTAGATTAAGTGAAAGATTATACATTTTGATTCAAGTATTTAACGTTATAACTGAAAAATTAAAAGTAGTATAAAAAACCTTGAAAATGAAAAAAGTTTCTGAATATTCAATTTTCTGTTTGAGGATATCTTTCTTATGAGTTTTAAGTTGTTGGTGCATCTCAATTAGTCCCTGGGTTTGTTCGTTTATTTAATTGGCTTAAATATTATTTTTATTTTTTTATTTTATCTCCTAATAGTACAATCAACGAATCTATAATTTTTTGATTCCTTTGAAAAAATTGTTTGCTGGGTGTATCGGCTTACGGTTTTTTTCATTGGCTTTAGAAAATTATTTCTAAAAAAAGTCTATATGGTTTATAGTGGAACTTTTAAGTTTTAACACCCACGCTATTGAGATGAGTTTATATCGTAAAGTAAATTTAATAGAATAAAATAACTTTTAAAAGATTTTAAAAAGCTCAAAATGCATAAAAGAGGTAATTAATAAAAATATCTTAAATTTTGGGTTACTTGACCTTTTTAAAATCTTTTAGTTATTAGTAAAATTATTTTATTCTATCTGATTTACTTTACGATTAAACCCCCTTCACAACAATGGCTCGGGGGTTAAAACTTAATAGTTCCGCTTTAAAAACACAAGTCGATACACCCATTAGCTTCAATGTGCGAACACTTTCTTCTAAAATCAATTCAAACAATGGATAATTTTTATTTCTTCCTCATTAAAGTAAGAAGAAGTATCGTTCACACCCTTTTAGCTTCAATTGCGCTTGCAACAGTTGATTGTATGAATTGAATTTAAAATTGTTGACTATTGTAACATTGAAAAAATTAGTTAATTAATTTTTTTTTTCAGTTGAAGTAGGCTAACCAAGTTCATTTTTTCCATACCAAATCACGTACTAAATTAAATTAAAAACGAACTCAAATTGTGGGCGCTAAAAAAATCTTATTATATTTTACTGTTCAACGTTTAGTAAAGGTAATTTTAATTTTTCCACAAAATCAATTTTCAATTTTGACTTGCAAAATATATTTAGTATACCGAAACTAAATATCTAAAAAAAAATGTTGCATCTTTAAAATTTTTCAGTTGTTTATTAGGCTATAAAGACTGTGTACAAAAAATTGGCCACTCAGGGGGTGTTAAACTACCTTTTAACACTTTTTTTTGTGGGGGTAGTTGGGGGTTTGAATCAGTTTTCTTACAAAAAAAAAAAAAAAAAAACTATAGATCAAATATAAAAAAAATTTTTTTTTTCGACTTTCTAGCTTCAAAACTGACCGAGATATGCCAATTTTAAAATGGAATCTTTTTGCTAATTCAATCAAGTGAAAAATGAAAAATCTTGTAAACCGTTAGAAATAGAACAAAAGGTTAAATGTAAAAGTTATTCCTTAAAAAAAAATTAACAACTTTTGTTTGAATCATTATTTCGTAAACATCACTATGATCATTTTAAACTTCTAGTAGGACCGATGGGCATATACAGAAATTTTTACGATATACCAATATTGATACAAAATCAATAGATATCATATAATTGCTTCGTCAATTTTGGTTTTGGAAATCTGAAATGATTACTATTTCGTTATGATTTACATTTATGCAATTACTATAATGCTACTTTAAACACGTGAAAACAAACAATTGACAGAGTTAATTGTTGAAATACCATGTATAGATAGTGTTGATTACGAAATCGTTTGTTTTTTCACGTCATGTAAGTAAAGAGTGACAGTCACCCAAACATACATGTCACACACACATGACTGATATTCTCATATAATACATACTATACAATATTTGAACCTAATTTGCGCTCTCACGAGTAAACCGTGATGTTTTCGCAAAAAGTTTCAAATAAAAGTTGTTTATTTTTTTATAAGGAACTTTTCTTACATTTAAACTTTTGTCCTACGGACCCAAAACCCAATTGACCTATGTTGCTCATTTACGAACTCGACCTTACTTTTAGCGTCCTGAGCACACTGTAAAATTTCAACTTGATATATTATTTCGTTTTTAAGTTATCGTGATGAGAGACAGACGGACGGACAGCCGGAAATGGAATAATTAGATGATTTTATGAACACCTATACCAAAATTTTGTTAATAGCATCAATATTTTTAAGCGTTACAAACTTGGGACTAAACTAAGTATACCTTGATATATTTCATATACATGGTATAAAAATTGGAAAACTCCTTTGGAGACCATTTTTTTTTTCATTTTCAGAAACATGGAGAAAAAACATTAGCTAGATTCATTTTCAATAATACTCATTTTTTTGAAATTAAATTGAATTGTCTCTATATTTGAACAAAAATCGAAAATAGAATGATTGCCATTTTTAATTACTCTGTGTTAAATCTGAATGTTATAAAAACAGTTAAGATTTTATTTGAGTTCACTAAAAATCTCCGATAACTAACTACATGAGTTTTATCTGATAACATTTTTCCAGACACCTTTTCCATACCAGAAATCCAGAAAACACCTTCTCCATAACAAGAAATATCACACATTATCCAGGCTAGTCACTATTTTCCAACCAACACCATTCAGAAAATAACTGCCGGTGAGTTGACTTCTAAAAACTTGAAACTTTTTGACTTCTTGTGATTTGTTAGATTCGAATCAAGAGTGAACAAGAAAAAGTATCTTGAAAGTGTAAATTTAAAAACAAAAAATTGTTTTAAGCTAGTATAGCAGTATCGATTCGGGTAACACTTTAGTCAAATCAGCAATCATTTTTAAATTGTTTTTTTTTACAACTGATAATATAAAAAATTTTTATTAACTATAAACTAGCTTGATACCCGACCGCTTCACTGGGCTTAAAAGTAAAAACCACCGCTTCATAGCCTCCACCTCTCTTGATCTCACTTATCCCCCTTCCATAACACTCGAAGGGATTGTTTTACACGTCTAAAATATATACAGTTTTCAATTTTTTAAAGTGTAATCTATATATATAAAACAAAGTCGTGTTAGTTACACTACTTATAACTAAAGAACGGCTGAACCGATTTAGCTGAAAATTGGCAGGGAGGTAGTTTAGAGCCAGGAGAAGGACATAGGATACGGATTTTATCCCGTTCGACAGCATTCCCGTGGGACTTGATAACTGGGTTGGGTTTCTATGATGAACTTATTGACCAATCCTTAAAAGTTTGTGGTTTAAATCTAGAACATTCATGTTTTTCCCATGGTCAACTATACGTGGGTCGGAAGACCATCTGCGTTGTTTGTTTTTGCGCCTGATAATAAAAAAAAATGTCGTGTATCACAAGGTACTTAAATGAAGAGCATCCTATGTACTAAAATACAGAAATAATTATGAATGATTAATGTATTTTTTACAATTAAAAAAAAAAAAATGCTTATTTATTGCCATTAAGGCGGAACAAAGTTCGCCGGGTCAGCTAGTATAGTCATAATTCATTGAGTTAAGATTACTATTATATATTCATTCGACATATACAATGCAATAAATAAGCCGGAAAATACCATCAAATGTGGTGGAACAGCTCCGATTTAAAAAAATTTTTGTGTACGCGTTCCTTAGACCTTTAGGAACATTCAGCCGCACTAACCTTGGCATAACAAAAAAACTGAGGAAATTAGGGTAGTTTTCTCATCCCCAAAGCACTCCAAATAGTAACAGAGAAAACAAATCAATATTTCAACTCGAAAATCGTCTGTGGAAGGTTTTTGAGGTCGCTGATCATAAATTCAAGGTTAAAAAGCAACTGAATACAAAAAACTGTACTATATTCAAAATTTTGCTTCAGAAATCGTCTCTTGTGGAGCTTTTAGGTTCGCTGTTCATTAATTTAAGGTCAAAAAGCAATTGAAGATGGTTTCAACCCCATTTAAGCTACCCATAGAACTGTCCATGATAAAAAAAATTGAAAATTCTGAATTTCACCTCAGAAATTGTCTCTCTGCGGTTTTGAAGTCGTTAATAATGAATTTGAGGGCAAAAAGCAACTGAATATAGTTCCAAGCCACCCCTAAAATCCACCCTTAGAAGAAACAGAAAAAAAATTTTTCCTCGAATATCGTCTTTCGGGGGTCTTTTGGGGTCATCGATCACGAATCCAAGGTCAAAAAGTAAATTGGATTGCAACCCCATTAAAGCTACCCCTAGAAGTGTCAATGATAAAAAAACATTGAAAATTCTGAATCTCACCTCAGAAATTGTTTCCCTGCGGTTTTCGGAGTCGTTAGCCATCAATATGAGGACAAAAAGCAACTGTATGTAGTTCCCAGCTGCCCCTAAAATCCACTTCTTGAAGTGACCAAAAATTAAATTTTTTTAAATATTTATCATTGTCACTTCTAGGGGTAGTTTTTTTTGGGTTGCAATCTTCTGCTATTTTTTGACCTTGGATTCGTAATCAGCGCTCCCCAAATACGAAATTCCCCGAAAGACAATATTCGAGGAGAAATTTAAAATTTTTTCTCTGTCACTTCTAGGGGTGATTTTAAAAGGGATGGTGTTACATTCAGTTGCTTTTTAAATTTAAATTCATGATCATCGACTCCGAAAACCGCAGAGACAATTTCTGAGGTGAAATTCAAAATTTTTTTTATTGACACTTCTACGGGTAGTTTTTATGGGGATTCAACCATCCAAGTTACTTTTTGGCCTTGGATTCGTGATCAGCGACCCCAAAAACCCCCCAAAAGACGATATTCGAGGCAAAATTTTAAATATTTTCTCTGTCACTTTTAGGGGAGGCTATTGGGGGTAGCTTGGAGCTACATTGAGTTGCTTCTTGCCATCAAATTCATTATCAACGACTTCAGAGAGACAATTTATGAGGCAATATTTTGAATTAAATAAATTTTTGGTCTCTGTCACTTCAAGGAAATTTTTAATGGGGTTGCTACAGTATTCAGTTGATTTTTAACCTTGAATTCATGATCAGCGACCTCAAAAACCTTCGAGAGACGATTTTCGAGTTGAAATATTGATTTGTTTTCTCTGTTACTATTTGGAGTGCTCTGGGGATGAGAAAACTACCCTAATTTCCTCAGTTTTTTCTGTTATGCCAAGATTAGTGCGACTGAATGTTCCTAAAGGTCTAAGGAACACGTACACAAAAATTTTTTGAAATCGGAGCTGTTCCACCACTTTTCCACATTTTTCGGCTTATTTATTGTACTAATAAGTACAAATCAATTTATAACAAAACTAGCTGTTAAACCCGGTTCGCTGGGTTGTTTTTGCACATTTAAATATCAAAATTGTTAAATGAAAGACTTTTTTTTTAATTCTCTCTGTGTGTACGGAACAGTAAGATTTTTTTGGCCGATCCCAATATTATGTCTACACTCTCTGTGTGTACGGAAAAGTAAGGGAAAGATCGATAGAAACCCATGGAAAAGTTCTAGAAAATTCGATAGAAATCCATAGAACATTCCAGAATGTTCGAGAAAATTCTAGAAAATTCGATAGAAATCCATAGAACATTCCAGAATGTTCGAGAAAATTCTAGAAAATTCGATAGAAATCCATGGAACATTTTTGCGCCAGTAGCGCCATCTAGTGAAAATTGTACTATTGACAGTGGGGCCTATTGTACTATTAGAACTATTTTTTTAATCTATTTTCTATAAATTTCTAGATCATTTTTAATTCCACCCCCACCAAACTCCCTTATTCACAATGGGAGCCTAAGGGCTACCCAATGACATAATCCCCTACCGAAGGTCAATGGTTAGTTTTAGGGAAAATCGGGGACATACAAACAAACACTCTCTTTTTATATATATAGATTATCTATAATGAAAATAATTAATGTACTCTTAATAAAGATAAAGGTGAAAAACACAAAATTTAAACAATAGACGTCTCGCATGAATTTTTTTTTTCGCCACAAATTTACATAAAAATGAAAGAATAAGTCATCTAAAGTATATTTATGTAATTTTTTTTTTTTTAAATTAACAATTCCAATATTTTTTATTAATTATTATTAAAAAAATGAAGAATTAATTCTAAAATTATATTTTTGAATAAGAAAAAACTTTAAGGACTATAACATCTCTAAGTTTCATCGTTTTATAACCCTTAGTTCTGAAAAGGTGAAAGGTCAAAAGGCTCAAAACATGGTGTGTTCACGCGGGTATTCGGACTTAAAACGTTAATATCTCCGTTAAATTTCATTTTAGAAAAAAAAAAACATATGAAAATGATTGTTAAAAACAGGTCTACATTTTTGTTGCCGAGTATGTTTTTCGTATCTGCAGCAGTTTTTTAGTTATTTCGAAAAAAAACAAATTTTTTTTTATATTCGCAAAATTTTTAAAAAGTTGATCATGCCTATTTCAAAAATAAGCCTTCAAACCCAGTGTAACTTCTTGACCACATATACGAGAATCAAATGAAATGAACTGTGCAAGGAAATTGATGTATTACAATTTAAGTGGAAATGGTACCCATCCTGTGTGAGATTTTTCTTTTAAAAATTTGAATAGTCCACGTTATTTCAACTGTAACTCACTCAATTTTTATCCGATCAACCTTTTAACACAGCTTATTTTGAAGGTCTTTTCAAGCACTACAAAAAACCTTTCGTTTATAAAGCTATAAAATTTCATTTTTTTCTCCGTTTTTAAGCGTCCAACAACAAAAAAAATCAATTAAAAAAAAAAGTTTTTCATACGGTATTACTTACTGGTCGTTGTATTTAATAAATCGATTATACAATCATTCTCTTTGTTTTTTTATTGGCTACAATTTTGTTCATGACAACTATGCTGAAAAAACACTTAGTTTTGAGTAATTCACGAAAAACCAACTGAAAACATGCTTTTTGTATGTCAAATCTGCGCGCTTTCTATTGCAAATAGCTCAAAAAGTATTTCGTTAATAAATAAGTGTATATGACATTTTTTGCTCAAAATTGGTCACTCTATGGATTCCAGGGGTTATTTTGACCAAAACTATTTTAACCCCCGAGAAGGGGTGGCAACCACCTCCAGGAAGGAAGCGCCCTTTGGCATGATATAGATTTTGAATAGGGTGGTAAGTAGAGCCTATTCCCAAAATTTCAACAAAATCGATTCAGTTACTTGGATTTCGGAGGTCAAAATCTTCATTCCCTGGAGTATTTATCATATTTCATATTATTTATTATTTCTCCGTGCCTTGGCGTTAAGAAAGCGAAGTGTTGACGTCACTGCCGTTTGATTTTATAGCTTAGAAAAACCATTATCAATTGTAAATTAACATGAGAAATTTATTTTTAAAAGAAAAAATTTATTTAATTTTTAGTGAACTTTCAAAAAATAATAAAATAAGAAAAAAAAAACATGCAACTTCTCTTTTAAAGAGATCAACAAAATTCATTCAAAATACATAACTACGGGAGTAGGATATTTATATCATTCCTTTACGCTTGAGTTACCACTTTTTAAATAATGTCTAAATCCGTCGATATCCAATATTTTATCCTACCTCCCGTGACCATGTTTCTATTAAACCTAAAAATGAAAATTTATCAAAATATGAATAAATTTCCTATATATTTTTAATTTCCTCCTAAGTCCTTCAACGTTTCAGTAAAGAAAGCTTATATGTTTTTCAAATTGGGATTCTTGTTTTTTTTTCTTTTTTTTAGATGCTAAATATGGTCTGGTGTTAAGCTTCTTAGCTTCTTGCTTTGTTTTTGTTTCCGTACTCTCTCCTTCTTGAGATGATTGTTTTATTGGTCTCTTATTCAAATTTTTTCTTCCTTTTTTCCGCCTCCAGAATTTGCAATGGTTTTGGGAGATCATCGTTTAACATTGCGCGTTTTTTTATAATATTCTCTTTGACAATAATTTCACTTTAATTGGCCGAGAATGACAACTTTTATTATTTCCGATTCTATAAACTTCGCCCACTTGTTCTGGTGTGATGCATATATTAAGTAAGTTTTTCATTTAACAAATTTATGACTCTGTGTTCGACATCGCATTCATCCTCTGGTTCTTCTATTCCTTGAATTATTAAATTGTTGCTATTAATTTGTTTTTGCATTTGTTAAATTATTTCGTTTTGGTTGACCACTTTTTATTGACCACTCATCAATTTATTTTCTGTGTCTTTTATTCCTTCAATAATTGTATCAAGAAGTATTTTATTTTCTACGCTAAGTGACATTATAATTTTTTAACAATACAACAACAACAACAACAAGTACAGAAGAGAAGTGAATAAATAAAAATAATAATAAAAATAGTAACAGCTGCCAAGATTTGAACCGATGAACCTCCTGAGTTGATAAGTTATAAAGCGGGTATTTAACCACTCAGCCACGTAAGACGGTATTAATAAGTACAATTTAATTAAAAAATGTGTAATTCAATAAGTATTATAATATTGTCAATTAGTTCTATGGATACCTTTCATTTTTAGGTTAACACTGCACATTGAAAATTTTAGTGAGTTTTCTAATAAAGCATATTTCAAAACGTAAATTTCACATAAATTCACTGATAAAACTTAAATTCATGTAATTTTCAATTTTTAATTCAATTTTAATATAAGCAATAACTGACTTACACCATATTCCTTAAATTTATACGAATAACTCCTTTTATATTATCTTAAGTTAAGATAATATAGTATTCTAATCTTGCAATGCATGATGGGAAATGTGTCCAGCGTTTGACATATTAACTGTCAACTAAAGTAATTTCATGCTAACTGTCATAACTCCCATAATAATACATATCTAAAGTATTCTTAATACTGAGAATAAGTAAATTAGTGATGTAATTTAAAAAACAGGTTGTTATTGGCGAACGAAATTACCTAGAGATGGCTCTGGTGTGAGTGCAATATGGCCGATATAGAGGATTTTCGTTCAAGTTGTCAAAATAAATTTTTGCATTTTTTTTTTGTTTATTTGTTTTTTTAACATGGAGAAAGCCCTGGATATTAATATTGGTGATATATTTTATCTACTTGGTGGATCAGTAAGGCCGTTGATGGAAGGAGAGGCGCTTTCTCGTTCCAAAAACTTGTTTTTCTGTGGTATCCAATCGAAGCAAAATAATTGTTTATTAATCAAATCTTCATGTTTGCAAACGTCGAATATCACCGAAAAACCTCATGAGATCCAAATCAAAGTGTTTGTAGCCAATGACAACAAAAAAATCGAATGCTATTGTTCTTGAAAAGCGGGCAAGTTTTGTATCCACTTTAACCTTAACTTTTTGCATTTTGGAAAATTATGAAAACTGACGCCTGTAGATCTTGTTTTCCCACACTGGGGAACACCACAACGTTTTTCATTTTTGATAATTTCCATCTCAACAACAAAAACATTCAGCACTTGTGTAGCTGTCAAAATCCTCTATAATAGTTTCACTAGTCCTCGCTGCGCGGCGCCACCGTATCTTGCGATCGCGAATAATATTATAATATTATTTTTGAAAAATCTAAATTTATTTGCGAACAGTCTTTGTAGAACTACGCATAGATAAATGAACTTCGAGAACTAAAAACAACAAGATTTTAAACCAATACTGCCCAACCACAAAGATAATACATTTTTGAATTTCTGTTAATTCACAATTATCAGGTATTTCGATGATATATTGTGTTTCATTGTATCAATAATGACGCTCTTTAATTTTATGACGCAGAAGTTCGAATAATGAAACATAGTTCTATTTATTGACAAGTTTAGACTGTGCCAATTTTTCACAAAACATCAATTTCTTTATCTGACGTTATGGAACAGAGATACTCATAAGAGTTCATGTAATTTTAATAAATTGTATCTTTTAAACGATACGAATTTTTTTTAAGGTAGTACGACCGCCGAGCCAATTTTAGACTTAGAGTTGAAATTATTTGTACCTTATTTTCAACTTTAAATTTTGTTATAACTTCATGAATGTAGACGAAAAATAAGAATTAAATTTATCGATATCTGCCTTTGTTTTCGAAATATCGAAAACTAAATAACTAAACGAAATTTCTAATTTTGGATATTTTGAAAATTACTCCAGATATAGAACACTTTTATTCTTACTTTTTGCCTTATATTATCAAGTTATAACATAATTCACCACCAAAATTGAAAAAATATATTTTTTTTTAGATTTGTTTCCCCACTACCATGCTCATACATCCTTAATTAGCCGGGCACAACGGGTGTGTTTACAGTATCAAAATACCTTAAGGTAGTACAAGCGCCAAGGCAAGTTTAAACTTGTGGTTAAAATTATCTGTAACTTATTTTCAACTTTGATGATTAATTTTGTTATAACTTCATGAATGAAGACGAAAAATAGAACTATAATTTTTCGATATCTGCCTTGGTTTCAAAATATCAAAAGCTAAATAATTAAACAAAATTTTCGATATTTTGAAAATTACGCCAGATATTGAAAAATTTTATTCTTACTTTTCGTCTTATATTGTCAAGTTATAAAATAATTTACCATCAAAATTGAAAATTCTAAAAATTCTAAATAATTAAACAAAATTTTCAATTTTCGATATTTTGAAAATTACGCCAGATATTGAAAAATTGTATTCTTACTTTTCGTCTTATATTGTCAAATTATAAAATAATTTACCATCAAAATTGAAAAAATATGTTTTTTAATTTGTTTCCCCACTACCGTGCTCTTACATCCTTAAGTAGTGGGACATAACGTTTTTTTTTTTTATTTTTTTTCAATAATTTATTAAGGTTTTAACTTAAATTTAAATAGATTTTTTTTTAATTTCCACCGACTAGTTTTGGAGATATCCATGAAAACATGTCATCGACCTACCGTTTTACCACAAACCAATGTTAAATTTGCCTACTTTAGAAGTCATTTATTTATTTAAATAATGAGCTTTTGAAAAATTTTAAAAAAAATGGTAGTTAACCGTGACCCTCGCTACTGCTATATCAGCTTAAGTTCTATTCCCGTTTTTGTAAAAAAAAAAAAAAAAAAAAAAAAAAAACCATAAATAAAACGATAAATAAAAGATATATCGGTGTTACGATTCAGAGTACGCAGATTACGAGAACGTAAAAAAATTTGCGTCCACCTTACGCAAAAAAGTTTCCAAAGCTCTACTCCGAAACTGGAATTTCCGAAAAAGATAGAAAATTGATGATTAATAAATCTAATAATAACAAACTAATTTCATATCTTCCTCATCTGATAATCTTAAGGAGGTAAAAGAGATTAAATTTCTTAAAAGAACAAATAACCTTCTTTTCACCTCTTTAATATTTTCAAATCAGGTTAGTATGAAATTAGACACAATACACCGATAATTTGAACTTATCTAGCAAATGGAAATTTTCTGTCATTTAGAATTTCCGAGAAAATTCTTAAGTTTTTACTATAAAAGATAGAGATTGCAAATTTGTGGGAAGTTTCGAATAGTACGTTGATTGAGCTTAATTTGATTCCAACCCTATCCGATATTTTTAAATGGATGAAAAGTGGGAAGAGATCAAAATTTTTTTTATAACATAAATTTTATCAATCAAAAGATGTTTTAGAATCCATAGATAAAAAAATTCTTTTCTTAGGAGAGTTTTTCTATGGAAAGAAAACACTAAAAATTTCAAACATCTGTATCTTTGCGAAAAATCATTGAATTTTGAACCGTAATAGCTCATTTGAAAATTGTACTTTCTAGTTTTGGTATCTAATGGTCAATAATGGTTATAGCCCGTTATCGCTTTTTTACGGAGGGTTCAAAGGGTGAGAATTGTACACCCTAAGTTTTATATAAAGTTTAGAAGCGTACCAAAATTATAAGAATTATTTCACAAAACATTTGTTAAGACCACTCGGAGGCTATAAACAATTCCAGTAAGAGCTTATTGGAGCAACATATTCGCCATCCAAGTAAAATTGGCAATTTTGCATTTAAAATTCTGTTTCTTCTAAAATAATTATCAAACTAAAATAATTGGAAAACTGAAACTGCCTTCTTTTAAGTCCTTGCATATTGTTTTGTAAAAACTCTCCACTTTTCGTTTTTAAAACATGTAAAAAACAGCAATTTTTATATTTTAGGCGTTTTTTCATCTGGCCGCCATTTTGTGAAAAAAGTTTGAAAATTTGTTCTGTATTTTAAGTTCCCTAAAAGATTTTTCCCAATTTGTATGGCCCACCTGATATAATTATATATTGTTGTGATTATGTAATAAATAATTTTTAGATGCGAACTGAACTACGGCAAGCTGGTCTTGCAACCTCACAAGCGTATTCGGCTGCAGCAATTGAAGGATGTGAATCAGGTGTAACTCGTCAAGGTGAAACCATCGTATCAAATCAAGTTGCTGGTCCTGGTGGTACAGTATTTGTAGATGATTTGTATGTGACGACAGATAAAAGTGAGAATAAAATATATGATGATTCAGCTGATTTAGAGAATCGACTATCACCTAAAGTACTCATTATGCAACCAATTCTACGATTTCTTCAATTATTATGTGAAAATCATAATCCCGATTTACAAGTAAGTTTATCACTATTTGTTAAATAATTATTTCAATTCAAAAGTAATTTGTTCTGTGATTCGCAATACACTGCCTAGAAAAGCATTATTTTCATGTGTTTCATGTGTTTATGCTCCATGAATTTGAATTATTGAGGCTCCAAATTGTTCGTGTAATGTAACACAGGGCTGTTGCGTCGCCAGTTCCTGTACATAATCCATTCTTACCCTCAAAACGGGATCTCTTTTCATGAAAATATTTCTTAATATATATATAATAAAGTGATTTGACTTATTTGTTCTGTGAGTCCAATAACCAATCCGCTTGTATGCATAAAACCATATGGGTACATGAAAAACGCGCTTCCTTACTAACTGAAAATTCCCTGAGATTCAATGTTATAAATTTTACATTAGGCTCTAACGAGCATCTTTACTAAATTGTATTAGTAGAACCCAAATTTTTTACTTAAAGCCAAATAGAATATTAAGAGGAAATCGGAGTTCTAAAAAAATTTTTTAGCTGAATAATTAGAATGAAAAATATAAAATCCGCGCTCTCTAAAAAGTGGTGAAGAAAATTTAATTTGTTTATTTTTCTTAAAAATTTTGATATATTTTCGAATGAAAAAATCCCATCTTTCTGGGAGTTTTGTTGGAATTGTTTTTCCATTTACGGCGGAGCTTCGCGTCGAAAATTATATTTATTCGATTTTGAAAACGATAAAAAATCGTATTCTTCTTCCATATATATAGAAAGTAAGGAAAATACTTTTTGGGACTTTTACTCACTCTCGGAGGGGGGGGGGGTTAGGCTATTAGCCACGATTGGAAACTTAGATTATTAAGATTTCTAACTAAATTGCGAATTTAGATTACATCGAATAAAAAAAGCGCATTTAGAGAGAAAATTACAGTTTTTTTAATAAGCATTCATTATTCCAATTTGCTTGGAATAACTTCACTGACTATGACAGATTGTTTGGAAACAGTAATAAAAAATAGTTTTTAATTCCAGAATTTACTACGAAATCAAAACAATAAAACAAATTATAATCTGGTATCGGAAACATTATTATTTTTGGATTGTATATGTGGCTCAACAACCGGTGGCTTAGGACTTCTTGGACTTTATATCAATGAAAATAATGTTGCGTTAATCAATCAAACATTGGAAACATTAACAGAATACTGCCAGGGTCCATGCCACGAAAATCAAAACTGTATAGCTACACACGAATCAAATGGATTAGATATAATAACTGCGTTAATTCTAAACGATATAAATCCACTCGGAAAAACGAGAATGGATCTAGTTTTGGAATTGAAAAATAATGCATCCAAATTATTATTAGCCATCATGGAAAGTCGTGGAGATGGTGAAAACGCTGAACGTATATTATATAATATGAATCCAAAACAGTTGGTAGATGTAGCATGCAGGGCTTATCATCAAGATATTTTAGAGGACGGAGAGGATACTGATAGTGAGGTGGGAACACATAACGAAGATGATGTATCACCAAAGGAAGTAGGCCATAATATTTATATATTGTGCCACCAATTAGCTCAACATAATAAAGAATTAGCAACGCTACTAAAGTCACCTGAGACACCGTTAAACGATTCCAAAACTAATCATGCTTTATTGTATTATGCAACGCACACAGCTCAGATTGAAGTAAGTTTTATAATTGTAACTTTAACTCTATGTAAACAGTAATTAGAGGTCGTCCATAACCCATTTAACGCTGATAAAGGTCGCTAAATCGATATTTTTTTCAAAATGCAATCACAAAGGGGGGGGGGGTAGAGGGTGCAATAAAAGAACATGGTAAATAAACGTTACGTGGGATTTTACTGTTGGGATTTTTTCGCCTAGCGCTTAGTTTTCGAAATAAAAATTGCCAAAGTGTCTAAATATTCATTGTTTATAGCTCGCGATGCCAAAAGCTAGCTTCTATATCGATGTTCGATATATAGAAATAGGAATATCGATATGTTAAAGATATCGATATATTTAAATATTGATATTAGTGATGGGACGAATGTTGAATTTTGTCCATTCGCTAATGCGAATGCTAACTTTCAAATGAAGTGCGAAATTCTAATGTAGAGTTGAAATTATTTGTACCTTATTTTCAACTTTAAATTTTGTTATAACTTCATGAATGTAGACGAAAAATAAGAATTAAATTTATCGATATCTGCCTTTGTTTTCGAAATATCGAAAACTAAATAACTAAACGAAATTTCTAATTTTGGATATTTTGAAAATTACTCCAGATATTATCAAGTTATAACATAATTCACCACCAAAATTTAAAAAATATATTTTTTTTTAGATTTGTTTCCCCACTACCATGCTCATACATCCTTAATTAGCCGGGCACAACGGGTGTGTTTACAGTATCGAAATACCTTAAGGTAGTACAAGCGCCTAGGCAAGTTTAAACTTGTTGTTTAAAATTAACTGTAACTTATTTTCAACTTTGATGATTTATTTTGTTATAACTTCATGAATGAAGACGAAAAATAGAACTATAATTTTTCGATATCTGCCTTGGTTTCAAAATATCAAAAGCTAAATAATTGAACAAAATTTTCGATATTTTGAAAATTACGCCAGATATTGAAAAATTTTATTCTTACTTTTCGTCTTATATTGTCAAGTTATAAAATAATTTACCATCAAAATTGAAAATTCTGAATGTTAACTTTCAAATGAAGTGCGAAATTCTAATGTATTAAGGATGTTCCCTCGCCAGTAATAGAAAAAAATAAATTAGTAGATAAGGATCCGAATTTTTAGTATGTTGTAGTTAACGATACATATTATTAAATCAAAAAAAAAATTTGGGTATCTTATCGATCAATTAAGAGAGTTTTTATTAATTAAAAATACACTAAATAACATACCAACCTCATATCATGCTATGTTATTTAGAGTATTTTTAATTAATTAATTACTCTCTTAATTGATCGATAAGATACCCAAATTTTTTTTTGATTTAATAACATGTATCGTTAACTACAACATACTAAAAATTTGGATCATTTTCTACTAATTTGTTTTTTTCTATTACTGGCGAGGGAACTTCCTTAACTTAATTATGTAATCCTTATTATTTCTCCAGCATGTTTTTTTCTGTCTATACCTTATCTCTCTTATTCCTTTATCAAATTCCATGATTCTCCCTTCATTTTCAAGCCTATCATGTTGGATTCTGACAAAAAATATACTCAAAGGGTAAAATTGTACCGCTTAGAGAAAACAGGCTAGACAAATAATGAATAATAATATTTTAGATGAGTTAAATAACAAGTGTATCAGGCAAAAAATGATTGGAATGTAACAGTTTTTATAGTTTTTTTCCTAATACTGTACAAAAAGATGATTTTTTGTCAAAAACAATCTCATCATTTTTTGCGAATGCGAAAGTAAAAATACGCAAAAATTTGCGCATGCGAATATTCGTCCCATCACTAATCGATATATGTAATATAATCTAGTGCATTGTACTTGTAACTTTTGCACATAATAAGCAACGTGAGTACATATTTGATGGCATAAACATATGGTGAAATCACACACAAAGCGATTATTGAAGGCAACCGATACGCGATTAGCAGCGGAACTGTACGAAATAATGCCTAATTAGTGTAAAATCATAATTTCAAAAAGTTTAACTGATAATTATTTTGATAATCACGTGTTGATTATCGTACGCGCTTAACCAAAGGCTTATACAGTGGCCCGATTTTGATAGAGATGATTTTTTTAAAATCACTATTTCATAAGTATTTCTTAACATCGATATTTACTATTTGAAAAAACTATTGTTTATAATGATATGTAAAGTCCAATTCGGTAAAATAAAAATAATTTTTATATAACAAGAAATAAAACAATTTAAACTAAATTATATTTATAAGAAGAACATTTTTTCTTTTCTAATTTTGTTTTGTTTGTATTTCGTTTCCATGCGTTTTTTTTTTTTTTTTTTTTTTTTTTTTTTTTATTTTAGGATATGAGTTTTTTGTAAACAAGATGACAGTCGTAAAGGTTCGGATATATACAACTTTTTAATCGTTTTTACTCGATTTTTTAGCAAAAAATAATAATGTTTTGATAATAATAATTTGATTTCTTTTTTACAGATAATAATTTTTTTTAAGCTTGGATATTTTCGTGAATATTTGCAATCAGAAATTTAACAAAAGGTCCAAAATTTTGATGTTCTTTTTCTTTATTTGATTATACTAAAATGATTACATGAAACAGTATATATTTCCACAAAGATCATCATCAATTCTTGTTATAAACTCCTATTTTTAACCCCCGAACTAAAAAAAAGGATGTTATAAGTTTGACCGCTATGTGTGTGTGTGTCTATCTGCGTGTCTGTCTGTCTATGGCATCGTAGCGCCTAAACGGATGATTTTATTTTTTTTTGGTTTCGTTAGAAAGGTAATTTAACGGAGAGTATTCTTAGCTGTGCTTCAAGTGGGAGTTTAGGGTTCCGTACCCGAAAAAAGTAAAAAATTTGCGACGATCTTATAAATGCTTAAGGGAAAAGGTAATTTAATGTAGAGTGTTCTAACTGAGACTTATGATAAAAATATAATAATAAATGGCTTCGATCAAATTTTCGATATTTTGAGTAAAAATATAAATCTCAGGTATGTGGTCATTGATTTGCCTTTAAACATTTGAGAGATTTTTGGGACTTTAAAGACCTACTGAAGACAAATTAATACAAAATTTACTTTAAATCAGGCGTTATTTATTTAAACTAACTCACTTTAAAATAGAAAACTATTTTTCAACCTTTAACGTAAATATAAGCGGTCGCGTCAGTTGTATCTTAACTCGCGTATTTAAAATTGAAAATATATGAAATTTGCAAAACTTAGTTAAACAATAATGAACGAATATCTGATCATAATCATGCTCAGACTGTATATAGCACGTCTTTTATTCGATGCAAGCGCATCTTTTAATCGATGCTGGGGAGTGGGGTAGGGCGGTGTACAGAACACTCCCTGGTTTAGGTACTAGGAACCTATTTTTATTACCCCTTTTATTCTTTTTATTATTATTATTCGATGCTTAAATCGATCGAAAAAGTTATATCCTAAATTATTATAGAATTATGATTGTAATGTTTAATTCCTGCTTCAAAACATTTACCACCTTAACTGCTAGGTCATTTTAACCCTAAAAAATTAAAATATTGTAAATGAAATACAAACCTCTTGAAAAGAAAATGGGTTTTTATGAATCAGACTGTCTCTCACAATACACAATCTTTAATATATCGCTTCGTAAAAGAGGTGGGAGAGAAATTACGATGATTAGTCAAGAATTTAACAACGGTAACCTTCCGACGACGAACATACCGACCAACCTACCGACGACGTAGTTAATAAGGAATATTCAGTAAGATTAATTTTCCAGTCATTTAATTATATTTGTATTTTTTTAGATTGTTCGACACGACAGGACTTTAGAACAAATTGTATTTCCAATCCCTGAAATATGTGAATATATTACTTCTGACACCAAAACAAAAATATTTCATACTGTGGAAAGAGATGACCAAGGATCTAAAGTATCAGACTTCTTTGACAGAACAGAACAAATGTTTAATGAAATGAAGTGGCAAAAAAAATTACGAGGTAGCTCTGTGTAGTGTTAAAAATAATTATTTACAGAATCTTAAGAAGGTCTTAACAACTCTTTTCCACTTATAGTAAGACTCAAAATGAGTGGATTCAGCTAAATTGACTTTTCAAAGTTGCTCCGTTTAAATGTTATACGGCCCTTAAATTTTAATTTTTAATTCTTTTTTTCTTTTTTATTTTAAAATAAACCATACGATTTTGTGGTATTTTTTATTTTATTGTACCAAAATTATAAACAAAATTATATCGCAGGATAGCGATCAATATGGAAAACCTGGAAACGTCAAGAAATTTAGACATTCTGATCAAAAGTCAGGGATTTTTAATATCAGTTAGGGAAAATGAAATATAAATATATTATTATGGCCTCAAAGACATAACGTAAATGAATGCAAAATAAGCCATTTTTGCGCATCATAAATACTCGAAAAATGAGTATCCATTTGTAATGAAATTGGATGTACAAAATATAAGTCTAACAAGTGAAAACAAACAATTGACTGAGTTAATTGTGGAATTAGCATGTATAGACAGTGTTGATTATGGAATCGTTTGTTTTTTCTCGTCATGCAAGTAAAGAGACATAGACATCCTTAAATAGCTAGACATACATACATGTCACACACACGCATGACTGATATTCTCATATAATACATACTGTGTAATTTGCGCCATCGGGTAAACAGTGATGTGTACGAAAAAATGTTTGAAAAAAAAAGTTAACTTTTTTATATGGAACATTTTTTACATTTAAACTTTTTTTCTATCTATAACGGTTTACATGATGAGTCCTACGGACTCAAGGCCCAATTCACCTATGCTGCTCATTTTCGAAATCTACCTTTCTTTTTACGTCCTCAGCACGCTGTAAAAATTTTAGCTTGATATCTTTTTTTGTTTTTGAGCTATCGTGCTCACAGACAACCGAAAATGGACAAATTTGGTGATTTTATGAACACCTGTACCAAAATTTTTTTCGTACCATCAATATTTTTGGGCGTTACAAACTTGGGAATAAACTTAGTATACCTTGATATGTATTACATATATACATGGTATAAAAAGTGAAAATCAACAATTGACTTTTGGACAAGTTGAATACCAATGTTTGCATATTTTTTTAAATAAATAAAATAAATATTTAAAAAAAATTCCTATAGGATTTTTTGATTTTCAAAAATTGGAAGAAAAAGTATTTTCTATAATTTTTTTTTTTTTTTAAATCTTAATTTTTTTAAACGAATTTTTAAACAAACAAAATTATCCCTGAAAATTGATCTCTTAACATTATCAGATGGGTTTGGTATGATATTAAAATCAAAAGGCTCATTATTTGAAGCTACCTGAATATTTTCAACTCTCTTTCTTTTCAACTTTTCAACTCTCTTTATCTTTTATAGTTTTTAGACCAACTGAATTGCATTTTGTTAAGAAAAAAATTAGTTGCAGGATCGGACCCGTTTTTTTTGTGTAGGGCATAATATGTATAATTCAGGAAACAAATTTAAAACTGCTGAATTTAGCCGGAAAGGGGTGCGCCGGGGGTGAAAAGGGGTAACAAATGGTTTTTAGCGATTTCTGGCTAAAGTATTTATTTTAGAGAAAAAAGTTAAATTGGAAAGTTCTTGGTAATAAAAAAATCTATAACTTTTGTATTTACCATTTTTTTACATAACCTCAAATTTAACGAGTAAAATGTAAAAAACTAATTTTTTTGTTTTGCGCTTCTCTTTTTTAGAAAAAAAATCGGAAAATTTTGAAATTTTCAGGAAACGTTCTGTTTTTTATTAGCAATTAGTGGAATTTTGCTTTTTTTAAAAAAGTTGAATAGTTTTTGAGATATTCAATTTTTTAGCAAAAACCACCCCTTTCTTGAGCTGGATGAACAATCTATTTTTTTTCATCGTACAGAGTTGAACATGGTCTCATTTTCTTTGTAAAGATGTATATTTTAATTTTAGAAAATAAAAACGTAACATTGCAATGGAAAAACATTGTTGAAATCGCCAAAAACTAAAACTGAATTTTTGCATGTATACATTTTCAATGTATACCTACATGCAATGTATTTCAATGTATATAATGCCTATGATAATTATACCATTAAACATTAAAAACGTTTTCATAATTAATATTTTTGCGTTCCCTATTTGCTACCAGCCATTTTATATATAAATTTCTAAAAAAATTTCATTTTCATTGCTAGGAATGGAATATTAGGTTTTAAAAATAATTGAAAGAAAAATCAAAAAGCTTAGAATTTGTATTTTTTTTTTTTTATATTATACAAATTTAAGTAACTCATTCAATTATTTTTTTGCCTTTAACTTTCTTTTTCTTGGGGCTTTTATTCTTTTTCTTTTTCTTTCTGGTCGATTATTAACGCTGGTTCGATAGTAATTCCTTCGTTAAATTGAATGTTTAACAAATAACTTGGCCGTTCTTAATTTTGGTCAGAAACGTCAAGTGTTTTTTTATCAGCATCTTTACTATAAAAATATCTAGTTCGCTCAAATTTTGCATTTCTCGCATGTATTTTTCCTTAAATCTTTTTTCTCTGTACCATATTTTAAGCTTTTTGATTTTTCTTTCAATTATTTTTAAAACCTAATATTCCATTCCTAGCAAAATGAAATTTTTTTAGAAATTTATATATAAAATGGCAGGTAGCAAATAAGGAACGCAAAAATATTAATTATGAAAGCGTTTTTAATGTTTAATGGTATAATTATCATAGGCATTATACATTGAAAATGTACACATGCAAAAATTCAGTTTTAGTTTTTGGCGATTTCAACAATGTTTTTCCATTGCAATGATATGTTTTTATTTTCTAAAATTAAAATATACATCTTTACAAAGAAAATGAGACCATGTTCAACTCTGTAGGATGAAAAAAAATAGATTGTTCATCCAGCTCAAGAAAGGGGTGGTTTTTGCTAAAAAATTGAATATCTCAAAAACTATTCAACTTTTTTAAAAAGAGAAAAATTCCACTAATTGCTAATAAAAAACAGAACGTTTCCTGAAAATTTCAAAATTTTCCGATTTTTTTTCTAAAAAAGAGAAGCGCAAAACAAAAAAATTAGTTTTTTACATTTTACTCGTTAAATTTGAGGTTATGTAAAAAAATGGTAAATACAAAAGTTATAGATTTTTTTATTACCAAGAACTTTCCAATTTAACTTTTTTCTCTAAAATAAATACTTTAGCCAGAAATCGCTAAAAATCATTTATTACCCCTTTTCACCCCCGGCGCACCCCTTTCCGGCTAAATTCAGCAGTTTTAAATTTGTTTCCTGAATTATACATATTATGCCCTACACAAAAAAACGGGTCCGATCCTGCAACTAATTTTTTCCAAATTTGACTAATATCAGAGGTATTCATTCAGACTGATGTATTTGTAGAACAACGGAAAACGATTTTCCTCACTGAAGAACAAGGATATTTACGAACAAACGCTTAAACAAAACTTGTTGATTTTTTCATAAGAAACATTTTTAACAATTATTCAATTTGTTCAATAGTTTAGTGTTTGTAAAATTTTGTTCTCTCTTACGGTTTAGAATACGGACCTGACGCCCAATTCAACCCAATTGATTGATTCAACTCGATATTTGTTTTCGTTTTTAAATTAGCGTCAAATGGAAAAGGACTACTTTGGTGATTTTATGAACACTGAAAATATTTATTCGAGGTGTGAGATCAAAAAGTTTTACTAAATGAAGACGTTGAAATTGATCTTGACTATTATAGTAATTAAAAACACTGCATACAAATTCCACACAAACTTTTATCCCAGTTTCGCATCATCTTTTAATTTTCTTTTTTTAAATTTTAGCTCAATATTTTTTACACTCAAATTTCGGACCTGCATTTTGTGGGTTTGATTTCAGCCTTCAGATAAAATGGGTATATGTCAAAATTTGTTTCAAGGTACATATATTTATTTCAAAAAAGATACATTAAGCATTTTTGCTCACTAAATTGTCAGACGCGCATAAATTCCTCAGTCCGATCTAAGTTTTCGAACAAAATAAGTAGATGCCAATATTCGTTTCAAAGTATATTCATTCCAAAAAACATAGACAAATTTACATTTTTTGAGTTTTGAAAAATTAGATTTCCAGAGTTTTTCTCCGAAAATATAATAGATAGCAGGTTCCCGTTTTGTAGAGAAGTTCAAGTTATTGATTTATTTCGCTTAAATCCATATCAACAAGATTTAATAATATTAAAGAGATGGCAGGGGATAAAATTTGTTTTGGAAATCGAATTTTACCCCTTTCACTTGGTATTATCAGATAGCGTTGATAATTTAGTCAACTTTCAACTTTCTACGTCTTATAGTATAAGGGAAATTTCGGGAAATTATAACGTACAGTGGACAAAAGTTTCTTTCCGTTATGATAATCTACACACTCCGTAACGTAAAACTCCAAAATTTGATTTGAAAATTAGAATAAATCTTGCTTCTTACATATACGAGGTGGATATAAACTTTCAAATTAAAAACTTGTTCCTTATAAATACTCAACAATTTTTGTTCGAAACATTTTTTCGAGAACTGTGTAGATTCGGAAAAAATTGAATTCAAATTATTTCAATACTTGCTTTATTTTTTAATAACAATAATTTTAAATTCAAAATTCCCTCTCTCTCTCTTTCTGTTATCAGAATTTGAATACAAAAACTTACTTCTAGAATATAAAAAGTAGTTTTATATTCAATTTCTGCGCCATTTATTTTTATAGAATTGTCCTTCATAAAAAGATAAATATTGTGGGAAACAAATGGAAAATCCAAAATATGATGATAAAGTATCCACAATCTATGTAAGGGTAACGGTTGTTAGCGTGACTAAAGTTGCATTTCGACATGATAACCATGTTTCTAATTAATCGTGAAAACGATCAAGATGAAATATGACTCACCAAATCGTCACGTATTCGTATGTTTGGAACAAAAGTGATTTAGTTTTTTATGAGAACCAACTTTTTAACTTTTGCCCTTATCAGTTATGAACAAGAACTTACCTTTTAAGGAATATGAAAGTCAAGGTGAATTTCAAAGTATGCACTTAGTACAGTTCTTTTAACCCAACAACTTTTGTATAAAACTGTTTCTAAAATCTATATTTTTCGAGTTCTTATGCTGTTCTGGTACTTTTTTAATGCCTTGTATGTAATTGAATTTTTTCACTTTCAAATGATTTTGGTGCACAATTAGTTCCTGTCCGGGGAATTTTGAAAATCGAGTCAGGTTCAGATCCAAGTGATACTTAAAATTAGAGATGAAATTGACTGTGGTTTTACCGGATATTCGGACCGGTAGTACCACTTTTTTTCACTTGTCATCGTGGTCGAGCGATCGTCAATTTGGCAATATTTTGATTAAAACAAAGAACATCGGACTTAGCTCATATGAGACTTTAAAAGCTGAATTGGAAAATCGTTTTAAATCCTTAGGATAGAATCCAAACTACCTAATTGCTGCCTTTTTAGACCAAATATTCAAGTACGACTATTTAGGAGTTCTTGAAATTAAAAAAGAATAATAGACTATATACAAAACTCTTACGACGAACCTGCTAAATGAATGGAAGAAGATAAAACTACATCCATTTTCACACGTGAAGCTCATGACACTTTTTGGGACTGTTTCAATGAAGTGGCGAAGGATAATAGTAGTGATTGTCGCGATCAACAAAAACTAAATCCAATTGAAATTGACTTTTTGTTAAAGACATCTCGAAAAGATCGCAATAACGACCCATACATTTGATGTTAAGTTAATTTGAATCAGTATCCGCAGTTGTCAAGATTTGCCACTTGTTAATTTTGAGTAGTAAAATAATTAATATAACAAACATTTTAGACGTGCGATTATTAAAATAAACTTGTGTAAAATAATGTGAATTTTTTGAATTTTATGACCTATCCGGAATTCGGCTGGATATTACATTACTAGACGGTATCCGGCCGGATAGTGAAAACAAGATAGGTTTAATAAACATCATAATTGAGGTTTTTTAATCAATAAAACAATGTCAACACATTTAATTTTAGCAAAATCGCGGAATCTTTTTTAAATTTTCTATAAAAAAGAGGATATTTTAAACTTGTAACTAGAAGGCCATATGTCTAAGCACCTTTATAAAAAAATAAGTTTAATCAAATCCACTCCTTTTGAAGCTACAAACGGTAAATAATCGTAGAGGCCTTTCGGAGACTCTATATCTATAGATTTCAAATATGTAATGTCGATTTTTTTTCAGGGCAACCGCTGTTGTTTTGGGTTAGTAGTTACATGTCGTATTGGAGTAACATTTTATTTAATTGTGCAGTTCTTATTAATTTAATCGTTGCATTTTTCTACCCTTTTGTCGATTCTATACCTAGTAAGTATTTCATATTATTTTTTAAGTAAAACTTCTTTAGACCAGTTTTGAGTTTTTTTTTTTTTTTGTGGTGTCAAAATTTAGATGCAAAAGAAATGCGTTACTATGGTTTTATTACCTCATCATTCAAATAGATAAATGTAAATATTTTGAAAAAGTATTACTAATGACGCCGCACAAATTAAATGCAAAAATCCTGTCGATCAAATTGTTTGAAAATTTCGTAAAAATTCCTTCTTAATATGTTAAATGGACAATTTTTGAAATATTTTTTTTTTTAAATTATGAAACTAAATTTTTACATTTATTTCAAATTTTTGTGTACTTGATATAAAGTCAAAATCTCTCATACATGATACTTTTAATAGCTTTTTGTGTCTCAAAACATTAGTAACACTGTAGACATTAATCGACTCGAAAACATTACACAAAACCCGAGTTCTGTGTAAGTCTAGATATTCGGTCTAGAACATAACCAACACCATCACTCCAGCGAGGAACAGTAATATAAAGTATAAAAAAATGTAGCAGTGTAAAGCGTTTGTGTGTTCTATATATATAAACATACAAATAGAATAATTACACGAAGAGGTTACGTATAACACTGTGCTACAGTGATTTTGAACTTTTCAAGTGACGTGGCATACGTTGTAGGTCTTGGTGAGTACATCAAGAAAATGTGTTTCAAAATTGTCGAAAGCTCCCAAATTTTCATCTTATTGTGGGAAAACTGTTTTTCGTGTACTCCGCGCACTTAATTATAACTCCCTCAATTTTGAACCGATTTTCGATTGCTTAAGGGCATTGAAAACTAGAAACATTCGGAATATATACATTCATATATACTTTCTACAAAAAAAATTAGGACAGTTTATAAAAGTTATCTAAGATTTACTAATTTGTTTCACGTTTTTTTCCGTTTGACGTCTTTTTATGTCACAAATCCTTAATAACAATTACTTTTTTTACAGTTATTATCAAAGTACATTCTATCTCGAGTAAAAAATTCTACGGCTTATCAAACTCAGTTGAAAAATGTTCAAGGTACAATGCTGTTTGTAAACAAGAAAATTTGACTCTCATGACTCTCCTTTTTCATCTCTATAGGTGCATACTATATATGTGTATTTGAGTATTATATGTATGTATGTATGTATATTATCCTGGCAATAAATAAATAAAAAAATAAATGATGATATCGATGTCGTGCCATGTCAGCAGCATTGTGAATATCATATCAGTATATCATTACCATCGTATTGATCATGAAAATTGTATGTCTTTCTTTCTCTTTATTTATAAATAAACAAGTGAAAACAAACAATTGACTGAGTTAGTTGTTGAAATACCATGTATAGACAGTGTTGATTACGCAATCGTTTGTTTTTTACATCATATAAGTAAAGAAAGATAGGAAAATATATACACCTACATGTCACACAAACTTAACTGATATTCCCATATAATACATACCATATAATTTGCGCCTAATTTGGGCTCTTACGGTTAAACAGTGATGTTTACGAAAAAAAATTTCAAACAAATGTTGTTTATGTTTTTCTAAGGAAAATTTTTTTTATTTAAACTTTGGTACTTTGGTTCTATTTCTAACAGTTTATAATATGGGTCATACCGACCCAAGACCTTGGCCTATGTTGCTCATTTATGAACACGACTGCACTTTTTACGTCCTGAGCACGTTATTTCAGCTTGATATCTGTTTTCGTTTCTGAGTTATCGTGTTTACAGACAGACAGACAGACAGACATAATGAAATGGACTAATTAGGTGATTTTATGAACACCTATACCAAAATTTTGTTCATAGCATCAATATTTTTAAGGGTTACAAACTTGGGACTAAACTTAGTATACCATGATATATTTTTTCTCAATTCAGTGCAAAGAGATGCCGAATAGATAGCAATTGTAGGGTAACTGAATCCGTATATGAAATTTTGAAAAACGTTTTAACAAAATGCGTTTCTAATGATTACAGACGAAACTTATGTTTTAAAAGATATATAGTTCGACAGAGTCGCAATATATACATCGGTTACCAGTGACACAGCATTTTCCTGGAGACGAAAACTGCAATAGTAATTGATATCTTTCGTTCATGTTTTTTTTGAGGGGGGCGGGAGGTCTAAATAGATTCTATAAGACACGTGATAAGACGAAACCTAAGCTACTGCAGTTGGAGTACAGTTACATTAATCAGTGGTTGTAATCGTTGGTGCAAAGGTCTATCGTTAATATATTTTTTCATACAATGTGTGGTAATTGTAAAAAGTTTTATTACATCTGTGAATTGTTTATTGACAAGCAACATCGTGTAAAATTAGAGACGAATAAAGCTGTGAAAGAAGCTTTTAACCATTTCTTCTTTGACCACGAGTATAATAAAAGTGTTTGGTATGAACTACTTAGAGTATGCCTGTTTAACATGTTCCAGCGCACTCAAAAAATGGAAAACCTAACAAACAGCCTTTGCCATTTTCAACCCTGCTGGTTTGGCATCGTCAAATTTGCCATACACAGGAAAATTGCTCCTTTTTTTAAATATACACCGTTTTTTACATAACATTACAAACACAAATTATTTCTAACAAATTATTTACAAACTTAATGATATAAAGACTCTCCAAAACCATCACCATGAATCACACGATGGTAATGATAGATATACTGAGCGCGACACTACATCGATATCATCATGAGAGTCAAATTTTCTTGTTTACAAAAAGCGTTGTAACTCGAACATTTTCCAACTGATATTGATAAGCCGTAGCATTTTTTACTCGAGATAGAATGTACTTTGATAATAACTGTAAAAAGTAATTGTTCTTAAGGATTTGTGAAATAAAAAGATGTCAAACTGTAAAAAACGTGAAAAAAATGAGTAATAATCTTTGATAACTTTCATAAAATGTTCTAAGTATAGATAAATATCTATATTCCGAAAGCTGAATGTTTCTAGTTTTTAAAACCGTTAAGCAATCGGTTCACAGACGGAGTTATACCTGTTCGGATTACACGGAAAACGGTTTTCCACAATAACTTTAAAATTTGGGGGTGTTAGACAATTTTGAAACATATTTTAATTTTGTTCTCACCAAGACCTACAACGTAAGCCAAGTCCATTTCCATTTTTTTTTCTAGCACAGTGCAATTAGAGTCACTCACATATAACAGAAGTGACTAATCTCAGCTTAGTTTGTGTAATTTTTTCGTTTCTTTCTATTTGTTAGAATGATATACTTGGATTCAAAGTTGATTAGAAATAAAGTCCAGCCAACGAGATCGTATTTCTGGCGTAATTTTTGCCCTAGACATTGGAAGACTTTTATTTTATTTGTAAAGATCTATTAAAGAAACCCTACACAATGGTATGGCTGAAAAAAAATTAGCGCTCCTCAATTTTAGACTCAAGATTATCGGATTTAAAATTTTATTTTCTTACATCCGGTTGTGTGGTTTCAGAGGATAGTCCTCTAAAAGTATAATAAAAGTCAATCAGTGCTTTTTCTCCTGAGGAAAATATTGCACCAGATACAAGATCCCATAGAAAAATAACATGTTATGTCCAAGTCATATAAGAAAAAACTATACATTTTCCATGGATTCGTATAACTTATGTATATTATTAGATAGGGAAATATTTAAAATAACGTCTTTTTAACAATTAAGCCTTTACAATAAAATAGTCTCTTATTACTCTTCAAGATTTTAGTAAATAATGTTTAAAGATTACTCAAAAATTGAAAATAATATATAACTCGATAAGGCACCGTGCATTCGCAAATATAGCAAGAGGTTTTTGAGTAAAATTACAAAAATTGCAAATATAGCAAGAGGTTTTTGAGTAAAAAAGTTAAATACTCTTCTTTTTGTTTGTATTTTGTGGATATTGCAAGTTATTTGTGTGTAGTTTCCGACTTAATTCAGTGTTTTGGTATTTGCTTCTAAGTATACTCAACCAAAGTATTAAACAAAAAAATTTTTTACACAAAATTTTAATCAACTCGCAGTATCTCTGCGCAAAATCATTGAATTTAGAACCACAATAGCTCGTTTCAAAATCTAATACTTTCTACTTTTGCAATCTATTGCTAAAAAATTGTTATCTCTTCTTGTCACTTTGCACGGAAGGTTGAATGGGTGATAAATGTTATCTTTAAATTTTTTATGAAGTTTAGAAACGTACTAAATTTTTTTATAACAAATCTGCTAAAACCACTTAAAAGTTTGTTTAATTTTCTTGAAAATGAGCTATAAAAATTCCCGTACGCTCTTTTTGAACCAAGATATTCGCATACCAAGTAAAGGACCCCGCAATATTAATAGGAAAATGGCTTTCTGTGAATCTTTTTCTCAACCACCCTTAACTGTTCTTTCTATCATTGCACAATGCATGTGCAGATTTTATCGCGCGTAGCTCGAAAATTACCCGTTAAAAATGTTTGTGGCCATGAGAGCCTTTGATCAGAACGATTCGAAGAACATTTTGCGGGTGGTTTGAAAAGGTTTCATAGAAAATCATTTTCCTAGTCATGTAAGTGCTATAAATATATTATATATTTAGCTATGATCGCCCGTAGCTTGAAAACTACTCGTAAAAAATTTTTGTGTTTATTTAAATCACAACATAGTATAAAACAAAGTCGTTTCCTGCTGTCTATATGTCCCTATGTATGCTTAGATATTTAAAACTACGCAACGGATTTGGATGCGGTTTTTTTAATAGATACAGTGATTCAAGAGGAAGGTTTATATTTATAATACATGCATATAACATAGTGGAGAAACACTGAGAATTTTGGAAATTTCTAATGTGATGTCGTAAATTAACACATTTATATTTAGTATCAAGCATTGTATCCGTGCGGAGCCGAGACGGGGTTAGTGTTTAATAATCATACTAGCGTGTACTGCGATCACTTTCTTATTGTGTTGTACTAACTTGCCACTTGTATATTGTGTCTCTGTATTGTCAATGTTTGTGTCTAAAATATGCAAAAATTCTGTTTTTTGACATGTTTTAAAAACGAAAAGTGGAAGAATGATAAGTTTTTACAAAACAATATATCAGGGCACTTTCGAGTTGTCTTAACAAATTATTTGAAAATAATTTTTAAAACTTTCGGACTTTTTTACATTTTTTGCCCTTTCAACTCTCTGTACAAAGTGGTAAGGGGTGATCAAAATTTTTGAGCAAAAGATTCCAAAAATAGAAAGTTCAAGTTTTCAAATTAGCATGTTTAAGATTTCAGATAATACTTTTTTTTGTTTAAAATGGCGTCTAGGTGAAAAAAACGCCAAAAATATGGAAAAATTCTATTTTTTTACATGTTTTAAAAGCGAAAAGTGGGACAGTGGTTAAAGTTTTTAAAAAACAATATACCAGGGTTTAAAAGAAGACAGTTTAAGTTTTCGAACGATATGAAAAAAATTTCAGTGCGATGATTATTTTAAATTAATAATTGTCAATTTTGCTTGAAAAATGAATATCTTGGTTCAAAAAGCTCGTACGATACTTTTTTATAGCTCATTTTCAAGAAAAATATACAAACTTTTGAGTGGTTTTAGCAGTTTTGTTAAAAAATAATTTTTAAATGTTTTTACGCTTCTAAACTTTATATAAAATGTAGAGACTATAAAGCGGGCAAGGGGTGGTAAAAATTTTTTAGCAATAGATTCCAAAAGTAGAAAGTACAAGTTTTCAACTGAACTATTGCGGTTCCAAATTCGATGATTTTTCGCAGAGATACAGCAGTGTTAAAAAATTTTCTGTTTTCAAATACTTTGGTTGACTTTTTTTGACACATTTTTTAAGAATGTATACAGTGTATCGCATTTAAGCTGAAGACACCCTCACACTATCGGAATATCCGTTTATAGGAATATCGATTTGAAAATTTGCACAGTCATACCAGGAGATGGGTCACATTTTTTAAGATACAGACTTGTAATAATTTTAAAATCTGTAATTAAAAATTTCTCATTAAAAATCTGTAATTAAAAATTTCTCATTTTAATTTCTTTGTGACATACCTTGTTTTTTCTGCGCTCTTCATTTATTTGAATGAAAAAAAAGGTTTTACTTCTAACTCCCGTAAAGGTTGTGCACAGCACACTCTTTTTTTATATTGTACATGTTCTAAAATTAAAATTATATATTTCGATTTCAGAGCTAAGTTCGCATTTATCATGTTTAATATGGGCAGTATTGTTAATATCTGCAGCCATTGTAATTACATTACCTAGAGAACCTGGTATAAGAACTCTTGTAGCGTCAACGATATTACGGCTTATATTTTCAATAGGTCCAGAGCCAACGTTATGGTTGTTAGGTACTTTAACTGTAAGTATATAATTTTTAAATCATAATTAGTGATAACTATGCCATCAAATCATATCTTTATGCAGAATAATTACAATCAGTGTTGCCAGACCTCCCGTTACAACGCTAGATCTACCTTTTATTTATTATGTTTTGTTTATTGAAGTGATAGTCCTTTGCGGTATTTCAAAAAAAATTATTATAGTCAACTGTTTGAAAATTTAGATACAAAAGTTAATATCATTCTCTATTGTTATACGCCGAAGGTTGAAAGTAGAGATGAAACGGATGCCGGATATCGGATATTCGGCAAGATAGTAAGCGGAAAATTTGATAATACGGAAAATTTGGTATTCATTCCACACAATTTGCCACTATTTAATTTTGAGAATTAAAATAGTTAATATAACAAACCTTTTTGACGTGCGATTATTAAAATAAAAATGTGTAAAATAATGATAATTCTTTTGAATTTTACTATCCGGAATTCGGCCGAATATTAGATTACTATTCGGTATCCCGCCGGAAAGGAGCAGATTCAAATCAAAGAGCAGAGAAAACATACAAAATGAGGCCGAACTAGATCTAATTTTGACAGACAAAAAGTTGAATTACTTAAATTGTAAATTTATCAAATCCAGTATTAATTTTTTACTTGTAAAATTTACATTTAGTTCGTCGTTTCGGATGTTTTATCTGCTCTTTGTTTTGTTTTTGTCAACTATCAAATGCAGTGTGTCTCACAAGATCTTTCTCATCATAAAGCATGATTAACGATGAATTTCAGTTGAAGAATATTGGACGAAGTCGAAATCAATCCAACTTATTCTAAAACGCATGAAAATCGATGCCTATCCAACTTGACTCAAAATATATTTTATCCCCTACCTTTCTTTTGAGGATAGGGTGTTACATTAAAAATTTAAACGCTAACCCCTATTTTTTATGTCAGATTTGGATTCTTCTCGGAAAAATTAGGAGATTTTATTCTTATTATTTTTTGCGATTCGCCATAGATGGCGCTGCAATCGGAGGAAGTAAAGAAATAATCTCCATATCCATTGTTAGGGGCATTTTTGGTATTGTTGGGTAGAGTTTCGAAAAATATTAGATACGTGTTTTTTATTGTTTACAAATCTTCGAAATAATAGGGTCGTACGGGTGGTCTGGGCCACCCATGTAGGATATTTAACGAATTAAATTCAAATTTGTAATTAATTACATGTTTAGGAAAGAATAGAGATTCAAAAGCAATGTCACATTATTTTAGAACAAACTAACAATAAGATTAAATTTTAGTTAGATGATACATCGATTATAACCTCAGTTCTGAACTAAACACCACATTTTACGAAACACAATAATTTTAATTTAAAAGTATGCGAAAACAGCGAATCTTTTTCTCCAAAAAAATTTAAGAGATATATTTTAAATTGGAGATGTTTCTCCACGAAAAATTTGATAAGCTAATAATTAATAAAAGTCGGAGAAAATGTTTCTCCGATTTTCATTAATTATTATTTATCTCGTGTTGAAACATCTTCGATTTTTATATACATCTTAAATTATCGCGGAAAATGCATTATCCTGTTTTCGCATCTTTTTCAAACAAAATTACATAAACTAATCAATCTTCAACAATTCTATTGTAATCTACCGTTTTTAAAGATACAATCTGCGTTTTTTGAACGACATAATCTGGCTACACTGACCACTGACCACTGACCACTGACTGACCTATTAAAACAACGTGACTTATTTGTCCCTTTTTTTTGATTACAGGTTTTGTTGAAAGGTATTCATTTGGTTAGTATAATGGGTAATCAAGGTACCCTAACCAAAACGTTAAATGAAATAGTGATCGATGCTGAATTATGGTATCACTTAAGTTATTTAATATTTTGTGTACTTGGACTTTTTATGCATCCCTTCTTTTATTCAGTTTTGGTAAGTAGTACAGACAATAAAATCAAATATACCTTGAGCTCAAAAAGTACGTGAAGAATATGAAAATACGGTTATAGGTAGTTGATAGGATGTAAAAAATAATATAAATGATCCTGTATCACAGGAAAATGGAAAATTAACTCCGAGAAATCAGTATTTTGGAAATAAATCAAAAAGTATACTTTAACTGAAATAAGTTTTGTACAAAAGCTGTAGCTGACGTAATACTGCACATTTCGTTTATTTACTTTTTTATGTTAATATATATATGCGTAAACTCATAGCGTATAACCGTAAAAACACACTTTCCCCTTCATTCGACGTGAAACTAACATGTTTATTTTAAAAACTTAAATTTTCTATCCTTTAGACTTCTATCATGCTAGATAGATGGGAGGTTTTTTGCAATTGGTGGGGAATTTTTTCAAATGAATGAGGTTCTTCGATAAACTGCAAGTTTTTCATTACTAGCCTCTCGAAAAGTATTTTGCATTCAACGCAGAATAAGTGCGAGTTAAGACGATAATTCGAAAAACTTATCCTATCTCTCTACAGCTACCTCTCGAAAATGGTAACATGAGTTGTAATATTTATTATAAACTTATGCGCAGAACTGTTATAAGAGATCAATCTGTGTGCAATACGAAAACATAAGGTCTAATTGTACACACTTGAATAATATAAGGTATATAATGTCAAAATGTGTGCAAAATACAAGGTTCCTGTACGGTAGTAAAAATAGGCGTCCATCCATATGTAGTTCTTAATTATGAGTTAAATACGTATGCAGAATTAAATTTTAAGATGAATTAAAGACTTTGAGACCCACTGGATGCATAATTGTAATATTTAGGACCCAATCAAGTGCAGAACTGTTACAAAAGGTCAACCAAAAACAAAATTTTTTTTTCTTATTTCCTTTGCTTAAGTTAGTGATTTTTGACAAAATTTTTATTTATATTAATTTCATTAATATAATTTTAAGGCAAGTGCACAGTCAGAAGGACTTAAAAAGAAGTTTTAAATTTTGTTTTCTCATATTATTAAAAATTGTAACGAGAATCTGATAACTCTGAGAATCGATCTTAATCACAACTGGGCGAGAACAAGAAAAAAAAATTAGACGCTTTCTTTACAGAAGTTGAAAAAATCGTTGATTTTAATTTTATTTTATGCTCCATTTTGTTTTCGCCCGTCAAAATTGAGATTGATTTTAAGACAAAAGACTCCAATGAACTAAATGTATTAAACTTCATTAAAATCAGTTCTGTCGACCCGGAAATAATTTCTGCACTACTTAAAAAACATGATTTTGAGAAAACAAAATTTTTTTACGTTAGGCGTTACGAATAATTTCATTACATTACGCGTTACGTTTAATGCTTTACGAATTTTGACCTGAAATTTTACAGAATTATTAACATCATTTACAAATTAAATCCAAGTTTTCGACCTCAGCAGGCGACCGGGTCACACCAAAAGATTTTGACCTGGGAGGACTGGTTTTTAAAATAAAAAAATTGTATTATTCATTTTCAAAGAAGATTAAATTTGAAACAATTTCAGATCAAGCCAGTTTTTATAGGACCGATAGTTTCGGAGATACAGCTTTTGTTTGGTTTTTCAAGTTACACGATATTTTGCAAACTTTTATATGTGTATGGTACCGTTCGAGATTTAAGAGAAAAAAATTTAAGCGTAAAAAATTGTCCTTGTTAAAAAGTTGTTTGAAACATTTGTTCGTAAACATCACCAAATAAATGAATCTAATTAGCCCTTTACTCCCTCTTCGTTGGCTCTCTTAGGGTCTTAACAGACTCTGAAGGCAATCCCCCCCCCCCCAATCACTTGAGCAAATTATGAGATTATTTATATTTTTAATTACAGGCGTGAGAATGTAAAATATAAATAATATAATTTGCTCAAGTAGTTTGGGGGGTGGGGTGCTTCAGAGTTTCCTGAGACCCCTAGAGAGCCAACGAAGATGGAGCGAAGTGTTTTATTTATAAAGGGTTAAGGTTCATTTATTTGGTTTTCGAAAATTTGCGAAAGTCTTTCCTAGGATTTTTTTCGTTTTGTTAGTATGTTCTGAAATCAATTTTTGCTCATTCAATCAAATGAAAAAGCATCCATCTTCTCCGTTAGAAATAGAACAAAATTTTAAATAAAAAAGTTAGTCCTTATAAAAAAATAAACAACTTTAGTTTGAAATATTTTTTCGTTTACGTCTCTGTGTACCCATGAGGGTGTTAATTAGGAAAAAACTTTGGTGTCCAAATAAGAAAAAAAAGTTTCGCCAAAACTATAAAAGGTATGGAGTTGAAAATTTGCAGATATCTTCAAATAGTGGTATTGTGAAACATTTTCTAAAAACGAAAAAATTCGAGAAAATACTTTCAAAAATTTCGAAATTTTTGAAAGAAATTTCTATACGCCCGTACAAAAATAGGTAAACTGCGATGTTTATGAAAAAACATTTCAATCAAAATTTTGTTTATGTTTTTATAAGAAATAACTTTTATATTTAAACTTTCGTTCTATCTCTAACGGACAAGATGGATTCTTTTTCATTTAATTGCATGAGTAAAAACCATTTTAAAACTAACATATATTGGGCAATTTTGAAGTTATAAAGTCGAAAATTAAATCAGCTAGAACTTTTATTTAAACTTTTTTTTTTCATTTGATGCATAGTTTTGTATTGTAAATTAAAAAAAATCATTAAAACCCCCCAACTATCCCTCAAAAAGGGGGCTTGCCTCCACTCTTTGAGAGATCGATTTTTTGGTACAGAATTTTTACTACGTTATAAACTGTGGGTTTCAAAGATTCAAGACTTATTCAATTTTGTTGTGCAATCAATGAAAAATCCATAGAGAATATCACCATTGCCGGGGGGCTATTCCAAATTTCTGAATATCTAAGAAGTAATAACTAACGTGTGAGTTATAACACACGGAGCATGGATCCGGTTGAGAAATGAGATGAGTTTAAAAATAAATCAAATTTTGGATAGTTGAGAAGAATAAATATAATATTAACATAGAAATAAAAATATAAAGAAGCCGAAATAAATAAAACCGGAAAAAAAATTATTTACGCTCATTAAATGGAATATAGCAATAAAACATAATTTATTTAAAAGATAATGTTTTAAATTTTCAAAACATAAATCATGCGGCTCATATTTTATTATTTAATTATTTGAATTTATTTGAATTTAACGATGATTCATATAATTCTATTTTTAAGCCATGTAGTGTAAGCGTACTAGTTTTTTTAAACAAAAAAATTCGTTACAGGGCAAACTCAGCAGGAGATGGTCGATAAAGGGGTTAAAAATGTTGGGTAAAAAAACCAGCTGAATGTTTTCCGGTGAAGAGGGGTGGGGGTTTAAAGATGTAAGGAACGTTTTTTTTGCGATTTGCGGCGTAAATACTCGTCCTATCAAATAAAGTAAAATGTAATAGCTCTCGACAGTAAAAAAATCTAGAACTTTTATTCTAATCATTTTTTAACATAAATAAAAAATTTTGTTTGTTTTAATTTTTATTCCGCGAAAAAAATGCAATCGTAATGTAATTTGATAGAATTGAATCTATTTCAATTCTTAATAGCCTGGTATTTTTCTTATGTTAAGTAGTTTCTGAGAAATTCACGTTTTTCGATAATGAAGACCTAATTTTAAAGTCGCTCAAAAAGGTTTTTTTTTTTTAACGATAGGCATTTTTTGCGGCGGCTATTTTTCGTAAAGGCATCAAATTTCATATAAAAAAATAAAAATATATTACTGTATGCAAAAAACTGAAAAATTATATAACAATCAAATTTCATATCCATTACCATTTTGTAATTTTGTATGCAATACAAATTACATATTTCTAATATTGTGTGGAAGTTGTCTCATATACATATGAATATGAATTTTGTATGCGAAATGAAATCTTAAAATTCAAAAAACTGAAAAATTATATTTTTTATGAAAAACAACGCTTTTTTCTCTTTCTCGGCCTGTAGCGCTAATTATGTATAAAAAATAAATAATTATTTCAACGGCATCTTAAAAAAAAAAGAAAATTTTCTAAATAAGACGTATGCAAATATTATTATATTAAAACTTTGGCAAATATATTATTTTGATATACTATTATTAAGGGTAATACTTATTTCCGTTCAATCAAATTAGATATAGTTTCAGTTCATTAAAAAATGCAGCGTTATAAAAATGTAATCGCTTTTATTTCATATTTTGAAAAATGAATTATACATATAAACATTTTTATTACATGTATCTTGATTTTTTACGTATAAACTGTTCTTTGTCATGTTCATTATCTTCTTCGTCTTCTTCCTCTACCTTTTCTGTTTCTTCTTATTGAGTGTCTTTTTTTCCTTTTTGTTCATTATTATCTAATTCTTCTGAGTCAAAATCTTCTGCATCAATATTAGAGCAGTCGTTGCAATTATAACAATTCAAACACAAATTGGTGCATTTTAATCCATGTTTTTTGGAACTACACCTTAAGGTATTGCCTTAAGGTATAATTTTTTTGGCAACTGCATGATATTTTTTGCAGCAAACTGTCAGGAATCAACTTATCCTCCGTGTATTTGGGCATTAAATTTTCTTCCGATGACAACTTCCAACCCCAATCAGTAGGATTTTTTTATTTCTAAGGCAAGTTTGAAGTTGCGAGTATGCCCTGAATACATGTACTGGAATAAAATTAGTAAAAAAAGGCTGTTATATGGTTTAAAAGTTTGGGCAGCGAAACTTTGGGGTTTTTCTTTTCACATCAACATAAGAATTTTTTGAAATTTTTTACTTTCCTGGAATGGTGCAACATGTCTAACCAACAAAATGGCAAAAAAATTGAATTTTTTTCAGAAATTTTATCATTTTTATTTTAGAACTACTTCTCATATATTTTGGGGAGGAGTTTCGTCCCTTCCCCTCCCAGTTATATAAATGTATACATATGTTTTGATTTTAATGAAACTCTACCAATAGTAGGTTTTATTACTTACAACTTTCGGTTCAAATTTTAGCCAAATCTGTTAAATAGTTCGGCAAAAATTTCCAATTTAGTGAATTGTTAAAATACCATTTTATGCCATTTTGTACTACGGGGTTACATTTTTTTTAAATTGTAGAATTTTTTATTATCTTTCGATTTCATAATAAGTTGCATACCAGTAAAATGACTCCTTGGCACATATTTTTGCGAAAAACAAATTTAACACTTTATGTAAATAATTCTTTGGGAGGGTGTATGGAATGGCAGTTTTTTGTTGGGCTGTTGTAAAAAGGGCAATATTATTAAAAACATCTTAAGTTTTGGGTTACTTTAGCATTTTAAACTATTTTGACCTCTTTAAAATACATTTATTCCATATACCCCCTTCCCCCTAATAGCGCTGGGGTTAAAACTTTAAAATTTTGCTTTAAAACATATAGACCTCTTTTAAAAATAATTTTCTGAAGCCAAAGCAAAAACTGCCAGTCCATACACCCTCCAAAGAATTATTTCCAAAATTTTAGTGTTAAATTTTCCGTTTTTCGCAAAAATATGGGTCAATGAGTCATTTTACGGGTATGCAACTCATTATAAAATCGAAAGATAATAAAAACTGCTACAATTTAAAAAATGGTTTAACCCCCGAGGACAAAATGTCAAAAAATTTCTAAAAAAAATCCCATTTTTGACGCCATTTTCTTGGTTAGACATCCACTCAGAAACTCAGTTAGAAAAACTTGAATTTCTCAGAAACTACTTAACATAAAAAAAACCAGGCTATTAGGAATTCAAAGACATTCAATTGTATCCAATTGCATAACGATTGCATTTTTTTCACGAAAAAAAAAATTAAAAAAAAAAAGGTTTTTTACGTTTTACTCTAAAATTTTCTAATGTTAAAAATTTTTTAATGTTAAAAAATGATAAGAATAAAAGTTCTACATTTTTTTACTGCCGGGATCTTTGACGTTTAACTTTTTTTGATAGAACGAGTATTTACGTCGCAAATCGGAAAAAACGTTCCCTACATCTTTAAACCCCCAACCCTCTTCATCGGCAAACATTCAGCTGTTGGATTTTTTACCCAACATTTGTAACCCCTTTATCAACCCTTGCCCGTTGAGTTTGCCTTGTGAAGAATTATTAAGTAAATTGACTACTTTTTCAGTTAGTACGCTTAGTCTAATGGTAGATCCTACCAAAAACATAAATGTGTAAAAAGGCGTATATGTCACAGAATCCCAATAAACTCAATTACGTCAGCCCAAAAAAGTTGTGAAATCCCGTAGAGAAAAAAATTCTTCGAAAAAAATTTATAAAAATGATATAAATTTATTGAGTAACTTTTCCGTAAAGAAGCATTAAAGTATTACATTAGCAACTTTTCGGTGACTTCATACCTACACGCACTTGTATAGGAGAACAAAAGAAAATCGTTAACCCCCTACTACCTCCCTCCTCCCCTCTAATGTTATGACGTTATAATTTTTTCACAACTTTTTTTAAACATCAAAATTTAAACAATCAAAGTATTCTTCAGATAAAAGTTAAGAACCTACTTAACAACGGCCTAATTTTTTTTACAAAAGTACGAAAATTATTGGTTTAAATTTCTTGTGTAAGTTTCTCCTTAGTATGTATTTATTTTATATTTTACTTCGCAAGTTTTTATTTTTGGATTCGTTTTTCTATTCCGAAAACTTGCGAAGTAAAATATAAAATAAATACGTACTAAGGAGAAACTTACACAAGAAATTTAAACCAATAATTTTCGTACTTTATTAAAAAAAATTAGGTCTTTGCTAAGTAGGTTCTTGACTTTTATCTGAAGAATACTTATATATTAGAAGTGCGCACATAATTTAGAAGTCTCTTATAATCGGTATAGCTTAATCATTCCCTTTATAGATAAATCAATTATAGTGGAAGTGATGGAAAAATAATAAGGCCACTAACCTTATCATGTTTTCTTATCAAATCTAAACGTGTATACAAAATTTCAACTCAATCGGTTGAAGATATCTGCTTTAAAATTGAGCTATAAGATTCCCCCATTTAACAAAATATGGTGGAAGCGACTGGAAAATTCGGTCAAGTCAACCATAAAAATTCAATGTCATTCAAAGTGAGCGTACTTACAAAATTTCAACGCAATCGGTTGAGGGTGTCGGCTTTAAAATTGGGTTGCAAGATTATTTATTGTTGAACATAACAATACCATTGTTTTTAAGAAAATAAAATTTGTTTCCATAGCAACGGTTAGTTGTGAACGCTACAAGAGATATGACCAAAATGGTTTAAAACTTCTTGTGAATAGTTTGATTTTGCATTAACGAAAAAAACAGGACTGATTATTTACTTTCTCGAGGGAAAATGATTGTTTTTTCGAAAAAATGTTTCAAACAAAAGTTGTTTATTTTTATGTAAGGAACATTTTTTACATTTAAACTTTTGTTCTATCTATTACCGTTTTCTCGAAAATTGCAATTTCATATTTTACTTTATTTGCTCTTCACGGGAAAACAATTACCTTTCAAAAAAATTTTACAGAATTCTTTAATTTGATGCAAGGAACATTTCTTACATTTAAACTTTTGTTCTATCTCTTACAGTTTTTGCTATAAAGGCAAATTAAAATTTTCCTAATTAATGTGACAAAATCTGTTTTCTACATGGTACTTTGAATTTGATAGGGTATTATTGTTTCGAAATATTTTATTTAATTTTTATAATATTTTAAGTTGGAAATATTGAAATACACAATTAATTTTTAATTAATTATTTAATATTTATTCAAATTTAATCAAAATTTAATAAAAATTATATAAATAACAAATTTTTAAGCGTATTTTAGTTTTCCCATACAAAGTGTATAGGAAAAAAAACTAGCCATCTGATTGGTTCATATTTTAACATTGATTTTTAAATGGGGTAAAAATGCAAAGGGCTATTTGACGTCCTGTATATATAGTCACAGCAAAAGCATACACATTTCACATACATCATCATACATTACACTTTCAATTTTCGATTTTCCATTTTAAACTAATCTACGCTTCGCACTGCTGTAATATATGATAAGATGATATTTACTTTTTTTTATACCATGTAAATATGAAATATATCAAAGTATATTAAGTTTAGTCGCAAGTTTGTAACGATTAAAAATATTGATGCTACGAACAAAATTTTGGTATAGGTGTTCATAGAATCACCTAATTAGTCCATTCCCGGTTGTCTGTCCGCCTGTCTCCCCCTAAGCACAATAACTCAAAAACGAAATGAGGTTGAGTTCGTAAATGAGCAATATAGGTAATCTTGCAAACCGTTAAAGATAGAACAAAAGTTTAAATGTAAAAAATGTTCTTTATAAACAAATAAACAACTTTTTTTTTTGAAACATTTTTTCGTAAACATTAGCACAAATTAAGTGCAAATTTTACAGTATGTATTAATATGGGAATATCAGTTATGTGTGTGTGGTTTTTTAAGAGTGGAAATCTTTCTTTACTTACGTGACGTCACAAAACAAACGATTGCGTAATCAACACTGTCTATAGATGGTATTTCAACAATTTACTCAGTCAATTGTCAATTAAGTCAGTTATTTATTCATTGATGAATAAAACTAATATTTATTTGCTACGACTTTGCTAAATATTAAAATTTTAATTATTTCTATCTTATCGGAAAATGAGTCAGGAAGCATTCCTATAGGGGCTTCGCACATATTTCTCCAAATAGGTAATTAGCATAACCACAATTTTAAGAAAATTTCAAATTCCAAAATTCTATTTCTAAAATGTATTTTATATTCTCAACGAATTCGGTTTAAAAGTGAAACTTCAAACTTCAAATGAATATGAATTTTTCAAGGATCCAGGATTACAAATCAAAAATGTTAAGTCGATTCAATAAAATAAATTTGTTCCTTTTTCAAAGAATTTCAAATGAATACAAATTTTCTAAAGCTACAAGCTAACATAAATAATATCTAAAATCGAGTCAATTAAAATGTTATTGAACATTTAATCAAACGTAGGTGATTAATTATATTATGGAAACATTTTTTGTATTGTATTGTATTCAGTATTATCAAATCACGGGAAGACTGATTCAAACAGTCATTACAAGATAAAACTAATTTATTAGTGCTTAATGTTCAATACAAAGCAAAGATAGAATCAATACGTATTATAAAACAACTAGCTTGATACCCACCCACTTCACTGGGCTTAAAAGTAAAAACCACCGCTTTATAGCCTCCATCTCTCTTGATCTCACTTATCCCCTTTCTATCACTCTCAAAGGGATTGTTTTACACAGCTAAAATATATGCAGTTTTCAATTTTTTAAAGCGTAAAATAGTCATAATTCATTGAGTATATCAGAAAAGATTAAATTTTTTTAAAAATATATCTTTATAAATTACAGCTCATGTAATAATCTGATAAATAAGCTATATTGTTCTACAGTTTCATTCAAACCCATTCAGTAGTTTTTGCGTGAAAGGGTAACAAACAAACATTTACAGGGAAACACAAAATACTAGCTTGATACCCGTCCGCTTTACTGGTCTTAAAAGTAAAAACCACCGCTTTATAGCCTCCACCTACCTTTATCTCATTTATCTCCCTTCCATAACACTTGAAAATATTGTTTTACGCAGCTAAAAGATATTCATATTTTTCTTTCTGCCCCGAGTATACTCTCGAGCAATCTTCGCAGGTTAACTTGTAAGTACCTGATTTTTTTCATTTTTTCCACTTTTGATTTGTTGTTCAACAAGAAATTAGACAACTTTACAGGCGGTTTGAAGGCATTATTAACTCCATGTGATTTTCAAAGTTATTTAACTTTAACGTTAACTCCTTGACGAGAGAATCTATATCATAATCCATTACTTGCAGCGATGTTTTTTATTGTAGTCAAGTCTTTTTCCAAATTTTTATCACTTAATGGGATATTTAGACCTCTATGGATCATTGAATTTAAAGAGGCCATTTTTTGGGCACGTGGATGGGGACAATCCATTTGAATGGTGGTATCTGTGTACGTTGGTTTTCTATAATTATCAAACACAAAATGGTCATCTACCTTGGTAAATTTTAAATCCAAATAATTTAAGGAGTTGTTCAGTTCCTTCTCTAATGTGAATTTTAATTTAAAGTCAAGTGAATTTACATGGTCCAGAAAAGTATTCATTTGTCAATCCGACCCGTCAAAATGAAGAAAAATATCATCCACATACCGAAACCAAAGGATGATGTATTGTTTTGGCTGTGGTGACATTAACATCATTTCTTTTAGAGAAGACATATATATCTCTGCAAGTAAGGGACTCAAGGGACTACCCATTGCCAAACCATTTTTTATAATAGAATTTATTATTAAATTTAAAATAATTTTGGTCTAATGATAATTGAAGACACTGATGAATTGATTTCTTCTTTAATTATAAGATTTCAAGAATTGCCAAATGGTTCGCTTGGTCCCACTGTTACCAATCTTCAGCAACAAGTTTCGAGCTATACAATAATTATCTCGATTTTACTATATTTCTACCTGCTTTTCTTTATAATTTTGTTGATTTTACCTTTTGCGAATTTGATTAGCGGTAGCAACGAATCTATAATATTTACACGATTCTTTCCCGGTGTCAAACTTAATAGCCAGAAAATTATCTTTGATTTAGTCATTTTGGATGCTATGGCTTACGTAGGTGGTCTGATGCTATGGTTTATGAATCTGACTATTCCTCTATGGAATTTGGAACTAAAATAAAAGGAAAAAAAAAATTTTTTTTATCAATGAAATGTTTTAATTAATGAAATATTCAACAAAACTTCTGAAATAATTTTAATTTCATTTTCAGTTATTCGATGTTGTATATAGAGAAGAAACTCTATTGAATGTAATTCGATCTGTAACTCGTAATGGCAGATCAATTATTTTAACAGCGGTGTTGGCCCTAATTTTAGTCTATATGTTTTCGATTATTGGTTACATGTTCTTTAAGGACGACTTCTTAGTGACAGTCGATGAAGAGACCATTAGTAAGTATTTTATTATAATTTCAACCAAAACAATGAAATTCAATTGTTGACTGACGATTGATTTGATTGGATAATTAAATTGCGTGTGACGACAATTAAAATATACAAAGACGTTTATGTGATGGAGAAGGTCACATAAAAATTTCATTTCTAGCAAATAGAAAAAATTGAAATTTACATTTATTTATCCAGCTGGAAGTGACTAGCTGGAAAATTTCTAGACAATAGTCTTAATTATCTGTTTAATCTTAATTATATTTAATAAGCTGGATAATGTGGAAAGGTGGTGGAACAGCTCCGATTTCAAAAATTTTTTGTGTACGTATTGCTTAGACCTTCAGGAACATTAACACTTCGGCCTTGCAAAGAAAACTGAGAAAATGGTTTTCCTATCCCCAAAGCACTCCAAATAGCAACAGTGACAACAAATCAAAATTTCACTTCAAAAATCGTCTTCCGTGGGTTTTTGGGGTCGCAGATGATGAATTCAAGGTTAAAAACAACTGAGTCGGGTTCCAACCCCATTAAAACTACCCCTGGAAGGGACAGAGATAAATAAATTAAATTCAAAATTTTACCTCAAATTTCTTGAGGAGCTTTAAGGTTCACTGTTCATGAAGTAATTTAATACAGGAACTCAGTAGTTTCTAATTTCCAAAATATGATAGTTTCCTCTAAAGCTATTTAATACCATTTATAATGTTTTAAAAATTGCTAACATCTGAATACAATTTAATGTGCTTTTTTATAATTAAAATAAAAACACTTTTTATAAAAAAAAAAAAAAAATGCACAAAACTTTTCATCTTTATTAATCTGCAATTAACAAAATATTGTTTAAAATGATACAACGTCAACAGGTTTTATTTTCGTAGCGTCTGTCAAATAGTATATTACACATGAAGGTTATATAACTATAGAACAGGAGAAAGATCGCTATGTACTAAAGCATTAGCGTACCTGTCCCTAAAAATTTGTAGAATTTATAGTTCATTTTATAAATTCACTAGCCGCGCTGTCATCTAGCCGCGCTGTCATCAAGAAGTAGTATTTGTGAAGTTAGCTGTTGTTGTTAGCATAATGTACAAATTGATATATCATTTGAAATTAGCGCACAACAGCCCGCTTTTATTGATACTAATAGGTTGGCTGATAAGTCCCCGGTCTGACACATAGATGGCGTCGCTAGTATTAAATGCATATTATTTTTATATAGTACCAACCTTCAAATGATTCGTGTCAAAATTTGACGTCTGTAAGTCAATTAGTTTGTGAGATAGAGCGTCTTTTGTGAAGCAACTTTTGTTATTGTGAAAAAAATGGAAAAAATGGAATTTCGTGTTTTGATAAAATACTGTTTTCTGAAGGGAAAAAATACAGAGTCCGGAAACTCATTATCAAGCCAAGTTTTTGCTTCCACTGTATTTTTTCCCTTCAGAAAACAGTATTTTATCAAAACACGAAATTCCATTTTTTCCATTTTTTTCACAATAACAAAAGTTGCTTCACAAAAGACGCTCTATCTCACAAACTAATTGACTTACAGACGTCAAATTTTGACACGAATCATTTGAAGGTTGGTACTATATAAAAATAATATGCATTTAATACTAGCGACGCCATCTATGTGTCAGACCGGGGACTTATCAGCCAACCTATTACGTATTGATCGCAGCGCCTCACTTATTTTATCCATATTTCGGGGACAATATTTTCTATAGCGATCGTTCTCCTGCCTATATGCTTCATGATATTACACATCAAGGGAGCAAAACTAATGAATGCCTCAAATCTCTTTTTCATTGCTCCCCGAGGCGATCTGAGCCATTCTAATCTCATGGTGTGTATACTATTTTTCTGCTCGACAATTTAAGTTATTTCATTTATCTATTCTTGAACAGAAGTACTCAAAGTAGAAATGATTATGATAGCATTATTTTTTTTTTAATATTTCAAATTTTTAAGTAGCAGAACAAAATAAAAAATAAAAATTAATACAATGCTTTAAGTAACTTTATAAATGTTTAGATAACAAGAAACACTATATTTTAATGTTAAGTTTGTAATCTTATAAGTTTAAATTTCGGAAGAAGCATAGACATGCAAGGGAAGACGCTAACATATCTCGATAAGAAGGGAACGCTGCCTAAATGATCCTTTTGTCCTTGCCTTGGACATATAAGTAATATTTATTATGTATCAGTAATTACATCTACGTCTCTAGAAATTACTTATACCTTGGGTAAATATAAAATTTAGTATTTTCAACGTCAATGTTTAAATTTTTTTTTTTTTATAAAAAAAATATTGTATGTGCCTTTTTTTACCAATATGTGAAATTCTTGACGTGGTAGAGTCCGTGTTATTTGGCATCAGATATTAAGCCAAAATAAGCATTTCAAAAAATTAGGGCTACGTACACTAGCCCTTCCTTGGGTTCCTATAAACACGTTACAAAAAGTTTCATTGAAATCGATACTATTTCCTAACTTTTCCACTATCGACACTTTTTTCCGGCTTATTGACTGTGTTATACGTAAATTGTTGATAAAAAATTTAAAAATCGAGTCTATTTTATTGATTTTTATACCATGTATATATGAAATATACATAGTATATTAAGTTTAGTCCCAAGTTTGTAACGCTTAAAAATAATGATGCTAGGAAATTTTGTCACATGTATTCATAAAATCACCTAATTAGTCCATTTCCGGTTGTCCGTCCGTCTGTGGACACGATAACTCAAAAACGAAAAAAGATATCAAGCTAAAATTTTTACAGCGTACTCGGGACGTAAAAAGTGAGGTCAAGTTCGTAAATGAGCATCATAGGTCAATTGGGTCTTGGGTCCATAGGACCCATCTTGTAAACCGTTAGAGATAGATCAAAAGTTTAAATTTAAAAAATGTTCCTTATCAAAAATTAAACAACTTTTGTTTGAAACATTTTTTCGTAAACATCACTGTTTACCCGTGAGGGCCCTAATTAGGCGGAAATTTAATAATATGCACTATACTTGATTATCAGTTATGTATGTGTCGCATGTTTCTATGTGTAAAGTGGTAAAGAAATCAACACTGACTATGCATGGTATTTCAACAATTAACTCAGTCAATTGTTTGTTTTCACTTGTTTAAAAGTAGCTTCAAGGAAGGAAAAGAGTTCATTAAAAATTATCACAGCTGCAATGTGATAAGCACTGAAATATTGTTAATTAACTATTGCATAACTCTGAATTTTTCCATTTCTTAATTTTCATATTTAATATGTTTAAATAATTTGTAATGATTAAGGGTCTGAAGTGGGCGTGACTTGTGCAAGCCAGAGTATCCGTTTTCAACCCTCTAGGAAAATTATAAATATTGGCCCTAAAATTTCGGGAGCTTGGACTTTTCTTTAGAAAATTTGTTCCTTTTTTTGAATTTCTTTTGGATTTCTAAAATCTGTATTACTTTTTGAGACACTTGCAAAAAACTAAACCCCTATTTTTTTTCACTAAATTATTTATAGCTATTGTAATTTTTGCAAGCGGTACTTTACTTTTCTCAAAAATAATCGCCATGCTATTCCAAATCGAAAGATACTTTAGACTATAAGGTATTCCGAGCCCAAAAAGTTGAAAAGCACCCGCCAGTTTCTTGGTTTGTAAGTTAGTGTAATAGTTCAAAGTTAAAATTACTAATTTTTATAATTGCAGCATCAGAGACTAATCAAAATGACGTAGGATATTGTCGTTTAACGAATGGTGAAAGTTCTAGTGATAAAAAAGAGAGAGCTTGCGACTCATTGTTAATGTGTATAGTAACAACAATGAATCAGGGTCTACGAAATGGAGGAGGTATTGGAGATATTCTTCGTGCTCCTAGTAGCAATGTAAGTATCAAATAGATTTTTAATCGGGTACATTTATTGAGATCATCGAAAATTATTTAATCAGTCAGGGTCTAGATATTCACTTTCCGTTTAAAATTAATTGAGCTAATATAGCACAAAATGATGATATAGAGTAAAATATAAAATAGAAACTAATTCAAATAATATAATTTTTTTTTTATCGGTTATTCACGAAGCCATCTGTCTTGGTTTTTAAGTCAGTAAGCCAATAAACCAATTTTCAAGCAAACGTTTTTTTTAGGGTTCCGTTGACATTTTACCGATTAAGGTTAAGGTTTATCACTTAATCTGTATGTGGTCTAGAGCAGATTTATAAAAAGGCAGCAAGAATAATCGTTTAAAATATTATAGCCGATAAAATCTTTAAAAATGATAAATTAAAAAGCCATGATTTGCAGGGTGTCTTAGTATGTTTCTGTAAAGCTTTTTCGAAGGTCTATTTCTACGCTATACGGTTCATTGTCGTAAAGCCAAATCCCTCGGTTTTGTAATTAAAAGTGCCTCTTTGTAGTAGTAAACAATTTATTTAATCTTATTTTTATAGAAACTTAAAATAGTACGAGTCTATTGAAGTAGAAAATTTGGGAGTTTAATTTCTAAACGCTCTCCACTAACGTTTTATGATTGAATTGAAATTTATTGTAATTTTTTAAGCAACTATGTACTTAAGTTTTGCTAAATCAGTTTATTTTGAACTGCTTTTTACTTGGTAGATAGTTGTAAAGATATTTCAATACTATCCAGTAAAACACAACAAGCAATCTAATTTTATGCTGTTTACAGAAAAATTGTTCTAAAAATATATATTATGTTATCTGATACAATTACCTCAGCTTCCATTTCCATTTTAACATTTTACATTTAGTGGGTTTTCAAGGAATAATTTTCATTCAAAACTCTTATTTTTTAATTTAATTTATTTATTAGGGTTTAACCGCTCTGGGAAACTAACACTTTTCTCCATTGCTCAAGAGTAGACATTAATATGAATGATTAAGAATAATTTTCTCTCACCGTTTTTCCCAAATTTTTATCCGTTTTCTTTAATAACTTTGTTATTTTTGCTTTGACTAAAAGTTACAGAACCAAATTGTAGATAATTTAATTTGTTACAAAAATTTTTTTTACAAATTTCTTGTGCGATGAATAGTTTGTCCGATGTAGCGTAAAACCATTCGCAATACTTTTTATAAGAAGGCGGTGGCGGGATGACTTCTATACATTAAGCTCAAAAAAAGTGACATTTACATGGAATACTGGAAGAAACATATCAGAAATAATTTTTAGAACAATTATTTTTCTAATATCAAATATTATACTAAGTTTCTCGTTCTTGCCAAACATAGAAATCCGCGAGGTTGCAATCTATTTATTATTTATCAGTATCTCAAAAATTAATATATTTATCATGTCTCTTAAACCATTTCTATTTTCATAATTTGAGCTGTTTGTGAAATATGTTAAGACTCTGACTGCTTAAAATGAGTGTAGTAAGAAAACAATTATTTGATTATTTATAACTTTTTGTATTTGTATTTGTTTGCAGGAAGCGTTGTTTGTACCAAGAGTTATTTATGATCTGTTATTCTTCTTCATAGTTATTATTATTGTTTTGAATTTAATTTTTGGTGTCATTATTGATACATTTGCTGACCTTAGATCTGAAAAACAACAGAAGGAATTGATACTGAAAAATACTTGTTTTATTTGTGGTGAGTCATGTTTATGTATTTAAATAATGTGTTTATATCTACACAGTAGATCCTAGAAATTCGAATCTCTATACATGAGTTTCTTGAAAGCTCGAATTTTTATAACCTCATTCATTTTTCAGTATTTGCAATCTTTCCTATACAGTTTTTATTTTTTACCATGTATATATGAAATATATTAAGAGATTTAATTTGTGGAAATCCATAATTATTGGTTTTGTAAATGGTAAAAATAAATTGTTTCCACAACTTTTATTTTTATTTCCAAATCCACTTTTTATCTTATAAGATTGTTGACATGTTTCGGGTTTTATGCCATTGTCGAAACTGTGAAATTACACTTACAGGTGGCTCATATTTATACAAAAAAATTTTTTTACAATCTTTGACAAAGAAAATACGTCATTTAAATTGTAAAGTACAAACAAAAATTTGATAATCGGTGGTAAATTCTGTTTACAATAAAAATACTCAATGAAATGTATTCCGACCTTGCAAAATACAGTTGAATAAGTCAAATTTGAAAAATAAAAACACAAACATTAGTGAAAAATTCCTAGAATTATAGAAATAAATAAATAGATATTTAAAATAATATTTTGCCAAATTAATGAATGGGAAAATTAGATCAGAGAAAACAGTTTTGATGGAAAACAATTAATTTTTTCATTCAATAGATTGTCAGATCCATTTTTGTGTTTATGGATTTCCAGTCCTTCTAACACGCCCAGTCTATGTCCTTTTTTTGCTATGTGGAGAACCTCTAGTTTAGTGTTTGGTTTATGATCGTTTTAATTAAATTTCTTTGCCTTTGCTTTAAATAGTGTATTTGGTTATTATGGTCGCATATCTATCATGTCTAGTCCATATGTGATTGAGCCAACTTCAGGAAGATTGTTGTTACCAGTTAACAGAGAGTTTGAAATAAACATTTTGATCATTTTTATAACATTTACCATATTTTTTCTTATATATCTAACAAGCATCGATATAGCGCAGTTAGGATACTAAAATCAATAATAATCCTGTCGCTGGTTCAAATCCGACTTGAAGAAATTTAATTTTTTTTAAATAAACCTGTAAGCAGGTATAAATGTTTTATTTTTTTTTACCTGCTCGTGTAGTTGTGACAATCATATCAGTATTTTGTTTTATTTTTAAGTGGTAGAAACAATAAAAAAAAATTGTTTAAAACTATGTTGCATTTCAAAACAACAATATTCGAAATTTTTTAAGAAAGTATTTTACTTTCATACAAACAACTCATGCGTTTGTGTCAAATTCACCACTCAACTTCGTACGGTATTTTTTCACATTCGTGGCACCATTCGCTATAAATGATCTCGCATATCGGTTCATACTAAGAATTTTCTTACAGTTTGTATATAAATAAATGTGCAATAAAACAATAAAAACAAATAGTTGGGAAATGTACGTTTATACTAGTATTCGATTTTGAATTCTGTTTTGAGAAAAGGGAACAATTAAACTTTTTCCCCACAAACATGAGAAGTAATAAAAAAATCATAAACAATAAGTATTAAAAAAACGGTGTGTGCATGGTACCATTATCTTGAATTACCTTTTACCATTACCATTATCATTACCGTTTGTTGACTTGAACATTTCTTATTTTATTTTTTGCTAACTCCATATTATTTTAATTACGAGTTGATTGAGTTGAGTTTGTCGACTATAGATGAGTTGGTTGGGCTCTGAAGCTTTTAGCCCTTGCGTTCAAAAATGGGACTTTATTACAGAAAACGGAGAAATTATCACAAACTATATATAAAAGTTCGGGTTTCGAATTTTACATGTATTTTCTGTAATAGTGTCCCATTTTCAAGGCAACGGCTAAATACCAACTTCTCTATAGTCGACAAACTTAACCCAATCAATACTTATAAAAATACAGAGTTATATAAAAAAAAAAGTAAGAAACGTTCAAGATAACAAAAATGAAATAGATAACAAATCCAATAGATTAACCTATGATAATAAAAAAATAAAAAAATAAAAAATTTTGACTGCTGCTGGATTCGAACTAAGTAAACATCAAAATACATACTAATGCTTTAACCTGCGCGGCCATATGATATTCAAAGAGTGGGCATAACATAACATGGTACTACAATAGTTTTCATAACTTTTTTGTTTTTATTCAAGGTTTAGTAATCGAATTAACGTTTGGCAAAACAGTTTTAGATTTTTGTATATTTAAATAACATAATATTAAAATTACAGACATAATAAATTGCTTTGAATTTTTTATAAAAAAAAGCCTAAATGGTCGAGCGGTCCAAGGCGTTAGCCTGTGATCGTTCGTCTTTCTAGGCATAGGTTGCGGGTTCGAATCCAGGCAGCGGCAGTGTGAACATTTAAAATTAATAAGGGCGGTAAAATTGATCAAATTGTCGTCGCTTGGGTAAGAACGAAGCAACCGAATCCATCCACATCAAATTGTAATTGTAAATATGTATGTAGTTAAATAAATAAAGGTTAACAAATAATGATGTGGGTGGCCTCTGTTATAGGCGTATATGTCAGAGAAACGGAGGTTAAACCCCATTATTATTTAAAAAAATCGCGTATGACACATAATTTAATTTGCAATGTTAAAAGGGTCTGGCAATAAAAACTTGTCTAATTTATCTTAAGCCAAATAATTGAAAATTAGATTTTCTAAATTTTTTATAAAATTTAGAATTATTATTTGTAACCGCTATTGCCAGCCAGGTAGCCCAGGCTCTAACTGAAGAACAAGAAGAACGACATATACTAAAATCAGCTGATCTGAAATTCTTATTTTCCCGTCGTTGCTAGCTCCTGTACTAATTATTCTAATTTTTATTTTCTGCGATATGTACATACAAAAATATTGAAAATTAGGCAGTGGTGGTGATGAGAACCAAATTACCTCAAAAAAATTTAGGATGCGGTAGTCGGATAACTCATGATTGCTTCATCTGAAATTAAAAAACCAAAGGGATTGATTTTTGGCAAAAATTGCTCTTTTTGTTAATTAAAAAATAAGTTGTAAAGTAAAAAAAAAATCCATTGTTCAGAAAATAGTATCTAGTATGTAAATGAAGTGTGCAATGTTTAAGCAAAATCGGTCCAAAGGTTTTTGAGAAATTTAGACTATCGACTTTAAAAAAAATTTTGAGAAAAATGCGATTCAAGTTTGATACATGAATAAAATTGAGAAAGAAATACATAAATAAAATAGAGATAAAAAAGCCGCTCGAAGACTCAAACGCCCATAACTCTCAATGACAGTTTGTTCCCAATGACTTCAAATTTTCCGAGAATATTTCCTAAGTTGTAGTAACAGAAAATAAAAAAAAAAGATTTTCAAACCCTTGTCCTCACTTAAGAACCAATCGATCGATTTCATTTTTTTTATCATGGTTGAATGTAGAATTTTATGCTCTTTCAAATAATGTATCGCAAGATAGGGGAAATTTAAAATTTGGGTAGGGCCTGATCTAGGTATTTAGCCGCTCCGGTCAATAATAATATTTGCCGCCCTTTACACTCATACCATATACAGGCTGGCTTTTTAATGGTTTTTATTTAAATCAATAAATAATTTTTTTTTTAAAGATGAAAATGCTTCAAACGAAAAATATTACTTTCAAAGGGACACATCTAATACCAGTATCGAATTCGATCTAAGTTTTCACGTTCAATTAAAGCCTCACACGGATTCATAACTGACAAACATTAGGTGAACGCTTTAAATTAGAAAATTGTTCTTTATAAATACGAAAGCATTTTTTGTTTAAATTTTTTTTTGTAAACCGAATAATTTAGACAGGAGTTGATAGCTTTTTGTGCGTTTATTCATTGAATTTAAATTAAAATGTTCTTTATAAAACAAAAAAGCACCACTATTATTATTTTCGAAGAGTGCCTAGACTTCGCAGAAACAATTTTGATACTAATAAACCATTTTTTGTATGACTTTTCAGTCCGTTTTTGTGTAAACTGTACGTTTGCGGAAAAATGTTACTTTTTTAATTAAGCAGAACTTTCTAATTTAAAGTCTATCGATTACCAGTTATGAAGTGATAGAGTGAGTTTTCAAACCTAGATCAAGTTTAAAGTCTGCGTAAGATGGGCGCCTACACACCCAAAATTTTTCGCTTGAAGCATTTTTATCGATAAAAGTAATTTTCCGAGTTTCAAACATATGTCAACTTAAAAAAGCATCTTGTATACAGGGTACGTGTATTATATAATTATAAAATGTCGCTTAAATACATAGGTTCCAAAGGTGTTTTTTAGTGTTTTATAAATTAAAATGAATTTTTCCATTTAATTTCGATTTTCGGAATAACTCTGTCTTTATTGAAATCCGATTATCGAGATTACTGTCTATCATATTTTAAGAATTTGATGCCCCAAATTTTTGTCGCTCCGGGCGGTTGCTCGGTTTTCGCCCCCCCCTCCTTTGGATCGTACACTAAATTTGGGATGACTGGAGCGAAGGGATGAAAGCTAAAATGCATTTACGATTTTTGGGCATGTATCATTTTTGAAAAATTATATTATTTCTTATACTAAACTTGTATGATAGTTTGGGAATTTACTGACTACTATTTTGTTTGTTACATTATTTTGGAATTCGATATCTATAAACTTGTGTAAATAAAGGATTTCTAAGTTTTAAATGTTATTACACAACGACAACACACACACTTTTACAAGAGTATATAACGTACAACACCATTCATAAACCAGGAATCTCCATTATTATTATCTCTTTAGTAAATTATTATAGTAAATAATATTTAACAGTGATTCCCTATTAGCAATGATTTCCAACACAATTGGTATATTTTTATACAGTTTGGCAGCCATCTCGTTAGCCAATTAAAATATATGTAGTAAGAAGGGTTTTTATAGATGTTCTTATGTATAAAACAAAGAGGGAATGTGTGTGATGCGCGCTGTATCGAATGTGTTCAAGTATACACTAAACAACTACAGATTAAATGATATTATTACGCGCGCATCATACACAATACCATAAAAACTCTTCTTATTATAAACTGTATATATTTATTTGTATGTTTACAGGATTATTCACGCCAATCGACATGAAAGACTAAGTCTAAACTGCTTGATTTTAGGAAAATTTTGTTTCTGCGACATATGGAGGCTCATTGACTGTATATTTAAAAAACATTCCTCTGTAAAATACGAAAAGTATCAAAGTTGTATTTTTTAAATGGAACATTCTGTATATGATTTAATTTTCAGGTTCTACAGCCAAAAGAAAGTTTCATTAATTTTTCATTAGATTGTATTTTCTGAAAATATATACCTGTATGCACTTTAAATTTCTTAAAATCAGTTCGAATCCTGAAAATATGAGTTTTTCATGAAAATGTTAACAGTTGGTTTTAGGGAAATTTTATTTTATAAAGATTTATATTTCACAGTTGCTGTTGACGTTATGACAGTTTAAAACTTGTAATTCTTTAGTTATAATTTTGAGGCAACCTACATACGCAACATTTTTTAACATTCGAATTCGCAAAAAAAATCATCATCATTTTGTATCATAAACTTCAAAATAACACCAAACTTCACCAATATGTACTTAACTCACATTTTTTAATCACTTTTTAATCACTGTTAAATTTGAATTTTTCACAAATGAAATTATAGTAAACTAACCCCAAATTAAAAAAAAGCTGAATTTTGCTTTTCATGGACTTTCAAAACGGAATTTTGATTTATATCATTTGTTTTTAATAGACTTATACGACGGACTCTTTTACGCTAATGCAGAATTATATGTACAAGGATTCACAAAGTCTTTCCTTTTCAAACATTAAGACTTTTGGTGGCAGCCTAAGACCTTTTGGTACACAACAATATACTCAAACAAAGTATTAAGGGAAAATTGTTTCAAACAGCTATGTCTCTGTGATAGGTCACCGCATGGGGAACCGCAATAGCTCACTTTAAAACTTGCACTTTCTAGTTGTGGAATCTATTGCTCAAAAATTTTTATCATCTCTTGCATGCTTCGCACGGATGGTTGAAAGGGTGAGCAATGTTATCCTTAAATTTTATATGAAGTTTAGAAGCATACAAAAATTCTAAACAGCAACAACCAAGATGTTCGCCTCTATAAAAACCTCTATATTGTGAAATAATCATCAAAATGAAATCCTATTGTTCGAAAACTCATTGGAAAACTTGTATTTTCTTGTTTTGAAATTTATTTTTCAAAAATTGTTATCGTCCCTTGCCGTTTTATACTGAAGGATGAGAAATGTAAAAGCGTGCAAAAATTTTAAAAACCTGTTATCTGTTAAGACCAATCGAAAGTTAGCTTATTTTCTAACAAAACTTGAAACTACAAGTTTTCAAATGTCCTACAGCGCGAGCGGTTTCAAAGTTGCTAATATTTCAAAGAGATACAGCTTTTTTATATTTATATACACACCGTGTTTCAAAGGCATTGCTAATCAACTTTTTCATGTCAGAAAATTAAAGAGGCTAGTTTATTGACTATTTTTATACTAAAAAATGCACTGAAAAATAAATACTAAATAATAAAAATTTTAGTTTTAGTGGTAATTTTCATTGCTCTGGTATTTTTCGACTTTTTAAGGAAAAGCATGCGCGGGAAAAAATTAGGAGATAAAAATTTAGAATTTAACAAAATACATCGTTTAACAAAGAATCGAAGATAATCAGATAATTTGATAATTAAACGCGACGATAAAGCCAACAAATAAACTGCTCAACATATAAACTGCTCAAGTTAATTATTTAACAGTTTTTTATTCTTGGTAAGCGTGCACTTGTTAAATAGAGGGAGCTGTCAAAAAAATATTGTAGTTTGATTGGAAATACCAGTTGAACGAACACAACTTGTTGACGAATGGATTTGAGGCAAGCTGTGCATTATTTAATGACTAATAACCACAACCTATTTCGGCATTATAAAAATGTTGAAGTATTCAGTGGAATGCTGTGGAAATACGAATTTTGCTTGGAGAAATTAATGTCATAGATGTAACGAAAATAAACCAGGAGTATGATTATGATGAGAAGGAAGGCAGTGGAGATTCTGGCGGGAGTGGTGGTGTTGGAAATCCACCAATCTCCCAAATTTGTGGATGGTGAGAATGAAGAATGGTCGTGAGGCAATTTGTTGTATTGCGTAAAGGCTTAATGTCAAAATATATGGTGCATCAGTATAATTAAAGTGTATTGTAGTGGAAATATTGACACCGAACGACATTCTTTTGGGAATGGAAGCCATAAGAATTCTACGAGGCGTATACGTAGATACACAAGGGTATCCACAGTTAGGTGCGCACAAGAAAAGTGAACTGCAGATTCATGTTGATGATTTTTCAACGGCATTTGTAGATGGGCGGTGGTTAGTAGAATGGATGGAATGGAATGTACCAAAATGGCCAAACAGGCGTACCATGACGAAGTGCAGGCGTGGATCGGTTATGGGTGGCTTCAACCGTACAATACAGTTTAACTGTATTGTAGTGATAGTGATTTTGATATTAATTAAAACTAATAAAAGAAGCTACAATTATTAAATAATCAAATTTGGAAATTTATATGAAATCGGAAACTTGAAACATGAACAGTTTGTTAGCTTCATCGTCACATTTAATTATCAAATTATCTCACTTTTTTGATTATAACTGAATCGATTTTAAATAATTTTCGCGAAATTCTGTCCTCGGTACAAAAATAATAACTTTATCTCTTTGGAAGAAATTTGCTAAACAATTAAATTGAAAGCAGATCCTTAAGTAAATATATATGTTCGGAAGTGAAATCCAAACTTAAAGTAAATTGTTCGGAAATTAATTTTTAACTATATTAAAATATATATAAACTTTATTGATATGCCAATTGGCTATTCAAAGTAATACATTGTTAACATTATATAAGTTATACACAGAAAATCAGAATAAAACTGAAAGATAGCATAGCACAAAAAGAAATATCATGGAAAATATAAATAATAGAAATTTTAAACTAAATGTCCAATCAGAAATAAATGAATAAAATAAAATAAAAGCGAAGTCCAAGATGAAACGCAAATATTTATACACTGCTTTAAGATCTACAATATTCTTAGCGTCCAAAATCAATTTCGTATTATTTAATCCGCGACTATAAAGATCGTCTCTTTCATTCCCTCCTGTCCCATAGCACTTCTCTATAAGATGTTTAATTGTTTTAATTCCGTTACACAGAACACAAACCCTATCCCCGCTTCGGTTTTTCTTATTTTCCCAAGCAAACCTGTTCATTCTGAAAATAGCAATAGTTCTTCTTACATCTTTGTCTGTTAAATTTACATACATTGCTCCACCCTCATAGTGATCCAATTTTGAATACAAATCCAATAAAACCTTATTCCTCACATCCAATAGCATTTCTTTCAGGAAATACTCATACACTGTACTTTTGACATGTTTTCTGATCTCCAAATAATTGTCATGAGCCACATCCATCGCATTAAATCCTAATTCCAATAATTTGTTTTTAATTATTGCAGTTGTATCGTTTAAGCTGTAACAATTTCTCTGTAATATTTTGTTGCTTAAATGAATTCGACAATAATAGTTTACAAAATGTTGTAATATAGTAGCTTCGATCGAGATTTCCCCTAACTCCAACTTAACCGCACTGTTTGGTGATGATTTTGCAACTCCTAAAACTTCTTTATAAAAGCTATGAACAAATATACGACTTTTCACATTTTTTTAGGCCCCAAATTTCTTTCCCATATAATAAGATGGGTAGTACCATCACCCTAAACATATTTAATAGAATTTTAGGTGGGAAATTTTCATAGCTATAAATTTTTCTTCGAATCGCTATTAATGCTTTGTTGACTTTCTCAATCATTTTGCTTTGATGCAGACCCCATTTTCCGTTGCTACAAATAAAAAGCCCCAAATATTGAAAGTTATCAACTACCTCGATTTTGAAAACATTATATATCCAATTTTTGTTCCTGCCCTGCTTGCTACCATTTCGGATTGTTAGCATTTTCGTTTTTTTCACATTAACCGTTAACTTCCATTTGTCGCAATAATCTTCAAGCCCTTTTAAAGCTCTTCGCATTCCACCAACTGAGTTTGACAACAGAACTGCATCATCGGCATATAACAGAATTTTAATTTCATCCCCTTTGATACACTGAGAAATAGTTTCAAGGCCTTCCATATGATTAACAATATCATCGATAAATAAAACAAACAATATAGCAGACAATTGACATCCTTGTCTTAATCCCTTCATAGTGTAAAATACGTCCGACACATGATATTTATCAACACGTACACAGCATCCAGGTTCTTTATATATTGACTTTAAAATTTCCACCATATTTTCAGACATTTTCATTTTTAACAGTTTTTTCCATAATAAATTTCTATCGACAGAATCGAATGCCTTTTCAAAATCAATGAAACAGCAATACAATTTATTACGTTTTAATGTAAGTGTTTTTTGAATCAATGTTCTCATAACTAGTAAATTGTCCAGTATCTCATACCCCACTCTAAATCCTGTTTGATATTTAGAAATTTTCTGTTCAGTCTCAATCCATTCTTGAATCCTCATTGACAACAGCTTAGTGTAAATTTTACTGATACTCGGCATTAAAGTCCATCCTCGATAATTATTTGGATCCAGTGCACTTCCCCTGCCTTTAAATAAATTACAAATTATACCGATATTCCATTTCTTTGGAAATATTTTGACTTCCATGAATTTGCTTAATAAATTCACAAAAATAATCAAAAACCCACACTTTAAAAATTCATTCACAATACCATCTCTGCCGCCAGCTTTATTTGATTTTAAATTACTTAGTACCAAGCGAACCTCTGAAATATTTATCGCTGCATCCAAAACATCGCTGTAAGTATTATATTCTCTTTCATCGCTAATTTCCCCAAAGTTAACTTCCACATAATCACACTGTTCGCCGTATAAATTCCGATAGTGTTGAATCCATTCATGAGGTGCAATATTATTAAAATTATTATTATTATTGGCTCTATGATCATTATTTTTCAATAACAACCAGAGCCTCTTATTGTCCTTTGCCTCTAAAGCTGCATGTATTTCCTGAATATATTTTAATCCGTGCGCAAATTTCCGTTCTGCATAAATTTTTATATTTTCGACATTCTACATATTCTACAATGCTTTCCTGATTTACATTTTTCCTCATGATTCGTAATTTACATTTTAAATCTTTCTTCTTGCTGTTACATTCAGCATCAAACCAAGTGTTTTTGTTGTTTGCATTTGGCGCTCGACCAATAAACTCACTTTCCATTTCAATGCCCAAGAAACTAAACCATTTATGCATAAGCGAAACTGTATTGGTTATATCATTTGATTCAAGCATCCATTTTAGGCCAATTAAAAATAACTCAGTTTCATTTCCATTCAAATTACATAAAAAATTATCCCTCTCATTTTCCTTCCATTTAAACTTTCTGATTTTACATCCAACTGAGCGTTTTTCTCCTTCCTTTTTTATCGAATTCAGTTGTACCTCCACAGGAAAATGCTGTGATTGACTTTCATCTCCCACTTTTAAATCAATGCCGTCGTTCCACACTGCGGGCGTTACAATAACTTTTAGTTCTACCATTTAAAATTATAAAATCTAAATCGCGTACAAATTTTAAAAATTGCTTACCGTATTTATTCAAAGCCTTATCCTTACTTTTCCTATCCCTTATTTTAGTATTTAACACATCATACACAAAAGAACAACAATATCTATCCACTTCAGTTTCATCATCACCTTCTGCATTTCCAGTTCGAGCATTCCAATCCCCACCCATAATTATTTCTGCCTTTCTATACCTTTAGACAAGCTTATTATTTCTTCTTGCAACTGGTTGAAAAAGTCAATATTGGCCAAAACCGAACTTTCTGGATGTAAGTAAACTATTCCCAACAGAAAAACTGTGTCACTATCCTCAAATAAAACCCACATTACCTCTTGTAAACTACTAAAAATTTCCGTAACTTTATTTTGAAACTGCGAACTATAGAACACCGCTAATCCATCCGGAAATCTACCTCTTTCTACAACTCTACTTCTATTTTTAACTAAACATTCATACCCATCTAATTCGAATTTCAAGCCGCCTTTTGACCATGTTTCAACTAAACAAATAAAAGAAAACTTTTTTATATAACTAATAATACTATTGTCCTGTAACTTAGATTTTAAATCCTCTATATGCCAGAACACTACACTTAAGTTTTTCTTAAAATCAATTAGTTTTTTGGTGGTTGATTTTTATTGGATCTAGATCGGAGAGTTCGCCCTAAAACATCTCTCCTTAAAGCATCAGTCGTGCCTGCATTTGGTGTTAGGCCCAGGTCCTCATCAGCTGCTGTCACATCATTGTACGACTTATTTAGCTCATTAACGTCATACGAATCCTCATGCACCACAATTTTCTCACCTCTGATTGATACTCTCTTACTCTCCTCTCTCAGTCTTTTAGCATAAAGTTGTAAGTTTTTGCGAGTCTCTCGTTGCTTTGGCGTTAGATCATCATTTACAAAGCTATCTGTTCCCCTTAGCTTGCTTCTGTTTGAGATTATTTCCATCTTCTTCTTATAACTAGCAAGAGCAATGAAGACAGGTCTAGGAAATCTACCATTGCGCTTTCCAATACGATAAACGCTTGCAATATCGTCAGGTTTTATGTTAACTTGTAGCTTCCCTGGTGGAAAAAATATTAGAAAAAAGAATAATCTTAATAAGTCTTAGGAAACTCTGAAAAAGTCTTAGAAATTTTAAAAAAGTATTAAGAACTCTGAATAACTCTGAATTAGAGTATTCCGAAAACGTTGAGAAATTCAAAGTTCCTAAGACTTTTTCAGAATTTCTTATTCTTTCTTCAAATATTTTTTCCACCAGGGTTATCAGTTATTAAAGATAAAGCTTTTTGTTCCAAATGGTTGGTAGTTTCCTCCTTACCTTCATCTATTCCAAAATATATTAGGATGTTCTTTTTTAATTGTCTCTCCATAAATTCAACTTTCGACTCCATTGTTTCCACTTTTACTCGCAATTCTTGATTTTCCTGTTGTAAATCCAGGATACCTTGCTCTATGGCAGTGATTTTATCATTCGTCTCACTACAAGTTTTCTTTAAGCATCCAAACTCAGCTCTGCAATCATCCGCAAATTTCTGGAGCATTTCGCTTAAACTCGCGATGGTAGCCATATTAATTAATTATTTATAGATATTTTGCACTGTACAAATAATTTTAGCCCACTCCACTATTTATTTAAAAAATAATTTTTTTTAAAATTTTTATTAATGGAAAATTTATATACGTAAGCTATTGAGTTTATTTTTTAATTAAAATTGATGATTAATCAATTTGCCAACTACACAATTTTTTACTCTGAATGAAGCGCGTACAAAAATTTAAATTAAACATTTAAATAAATCAATTAAATATTCTTCTTATTTAAAATACAGGCTATTTACACTTTCAGTGATTATTCTTGCTAAATTCGACAATTAACTTTACTTAATTCTTATTAGTTAGTTAATACTTATTACATTACATTACTTTACTTTACTATATCTCTCCTACTAAAATATGTATACAATTTTATTGATATTTATGTCATATGTATCTATCCATCGACAGAAAATCTACATTATTTTAATAGTCACAATTAAAGAAACTACAATGTGAACTAATATCTAGGGAACCAGCGCTTAGGCTATATTATTTTTTACAATTAGAATTAATTTTTTTGAAAAATATGAAAAGTGTTCATTTGGAATGGCCAAAATTTTTTCTATTTTGGTGTGCAGTATTTTGAAAACGGAAGATTTATGAAAAATTTCTCTCTGTAACCTTACAAAGTGGTGGTCGGAAACCTACCAGTTTTCAATGTGATCACAAAGGTTTTCTTATACTTGGGTGACTGTTTTGAATAGTTGACAAGACAAATGGTGTGTGAATTTTGCATACTCAAACCCAATGTATTACAGATTGTGTATTATTCTTTTAATATTCGATAAAAATTTAGAAATTAATTTGTGGCTTGATTTTAGGACTGAATCGTTCAGCATTTGATAACAAAACTGTGAGCTTTGAAGAGCACATCAAATGTGAACATAATATGTGGCACTATTTGTATTTTATTGTTTTGGTTAAAGTCAAAGATCCAACAGAATTCACTGGACCAGAAAGTTATGTATACGCAATGGTCAAGGTAAGGTCGTTTTTATTTTTACTGTCTTATTTTTAATCTAGATCAAAATTAATACTTAGAAGAAAACATTTTGTTTACAAGACACATACTACTAGACTGGATGTCAAAATTTGATTATTTGATTACAAAAAACATGAGGTTATTTTTTTAAAGCTTTTGACGGGCTATATCTGAATTCGAGCTCAAAATTGCTCTTGTACATTACGTTTTCGAGACCAAACCATTTTACGCCATCAAAAAATTCTGTTTATCTACCCCCTTTCAAAAGCCATTTTGAATTTTTCTGGGAGCGGATACCAACTCTGGGGAATTTTTCTGGGAGCAGAAACCTACTCTTGTGTTTTACGAGTAACTTTAAAACTTAACAGTATCGAAAAAATACTAGCAAATAATTGAACCAGAGCTTTTATCCTGATTTTTGCAGCTTTCTTTTTTTGTATGCAGGATTCAAATTTGGATTGGTTTCCAAGATTACGTGCAATGTCTTTGGCTGTATTAGAAGGTGAAGGTGAACAAGTCGAATTCCGTAGTTTACATGCTCAACTTGAACAAACACAAACTTTAGTGACACATTTATCACAGCAATTAATGGAATTAAAAGATCAAATGACAGAGCAACGTAAACAAAAGCAACGTATGGGTCTTTTAAATTCTGCACCACAATTTACACAATCATTAAATGTACCACCCGCATCTATTATCAATAATTATCAAATTCAATAAAATTTATTGAATTTGGAACGTTCTTTATACAGTAATCAGTAACCTTCGAATCATAAGAATTGTTAAACAGTCCCTTAAACATACCTTTTAAGTTTCTTTAATTAATTTATACAATCAAATTTATACTATAACATTGTTTATAAAGTTGGCATGCACGAAATTTATAATATACGGATCACGGATGTAATTTAAACAATTTATTTTTGTGTAAAATAAAAAATACGTATTTTAAATATTTGTAGCGGAAGACATTTGTAAAATATTTTGTATTTATTCGGATAGAGGTTAAAATTCTGAGAAGAAAAATCCTTTGGAGTTTTTCTATCTGTCTGATCGTTAACGAGTTAAGGCTTCATGAATATCGGTTTTAATTTTAACATTTCTTGATAAATATTAGAAAAACTAAAATATTTAATAATCAAAGTTATAAGAAATAAAATTTACACAGTTTGCCGCCAGATCATTTTTTTTCTAAATTTAAGGATGTGTGAGCACGGTATGGGGGCACAAATTTAAAAAATATATTTTTTCATTTTTGATGATAATTATAACTTGACAATTAAGACGAAAAGTAAGAACAAAATTTTTCGATATCTAGCGTAATTTTCAAAATATCGAAAATTGAAAATTTTGTTTAATTACTCAGCTTACGATATTTCGAAAACCAAGGCACATATCGAAAAATTGTAGTCTTATTTTTTGTCTACATTCATGAAAACAAAATCATCAAAGTTGAAAATAAGGTAAAAATAATTTCAACCCTAAATTTACCCTGCTCTTACATCCTTTATATGAACGGAGACACTTGGTTTTTTGCTTTTCTATGCTATTTGTTATATGTTGACTTTCTATCAAAAAGTTTTTTTAATTTGCTTTCATTCATTCCAAGTGAAAATTATCATAAACTTTCAAAATATGTCGTTTTTTGAGATTCTTTCATAAGAGCCAATGCATTTTGTATCGATTTTCAATGACTTTTTTCTTAAAAAGCATGGATACCTATGCTGAAATTTTAACCACATATTATTATTGAGTAAAAGTCTACCTATAAAAAAATTTTGAGCCTTTAAATCAAATATTGTTGTCATGCTTATACATCCTTAAGGTAGTTTGGTAGCTACATCACTTAAACTTGGCCCAACATTTTTTTTCTATTTATTCAAAAGATTACAATTTTCATATTTAATAAACAATTGACTTAGTTAATTGTTGAAATACTCTATAGACAAAGTGTTGAATGTCAGTCTAGCATTCTTTTTAATAAATTAGAAAAGTTAAAAACCCAACACAATAATGACGGCCTTTCGGGTGCCATTCATTTTGTTTTTTGTAAAACTTTAAGCCGTGACACCTTCCTATGTAAGGAATAATATAACATATTCTGCACCGTTTCTACTCACTTTGTATAACACTGTTAATGTGTAGACTTTGTCCAACTTTTCAAATCAAGCTTTTTTATTTAAAATTGCCTTGGTGCTCGTACATCCCTAATAAGTATACTATTTAATCAATACCAAGAGAGATATTTTAATTTTTTGTACCATTGGTTGTAAAAAAATAACTCAAAAATGATTTCTGATTTAAATAGACCGTTTCCCGCCTCAACAACAAATATCACAGCTGCCACCTTAATATTTACAGAGAAATTTACGTTCAAGTTTCAAGAAAACAAAATTCGAATTTTTTTGGAAAGTCTTTATTTGTTTTCAGAAAAAATTATGGAAATTCAATTTATTCGAAAGAAAATTTCAAATTTCGAAATAAATATTAAAATTAACGAAAAAAATGGTCTGATGATTAATTATATTAAATTTTATTTTCTATAACTTTACTTAATATAATAATTCCAGTTTTTCTATTATTAATCGAGAAATTCTCAAAATTAAAGACGATAATAACTAATTCTCAACTCGTGAACGTCAGATTGGAAAACCTCACTTTTGTCTTTTTTTGTCTTTTTTGTCTTTTCTCTACCATTTTTTTGCTGTTCACCATTTTTGGGACATTTTAATCAAATTTAATTTGATTAATGCTTATCGCTTTATTTAAAAACGATGATATCTATTATATTATAATTAGTGCCGGACAGACGTTAAAACGCAATTTATAGCATTTTTACTAATTTTGGATACTAAAACCAGAAAGGTAGAAAGGATCAAAGCGAGTGGAGGAAGGTTGGTTGTATGTTTTTAAGTTTTGTTATATAAAATTAATACAATTTTTTTAAAATAACATAAACTTTGTCTTGGAATATATTCGACTTTACTCCTTCGCTAAACAACACCCTTTTCTCTTCATTAAAAGTAAGGGATGAAATGAAGCATTTGTTTGTTTGTATGGTTGCACTAAAACTAAAAGATTTAGTATTTTTTAAGACTATCTCTACTACTTTTTTAAAGAGATTCTAGTCTGGAACAATAAACTAACAAACAAACAATTATAAAAACAAAAAATGTATATACGTATTTTATATTTATAACACTCACAGATTTTTCATTTAGAACTTTAATAAGCCTTCACGGATGGGATAAGTATTCTTTTCGGTATAGTTTACCCTATTTTTTCCAAAATTAAAAGATAAAATAGGGTAAATACTCCCTTGGGGTATGTATATTATTAGTAGAGATGAAACGGATAAGCGGTAACTATCCAATATCCGGCCTATTTCCACTATCCAGTCGGATAACGGATAGTTATCAAATACCCGGCCGAATTCAAAAAATGAAATCATTCAAGAAATTCAAAAAATTCTCATTACTGAAAAATACTTGACTTTAAACTTGTTGTCGTTTAAAGTCAAGTATTTGATCGCATACTTGATATTTTGGATATTGTTTAAAATCATCCTGAATATAAGATACCACAAGTTTGAAGTCAAATATTTGATCGAAATCACACAATAACCGTTAATTTATGCAATATCAACTTTTTATCTATCACTATTTAATGAAAGTTTTTTTTTTTTTTGTTTCAATCATCACTTATATCTTAAAAATGGTGAGTTTTAAGAAAAAATGGCATGAGACAAAAAATGCTTAGAATACCCCAAAATATAAGATTCAATGTTTTCTCAAATTTCATTTTTCAGCAGAATTAGCTTGGGCGAACTTATGATTTTTCTTTGATGACTAATATGACTTTTTTCTACACACTCATACCAACATTTTGTACTGGGTCCCATAAAAAGTCGCATGCAATACAAAATGTACCTAGTTTCAATTTGGGAAGGCTGTAGTAATTTTTTTTTTACTCATTGACGTTCCTTCATTCTACAACAAATGTCGTACCAACGGAAGGTCTAAAGTTGGAGACATTTAGTATTTGGATTTGAATAATTTTTTGTACCAACTACCTGTGGTTGCATCTATTTTTCCGTACTGTTATTTGTTATAGTATAAATATTATCTTAAAAAATGAATAATATTTTACAAATTTGATTAGACTTGTTAGAACTGGTTTGCTTTGAAAACATTTGAATTTTTGAATATTTAAGTTTGTTAAACTGATTGTTATGATTAAAGGGCTCTTTTAGGCATTTTCAAATTTCACTTTTGAATGTAATATCATTTCATCTCAATATTATCTTATGTTACAATTACAAATAGTAATAATTTAATGCAGGATTATATTCATAATTGTATTACATTGTAAATTAATATGTAGTTCAATTTTTTTAGTTTTCCATCTTATAGTATAGTCAAAAATTTTATTTCATTTATAATTAAATAAGTCCAATTAGTCCAAAATACGTGTTTCAATAGCATAGGAGATCTTTTTAAAAACAAATTTTAAAGTATTCATTCTAATTGGGTTACCTAAAATACCAATCTTTAAGTGTTTTCTGGATTAAAAACAAAATACTTTTCAGATTTTTGTTAATCTTAAATTGAGATTCGTCGCTAGGGGGCTGAAAAACAAAGACATCAATTTACCATGTACAAAACGATAAGATTTAGACTTTTGGCACACAGATTTTGTTATTTAGAGGCAGACGATCTCGAATTGTCCACAAGACCTCAATGAGATGCATGTATATTTTGTCATTTTTAAATGTCATAATGAGAAAACGCTAAAGTTTGTAATATTCGAATAACACACTCAAGATCGAAATTTTTAACATTCTGGCAGAAATTTAACATTTTTATAGTATGTTCTTTTTGTTAGTATATTATAAAACTACACTAAAAAATAAAAAAATGATAACGTCATCCCGAAGTTAGTCGTTTCATATTTAAGTAAAGTACAAATACCTTCAAAGAATGGGATTGAATTTAAAATTTGAATTCATTGATACAAAATCACTGAAGTTAAATAAATAAAATTATTACTTCCATAAAATAAATTGATTTTAGTTTAAAGTCATGCATTTTATTGATGGAAAATAAAATTGTACTAAGTTGGAATATATAATCGTGTTAATAAAGCGAATCGATGAATTAAAAGAAATTTCTTTGCGTTTGCTCTAAATAGAGTATTGGGTGATTATGATCGCATATCTATCATGTCTAGTCCATATGTGATTGAGACAACTTTATGAAGATTGTTGTTACCAGTTAACAGAGAGTATGAAATAAACATATGTAGACTGATCGTGTAGTTGTGACAATTCCATCAGTATTTTTTTTATTTATAAGTAGTAGAAACAATCAAAAAAAGATTGTTTAAAACTATGTTGCATTTCAGAACAACAATATTTGAAATTTTTTAAGACAGTATATTACTTTCATACAAACAACTCATGCGTTTGTGTCAACTTCACCACTCAACCCCGTGCGGTAGTGTTTTCACATTCGTGGCACCATTCGCTATATATGACCTCGCGATGAGGTTGAGACAACCTCATATCGGTTCGTTTTAAGAATTTTTTTTTTCAGTGTATTCTTTTCTACTTACATCGAGTGTAATAAGTGTCAAAAGTATGCAAAAGGAACACATTTTGTATTTCATAGAATAACAATAAAAAAATTCAAATAACAAATTGGTAAATACATTTGAGGTTCTATTTAAATTAAACATAATTAGCTAATACTAGAGTAAATCTAAGCAAAAAAAGGCTGTTATATGGATTAAAAGTTCGAGCAGCGAAACTTTGGGGTTTTTCTTTTCACATCAAAATAAGTATTTTTTGAAATTTTTTACTTTCCCGGAGTGGTGCAACATGTTTAAAAAACAAAATGGCGTCAAAAATGGAATTTTTTTCAGAAATTTTATCATTTTTATTTTATATTCGCAAAAGGGGACATCGGTGGATATCCAAATTTGGTAGGTTTGTAGTCAATGTTAAGAACTACTCCTCATATTTTTTTGGAGGGATTTCGTCCCTTCCCCTCCCAGTTATATATATTAAAATTTCAGCGAAATCCGTTACATAGCTCGGCCAAAATTTCCAATTTAGTAAATTGTTTAAGATGGCTGCCATTTTATGCCATTTTGTCCTACGAGGTTAAATTTTTTTTAAATTGTAGCATTTTTTATTATCTTTCGATTTTATAATAAGTGGCTTACCCGTAAAATGACTCCTTGATCCATATTTTTGCGAAAAACGGAAAATTTAACACTTTCTGGAAATAATTGTTTGGGGGGGTGTATAGACTGGCTTTGGGGGGTGTTTTTTGCTTTAGCTTCAGAAAACTATTTTTAAAAGAGGTCTATATGGTTTAAAGCAAAATTTATAAGTTTTAACCCCCGCGCTGTTTGGGGGAAGGGGTGTATGGAATAAATGTATCTTAAAAGATTTTAAAAAGAGGTCAAAATAGTTTAAAATGCTAAAGTAACCCAAAACTTTAGATGTTTTTATTAATATAGCCCTTTTTACAAAATCCACCTCTCCCCGTCCCGCTTTCATATTTTTGCAAATTCAAAATTTTTATGACGCATAAAGGAGTCTTTGGGATCGCTGATCTCGAATTTTTGGCCCAAATAAGTACACCCCCTAAAAATATTACTATTTTTTCTTGATAATTTAGTGCAAAATTCGAGATCAGCGACCCCAAAATCCCCTTTATACGTCATAAAAATTTTGAATTTGCATAAATATGAAAGCGGGACCGGGAGGGGTGGATGTTGTAAAAAGGGCTATATTAATAAGAACATCTAAAGTTTTGGGTTACTTTAGCATTTTAAACTATTTTGACCTCTTTTTAAAATCTTTTAAGATACATTTATTCCATATACCCCTTCCCCCAAACAGCGCGGGGGTTAAAACTTATAAATTTTGCTTTAAACCATATAGACCTCTTTTAAAAATAGTTTTCTGAAGCTAAAGCAAAAAACACCCCCCAAAGTCAGTCCATACACCCCCCAAACAATTATTTCCAGAAAGTGTTAAATTTTTCGTTTTTCGCAAAAATATGGATCAAGGAGTCATTTTACGGGTAAGCCACTTATTATAAAATGGAAAGATAATAAAAAATTCTACAATTTAAAAAAAAATTTAACCTCGTAGGACAAAATGGCATAAAATGGCAGCCATCTTAAACAGTTTACTAAATTGGAAATTTTGGCCGAGCTATGTAACGGATTTCGCTGAAATTTTAATATATATAACTGGGAGGGGAAGGGACGAAATCCCTCCAAAAAAATATGAGGAGTAGTTCTTAACATTGACTACAAACCTACCAAATTTGGATATCCACCGATGTCCCCTTTTGCGAATATAAAATAAAAATGATAAAATTTCTGAAAAAAATTCCATTTTTGACGCCATTTTGTTTTTTAAACATGTTGCACCACTCCGGGAAAGTAAAAAATTTCAAAAAATACTTATTTTGATGTGAAAAGAAAAACCCCAAAGTTTCGCTGCTCGAACTTTTAATCCATACACAAGGCGTAATTTCACTCTACTATAATAACTCTGTATTTTTCCCACAAAGTACGTATTTATAGTAGGATTTTCTTGTCTTGGACTAATCTTTGGGCAAAATAAAATCGCAAATCTTTATTTTGACTGTACTATTAATAAATACAATATATATTTTGTTATGTTTTGTATATAATTTACTTGAAATTTAATTATATAGTTATTTAGTTTGTATATTTAAAATGGTAAGTTGACACGATTCGTAACACATGAACGCAAACTCTACTGACGTGGACGCAAGGTCCACGCATTTAAATTAATTCAATGCATTTCTTCTATTGTGTGTAAATTAGAGCTACGATTCGCGTCTATTTTTGCACTCAACCCGCTAATTTTAGTAATTTTAAATTCTCATAGACTAAAATTTACTATAGAACATAAAAAATTACAGGACTGAAGAAATGAAAAAAAAATTTTCGAAAAAAAAAAAAAACGTTCTTAATATTTTTATGAGGAACGATTTTTTATAAGTTTATGTTATATTAAAGTTTTATTTTATTAGTTTTTCTTTCCATAGCTCCGGTACAGTCTGATTTTATTACAGAAAAATAAAATTTTTCTTCTTCATACTTGTGTAATTTTTTCAGAATTAATTTACTGTAATTTTGCTACCCATAATCTTAGTATTTGTTGTAAAAATTTTGAAATATTTAAAAAACAAATGAAAGCAAACAATGTAACAATCGAGTTACTTGTGGAAATACCCTGTATAGAAAGTGTTGAATATCAGTGCTTGCATTATTTTTTTATAAATTAGAGAGAAAAAATCAACAGAATTATGGCGGTCTTTCGGCCGTCATTTATTTTGACGGAAGTATTTTTTAGATTTTTTTTTAGTTTTTCGAGAATATTTCACAACATTACTAGTTGAAGCTACCTGCAAATTTTAAAGTCTCTCTCTCTTTTATAATTTTGGAGACAATCGACATCAAAGTTTTGTCCTAATTTACGCCTTCACGGATAAACAGTGGCGTTTATGAAAAAATGTTTCAAACGTAACTGTTTATTATTATTATTTATAAGAAACATCTTTTTCATTTCAACTTTTGTGTTATGTCAAACGGTTTACAAAACGAGTCCTACAGATCCAAGACCCATGTTGCTCATTTACGAACTTAGCCTCACTTTTACATCCTGAGTACGCTATAAAAATTTCAGCTTGATATCTCATTTCTTTTTTGAGTTATCGTATCCATAGGTGGACAGACAGACAACCGGTTATGGACTAACTAGAAATGAACACCTATACCAAAATTTTGTTCGTAGCATTAATATTTTTAGGCGAGATTTAACTTACTTAGTATACCTTGGTATATATTACATATATGCAGGGTATAAAAATATTCTGTAGCGTTGTTTTTTCCATCTTTGGTCCGCCGTTTTTATATTTTATGCTATCGCAATTTTTTTCTGTGAGAATATTACATTATATACTTTCGATTAACATTAAATACGAACAGTTGTACCTAAAATTTTTCGCTCACTTAATCTCTAGAAGATTTTCCAATTATTACAGCTCGTGGTTTGTCATGAGTTGGTACGTAGATATTTACGATTATAAAGCAGCGAATAATGTCAATCAGTCATTATAAGTCGTTATGTTAAGTGTTCCACGAAAAATATTGCGCCTTTTTCATTCAAGACTAAATTTTAATTTTTGTTGAGAATATTTCAAATTAGCTTTTCGTGATTTTTAGGCCATAGAGACTAATATTATAATTTCTAAATCGGAATATATTATTTATTTTTTGAAAATAGTTTTATTGTTACACAAAAGAAGAGTAAATTGATGTGTGAAATAAACGCAAACGACTAGAGTGACTTGTATTTGACTGAACTGTGTAACTTTGTCAATTAAAATTAATTTAATCTGTGTGTATGTAAGTGTTAATATGTTAATGTGAGTATGTGTATGAAACACAGCAAATTAAGTTGTTTTAGTTTACAGCGATATGTATGCGTTTTGTTGTAAGGAATTAAAAATTCATTTATGTCTACAATTCAATCCCAAAAGTCTAGTATATACCTTTATTTCCACTTGATGTGAGTTTATGCGTGCCATTTTTTATGGAACACTCAACATACATGCAAAAGTATAGGGTGTTTGGAAAAATAGTATAATTATTAAGTTGTACATATATGAAACATCAAATCTGGTTTACAAATTAAAAATTTAATTTTTAGCGTTCGGTTTTTAAAAAATGGATAATTTCTGGAATCATCTTTATTTTCCGTCTGTCACAGACATCTTCATCAGAAGCTATGTTTCACATAGATTACAACAATTTATTATACGTGCAAGTAAAATTTGTACTTTCAATTTTTATAGTTTTTTAAATAATATTGATTAAATTATAAATTATTTTGGATTGAACTATGTTGGGATAGCTAAAAACATGGTAAGCTTTGTTTCGTTGTGAATTAAATAATCATTGTAATGTACGATTAAGAAAATAGATCTTTTTTTTTTTAAAACCAGTCACATTTTGATAAATGATCTAAAAACAGGGTAATTTTTTGAAGGTAATCGTGGTTCAAGTTTTCACCAAAGTTTTTCTTTCGTAAGTGTATTTGCTGTAATCACTTATCCAAGATGTTCCCTTTAAAATATTATAATTTAAGTAAAATTTGTTATATATAAGTACAAAAATGTAACTTTTTGGCTTGAAATAAGGTATTTTTTGAAATATGTAGATGTTACAGGAAATGTTGATACTCCAGTAAGAGTTGACTCTTCCTAGGTAAAGTCGACTGTTCCTGGTCTTTTCAGTAAAAGTTGATTAAAATCGAAAAGTGTTGAAATTTAATCAACGTGTACTAGGCAGAGTTAATTATAGCTAGATAAAGTATTGTTAACTGGAAATTGCAAACATGCCATCAAGCGAAAATAATTAGTACTAAATAGTACGGGACAGTAATCGTTTCAAGAATAATCATTTTTATTATTTTTATTATATACATTGATTAATCATCAAATATTCCTCTTTTGATAAAAGCATAAAAATTATTAGTATTGACTTCGATGAAGAATTTGCAAAACATTTATTCGAGTCTCTGACACTGTTATTTTTTCACGAAATGTTACATTATGCGCGTAAAAACGAGCAAAATGAATAAAATTTGTTTAAAGTAAAATTTATTCATTTATTTAATTCACATATGGAAATTTAATTTACATAATTTTAACAAATAACGTAGATGCATTCTATCGGATTCATATTTTGGAAATCCATTTTAACAACATCTATAATTGTAATTAAATTTTCAAAATTTGCGATTTCGGTTAATGTATTAAATTATTTTTCATTTTTTATTATATCACAAAAATCAGTCAGCAAATCACTTTTGACCTGAATGCCAATATCGATGAATTTTGTTTATAATGTCTCAGTATTTTCCTTTAAAAGTTCGTGATCCTAAATATTTAAATTTTTATGACCATTAAATTCATCAGTAAAATGAATAGTAGTTGGATTATTTGAAGTATCCGGTTTTGATTATGAGTAGATTGATTAGCTGCAAGCATTTCATTTCTACTCTTTTCTCGTTGTAATCTTCTTGCCTCTCTATCATTATAATTAATATCCATTGATACTGTTTTTTTTTTAATCATTACCAGGTAGCGATTGCAAAAAGGAACTTCATTTTTTTCAAACTTCATACGCGTTTATAGAATCTAAATCTCCATAAAAATTATTTAATGTTTTTAATTTACTTTCAAAATAATATATTAATTTTTAAGCTGAAAAATAAGTATAATAGTAAGTAACCTGATAAGAAATAATCTGATTTTCTAAAGTGCAAAGAACAAAATTGCATATATTCTGTAATTTTTTTCTTGATCTTCAAAACTGTAACATTTTTCTACAGTAGCTTTTTTTTCCTCTACTCCAAAAAAGTTTGTAATTTCATTTTCACAAAACAAACATTTTTTTTTGAGAAATCTTTAAAACCGAACATCTGTATTTCTCATAGTCTTACTGCTGCATCCAACAAAATGTTTGACTTCTATTTGCTTTTGGAGGGAATCGTGTACCCAAAGTTTTTTCCGTATTTTTCATCGTTTTACTGAATTTTTTTGTTTCAGAAAAATGTACAAAATATAAATAATCGTAAATACAAGTTAGTTTTTTCATACAAAACATAATACACTTAGCTGACCGTACGTCGGTAGTTCCAATTTAAACTACCAGATGGCAATACTTGTACTTACCAGACATCAATATTCACTTTGTCTTGAGATAGTAGAAGTTGACGTTGATGTAGTAGGAATCAACTTTTACTAATCCATAACAGGTATAGTTAAAGCTTCCTAGGAAAAATGTATTTACTTATTTTGAATCAACTCTTACTGATGTTTGTAGTAAGAGTTTACTTTTCCTAGGAAGAGTCAACTGTTACTGACAATAAACTTTTCCTGTAACATAAATATTTCATTAGCAGCTGCTGCTGTCTTTGTCATGTTGACATTAGGTAAAAATACTCTATCAAATTTAAATCACAACTAACTAGTAGAAGTTGGCTTTATGTGCATTAACGATTTAAAGTATTTCTAACGACATGAGCCAAAAAATATTTTTGCAAGAAAAATTCCAAATATTTACCTTTTAACGACATAAAGTTATAACTCTCTGTTAGCTGCTATAAATTTTCAAAGTTGTAAACAATTAACATTTAAAATGGAGGAATTCATACTCTTTTGAACATATTTTCGAATATTTTTAGTTTGCGTTCTTGCTGTAGAAAATAACTTTGCACCAAAAACTGTATATATGTAAATAAACAAATTAGGAATTCTTGAGCCAAAATAGGATGTAATTGACATTGTATTAAAACAATAAACAAAAATAACTTAACTTTTTGACGAATGTTTAGTCTAATTTGGAAGTGAATTGTATAAGCGGCGACATTCTTGAATTTACTCTATGTATTGTAACTATGAGATGAAAAAACACAGTAGGACTATATAGTAGGTATATAGTAGTATTTGGTGTAGTGTTGTTAGACTTAATTAAGTAATAAACCACTATTTAGAGAACTATATTTTTGTCTTTTAAAGATATCACGTTCTCTCTTAAACCTTAAAAGGATTATAATATATGTAGTTAATGTACATGACAAAGATAGCAAGAGCAATGCATGCCATATGAACTATCATTGAAGATATATTATAATTTAGTGTTTTTGGCCACTTTTTGAAAAGTTGTATTTGAAACGTTTTTTTTTTTTTTAAATAACAAATGTTTATTGTTTTTAATAATGATCTGCACTATTTTAGAAGCAAATACTTTAAATTAAAAATATAAAAGTAAGTAAGAACACTTTCGTTTGAACCTCGGTCGTCTTCGAAAAGTGGCCTTCATCAAATAGAATGTTTTTCAATTGAATGAGTTTGAATATTTCTTTAAATGTGTTTATATTGTTGGTGTTCAATAATTTTTCCAATACCTTGTAAATAATATAGTTATTAATAAGCCTCATACATACAGTAATTTATTTGAATTACTAATTGTTATGATACGATTTTTCATACAAAATTATGTTAACTTAATGTCAATTATACAGGCCGTTTTTGTACCATCTAGGCATATACATGTCTGTAGTATGACTGAATACATCCGTTTAGTAATGCATCTAAGCGAGATGTATTATATACATGTATTTAACATTAGTTGGGAGACGCTTGGAGAGTGGAAGTTTTTTAGATAATTAATAATATTTGTATGCAACAAAACTCCCACTCTCTGCATGCATACAACAAAAGTCTTGTGTATCGTATCTGTAGCCTTACAATATATGTATATAATACATCTCACTTAGATGCATTACTAAACGGATGTATTCAGTCATACTACAGACATGTATATGCCTAGATGGTACAAAAACGGCCTGTATTGGATCACTATTAATGAAAAATTGTATCGCTTTGTTAACAAAAAAAAAATATCTTGAATTATCTAATCTTGGATTCAAAGATAATATGATTTCAAACAATTATACATTAAAAAAAATTAAAATAATGACAACCTTCTTCCGAAGTTGGCCGTTTCATATTGAAATAAAGTAAAACTACTTTCAAACAATTTTCTAATGATTGGAACAAGTACAGCTTAATATTTTTATTTACAATAGAATGGGTTTGAATTTAAAATTTGAATTCATTGTACAAAATCACTAAAGTTAAATAAAGAAAATCATTACTTCCATGAAAGATACTGATTTTAGTCATGCATTTTATTGATGGAAAACTTCTTTGCATTTGCTTCAAATAGAGTATTTGGTTGTTATATTCGCATATGTATCATGTCTAGTATATATGTGATTGAGCCAACTTCATGAAGATTGTTGTTACCAGTTAACAGAGAGTTTGAAATAAACATGTTGATCATTTTTATAACATTTAACATAGTTTTTGGTATATATGTAACAAGCATCGATAGCGCAGTTGGTTAAGCTAGGACACTAAAATCAATAGTAATCGCTATGTCGCTGGTTCAAATACGACTTGAAGAAATACAATAAAAAAGAACTTATTAGCAGGTATTAACCTTTTATTTTTTTACCTGCTCATGTAGTTGTGACAATCTTATCAGTATTTTGTTATAATATTTATAAATGGTAGTACCAATCAAAAAAAGATTGTTTAAAATTATGTGGCATTTTAAAACAACAATATTGAAATTTGTTAAGACAGTATATTACTTTCATACAAACAACTCATGCGTTTGTGTCAACATCACCACTCAACTTCTTTGATATGACTTCCATAATATATCTATCTATATGGAAACTCACAAACATTGCGAACAAAAAAATAGGAAATCATTTCTAGAAGATTTGCTAATGTATTGTTGTCAGGGCCGGATTTAAATTTCTGCCGCCCTGGGGCACTGAAGAGAATGCCGCCCTATGACTGAAATTTTATTTTAATAGTTTTGATATCTTATTTTTTAAGAATTAGAATAACTAATTAATTGCAGAAAAAAGAACCGCTTCATAACGAGCTGACTATCTGGTTGCAGATAAAGATTTTAACGCAATTCTTTTTTCAGTATGAAACTGTAAGACTTCCCAGCGATGCGTCGATGCAGTAAAAAAGTTGTATAAAGTTTGTACTGTATGAAAGAATGAAGCAGCTTCTGGGGCGCATTCTACTGAGTGAACTCCAACTAAATTCATAGAATGAGCAGCACAAGGAGCATGTTCTGCAAGATATAATTTCATGAATTCTTGCCTGTAAGCCCGAATAAATCCCTGATACATTATTCGCGTTATCATATGACTGACTTTGACAATCTGAGAGATCAAGATAAAAAAAACTCTTGAACAGATAATACAGCAACTAGCAAATCTTCAGCTTTATGTCCAGAGTTCTCAATAAACATGAGAAAAAAAAATTTTTTTAATTCTTCAAAAAAAAAAACTATATCAATTCCAGAAAAAAAAATATCAAATTTTATTTTTTCAAACCTTTATGGAAATAAATTAATTTTATTTTAATATAGTTTTCACTTAAATTTAATATATTATAATATACAAAATTTTAATTTGATACATAATGCAATTATATTTCTTGAAAGATCAAATGTTTATTTAAAAGAATTAGTTATTTATATATTGTATAGAAAATGTTTTCTCACTTTCCAAATTTTGCCGCCCTAGAAAATTTGCCGCCCTGGGCGCTAGCCCCGACTGACCCTAGTGTAAATCCAGCACTGATTGTTGTCTTTGAACCATTTTTTAAGTCCAAAAAGTTTCTCCACTAACAATACACACTTTGTAATTAATCACTGACAAAAAACTCAAACGTAAAGTATTACTTGCTCAAAATAATAAATAAATACAAAAACTGATTTAGTATCAGTTTTTTGAACTGATACTAAACTACTAAACTGCTTACTTATTATCAATGGGAGGCGAAGGGCTATCGTCCTCTGCAACCGTGTGTCAGAACAGTGGATAGTTATGAAAAAAAGTAAGTGTTGTATATACAAACACTTGGCTTTCATCATTTATATTGAGTGTTTACACTAGGCTAAATTCGTTGAGCATGACCGATCCATTTATTGTGTGTGGGATTGCACGAGAGAGTGATTTAAGTTTTTCTGGTTCATGGCAGCGATAATTGCCTTATTTATCACCTGTGTTTTAATCTTTTGACTTGAAACATTTCCAACTTCTTTCAAAGCTTATTAACTCTTTGTTCTCTATTTTTGTTGCGTCTTCTATATCCCTCAGAACAGTGTGTCCCATAATGACGGAGCATTTGTTTTTGAGTGCTGTCATTGCGCCTGCTGCTTGCCTTGCCAGTTCATTTATCTTACTGTCTCTCATTCACAACACTGTGTCCGGGAACCCAGCAGAGAGTAATTTAAATCACTCTGATTTTTGATCTTGTCGTTTTAGATATTGACTATCCGTGTAGATGACGTTTCTAATTGGTTTGTCACTTTCATTTATAATGTAAAAATTTTGGATGGCCACCTCTTCTGAATGTACTGTCTCCTGTCCTCGTTTAAATGATCCATCCATGAAAATTGATGTTTCATTCTTCTCTAATTCTTTTTCTCTCTCTTAGGATTCTTTAAAAGGTATTTGAACAGTTCTTCTAATTAATTTTTGGCGACCAAATAATCTGTCGGTTATATTAGCAACCCTGGACTTTTTGTCTCTCTTCATTGTCTACTCTATGGCTTTTAGTATCCTTGCACGTCCATAATTGATTGACTTCCAAAGGCCTGAATCTCGGTTCCATTGTTCCATTCAGAAAAATTTAATTCTTGGTGGCCAAAAATTATATTTTTTCACTGCTCGTCCTTTGATTTGATTGGTTGAACTGAAGTAATAATTATAAAATAATTAAATAATAGCGCAGTTTGCGATTAATTTTATTACTTCCAGCGACATAGCATTTCTTATATATTTAGATTTGTTTAATTCGAATTTGACTTCAGAATTGATCCATTATATTAAGTTTTAAAGTACGAAAGACTCGTTTTTTTTGGGTTTGGAAAGAGTAATTTTCGAGTATAAAAAGATATTGAAATAATTCGAAATGGTTGCTAAAGAAGGTGAATTTGTTAATGAAATAAAATAATTTTGATCGAGTTATTAAAAGAATGTAGTTATTATAAATGTTGTTTCCGTTGTTTAAATTTGTTAACAATAATTAATATATTTAATGAATGTTTTATATAACACGTTATGTTCTGTTAGTTTGAATTAAAGTTGAAGTGATCGATTGGTCAAGTATTATAATTAATATTAATATATGTAATTAATGATTTTAAAAACTGTAATAGTTTTAATTAATTAATTTAAGTGATGCATTACATTTTATTAAAAATTGAATAACTATATATAGAAAGTTTCTATTTAAAAAAAGCGTATGTTGTTATTGAAAAATAATTATTTGTGATATTGTACAGTTTAACATAATAGTCTAATACAAGTCAAAGCTGTTTTATTCGACCTCAATCACTTTTATTGTTCCATCAAAATAATATTATATTGTTTTATTCAAAAAAAAATTGTTTGTTCAATTATTCGTCCTGCACTCATAAGTTGTAATTTTTGACTGATGTCGTTCACATACCCAACCGTTTTTCGGTTTGACCATGTGTTAAATGCAGTCGAGTCACGGATCTGCCAATCTTCAACTCTTGAGTTTACCTTATTAGAAGCAGGGCTAACCCTTTAAACACCTGTTTATTTAATCGCAGGATTTTCACGTAGAAGCCAAATCTGTAGACTCGTGCTAACCCGACCCCATTAAATTGGAAAATTTTGGATTGGTTGTTTTCTAGATCTCAATTTGTTTTTTCATACATATGTTTGTGTTGCGAGCTATATTGGCAAAAATACGAAAGAATGAAAACACCTAAATATATATCCTGATAAAAAAATTCGATTCACGAATCAGAAATTTCAAATTCAACCAATCGGAATGAATAGGATTCAACTAGAAAAAAATTTTCGATGCATTCCAATTGAAACTAATTAAAATTTTGAATTGAAATTTCATTGAAATGAATCGGATTTAATTGAAAAAATTTCCAATTTATTCCGATTGAATTTCGATTGAAATGGGATCGAATTGAAAATTTCAAATTGGAATTGAATCGGAATATAATTGGAATCAATTGTAAATTTGAATCGTACTTTTTTATCAGGGAAGACATTACGAAAATAATTTTAAAATGTACAGTCAATAAGCATCCAAACAAATTGTCAATACAACTTTTTATAGATTGTAGACAAATGTAGTTTTTTCAAAAATATGAAAGGCTTGAAAAATCAAAATATTCAAATCGATAGAAAAACAATCTACAACTTTCAACTCACCTACCTTTTCCAAGTGTATATACAGGGTTATTCACGTTGCGATACGTAAGATTAAGGTTAAACTGCTTGATTTTAAGAACAATTTGTTTGGATGCTTATTGACTGTACATTTTAAAATTATTTTCGTAATGTATCGGATGTCCGGAAAACACGAAAAGTATCAAAGTGGTATTTTTTTTAAATGAAACACTTGTATATTATTTTATTTTCAGGTTCTACGATCAAAATAGCAGATGCAATATGTTATTCTTTATCAAAAAACATCAACTTTCCTATAGCTAACTGATTACGTTTTTATGGAAAACGCATATTTTCAGAATGGGAACTGATTTTAACAAATTTAGTATGCATATAGTCACTTATGGATAATTCAATCGATAAGCAGTTTTCGAAATATTCTGTATTTTCTGACAACGTAGCGCCAATTTTAACGTGTAAATTGTCAACGCCTGCCTATATCAGTTTTTAGAAGCAAATTAAATTTGGAATCTACTAATCGATTAAATCGATAGGTGACTTTATTCACATAATTTGTTAAAATCAGTTCGCATTCTAAAAATGTTAGTTTAACATATGTTTACACGTAAATATTTGGCTATGGGATGGTTCATGGTATCTGATAAAGATTTACATTTTACGTCGGCTGTTGACGTAAAATACAGGGTATTGTAGACAGTTTAAAATTTGTAATTCCTTGGTCATAATTTTGGGACAATCTGTATACGGAAATCGATTATTCTCAATTGCAAAAAAAAAACTCATTCGATTAGTAGACTTCAGGTTGAATTTGGTTTGAAAAACAGATGTAAGCTTTGAGAATTTATACATCGAAATTGCTCCTGCATTTTCTAAAAATACAGAATATTTCGAAAACCGTGAATTTTAAGTCAGGTAAACTAATAAAACTCATTTTTATTTTGACCGTAGAACCTGAAAATAAAATAATATACTCGGTGTCCCATTTAAAAAATATCAACTTTCAAATTTCGAGTTCCCCGTACATCCTGCACGTCACGAAAATAATTTTAAATTGTACAGACAAAATGAGAAACAAGGAGATACTTTCAAAAACACAAATCCGCTCAGCAATGATTATTGAGGCTGAAATGGATCTGGACACGTAATATTCTAAGACCAAAAGTCGATTTAACTTTCAAATTTCGAGTTCCCCGTACATCCTGCACGTCACGAAAATAATTTTAAATTGTACAGACAAAATGAGAAACAAGGAGATACTTTCAAAAACACAAATCCGCTCAGCAATGATTATTGAGGCTGAAATGGATCTGGACACGTAATATTCTAAGACCAAAAGTCGATTAGATATTCTGAACACCAAGAATGAACAGTAGAAATTGTGGGAGACAACGTAAGAGATTACATTCTGCCCTTATTGTGAATACATTCGCAAAAGTGATATATATGTCCATCAACTTCGCTTTTATCCTACAAGTTAGCTATTTATTGGGATCAAGGTTTATTTTATAATTATTATTATAAAATTGCGTTAATGGTCGCTGTTATTGAAAAAATAATGGGAATCAAAGTAATTTACAAAATTTCTTACATAAAACATACTGTTACTTTTTCCTAAGATTAACGGATTCTGAGCAAAAGCGATTCAAAAGGTTGTAACGTTTATTTTGCTCATGATACATTTCTTTCCTCATCATCTTTGAGGTAGAGTGCAAGATGCAGTGTTTTAATCCCCAATAGGCAATCCATGCTTATTTATGATTAAAAAGGATTTATTCATTTAAGAAAATAAATTATTTTTTTATTAGCAAAATGATTATTATAATAAATTATTTTTATTTCTATTTTAAAATAGTTTTTTTTTTTTTTTTTATTACAATTTTTTTTTTTATTACAAGTTTTTTTAATGTTTACCTACATAACAAAAATTATTATATGACAGTGAAATGATTAATTTCTTATTTATCAAACGATTATTTATGATTATTTTTCTATTCTATCAGGAACTACCATGTCCAATACATCATCAACTTATACTTCCCTCTCCCCTATTTCCATAGTTTCAGTCAAGAAACGCGATTGATTTTCATCTTCAGTAGGCTCGGTGATTGTAGTTTAAAAAAGTATATGGTATGGCATTCCTAACAACAAAATAAAAATAGTCAAATTCAAATAAAAGTCAAGTCAAATAGAATAGATCTGGGCTGAGTGAATCTCTTTGTTTAACCACTGTTTTAATTTAAAAGAGACATCCAACTTTTGTTTCAACATAGGCTTTGCCGCACGAATAAATTGTATGTATAAGTCTGATATACTTTGTATCTACACCGGCATGTTTTAAGCTTTCAATGATAATAAGGTATTTTAAATAATTAACTTGTATTCCCTCCCAACTTTCAATCCCTTGGGGTGTATGCAATCAATATACTGATGTATATTTTGGAATACAAACTTGATTTATGGTAAAGATAAAAGATCAACCTTTGAGAAATTTTTTTTAAAACCTGCTTGGTTTCGATGATTGGTGCTCAGATAATACTCCAGAAATCCTTTTTCGTATAATTTTTGAGAAAGTCCTATAGATGAGCGATGTTCGACATATTGGGAGATAATTGTTAATATTTTTTTATCTCCTTTTTTATGAATAAGTTTTATTTTCAAAATTGTCCATTGTACTTGATTTTTGGTTTCAATGACTAAATTAAATATTTTCTCAATATATTGATTTAGGTTCTCGCAAGGAAGTTTGATGTGATTATTTGTAATTTTCCTTCTTCCACCTGCCCTATTTGCATTTAATATATTGACTAATGAAATTATAATTTCATCTTTTAAAATCGGAGGTGTATCTTCTGATAAAGGTAGATGGACAGACAGAGATTTCTGTGAAATAAACTTTCTAATATAAATTGGTTACTATGAACAATATGGTTTCACGATCAAACTGTTCGATGCCATTCTCGTCGAGTAACGACGAAATCCATGTCTTTGGTGAGTGAGGCTTCTTGGATTTTAATAGTTTTTTTAGTAAAGGAATTATTGACTAAGAGATTTTCCATCGTGTCGTTTCTATTTTTAGTCATAGGGTTTAGCAAAATGAAACTGCATTTTATGCAGAAAGCAAGCCACTTTACCCAGTGATACTAGGGACCAATATGAATGATTTCATTCGAGGAAACACAAATTACATTCACTGGAATTCAAGATGGCGGACCTTTTCCAAAATGGCGTCTTCATAATTTAAAAAATTTATAGAATCAAAACGGTTGCACCGATTTAAGTGATTGAGGTGTCAATCAATTCTAATTGACATCTCTAATCAAACGAAAAACATACCAGTTAAAAAATTAAAGATGGCGGCCGAATATTAAGAAAAATGTGTAATTTTTCCATAAATTTTTTCATTCTAGTGAAAATAACAACTAAATATCCTATGATATGGTCACGTATTTTTTAATTTAAATAAAATCTGATAATATTATCTACAAAATAAAAAAAATTGCGTGACAATCCGTCGAGTAGTTTTTGAATTATACGCATTACAAAAGAAGCGCCTCGTTTTGAAAGGCTTCATTGCACGTAATGTGATGCATCGTACATATACCAGTAGACATGTACTTTCTTCCTGGAAAGAACTCCGAAGTTAATGAAATTTTTACAGGCTATTTGGGGACACCCTAGGATGTCTATAATAAGTTTTCGACCTCGAGGTCCCTGTGCTTACTTGAGGGGGAGGGGCAAAACACCAAAATTTTCGGACTTGTTACGATTTTTCGCTTATATCTCGTTACTAAAGCCTATTTTGTGTTCTATTATACAAAGTTGTAGAACATTAAATTTCGAGATACAGCCCATCAAAGGTAGACAAAGTTACTCGAAATGTAAAAAACTAGCCGAAACATGAAGGTTTTGTCCCTATAACTATTTATTACCATCATATCGTGTCAATTATGTGAATCGCGCATCAATATCAACAGTTTAATATAACTAAGTCCTATGGCCACAGTCCTACCCCCTACCCCTTTCCCAACTTTCCCCCTTCCCCAAACGTAAAGGTGTCTCATTTTAATGTAAGAAGTGCATTTTTAGAAATCTTTACCTACACCAAATACTCTTACGTTGTAAACACAATGTGATGTCAAGAGGTGGGAGTAGGTTCCACCGACTAAGATTATTGTTTTGATTTGCAGATGTTGTTACGAAAATAATTAACAAAATACCTACCTTGTTTGGTAAACTTCCGTCTCCATTGAAAACGGTAATGTTGATGGCTTTCTTGGCTTCCCATGCACGCCCACGCGTGAACTTGAAATTAGGTCCTGTATGAGTAGTACTTTGATGTGGTGGTTTGAGTGGTATGAGTGAAAATGTTTGGGAAATTCGATAAAATGGAAAATGCTACCCCAATAATGAATGACTTTTTTCATTTTCAAGCAATCAATTATTGAATTGCATGATGGGAAACTTGATTTACAAAGAGATTAGATTTACAAAGAAAGAGATTGTATTAACAACTTGGGCTTTATTGCTAAATATCATACACAATCAGTGGAATAAGGTAGTTGTTAACATTTTCCCACAAATTTTTAAACTTTTCCGAGTTTTTAAATGTATAATGTTTTAAATATAAACATATATAAATAAATAAAAACATTCCGAAATCATAAAACAAAATTATTTTGAATGAAAATAATTAATGATGAAAAAATTATTATCCTGGAAAAATAATAACGAAAATATGGAAACTGCAAATCAAAACAATAATCTTAGTCGGTGGAACCTACTCCCACTTCTTGGCATCACATTGTGTTTACAACGTAAGAGTATTTGGTGTTGGTGAAGATTTTTAAAAATGCACTTCTTACATTAAAATGAGACAGCTTCACGTTTGGGGAAGGGGGAAACTTGGGGAAGGGGTAGGGGGTAGGACTGTGGCCATAGGACTTAGTTATATTAAACTGTTGATATTGATGCGCGATCCACATAATTAACACGATATGATGGTAATAAATAGTTATAGGGACAAAACCTTCATGTTTCGGCTACTTTTTTACATTTCGAGTAACTTTGTCTACCTTTGATGGGCTGTATCTCGGGCACTATTGAGTCTAGAAAATCCTTTTAAACACCAAATTTTAGCAAATTTATAATAGAACACAAAATAGGCTTAAGTAACGAGATATAAGCGAAAAATCGTAACAAGTCCGAAAATTTTGGTGTTTTTGCCCCTCCCCCTCAAGTAAGCACAGGGACCTCGGGGTCGAAAACTTATTATAGACATCCTAGGGTGTCCCCAAATAGCCTGTAAAAATTTCATTAACTTCGGAGTTCTTTCCAGGTAGAAAGTACATGTCTACTGGTATATGTACGATGCATCACATTACGTGCAATGAAGCCTTTCAAAACCAGGCGCTTCTTTTGTAATGCGTATAATTCAAAAACTACTCGACGGATTGTCCCGCAATTTTTTTTATTTTGTAGATAATATTATCAGGTTTTATATAAATTAAAAAATACGTGACCATATCATAGGATATTTAGTTGTTATTTTCACTAGAATGAAAAAATTTATGGAAAAATTACACATTTTTCTTAATATTCGGCCGCCATCTTTAATTTTTTAACTGATATGTTTTTCGTTTGATTAGAGATGCCAATTAGAATTGATTGACACCTCAATCACTTAAATCGGTGCAACCGTTTTGATTCTATAAATTTTTTAAATTATGCAGACGCCATTTTGGAAAAGGTCCGCCATCTTGAATTCCAGTGAATGAAATTTGTATTTCCTCGGATGAAATCATTCATATTTGTCCCTAGTATCACTAGGTAAAGTGGCTTGCTTTCTGCATAAAATGCAGCTTCCGATGAAAATATCACCGTAAGCCCTAAGACTATTTGTTGTATCTTTTCGAACAGATCTTTTAATTCGCTGAATTCAATGTTATTCTTTATAATATTCGTAGGTCGTTACATAATTTCATGTCAATCAAAATTTAAACCGTTTTCTAATTCATTTTAGAAATTAAACTGATCTTCTTAAGAAATTTCAGGTCAATTGTTTGTTTTCACTTGTTAAATATTAAATTTATTAATAAAAAAAATCCAACTTGAAATTTTATGTAATACCACTAAATATGAAAGCAATGTCAAACCTCGCAAGAAATGGATTACAAATGATTAAATCATGTAATAATTATAGTAAAAATATTTTTTTGTGTTTGGTCATATTTGTATACGAGGTATACAAAACGTCATACAAGAAAAATTACATGTTATAAACTTGAATTTAAGATGATCAATTCATTTACAGAGTAAAGAATCAAGGTGAATGTAAAATTGATTTTAATATCGTGTCTCTGATAATGCGCCAAAGGTAAGTGAATTTACTTAATTATTCTGTCACTTGATCTATCTGTATGGTTACCTATTTCAAGTTAAATGCTTATGCATGGATGGGTGTCAAAAAATTATACCTCATCACAGAAAGAAATATTACCAAGAGTTGGAAAATCTAAACTAGTTTTAAGCGTCCCGTAATCACTGAGCTTTATAAATTGATTTTTTTTTTCTAATTTCAGCTTCAAACTGAACTAAACTCTACATAAAGCTTAGAAGCATACCAAAATTTTAAAAATTATTTAACAACGAATTTGTTAAAAGTTAAAAGATGATCACTTGAAAGCTTGTTTATTTTGTTGAAAATTAAATTCGGACACTTTTTCAACATAGTGACTTGGCTGGCAATGAATAATCATCATTATGGAGGCTTCTGTTATTATATTGCGAGTTTTAAATTTGCTCAACACATATTTATCAGCACCAGCAATTCATTCATTTCCAATGCATGAATCACCTCATTCATACGATCCACTCCCTCTTTCAAACACAATTTTTGCAGAATTTTTCGGCGCTAATGTTTTTATTTCTTTGAAAAAACGAAACGCTCTATTTGAAACCAAATACTCGAAGTACAACCCTCACAGTTCTGGGCTCACAGCAGAGTTTGGCGTTGTTTTAGAGACTCCCCATAGATTCTTATAAAAGGTGATTGCAAATACATTAAGTGCCTTTATATTGCCCTCTGCCAATCCATTAAATCCCCAAATTTTGCTACCATATACTATAATAGGTATCACTGTTGCTTTAAATAGGAATAAATAGGATTAATACAACTTTTAATAAGAAATGTGTATTTCTGTCGATAAAGTTCTTTACTTTTTTTAATGCTTTACTAGCCCTCATTTTCATTTTATTTACATGCATACTGCCACGCGGGCCCGGGTTAGATTCTCGGACGATGCACCAAATTTATAAAAGCCCTTGCTCTTACATTTGAAAATGGTGACATCAAAAATTCGAAATAAAACCAAAGAACTATGTTTGAGAATATACTCCGCAATTATATGGAGTATAAACAACAGGTGTTGCTTAGGTAATATTTGTCTACAAAGCAAAGTCGTATTTATCGAATGGACATACATTCGATTTTACATTTTCACACTGTTGCTTACAATGAACATCTATGTTTTTTTTGTATTTACTTTCAATTCACCTGTAGCTGAGTAGATTTCTAATCTTTTCAGAGCTTGGTTAAACCCTCCTACCGAGTTGGGTAAAATCACCAGAACGTCTTCATACAACAGCACTTTTATTTCCCATACATCGCAGTAATTTTTGAATCGGCGCAATATTTAAATCTGGATTTATCACAGAAATCAAACGGAGCCATCGCATTTCAACGCCTCGAGTTTATGTATGTCAACTTTGCAAACGTTTTACCACAAAGATTAAGGAAAGCAAAACATCTTTATTTATTTATTTATTTTTATTTTTTTTATTTTTTTCTGTAGGCTTTAGGGACGCATCGATTACTTGGATCATTAGTAGTAACTCCACTTACAAAAAATAATTTATAACACAAAATAAAATTAACGTAACAAAATAAATTAACATTTATATAACAATACTCAAGTACATGTAAACAAATCATTTTAAATATACTTTAAAACTGTCTAAAATATGCACTTATAAACACAATTAAAATATTTTAAAAACTAGATTGAATATCGCTAGATTGCCACACGGCAATAATCCACGAAAAATGTATTTTTAAAAACAAGCCTCCAGGTCTAGGTCTTGGCCTGTACCTCGAAGCCTTGATAAAATCATCATCAATACGCAGGTACTCCTTTACAAACGAAGAGAATTTATCGATATATCTTAGCAGCCTGCTGTCTGAGAGTTTATCGATATCTTCCATTTTTCTTACGTATGACCCCCTTACTAACCCTGATTTGAGTATGCTCCCGAAAGTGGTCACTATGTTCAGATACTGCATATCCCACATGCAATCCGTGAGAATATCAGCATCTGAATCCAGCAAGCACCTCCACTGCTCGAACCGAATGTTTCAGCACGGGTTTCTGTTGCGCAGCTGCTCCGCACTTGACGTTAAAGCAACTGGCTGAACGAGCAGCAAGTTGATACACTACTCGGGGACGTATCGATCTCAAGATCACTTGTAGTGTTGATGTTCCCGAGAGATGCTGACCTGGAAATAGGCGAAGGAAGGTCTGGTGTTGCAACCGGAGGCCTTAGTAGTTTTTACTGTTTAGCAGACCTCTGAGGAGTTTCCGGTGGCATCAGTTGCTTCACGACTGTAACCAATTCCTTCGTTGTCTGCGTGTCTGAGACGTGGCTATATGGGCCGAATGCACACCCTCTGGTGCGAAAAGCATCCCGAACTTTGCTATATGAAATCGCAACATCTACGCGATCAAGTATCCCGTCTCAAAAAAACCGGAATCGACAAATCCCAAACAGGCATTGAGAAACGAAACAGGACTACGCAAGCGGAACTGAATCGAAGGGACCAGAGAGAGCCGGCTGCTATTGGTGTAGTTTATTCTACACGTGAGACATTAGTCGCTGAGACGCAGGATGGAATCTCTCAGGATGAGCCTGTATAAGAGAGTGAGAGATCTGATACTGAGACACAGGAAAGGGTATGTCAAAATACCCCACCACCACCTGTGTTCGAGGCTTCACCACCTACGCCTTCGATACCCGGAGATATCCCAGCACTACCTGTGTTAACGGCGGAAACAGTCACGCCACTCACTTCGACCATGGAAGCGAACGTAGAAGAAACTCCGATCCTTCCTGCTGAGCCACCAAACACTCGTTTGGAAGAGCTAAAAGAACGGTTTCAAAATGTCCTGTTTATAACCGATAATGACCTTTCTAAACGCAAACGTCCCAAGTATCGCAAAACGTTTGCCAAAGCATATGATCTTGCTTTGATCAACCAGATCGCCGACGATCATCTAAACAACACTAGTAGCCTACTCGAGATCGATAGCTCAGTCTATGCTGCAATGTGTGCTCTTTCTCCTGCCCACAAGCCTACTGAGACAGCCGAGGCGAAACCACGCGAGATTAATATCTTGTAGACCAGATATTTAAATAAAAATTTATTTATTTAATTAAATTTACAATTTAATTTACACTTGTACAAAACGTTAAGTAACAACAATTAAAAATAAATATTTTAATGAAACAAATTATCTAACAATCCGAACGTATGTCAAACGATTGTAATAATAAGTATTATTGAAACAAAGTTATCCGAACCCGAACATACGTCAAAAAGTTTGGATACTAAATATGATTTGTATATTAGATAGTTTACTTTATATTTGCTTTTAAAATACTGCTTGGTAATTAAGGGATGTGTTTTAAAAGATCCTTTTTGTAATATGATCTTTTGTACAACACTTGTGACCGTCCAGATGTTTTAACATTAATATTATTATAAGATATTTCTCTTAATATTTAAAGGTCAGTTTTCTGAGAAACTATTTGAGTATAGCAATATTTAAAATAAACTTTCTAAAATAACTATTCTAATTTATGTTAACTAATAAACAAATTCTTAATATGCACATGTTGCATTATATTATAGTTTTAAGTATCTTAAAAAAATATAAGTAATAGACAATATATAATTCCTCCCTTCTTAGAATGAAGTTCCGTTGTTTACAAGGTAGTTCGATCAACATAAAGCATTGGTATTGATATTCCAACCATTTCTAATTGAGTTCGATTAATTGCAGGTATTGGCACGGTTGGTGTTTTATGAATCCTTGGACTATACTTTAGAAAAAATAAATTATGCCAGTTCAAAATCTGCTGTATTTTCCAAATCTTCTATATTTTCTATGTGTAGATGTTTATTCCCATATGTTTTTCCTATATTTCAGCATTACGTTGGGTAACAAATGTAGTATTGTTCTATTCTTTTGTAATTAGCATCTCTTATAAATGAATATTCGTTAGGACTATGTAGGATTAAATCATTTTCGGGATTTATTTTACTATGAATTGTAGGGATAGGATATGTAGTCGTTAAAGTAAAGTTTGGTGAATTTATTGCTTTCGATTTTATTAACTCATATACATGTTCTAAGTTTATTAGATTAATGTGTTTATCTAACTAATTTTTGATTAATTTCAATTCGTTATAACTCAAAATATGTTTAGAAATAACGTTTTCTGTAGCTACTCGAATACAAGTAATTATGTTGTCTATGTGCTGTTGACCAAAATATCTAGCTTAAAACCGAATTAAAAAAAATGGTGATTGTAAGATTTATTCATTTTTTTTGGTTCCCAAATTCAATATGAATAGTCTTTGAGTAGTGCTAATATCTTTATATGTCGTTATCTATCGTTTCACATAATCTAAAATCGATTATTTTTTTCTCACTTTTTTTTTCCTTTATGATATTTTTGTACTTTCTGGGCTTTTCTTTTAATTTTAAGGGTTTTACGATTACTTTTTATTACTTTTTTTTCTGTATACTTGGGTACTATTTTATTTCGTCTATTCTTTGTTAAAAAAACATTTTCACCTACTGCTAAAAGTGGGAGATCAATTCGGTTTATGTTTCGCACTAATTTTTGCTGTAATTTATTGTTCTGTTTAGTAATAAAATCTTTTATAATTTGTTTTTCTTCAATATATTTATTAGCATAAGTAGAATGTATAATATCTGTGGTAGGTTTTAAAATTTGTTTATCTCGGAGTTCCATGAACCTGGAACAGCCAAAGTAGCACAACCAGGAAAACAATACGGGGTTAATTAGTACTCGATTATTACTAATTAATTACCCAAAAATTGAATTTATTACTCCATTTTTTTAAAAATTAACACTAGTTGTGCTGGCTTCCACCGGAAGCTAGCACAACAGCTTCAAAAAACTTCGTATTGGTACAAAAAATTAAAAATTTCATTTATTACTAATTTATTACCATAAATTTTAATTTATTACTAATTAATTACCGAAAAATTGAATTGATTACTCCATTTTTTTAAAAATTAACACTAGTTGTGCTGGCTTCCACCGGAAGCTAGCACAACAGTTTCAAAAAACTTCGTATTGGTACAAAAAATTATAAACTCATTTTTTACTAATTTATTACCATAAATTTTAATTTATTACTAATTAATTACCGAAATATTGAATTTATTACTCCATTTTTAAAAAAATTAATACTAGTGCTTGTTTCGTCCGAAAGTTAGCACAACAGCTTCAAAAACTTCGTATTGGTATAAAAAATTAGAACTCATTAATTACTAATTTATTACCATAAATTTTAATTTATTACTAATTAGTTACCGAAAAATTGAATTGATTACTCCATTTAAAAAAAAATTAAGACTAGTTGTGCTGGCTTCGAACGAAAGTTAGCACAACAGCTTCAAAAAACTTCGTATTGGTATAAAAAATTAGAACTCATTTATTACTAATTTATTACCATAAATTTTAATTTATTACTAATTAATTACCGAAAAATTGAATTGATTATTCCATTTAAAAAAAAATTATTACTAGTTGTGCTGGCTTCGACCGAAAGTTAGCACAACAGTTTCAAAAAACTTCGTATTGGTAAAAAAAATTAGAACTTTTTGAATTTGTGCCGTCATTACGATTTGGGGGGGGGGCTAGCGTGACGTCAACCTAGCCCCCCCCCAAATTTAATCGTTGATTCCTGATAAACGGCTGGAGCAACAAAATCGGGAATAGAGCAACTAATTAGCACATAAATAGCACAAAATTCTCATATATTCACTTTTTGAATTTGTGCCGCCATTACGCTTTGGGGGGGCTAGCGTGACGTCAACCTAGCCCCCCCCCCAAATTTAATCGTTGATTCCTGATAAACGGCTGGAGCAACAAAATCGGGAATAGAGCAACTAATTAGCACATAAATAGCACAAAATTCTCATATATTCACTTTTTGAATTTGTGCCGCCATTACGCTTTGGGGGGGCTAGCGTGACGTCAACCTAGCCCCCCCCCCACATTTAATCGTTGATTCCTGCTAAACGGCTGGAGCAACAAAATCGGGAATAGAGCAACTAATTAGCACATAAATAGCACAAAATTCTTATATATTCACTCTTTGAATTTATGCCGTCATTACGATTTGGGGGGGCTAGCGTGACGTCAACCTAGCCCCCCCCCCCCCACTTTTAATCGTTGTTTCCTGCCAAACGGCTGGAGCAACAAAATCGGGAATAGAGCAACTAATTAGCACATAAATAGCACTAAATTTTTTGAGTAGAACGAATTTGTTTTGTAGTAGTAGGGGAAGGGCATGTATAGGTTTCACTGTAAACGGGTGACATTTTCGTAAATGTTTTACCGGTTTCTTAAAGCACATAAATAGCAACTAATTCCCATATATTCACTTTTTGGTTTTGTGCTGTCGTTACGATTTGGGGGGGCTAGCGTGACGTCATCCTAGCCCCCCCCCCCACTTTCAATCGTTGATTCCTGCCAAACGGCTGGAGCAACAAAATCGGGAATGAAGCAACTAATTAGCACATAAATAGCACAAAATTCTCATATATTCACTTTTTGAATTTGTGCCGTCATTACGATTTGGGGGGGCTAGCGTGACGTCAACCTAGCCCCCCCAAATTTAATCGTTGATTCCTGCTAAACGGCTCGAGCAACAAAATCGGGAATAGAGCAACTAATTAGCACATAAATAGCACAAAATTTTTTGGGTTGAGCCAATCTGGTTTGCGATGGTGGGGGGGCTAGGGTGACATGGGTTACTTTTAGTATTGTTAATACAATATGTTGTCTTGTTTGAAATAATTGAGTTAGATTTCTTTCATATTTTGTTCCTAATTTAATTATTATTTGTTGTGAAATGTTATTTAATGCTCGATTTGATACTTTTATATGGCGATTAAGGTTTTCTTCGGCTGAATGTTGAGTATTATTGCTATTTGAACTCTAGATATAGTGTCTACGTTAGTTTTTCTCTTAACAGGTTCATGGTCTATATTAAAGTTATTATCGAGTAACTTTATTTTCCACCTTGTAAAATTTTGATCATCAACAGGTACATCTAAAGTTTCTGACTGTTCTTTTTCAAGAATTTTAGAAGTTTTATCAAATGAAATAGTGTTGTAGGCATTAGTATCATATGAATAATATTGGTCACTTAGATAACTATCATATGGGTTACTTTGAGAATTTTCGACGTTATCATAAGCGGTAATATTATTAATTTGATGTAATGATTGTTTGGTATTTCCACTCGAAATATCCATAGGTTCAGTACTGGGTAAATGTGATCTATAAGTTGGTGAACTGTTAAATCGACTTTGTTGTGGTTGAAAATGATTTTGATACCAAGTCGGTTGATTATACTGTAAGGAGCGATACTGAATCGGATTATTAAATGTGTTATTTTGAAATGATTGTTCTGGTCGTAATTGAAAAGTTGGGTATTTGATAGTCATTTACAAAATTGTGTGTAAGAACACTATTGTTATATGGATAATTATTTTGTATTTGCCTCGGTTCAAAATTTACATTTGATCGAGAGATTCTATATCTATCTTGATTAGACTGTTGCATTGAAATTTCATTTACACAAATATCATACGCTTCCTTGATTGTTTTTGGTCGGTTAGATCTCACGATATACCCCAAATTTTGATCTAATCCTGCTATAAAGAATTTTAAAACAATATTCCAGTATACTTCGATTTGACCGTTTACGAATTCTTGACATTTTGTTCGATCTACTGAGTTTAACAAAACGGTTTGTAAATCAACTACTTCTGTATAGTAATATTTTAATTGTTTATTTCCTTGATAAATAGTATTTAATTTTTGAAGAACTGAATCTATAGTTCGTTTGTCTGTAAAATTAGTTATTAATATTTCTTTAATAGTTTCCCAGTTAGAAGGGGTTCCAGATGCAACGAGAACATCTCGAGCTGGTCCTCTTATTTTTTGCTTTATCATATTTATCAATAAAGAGTTGCTCGCATTTTCTCCTTGGAGAACGACATCTCCCATTTCAATGAATGTATTTAACATTCCTTCGTAGGTGTCCATACTTAATATATCACTTACTGTTATACTAGTAGCCATATTAGCGTTGTTATTTTCTTATTTTAATTTTGAGTTATTTTGTATTTGGTATTATTAAGTATTATTTTAAAAAATATTTTTTGTATTATTTAAATTTGAATTTTCTAAATTATAATTAATCTATATTTTATTACATAATTGTTGATAAATCTTCGTCCGTATTTGAATCGGAGCTAAGATTTTTTGAATAATCTAACTTTTAGTTTATTCTTTACTTTAAATTTAGTTGGATGTTTAGGCATTAAGGTGTAGGTATTTGAATATTCAACAAAGAAAAATTTACTTACATTTGAAATATGAACACCAACCACACTGTTACGTTTAAATTCCAGATAATTCAAAAAAAGAATTCCATAAGTCTTCGATATAAATTTATTTGGAGTGTAGATACGTCCCAAAGACTTAAGAGCCACTCGTAGAAATTAAACAAATTTACGATGGACGCGATAATTTTCGAAAATATTTTTCTCAAATTATCCTATCGGCTGCGCCATTAATATCTTGTAGACCAGATATTTAAATAAAAATTTATTTACTTAATTAAATTTACAATTTAATTTACACTTGTACAAAACGTTAAGTAACAACAATTAAAAATAAATATTTCAATGAAACAAATTATCTAACAATCCGAACGTATGTCAAACGATTGTAACAATAAGTATCATTGAAACAAAGTTATCCGAACCCGAACATACGTCAAAAAGTTTGGATACTGAGTATGATTTGTATATTAGATAGTTTACTTTATATATGCTTTTAAAATACTGCTTGGTAATTAAGGGATGTGTTTTAAAAGATCCTTTTTGTAATATGATCTTTTGTACAACACTTGTGACCGTCCAGATGTTTTAACATTAATATTATTATAAGATATTTCTCTTAATATTTAAAGGTCAGTTTTTTGAGAAACTATTTGAGTATAGCAATATTTAAAATAAACTTTCTAAAATAACTATTCTAATTTATGTTAACTAATAAACAAATTCTTAATATGCACATGTTGCATTATATTATAGTTTTAAGTATCTAAAAAAAATATATGTTGGCGCCTATACTAATCGAATCAAATCAAATATCGATAAACAAAAATTAGTTTAATCAACCGACACATATACCCAAAACTTTTCGAGTGTAAGGAAAATATGAGAGCGCGTATCACTAGATCCACCTGGGAATACAAGATTCAGCAAACGAGATTGAGCACGATATTAAAAGGGCCATACAACAATACGATAAGAATTTACAACAAAATCCCAGTTGAAATTCGTCAAGTCCGCGACGAACATAAGTTCAAGGTAAGTCTCAAGCAGCTGTTACTGGAGAGATGCAATTATAGTGTCAGTGAATTTTTGGACATGTAAATCTACTCTGTTCTTTTCTTTCTTTTTTTTGACAATTTTCATGTACAAATTTTGTATATTTTTCTATGAAATAATAAAGTATTATTATTATTATTATTATTATAAAGGTCGGCACTAGTTTATTTGTAAAAAATATATTTTTTTGTTATTGTACAAATATAGTTTTTTGAATAGTTAAAAAAAGAAATCGATACCAGTTAGTTGGTTTTGTATTTTCGTTTAAATCGATTCCAGTTAGTTTGGAATACTTAGATATAAATTTAGTCATTGAAAATAAATTCAGTTAGTTGAGTTTTTTTTTGAAGATCGAAGGAATTTTAGTGATTCGAAATTTAGTACGAACAATTATATTAAATAAAGTGAATTGGACCACAACCAACATATTAGCGGCCAACTAACATCAGCCGCCAATTGGTGATTTATCCACAATTCCCCTTTTCCGAATTTACCCCTAAATCACCAATCACTACCGGTGAAAATTAATCAAGGTAAGCCCAAAGAAAATTTATTTGTATAATTGTTTATTTTATCTGGTTTATTAAATCTTATTATATTTTCGTTCGTATACAGTCCACACTCGTGGACGTCGCATTTAGGCGCGTTCATAAATTTGGTCCTTCGGTGTCGGATCATATTGAATCATATTTGATTCAATTTAGATTTAGAATATTTTTCTTCGTTTAATATTGAATGGATGTTATATTAAACAATATCGATATTTGATTAATTCGATTTAGTATGAATTAATTTAAATTACAACATACTCGAAATTATTTTTTTTGATAAAAAACATGCGGTCTGTATTGCGTAATTTCAGACTAGTATGTGAAAAATAAAAATTTGTTTGTTCAAATTATGTAACAGCAAAAAGCTGTTTATTAATTGAATTTATTTGGGAGTAATAATCAATAATTTGATTCAATCATTTGTTGAAATATTTATTGTAATTATTGATTATTTTCGATTTGCGTATTATCTGCAATTTCATTTATTTGACCATTATTTTAGATTTTCGATACAAGAACTTATTCCAATTGTAAATATTTATTGCTGAAATATTTATTGTAATTAGTGAATATTTTGATTCTCATATTATCTGCAATTTTAGATTTCATACAATTATTTTAGATTTTCGATTCATGAGCTTATTCCAGTTTTATTCGATTCTGATAAAATTATCCGTTTCCAATATACCTGTAATGCAATTTAGCATTTAATTGATTTAATATTTAATTAATTTAATTTTTTATTATTTCGTATTTAGATAACAATTCTTTATTATTTCATTCCCATATTTAGTTTACATTTTTCTTACATTTAAATATTATTTGGTAAAAAAAATAATAAAATAAAATGGCGAGTGATGAGGCTAAACTGAAAATTCTCAATAGCCGAAAGGAAATGTTTTTCCGAATAATTCAAAAATTATTTGAATATACTCAGGATATCGATAATGTAACAGTGCGTAAAAATTTCCTCACAAAAATAAAATGTTTAGAGGAAACCAAGGCTAACTACATCGATATTATTGAACGGATAAACGAATTGACATTAAAAATGGATCCCGATTTTGTACCCAATTATCAACTTCTCGAAGCTTTCGACGATTTATATTGCGAAATATTAACTTGCGCTGAAGATATTACCCCGAAAGTCGAAGTCAGAGTCAACGAGGCATCTGTTTCCAATTTAGAATCATCATCTCGAATGATGCCTAAGCTGCCTAAATTATCTCTACCTACATTTTCCGGTAATATCCTAGAATGGCCAATTTTTTATGAGTGTTTTAAGTCCTCCATTCACACTAATAGTCGATTGAGTAATGCGGACAAAATAAATTATTTAATAGGACAGCTTTCGGGGAAGGCAAAAAATGTTTGTACTGGCTTACCCCCTATTGGATCGAATTATCAAATTATTTGGGATAAGCTCTGCGAAAGGTATCAAAACCCACGTATCCTGGCCGGTTCTTACCTACAACAAATTTTGGATTTTAAACCTGCACAGTCAGGTTCAGTCAATAATTTGGATAATATCCTAGACAGATGTGATGCATCATACCGTGCCCTTAAGGAATTAGATATAGCTGATTTATTAGATTTTACGTACGCATATTTATTGTGGTCGAAATTGGATCCAGATACGCGCAATCTGTTTGAAAATACTCGAAGAAATTCCAGTATCTTTACTTATGCGGAGATTACTGCATTTATCAAGCAGCAGATTCAAATATACAATAGCACATTAGGTCATGGAAAATCCAGTTCGACATACCAAAATGTAAAATCAAAATCACACGCATTTTTTGGAGAAACCAATCGAAAGAGCAATCGTTGCTTAATTTGTAACTCCAATCAACATACGGATATAAAAACCTGTACAAAATTTCTGGATAAATCTGCATCGGATAGATTTAAAATAATAAAAGGGAAAGGTATGTGCATTAATTGTTTTGAAAATCACAAGGTTGTACAATGTAAAAGTCCGTCCGTATGTAACGTTTGCCACTATAAACACAATAGTTTGCTACATTTCGTCAAGCCTGTAAATAATAATAGTACAAGTTCCGTTGTGAGTCAAAGTGATTCTGTTACCAGTCCAAGTAGCCCCGGTGTAGTTCAAAGTGATACGTCAGCATTTTGTTCGACAGTCGATGATTCTATAATCAAATGCGGTTCTACAGTGTTGTTGTCAACGGTAATTGTCCATGTATACGATCATGTCGGTGTCAGGCATAGAGTACGTTTCTTGCTAGATTCTGGTAGTCAAGGGAATTTCTTGACGGAAGGTTGTATTAAGAAACTTAGATTAAATATATCGTCTTCGAATATGGTTGTTAAGGGCTTTGGTGGGGACAGTCAGGTTTTAGGAGCCTCGGATTTAATTATTTATTCACGTTTAAATTCATGCGTCAACTATAAAGTTAATGTTTTTGTAATCGAAAAAATCACAGATCGGTTACCTAATGTCAAAATTTTACGAGAATCGTGGGAACATTTTAGTTATCTACCATTAGCGGATGATCAATTTTGTGAGCCTGGTCCTATAGAGGGCATATTAGGGGCTCAAATGTTTGCCACTTTATTAGAATCACGTAAAATCAAAAGTAAAATTAATTCACTTATTGCCCTTGAAACAAAGTTGGGTTTCGTAATAATGGGCTGTGTACCCAATTTGCCAGTAGCATCCACGTCGGTACAATCCTTTCACACTCAGGTGAAACCGCCATTAGAAAAGTTGGTGCGTAAATTTTGGGAATTAGAGGACATTCCAACACAAAATTTCGAGAGTCCAGAAGATGTGGAATGCGAGAAAATTTTTGCGTCGACCGTAATGCGGGAGAATTCGGGACGATATGTGGTATCTTTACCTTTTAAATATAACGCCAATAAATTAGGCGAGTCATACTCAAACGCTTTAAAACGGTTTAAAGCTTTGGAAAATAAATTCGATAAAAATCCAACGTTGAAGCAACAATACAGTGCCGTAATTAGGGAACATTTAGAAAAGGGTTATATATCTTTAGTAAAAAATAACCCGTCTATTCCCCATTATTTCATCCCACACCATGGTGTATTTAAACCGGACAGTGTGTCCACCCCTCTTCGATGCGTTTTCGACGCAAGCGCTAAAACTACAAAGCAAGTATCTTTGAATGACTTGCTTTATACTGGCGCTAAACTACAATCGGATGTAGTTAGTTTGTTTTTAAATTTTCGTTTGTTTTCGGTTGCATTCACAGCAGATATTCGTCAAATGTATCTGAGAATCGGAATGCATCCAGATCACAGAAAATTTCAGCTAATATTATGGCGCTTCTCAAAAACCGATGAAATTTTAGTATATTCGTTAGACACCGTTAGTTTTGGTGTAAAGAGTTCGCCATTTTTAGCTTTAAGAACGTTAAAACAATTGGCGTTAGATGAAGCCGACAAATACCCGTTTGCTTCGTCAATTGTTCAACGTGATTTTTTCATGGACGATTTGGTCACAAGCGTCAACACGGTCGAAGAAGCTACGGAATTATATTCGCAGCTCATTGAGTTATCTGGATCGGCCCAATTTGAATTGACAAAATGGGCGACAAATTCTCAGGAATTATTTTCTTTTGTGCCCGAAAAGGACCGTTCTCCTAAAATAGTATCCTTTGATTCAGACAGTCTGAAAATATTGGGTATGCAGTGGTACCCTCATTCGGATGTTTTCACTTTTAGTATTAATGCCGAACTTAGACCCTGCACTAAACGTAATGTACTTTCGACAGTCGCTAGGTTGTTTGATCCGTTAGGAATATTAGCACCTGTAACACTATTAATAAAACTCTTAATAAAAAAATTGTGGATATTAAAATTGGATTGGGACGAGGCTCCTGATAGGGAAATTTGTTTATTCTGGGAAAATTTCCAAACTGATTTAAAATGTTTAGAATTGTTTAAAATTCCTCGTCATTTTGGGGCGATTAAAGATTTACCGGTTGAATTAATCGGATTTTGCGACGCATGTTTAGAATCTTATGGCGCTATGATTTACATTAGGATGGTTACGCCGACTAATAAAATATTGGTTAATCTAGTTTGTGCGAAAACCAAGGTTGCTCCAATGCGAACGGAATCTATTCCAAGATTGGAGTTGTGTGCAGCTGTTTTGTTGGCCAGGTTGCTTAAATTTGCAATGTCCAGTTTGGAACCGCGCGTTCAGGTTCGAAAATTATTTGCATTTTCCGATTCGACAGTAACTTTGAATTGGATTGGATCCCCATCCTATCGTTGGCAAACATTCGTTGCCAACCGAGTTTCATTAATACAATCGTTGGTATCAAATGAAAATTGGTTTCATGTAGAGGGGGTACAAAATATTAGCGATGTACTTTCTCGAGGATTAAGTCCATCTCAATTCATGAAAATGCCTAATTGGGTTACGGGTCCAGAGTGGTTAAAATTAGAACCTTCATCGTGGCCAATAAGAAAAATTTCTGTTAATTTGGAAGTTATGCCTGAAGAAAAATTAACGGTTATGATTGCTACTCAAAGGCAGGAAAATTCTGTATATGCATTTATTCAGAAAATTTCTTCTTGGAAAAAAATGATACGAACAACCGTCTATATTTTACGATTTATAAAAATTTTGTCTTCTAAGGGTAGTATTAACGCCTCCGATTTAGTTAAAGCTGAATTAGTCTTAGTTAGGGTGATTCAAAATCACCATTTTGCAGACGATATTCGATCGTTGGAAAATAGAAGCCTTTCCACTGCAAATTTACGACCACTTAGTCTCTTTTTGCATGATGGGCTGATACGTGTAGGTGGACGTTTACGAAATGCTGATATTAGTTTTGAGCAAAAGCATCCACTACTTCTCCCTAAGAAAGATAATTTTATTAATTTATTAATAGAAAATTGTCATAAAGAAAACTTACATACAGGGCCATCGTTAGTTTCATCCATACTACGCCAAAAATATTGGATACTGGGCGCCCGTAATACAATTAGGCATAACTTGAGGAAATGCAACCATTGTTTTAAATTAAATCCGAAGCCCGTTTTTCCCAAAATGGCGGATTTACCTTCAGTTAGATTTTCAGAAACTTCAAAATCCTTTTTACATGTTGGGGTTGATTTTGCAGGGCCATTCTTCATTACTATGAGTCGAAATCGTGGAGTAAAGAGCCAAAAGGCATACTTATGTTTATTCATATGCTTATGTACTAAAGCTCTCCATTTAGAACTCGTGTCGGATTTATCAACCGATCTATTTTTGGCTGCCTTCAAACGCTTTTTATCCAGAAGGGGCGCATGTTCAGTGGTGTACTCCGATAATGGTACTAACTTTATTGGGGCTAAAAACGAATTAGAAAATTTATATAAATTATTGAATTCTGATGAATTTGAAAAAAAATGGGCTGCCGAGTTAGCTCATCGGAAAATTACCTGGAAATTCCAGCCTCCTTTTAGTCAACATTTTTCCGGTATATGGGAAGTGCAAGTGAAGTGTGTTAAGACCCATTTATACAAAGTTGTCGGGGATCAAATTCTTTCATATGAAGAGTTGAATACGGTATTGGTTCAAATAGAGGCATTACTAAATTCCAGGCCTCTATCTTGGTTGAGTACTGACCCAACCGATCCCATACCTTTGACACCAGCTCATTTTCTTACCATGACCCCGTTAGATTCGTTACCTTCACCAAGTGTTCCAAACCGTCCGGTAAATTTACTCGATCGGAAACGATTATTGGATCATTTGGTACAAGGGTTCTGGAAACGGTGGAAAAATGATTACTTGACACAAATGCAATTAAGGCAAAAATGGAATGTTCCTGGTTATCCTATCCAATTAGGAACCCTGGTGGTTATATAACAAGATAACGTACCCGTTCTTCGTTGGCCAGTCGGTAGAGTCGAAAAATTATTCCCTGGCATAGATGGTATTGTTCGGGTGGTGGAGGTGAAAACTAAATCGGGTCTATATAAACGACCAGTTGTGAGATTATGCCCCTTACCCTCACAATAATCAATGTTTTCATTTAATTTGTCCGCCCCATCACCTTATTAATTTTAGTTTAGTTTTTATTTTTTTTTTTTTTTTTTTTTACAAATTTGATAATACTATTAAATTATTCGATTTTTCGATATTTTGATTGTCACAGTGATTGCAGATAATATGAAATGAAATTGTCTTTATTTTGGAATACATTGAGTAACTTTAAGTCTACAAATTATTGTATTGTTTATTATTTGACACTTTGGTTGGTTATGTTACTTAGCCACAGACGCATATTATGTTGCGCCGTAGACTTATTATTTACGATAGACTGCTCATTGCATATCGTTTTAAAAAATGATTAGTTTCAGAAGCGTTTTTCTGAGTTAGCTCAAAAAATATCGTTCTGAGCGGGGGCTATGTTGGCGCCTATACTAATCGAATCAAATCAAATATCGATAAACAAAAATTAGTTTAATCAACCGACACATATAAAGGTCGGCACTAGTTTATTTGTAAAAAATATATTTTTTTGTTATTGTACAAATATCGTTTTTTGAATAGTTAAAAAAAGAAATCGATACCAGTTAGTTGGTTTTGTATTTTCGTTTAAATCGATTCCAGTTAGTTTGGAATACTTAGATATAAATTTAGTCATTGAAAATAAATTCAGTTAGTTGAGTTTTTTTTTGAAGATCGAAGGAATTTTAGTGATTCGAAATTTAGTACGAACAATTATATTAAATAAAGTGAATTGGACCACAACCAACATATTAGCGGCCAACTAACATCAGCCGCCAATTGGTGATTTATCCACAATTCCCCTTTTCCGAATTTACCCCTAAATCACCAATCACTACCGGTGAAAATTAATCAAGGTAAGCCCAAAGAAAATTTATTTGTATAATTGTTTATTTTATCTGGTTTATTAAATCTTATTATATTTTCGTTCGTATACAGTCCACACTCGTGGACGTCGCATTTAGGCGCGTTAGTAATAGACAATATATAATTCGAGCGTATACAGCAACTTGACTCCAAGTTGACCCTTCTTCGACAGACGGTATCACGTATCGAGTGTGTGTTAGAGTACCAGAAAGCTGGTAAACCCTGGCACCCCAAAGGTGTGATCCTTCGCGCGTGAACTCAGGAACCAACACCACACACTTAACAAGGGTAACCTGCTCACTATCAAGCAGCGAAACATTGAAAACATACGTGCACTAGCTCTCGCTCGGAAAAAGCTAGTTAAACGCGAGAAGTGCATTCGAGAGAACAAGATCTTTGTATCTAATCCTTCCCGTTTATTTGCGAAACCCGCTTTTCTCGTCGAGAATCCACCTTCAATAGAGCAAATCGATGGCTACTGGGGTGATTTATATAAAAATTAGTGTAGATAATAATATAAGACCAATCAAACTGTTCGAAAGGTTCTGCAACGCGCGCCCAGCAGAACAAGCGGTCGTAACATCTGTTACCGCTGATGAAGTATTCCTTGCTTTCAAAGGCAAGAACTTCCAACTTCTGGTGGAGACGTTTAACTTCCACACACGCACATCTTGCCAGGCACTTTACTTCATATATCCTTGGGTACGGGACCTTTCCAACGTGGTTCGCGGAAGGACGAACAGTTTTGATCCCCAAAAAAGGAGACCTTTTAGTTCCGAGCAATTATCGCCCGATTATATGTTTCAATACCGTGTACAAAGCGTTCACCTCCATTCTTAATGAACGCATACTCACAACCATAGAACCGGTTTGGCAGATGATATACGAGCAACGCGGCTCCAAACGAGGTATATCTGGTTGCAAAGATAATCTTCTTGTTGACAGATGTATCTGTCAAGACGCCCGTCAATATCAACGCGACCTGAGTATGGCCTGGGTAGATTATAGGAAAACATTTGACACTACCCCTCACCAACTCATATTGGTGCTGCTCAAATGCAGGAAATTCACCCCGATATCATCAGATGCATCGAAGAGCTGTTAACTTTGTGGAAGACCAAGTTTACCATTAGATGTGGTAAACGTACTGTCTCAACAGATCTGATAACGTATAAGCGTGGTGTCTATCAAGGCGACAGCCTTAGCCCCCTTTATTCTGCATCACCCTTATGCCCCTTTCCTTGCGCTTGCAAGAAGAAACGGGTTACCGTTGTGGTCCCCCCGACAGATAGGAAGCATCATGTAACTCATCTATTCTATATGGATGACCTGAAACTTTATGCTTCTTCTGAGAGCAGTCTATCTCAAGCTCTCAAAGCTGTCCATCAGTACACGAAGGCTATTGGCATGGCATTTGGTCTCGATAAATGTGCCGTTATTCATTGTAAGCGGGGTTGTGTCCCTGATTACGATGCAGACGTGCAGCTCACAGATAGAACCATCGTGAAACATCTCGATGTAAAAGAGCTCTACACATATTTGGGTGTCGGTGAAAACCACATTCAAAGTGTGTCTACTGTCAAGGAAGCTCTTCGCGGCAGGTATAGGCACCGTCTTCGACAAATCTGGCAATCAGAATTGTCTGGGATCCATAAGATCCGTGCTACTAATATGCTTGCAATACCCATCCTTCTCTATTCTTTTGGTTCCATCCAATGGAGAATAGAGGAGCTTAAGGAACTTGGTAGAGGCACTCGCAAACTCATGAACGCCAATCGTAGTTTGCACCCACGTGCTTCTGTACCCCGCAATTACCTCCCACGCCAGCAAGGAGGTAGAGGTCTCCTTTCCGTTGAATGTCTACATGGTAGGGTAGTTTTAGGTATAGCTTGTCAGGTCATAAATAGTTCTGACCTCGATGATAACAAGGTCCTTCTCTCCAAATCTCGACTTCGTTCAGCTGTAAAACGAGCTGAAATACGCTCTCTATCTCTCTACCGTCATCTGTTCTATAGTCTCTCCGTTGATCTTACGTTCTCTTTTCTCCGGTTAGCTGGACTCAAGTTCGAAACAGAAAGCTTTATCATCGCTCGGCAAGATGGTGTGATAGCGACGCTAACTCACCAAAAGTATGTATGTAAGGAAGCAGTCTCCACCACTATGTGCAGAGCGTGTAAATCTCAACGGGAGACGCTGATGCACTTCATCTCGGCATGTCCTTCTTATGCCTCGAACACCTACATACATCGTCATAACGCTGCCCTCCGCGTGCTGTACTACTTCTTGAGAAACAAGTATGAAGTGGATCCTACGCCAGTCCTACCATATGCTCCAGGCGAGATCGGCTCCAGGCGAGATCGAGCCCGTCGTCAAGAAGGAGATATGCCTTATCTTCTGGAATTGCTCGTTCCCAACTACCAGGCAGCTCTCTGATACTAAGCCTGATATAGTGCTTCAGGATATCTCATCCAAGACTATGTACGTCATCGAGTTCTCTGCGCCTGAAGAAATGAACATTGTCACGAAGGAGGAGCAAAAACGGACTAAATATCTTGATCTCTTACAAAAACTACGACAACTACACCCTGGCTACTCAGTCAAAATGGTTGTCCTCATTATCGGTTGCCTTGGCGAAATTCGTCCCACTCTCGAGACGAATCTATCTCAAATTCCGGTCTGCAAGTCTCATATTCGTCACCTTATTTCTTCTATGCAGAAGGCTGTTATCATAGGCACCCTTCGTACATTGAGTTCGCATCAGACTGTCTTCAAGTAATAGCCCTTGAAGTTTCTTTTTCTATTTTTTTCTTTAGTAGGTTCCACATCGCTGCGGTGCAGGGACGGAGCCGACAGACTGTGCTTGACTATAATCTAAAGAATACTTTGATTGTTTAAATTTAAATTTTGATGTTTAATAAAAGTTGTGATAAAATTAAAACGTCATAACATTAGAGGGGAGGAGGGAGATAGTAGGGGTTAACGATTATCTTTTGTTCTCCTATACAGGTGCGTGTAGGTATGAAGTCACCGAAAAGTTGCTAATGTAATACTTTAATGCTTCTTTACGGAAAAGTTACTCAATAAATTTATGTCATTTTTATAAATTTTTTTCGAAGAATTTTTTTCTCTACGGGATTTCACAACTTTTTTGGGCTGATGTAATGGAGTTTATTGGAATTCTGTGACATCTACGCCTCTTTACACATTTATGTTTTTGGTGGGATATCACTTATTTTTGCAAGGAAATAGAATTTAGTTTGAAAGTGTTTGTAACGATTTTAACTCCATTATAACCATTATGAATCCATTCAATTACTGTTGAATACTGAGCCTCGTACGTAGAGATGCCGGACAAGATGTCATCAAAAATGTGTTATTTATAAATATTGTAATGAAAATTTCATTTTCATATAACTGATATTGATTATTATTTAATACATTCTATATAATTTACGCCTAATTTGCGTCCTAATGGGTAAACAGTCATGTTTTCGAAAAAATGTTTCATGCAAAAGTTGGTTATTTCTTTATAAGGAATCTTTTTTACATTAAAATTTTTGTTCTATCTCTAACGGTTTACAAGATGGGTCCCACAGACCCAGGACTCAATTGACGTATATTGCTCATTTACGAACATGACCTCACTCTTTACGTCCTGAATACGCTATAAAAATTTCATCTTGATATTACTTTTCGTTTTTGAGTTATCGCGTTGGCAGACAGACGTGCAGACGGACAGACAGATATTATGTAACGGCAAATATTTAGGCCTTATTCATGGTTACTACGCACAGCTTGATTTCATATAATAGTTCTGCACATGGATTGATCCTGAATATTACAACGGCTCATACAGGGGCCTTATATTTTGTAAGTGCGCATATTTGGGTCTTATATATTGGAAACGCGCACAGATTAATCACAAATTATAGTTCTGTGCATGCATTTATCCTGAATCTTAAAACTGCGCATACGATGAATTTATATTTTTTTACTGCGCACATGAAGGCCTTAAATATTGCTAGTGCGCACATGAGGATTACATGTAATAGTACTGCGCATGGGTTGACCCTGAATTCAAGCAAGTCTCTGTCGAATGTCCAAAATCGCATCTTTCTTTAATTAAGATGTCCCTTAGAATTGGTAAAGCTGAATGATTCTCTTTATAGATAAATCAATTATAGTGGAAGTGATGGAAAAATAATAACGCCACTAACCTTACCATGTTTTGTTATCAAATCTAATCGTGTATACAAAATTTCAACTCAATCGGTTGAAGATATCTGCTTTAAAAATGAGCTATAAGATTCCCGCCATTTAACAAAATACAACCATAAAAATTCAATGTCACTCAAAATCAGCGTACTTACAAAATTTCAAAGCAATCGGTTGAGGGTGTCGGTTTCAAAATTGGGTTGCAAGATTATTTATTGTTGAACATAACAATACAATAATAAAATTCGTTGTCATAGCAACGGTTAGTTGTGAACGCTACAAGAGATATGATCAAAATGGTTTAAAACTTCTTGTGAAATTATATTTATACTTTTTTTAAATTTAAGGACAAAAATAGTTTGATTTTGCATTAACGAAAAAAAACAGGACTGATTATTTACTTTCTCGAGGGAAAATGATTGTTTTTTCGAAAAAATGTTTCAAACAAAAGTTGTTTATTTTTATGTAAGGAACATTTTTTACATTTAAACTTTTGTTCTATCTATTACCGTTTTCTCGAAAATTGCAATTTCATATTTTACTTTATTTGCTCTTCACGGGAAAACAATTACCTTTACAAAAAAATTTTACAGAATTCTTTAATTTGATGCAAGGAACATTTCTTACATTTAAACTTTTGTTCTATCTCTTACAGTTTTTGCTATAAAGGCAAATTAAAATTTTCCTAATTAATGTGACAAAATCTGTTTTCTACATGGTACTTTGAATTTGATAGGGTATTATTGTTTCGAAATATTTTATTTAATTTTTATAATATTTTAAGTTGGAAATATTGAAATACACAATTAATTTTTAATTAATTATTTAATATTTATTCAAATTTAATCAAAATTTAATAAAAATTATATAAATAACAAATTTTTAAGCGTATTTTAGTTTTCCCATACAAAGTGTATAGGAAAAAAAACTAGCCATCTGATTGGTTCATATTTTAACATTGATTTTTAAATGGGGTAAAAATGCACCTTTAATTAGCGAAATTTCCCATTTCCCGTTAAAAATTTTGATATTTGGAAGTTTTTCTGAGGTATGATTTTTCTCTAATTTATTTTAACGGAAACCGCATCTTTATACCATTTCTCAGTTTTGCTGTGAATTTATATCAGTCAGTAACAAAATTTCGGGGCGTGGCCGTTTTTTGACGCGTTATTGCTCGGAAACGATGAGAGCCGTAAACGTGAAATTTGATTTACGGCGTCCCAGGGTATATATCTACTTAAGTTGAAAGTTTCAACATTATAGCTCAAGTAGTTTCTGAGATATAAGGGTGTGAAAAAGGGCTATTTTATGTCCTATATATATAGTCACAACAAAAACATTCACATTTCACATACATCATCATACATTACCCTTTCAATTTTCCATTTAATAATCTACGCTTACGCACTGTTGTGCTATATGATTATGTATATTACTTTTAAAAATGTAAAAACTTATTCAGTATATTTTTTTGGTAAAAGGTAGGTAATTTTTTGATAATTTATTATTTTTCCCAAATTTTATTTTATATCAGCTATAGAGCATAGCGGTATATTTGGAATCATACGGTAATGAGGAACAGGCTTAGGTATTTATTGGATTAAATATATTTAGAAGGATGTAGTTTGGTTAGGGTGAGGTTAAGCAAAGATTATCAAGTTACAAAAGTTACTTAAAAAGACATTTTAAATAAAATTTGATCAATTTTGGGTAGGGTTGATTTGACCACTTTTGACGATTTCATCCCCACCAGCTCCACGGCTCCAGGGGGAGGGGTCCCAGAGGGGAGTGGTCCCAGAGGGGAGTTATATCAAACCTAGGACCTTGTTGATATAAAAAGAATTACGTATAAAACAGGGGGAGGGTTCAATATTTTGTTACGATCTGTTACATGGGGTGGGGGGTAGTGGGTACTGAAAAGTTGTTCTAAATGCGTTAAGGAATTTAAGTACAGCCCCTATTAAGCTAAACTTAAACTAATTTTTAAAACGTAACTAAACTGAAATTTATTCTTAAGTGGTTAAAAACTAAAAAAACTTGTAATGAAATTTAAACAAAAATGAAATCTGAAATAAAAAAAAAAATACGAACTCGTTAAACTAACTTTTACAACCTAATTAAAGTACCTTTTTAATATTAATTAAACTAAATATTTAAATTGAGAAAATTTATTATGCACTTCGCAATAATAATAAATTATGACGGTTATGATATTTATTTTGTAATCATGTTTACTTAGTTTTTTAATTAGTTTAGCATCTTTCCTTTTTAGGTCTTTATTTATTTCTGTGCTGTGTGGTGTTCTGATTTGATAGTTAGGTAAGTAATTTTGTTTCGTTATATTCTATTCATATTCTTAAAATGATTTTATTTCGATTATACATATTCTTATTTCAGTAACAATTTATATTGTTATCTAGGAACTAACATAAAAATTTCTTTAAGTTATTTATAAAAAGTATGACTGATATTTGCAAGATGGTTTTGTTTCGATCACAGCATAATTTTTTTATTCAAATAGCTTAATAGCTGCATTTTAGCTCAGAGTCAACCATTTTTTTGTTACACTTCCAATTAGGAGCACGAAATAAAATTACAAAATTTCGTGTAATGCATTAAAATTTTTTATATTTAAAGTTTTTTTGATATAAATTTTTTGATCTTTATTTAGCAATGGCTTACGCAGAAGCTGCAGCAGACCTCCTCAATTTCCATAATATGCGTCCGGCGCACAATTTAATTGATAAAAAAGAAGATGATGGTGTAATATAACAGCCCTCATGATGTGGCAGTGTCAGTACAAAATCGTTTGATTATGGGAGAGATGTAGGGTGGTTTATATTTAAAATATTTTTAATATAAGAAATATTCATATTTTTCCAACTTTTGTTTTTTTTTTTATTAACCCACAAAAAATAAGATTACCTCAGTTTTGATAATTATAGAATACTTACAGATACATCGAGCTACAAACTCAAATTGTCCTAAATGTTAAATGTTTTCGGATATTCAAGTTTAATTCGTGGTTAATAAATTGCATTTCATTTTCAAAATATTCTTATTTTAATGAATTGAAATGTATTAAATGTCGTGTATTATCCTCTGAAAATATCAATTTTTTAAGGTAGTCGGTAGATTACAATTTTGTTCGAATAAGGTTCCACAGAATAAATAGAATAGAATTGTAACGATTATTTTAGAAGTAGGTTAGGTTAGGTTAGAGTGGCTGTCCTGGGGTGGGACACACTTAGACCATAGGGTCCGTTGTGATACCGGAAAAGGGTTGGCCCATCCCCGGTCACTACTCCATGATTTGGAGCTGTTTAAGAACAGCAGGAGGGTTTTGACGTCGACTGACCTTAGGTCGGAGAGGTCGTCAAAGAGAGGCTGACTCAAGTAAGTCCATATCCTCATGACAAGAGCTGGGCCGTGATAGAGAAGATGAGACATTGTCTCCTCCTCGTCACCACTGTGACAGCTCCTGCAGTAGTCGTGATACACTGCCAGGCCTAAGTGTTCAGCATGCTTGCCGCCCAGCCCAGAGGCCCTTGGAAGTGATATAAGATCTTCGGAACGCCTGCGATTGTACTCAGACCATATCTGTCTTGTAGTACCACAAGTACGTTCTTCCCTCCATCTAAGATTGGCCTTTTCCAGGATATCCTCCTTCAGGAGCAACTTGCAGTTCGCAAATGAAACTCCCGGGTATTTATTGATGCTTGTGTCCGGCAGCATTGTGCCATTTCTGCCAAGCTCGTCGGCTTCACAATTACCTGGAATGTCCCTGTGGCCCGGTACCCATACCAGGTTTACATTCATTTGTTCCGCCAGCTCATTTAAGGACGTACGGCAGTCCTGTGCTACCTTTGACGTTAGATAGACTGAGCTGAAGGATTTTAGAGCCGCTTGGCTGTCGTTGAAGATTGTAATGTCCCTACACCTAAGGGTGTTCAGTCTTAGACATTCACAAACCTCATGAATAGCCATCACTTCCGCTTGATACACACCACAGTGTATCAAGCTTATCTTCAGAAAAGATCCCACAACCCACCTTCTTCTCTAACTTAGATCCGTCAATGTAGAAAACGACGCCATTTGGCTTAACTCTCCTCCCAATCCTGTCTGGAAGGGATCTTTACTGAGAACCTGCTCACAAAGTTAGGAGAAGGTAAAACGTAGTCAACGAATTTTGGAAGTGAGTATCTTCGTAATATCCGTGTATGACCATAATGAGTCTCTGTTCAGGGTGAGACCAGATTTAGCCTGAGAGCTGCACCTGCTGCACATTTCTCTCCGAAGAGGTCAGTTGGCAGCAAGTGCAGAATTACCTCAAGTGCTTTAGATGGAGTTGTCCGTAGGCATCCCGAGATTACGAGATGTTGGGTCCCCATAGCAACTTTTTGTCTAGAATAATGCCTAGATATTTGGCTTTTTCCGATAATTTAAGGGTCACTCCCCTTACCTTTGGGAGCTTAAAGGTGGGAATTTTGTATTTTCTTGTAAAAAGTACCAGCTCTGTTTTGCCAGGGTTCATCCCAAGGCCAGAGTTGGAGCACCATTGTGCTAAAACTATTGGTGTTGATTGTATCATGTGTCAGGAAATTTCTCTGATGCCGCTATCGCTACATCGTCTGCATACGCAATTATCTTGCATCCCGAGCCTTCCAGTTTTAGGAGAAGGGGTGAAAGTACATCACCTTGAGGTGTGTCTCTCCCTACATATCGATGTATGATCGATTCGCTCAATTCGGAGGTTATCCTCTGCTTCTAAGCAAAAGATTAATAAACTCAATGGTAGGTTCTTCGATATTCAGATCATACAGTGCCCTGATTATAGTTTCAGGCCTGATCTTGTTGAAGGCGCCTTCAATGTCTAGAAAGGCTACCAAAGTATACTCCTTATAGGTCAATGAATTTTCGATTGTACCCACGAGTGAATGCAGAGCTGTCTCGACAAACTTGCCCTTACAGTACGCATGTTGAGAATCGGATATAATTCCTGTTCTCATGCTTTTGCGTATATGAACATCCAAGAGCCTCTCCAATGTCTTGAGTAGAAATGATGAGAGGCTTATGGGCCGAAAGTCCTTGGGGGTACTTTGTGAGGCATGCCCCCCTTTGGGTATAAAAACGACCTTGACTTGTCTCCATTTTTTGGGAATGTGGGTCAAGTCTATGCAGGTCTTATAGATAACTTCCAGCCATGGAGTCATTCTATAAGAGATCGCTTGCATTTCTGCTGGGATGATACCATCTAAGCCTGACGATTTGTATGGCTCAAACTCAGAGATAGCCCATTTGATCTTTTCTTTATCGATCAGTGCTTAGGAGAAGCTATGCGAATTAGCTGCAGCCTCTAAGCCATCATATTCCCGCTGTTATCGTCCAGGGAAATGGTGATTGACCAGAAGCTCCAGAGTGCCACGGCTTGATCCCGTCCATTGGCCAGTCATAGGGTCTTCCAGATGTCCTTGTGCCATTGGACTTGAGGATAGAATTTTTCTTAGCCGGCTCGCCTCCGAGGTTGCCTCTATTTTCTCACAGAAGTCTGCCCAAGGGGTCCTTTTTGCAAGCCTTAATGCTTTTTTGAAGGTGTTCAAGCTGGTCTTATAGGCGTTCCACTGATTGGTTCTTTTGGCCAGATTGAAGAAGCGTCGGCAATTTTTCCTAAGGATACCAGTTTCGGGAGACCACCATGGAGGTTTCGATTTCCCCTTGGTTATCATTAATTGGTCTAGCTCTTCCTTTGAATTGGGAGGGCCCGGAACCCTTACTGTCAGTAAATTTTGAAAAGTATCGACGTACATTTCCCAGTCTGCCTTACGTCTGTTGGTGTAAGACTTAACTTTGGGTTTTGGTACGTCTATTGAGAACTCTATATATCGATGGTCCGAAAAAGAGTGTTCGCTTGAGACGTTCCAGGCCTCAATCATACCGACGGCCTGTTCATTGACTAAAGTGATGTCCAGAACTTCCCGCCGAACTGATGTAATAAAGGTTGGATTTTTTCCCTTATTGCAAATATATAGATTGTTCCTTAATATGTATTCAAATAGTAACTCGCCTCGTTCGTTGGTGTCCATGCTTCCCCACGTCGAATGGTGTGCTTTTGCGTCGGATCCAATGATGATTGGTATTCTTCTCCTCTCCGCATCTGCTACCGCTTTTTGCAAGTACACCGGGGGAAGAGAATCGCTGTGTGCCATGTAAGAAGACAATAGCCGGAGAGTCTGTGCTCTCAATTCTACTGCTACGCTCACGGTGTCCAGATAACTGAAATTGTGCAGAATAAAGGAGTTGTACTCTTTCTTTGCAAGAATTCATGGCCTGGGCTTACCTTTACCTTGAATGTAGATGGTATTGTAACCTTTGATGTTAAGTCTACAAACTCGGTTTCCAACAACCCATGGTTTCTAAACTAGAATTAGGTCCTCCCCTTTTGATGGAGCCACTCTCATCTGTTTTTTCGCTCGAGTATCCTGATTACAGCTGAATCGAGGTTTTCGCCCCCAGATGAGAGCGATTCATCTTCCTTTTGAGTGGAACTCTCTCCTTTAGGGGATGAGAGGCCACTCGCGTGTTGAGATTTCTCTCCGGCGGCTTTCTTTTCAGCTTCCTTAGCATTCTTGTCGTAGATGCTAAGGATAGTTTGGTCGAAGCCATAATAGATCTCCCCTCGTTTTTTCTTAAGGGAAACCACAGAGTTCTGATTAAGGACAATCAGTACCTGCCTTCCCATACCTCCCCCACCTTCCCTATAGGCGTCTTATAAAGATGTGCTGATTTTTGATCTTCACAGTCCACAAGTTTTATGTGACCCTGGTACCAGCCAGCATCTTTACAACGTAGAGGAGCCCCCTGGTTTTCCGTTAGGACCTCCTTGTATACTCTTAAAAGAGCGATTTCGACCTTCTTCCAATTGACCGGAGAGCTGGTTCCGTCGGGGTTGCTACGGTCTATTACCGCCCAGATGAAGTGATCTTCTAACCACTTCGCTGTACGGCTGACCCCATTTTCGATTTCTTGGGAGGGGGGCCTGCTTCTTCCTGCGAGCGTGGTCGCTTAGCAGGATTTAGCTTTGCCTTTTCCCTTCCCTTGATGACACCATTCCTTGTAGGCCCTCTGATGATCGGAGACACTTTCATCCGGAATGGACTCTAGGCGCCCGAGAAGTCGATAGGCTGCCCTTCGTTCCTTATATTTTTGGGTCGATAGATCCATTTTTCCTCCAGCAGCTGGTTTGTTGTCCTCTGCTTTGGAGTTATTTGGTTTTTGGGTAGAAGGTCCAGGTTTGGAGGCCAAAGATACTTCTACCTTTTTCACTTGTGGTTCACTTTGCGTGGGTTTTAATACCCTTTGCGTTGTGGAACCTGGAGGAGTGATATGCCTCGCTTCTCGGGTGGGCTGGTTATGTTTTTTTGTCTTTTATGGGTTCATTTGCAGTGTTAGACCTGGTCCTCGGTCGGCTAAAGGAAAACTCGGTGGTCCCTTACGAAGTTGAAGAAATACAGGTCCGCCGCACCAGTGCTCCATAGTACGGTAAGTTCTGAAATCGCCAATGGCGCTGCCCGAGGCGAACAGGTATCGGACAGGCTCCGTACAAATACAGCCTATATTCCTCCTGGCTGAAAACCATCTAATAGGCAACGGGTCGCATAACACCCTGGATTAAAATTATTATTATTATTATTATTATTATTATTATTATTATTATTATTATTATTGTCTCATCTATTTCATAGCAGGGCTGAGCCCGATTTAGTTTACCGCACGGACACAGTCAAGTGACGGTAAACTGTTTTTTCCTTGTTCTGGTCTGTCGTGTGAACCGGGGAATGTGTGTGAGTGTGCGTGTATATTTGTGAGGGTATTTTTGTTCTTGTAGTGTGTATAAATGTATGTATGTTTATTGTGTTCAGCGACCTCGCCTTTTGGGTGATGTGTGTGGTGTTGTATTGTGTTGTGCTCGCTTTCGCGTTCGATGAGCGATTGGGACGTTCTCCGTCGGTTTTGAATAGTGTGCAATTTGGCCATGTGTGAGTCTTGTGAGTCTTACAATGGGTGAAGTGTTTTGTGTGAGGTTTTGATTTATTGGTGGTGGTACGTGTATGGGTGTTGTGGCCAATAAAGTTATACCATGTTGTGTTTCTTGTGAAGTGTTTTGTGTTTTGTTTGAGACATCTGATGGTCTTGATATTTGATCTTGTGTGAGGCTTGTTAACCGAGCAATGGGTGGTGTGTTATGTGTTTCGTTTCGATAAAGTGGGGGTGGTGCGTGTATGAGTGCTGTTGTAGTGTAAGTAATGATGTTGTGTTGTGATGAGTTTGTTTCTTGTGTATTGTTTTGTGTTTGGTTTGGAGAATGTGCTGATGTTGCGTGTGTGAGTGTTGTTGTAGATGTGCTGTGTTGTGTCGGGTATATTTCTTGCGTTATGTTTTGTGTGTGTAACTGTGTGTTGTGTGGGTGCTGGTGTGAAGTTTCCGTGTTTGGCATGAGTGTGTTTGCATTGGTCGGAGAGTATGTTGTGTTTGTTGTTGTTTGTTGAGCAGTGGTTAATGTTTGTGTTTGGAGAGTGCTGTGTCCCATAGAGAGAAACTTTCTCACTATACGGCAAGTATTAACTGCCTTTTGTAATTGTATGTATGTGTTTTTGTGTGTAATAATGTTTATTATTATTATTATTATTATTATTATTTAAATTTGATATTAACGTATTCATGCCTGCCAAGGAGGGAGAGAGGATACAGGATTTACACCCCAGAGCCTCCCATCTCCTTGAGAGACATAAATCTTCACAAGGCAGCTACGTCTTTTGAAGAAAGTTCACTGACTTGTGGCCGTGTAGTCTGTACGTCCGTCAGTCCACGCGACGTCCGTTGGTCCGTCTGTCTTCCGAGTCGGTGGTACGTAAGTCTGTCTAATGTCCTGGTCAAGCAGGCTCCGTCCCTGCACCGCAGCGATGTGGAACCTACTAAAAGAAAGAAAAGAAAAGGAAAAAAGAAACTTCAAGGGCTGTTACTTGAAGACAGTCTGATGCGATCTCAATGTACGAAGGGTGCCTATAATGACAGCCTTCTGCATAGAAGAGATAAGGTGACGAAGATGAGACCTGCAGACCGGAATTTGAGATAGATTCGTCTCGAGAGTGGGACGAATTCCGCCTAGGCAACCGATAATGAGGACAACCATTTTGACTGAGTAGCCAGGGTGTAGTTGTCGTAGTTCTTGTAAGAGATCAAGATATTTAGTCCGCTTTTGCTCCTCCTTCGTGACTATGTTCGTTTCTGCAGGCGCAGAGAACTCGATGACGTACATAGTCTTAGATAAGATATCCTGGAGCACTATATCAGGCTTAGTAGCAGAGAGCTGCCTGGTAGTTGGAAACGAGAAATTCCAGAAGATAATGCATTTCTCGTTCTTGACGACGGACTCGATCTCGCCTGGAGCATATGGTAGGACTGGCGTAGGGTCCACTTCATACTTGTGTCTCAAGAAGTAGTACAGCACGCGGAGGGCAGCGTTATGGCGATGTATGTAGGTGTTCGTGGCATAAGAAGGACATGCCGAGATGAGGTGCATCAGCGTCTCCGGCTGAGATTTGCACGCTCTGCACATAGTGGTGGAGACTGCTTCTTTACATACATACTTTTGGTGAGTTAGCGTCGCTATCACACCATCTTGGGCAGCGATGATAAAGCCTTCTGTTTCGGACTTGAGTCCAGCTGATCGGAGAAAAGAGAACGTAAGATCAACGGAAAGACTACAGGTGTCAAGATGACGGTAGAACATTCCCTGATGGTCACGATTCCGATGGTCTTCGAAGAGGGAGCGTATTTCAGCTCGTTTCACAGCTGAACGAAGTCGAGATTTGGAGAGAAGGATCACGTTATCATCAAGATCACGATTAGACGGATCAAAAGCAAGGCCCAATTTAGACGCTGCATGTTGTGCTGCAGAGAACAAGAATGCTCCTTTACCCTGTAACTCATGATCGCGCACGAGTTTCATAAGAGGGTCAGAACTATTTATGACCTGACAAGCTATTCCTAAAACTACCCTATCATGTAGACATTCAACGGATAGGAGACCTCTACCTCCTTGCTGGCGTGGGAGATAATTACGCGGTACAGAAGCACGTGGGTGCAAACTACGATTGACGTTCATGAGTTTGCGAGTGCCTCTATCAAGTTCCTTAAGCTCCTCTATTGTCCATTTGATGGAACCAAAAGAATAGAGAAGGATGGGTATTGCAAGCATATTAGTAGCACGGATCTTATGGATCCCAGACAATTCTGATTGCCAGATTTGTCGAAGACGGTGCCTATACCTGCCGCGAAGAGCTTCCTTGACAGTAGACACACTTTGAATGTGGTTTTCACCGACACCCAAATATGTGTAGAGCTCTTCTTCATCGAGATGTTTCACGATGCTTCCATCTGTGAGCTGCACGTCTGCATCGTAATCAGGGACACGACCCCTCTTACAATGAATGACGGCACATTTATCGAGTCCGAATTCCATGCCAATAGCCTTCGTGTACTGATGGACAGCTTTGAGAGCTTGAGATAGACTGCTCTCAGAAGAAGCATAAAGTTTCAGGTCATCCATATAGAATAGATGAGTTACCTGATGCTTCCTATCTGTCGGGGGACCACAACGGTAACCAGTTTCTTCTCGCAAGCGCAAGGAAAGGGGCATAAGGGAGATGCAGAATAAAAGCGGGCTAAGGCTGTCGCCTTGATAGACACCACGCTTATACGTTACCAGATCTGTTGAGACAGTACGTTTACCACATCTAATGGTAAACTTGGTCTTCCACAAAGGTAACAGCTCTTCGATGCATCTGATGATATCGGGGTGAATTTTCAAACATTTGAGCAGCACCAATATGAGTTGGTGAGAGGTAGTGTCAAATGCTTTCCTATAATCCACCCAGGACATACTCAGGTCGCGTTGATACTGACGGGCGTCTTGACAGATACATCTGTCAACAAGAAGATTATCTTTGCAACCTGATATACCTCGTTTAGAGCCGCGTTGCTCGTATATCATCTGCCAAACCGGTTCTATGGTTGTGAGTATGCGTTCATTAAGAATGGAGGTGAACGCTTTGTACACGGTATTGAGACATGTAATCGGGCGATAATTGCTCGGAACTGAAAGGTCTCCTTTCTTGGGAATCAAAACTGTTCGTCCTTCCGCGAACCACGTTGGAAAGGTCCCGTACCCAAGGATGTATGAAGTAAAGTGCCTAGCAAGATGGGCGTGTGTGGAAGTTAAACGTTTCCACCAGAAGTTGGACACAGCATCCATGCCAGGCGCCGAATGATTCTTCTTGCCTTTGAAAGCAAGGGATACTTCATCAGCGGTAACAGATGTTAGGACCGCTTGTTCTGCTAGGCGCGCGTTGCAGAACCTTTCGAACAGTTTGATTGGTCTTATATTTTTATCTACACTAGTCGACTTTTCATATAAATCACGCCAGTAGCCATCGATTTGCTCTATCGAAGGTGGATTCTCGACGAGAGAAGGGGGTTTTGCAAATAAACGGGAAGGATTCGATACAAAGATCTTGTTCTCTCGAATACACTTCTCGCGTTTAACTAGCTTTTTCCGAGCGAGAGCTAGTGCACGTATCTTTTCAATGTTTCGCTGCTTGATAGTGAGCAGGATACCCTTGTTTAGTGTGTGGTGTTGGTGCCTGAGTTCACGCGCGAAGGCTCGCACCTTTGGGGTGAAGGGTTTACCAGCTTTCTGGTACTCTAACACACACTCGATACGTGATACCGTCTGTCGTAGAGGGGTCAACTTGGAGTCAAGTTGTTCTATACGCTTGCGTGTTTTCTCCTCGGCTGTCTCAGTAGACTTGGGGGCAGGAGAAAGAGCACACATTGCAGCATAGACTGAGCTATCGATTTCGAGTAGGCTACTTGTGTGATTTAGATGATCGTCGACGATTTGGTTGATTAAAGCAAGGTCTTGTGCTTTGGCAAACGTTTTGCGATACTTTGGACGTTTGCGTTTGGAAAGGTCATTATCGGTTATGAACAGGATATTTTGAAACCGTTCTTTAAGCTCTTCCAAACGAGTGTTTGGTGGCTCAGCAGGAAGGATCGGAGTTTCCTCTACGTTCGCTTCCGTGGTCGAAGTGAGTGGCGTGGCTGTTTCCGCCGTTAACACAGGTAGTGCTGGGATATCTCCGGGTATCAGAGGCGTAGGTGGTGAAGCCTCTAACACAGGTGGTGGTGGGGTATTTTGACATACCCGATCCTGTGTCTCAGTATCAGATCTCTCACTCTCTAATACTGGCTCATCCTGAGATATTCCATCCTGTGTCTCAGCAACTAATGTCTCACGTGTAGAATGAACTACACCAGTAGCAGCCGGCACTATCTCATTCCCTCGATTTACTTCCGCTTGCGTAGTCCTGCATCGTTTCTCTTGTCCTGTTCGGGGTTTGTCAAATCCGGTTTTTTTGAGACGGGATACTTGATCGCGTAGATGTTGCGATTTCATATGGGAAAGTTCGGGATGCTTTTGGCACCAGAGGGTGTGCATCCTGCCCATATAGCCACGTCTAGATGGTTCACTTGCTTCGTAACAAGTGAGCAGGTCAGCCTTAAGTGCCTTCGTCCATTGAAAGCGCTGAAGACGACTGTTTTGTGTGCTCGCTCGACTTTCTTGAGAAGTGCCTTGAGATGGCTCTTCGTCGTCAGCGGCACGTCTAGTCTCCGCGACTAGTCTGGGATCCAAAGCCAAATTTGATTGCTCTCCCTCATATCCATGAGAGCTACCCCTTATAGGTAAGGTAGAAGCGTCACCTGCAGGGGGGCGGGGTTCTGTAGGACTGGGTCGACTACTACCCGCCTGAGGACCGAAAAATCTGCTTCTCAAATTTGACATTTTTGGATTTGACTCATTTAGCTCCGCTGAGTCAGCACGGACCCACCTCGTTAGCCCATCACTTTGAGCGGAATTGATGGTTACCGGGTATGGCAGGTGTCCTAGTGTTAGGTTCGGACGTGAGGTTAGGGATTGCCTGCCCTTATTATTATTATTATTATTATTATTATTATTATTATTATTATTATTATTATTATTATTATTGTCTCATCTATTTCATAGCAGGGCTGAGCCCGATTTAGTTTACCGCACGGACACAGTCAAGTGAAGTGTTTATTATTATTATTATTATTATTAGGGAGCTCGTGGATCTTAGTCTGATCGTTCATTTGGAACCTTTCCAGCATGGGAATCCCTACCAGCAGATAGTGTTATACTATCTACCTCTTTTTCCACCCGTTACGGTGTAAATGTGTGAAGATAGATTTAGGTTTCTTAACTTTCTGATTTTCAAATGCCAATTGCGAAAGTGTTCGTTATTGATGGCCAAGGCCATAAGTTTTGATACCTTCGAAAGCACCCATAACATAAACGATTAAGTTTTTATCTAATTGAAAGATATAAATAATTAAGTGATCTAGAAAATTTCTTTCTTTTCTTTTTTGTGATAACTTGGTTTATATTGTATCTCCTTTAATTTTTGAATTTTATTCATTATTCTTTTGTTTTTGACGAGTATTGTACGTTAGAATTATCTGATCCCAACAATCGAAATAAAATTAAAGTAAAAATTTAATCCGAATTAATACGATTTTGGAGTTTGTTGTTTCATAAAATGTTACTAGCTACAAACGCATTGAAATCGATTCGTAAAATTAGGTTTTTGGACTGACGATGATAATACCGCTATTTAGGTTACAACTAAATAAAAAATAATCTTCATTTTAATTCAAAACTTTAATAAAATAAATATGTGCATTTCAATAAATATTAATTCAACATTCTTTTCTAAATTTTTTCTTCCTCGATGAGTGGGTGAAATTTATGTTTTTTCTTTTTTCTAATTAATTTCAAAATTGAACTACAACTAATAAAGCAAAACACACACACGCACAAAAACACGAAATTAAATTATTATTAAAAATAAGAATAGTATATTTTAAAATTTTGAAGTATAAATTATCATTATTAAATTATTTTTATATTAGGTATTTGACATAAAGTTTATTTACATGTGAATTTGATAGTAAAGTAAAGTAAAGTTAAGTAATGTATTAACTAATGAGTATTAACTAATTTTTTAGAATTAAGTAAAGTTATTTGTCGAATTTAGTAAAAATAATCATTGAAAGTGAAAATGTGTTTTAAATAAAAAGAATATTTAATTGATTTATTTAAAAGTTTAAGTGTTTAGTTTAAATTTTTGTACGCGCGTCAATCAGAGTAAAAAATTGTATAGTTGGCAAATTGATTAATCATCAATTTTAATTAAAAAATAGACTCAATAGCTTACCTATATAAATTTTATAGTAATAAAAATTAAAAAAAAAATGTTTAATGAACAGTGGAGTGCGCTAAGATTAATTGTACTGTGCTAAATATTTATAATTAATTAATATGGCTACCATCGCGAGTTTAAGCGAAATGCTCCAGAAATTTGCGAATGAATGCAGGGCTGAGTTTGGAAGATAAAATCACTGCCATAGAGCAAGGTATCCTGGATTTGCAATAAGGAAAATCAAAAATTGCGAGTAAAAGTTCAAACAATGGAATCGAAATTTGAATTTATGGGGAGACAATTAAAAAAGAACAATATATTTTGGATTAGATGAAGGAAATGAGGAAACTACCAACCATTTGGAACAAAAAGCTTTATCTTTAATAACTGATAAGCTACAAGTTAACATAAACCCTAACGATATTGAAAGTGTTTATTGTTTTGGAAAGCGCAATGGTAGATTTCCTAGACCTGTCTTCATTGCTCTTGCTAGTTATAAGAAGAAGGTGGAAATAATTTCAAACAGAAGCAAGCTAAGGGGAACAGATATCTTTGTAAATGATGATCTAACGCCAAAACAACGAGAGACTTGCAAAAACTTACAACTTCATGCTAAGAGTGTGAGAGAGGAGGGTAAGACAGTATCAAGCACAGGTGGGAAAATTGTGGTTCATGAGGATTTGTATGACGTTAAGGAGTTGAATAAGTCGTACAATGATGTGACAGCAGCTGATGAGGACCTGGGCCTAACACCAAATGCAGGCACGACTGATGCTTTAAGGAGAGATGTTTTAGGGCGAACTCTCCGATCTAGATCCAATAAAAATCAACCACCAAAAAACTAATTGATTTTAAGAAAAACTTAAGTGTAGTGTTCTGGCATATAGAGGATTTAAAATCTAAGTTACAGGACAATAGTATTATTAGTTATATAAAAAAGTTTTCTTTTATTTGTTTAGTTGAAACATGGTCAAAAGGCGGCTTGAAATTCGAATTAGATGGGTATGAATGTTTAGTTAAAAATAGAAGTAGAGTTGTAGAAAGAGGTAGATTTCCGGATGGATTAGCGGTGTTCTATAGTTCGCAGTTTCAAAATAAAGTTAAGGAAATTTTTAGTAGTTTACAAGAAGTAATGAGGACTTTATTTGAGGATAGTGACATAGTTTTCCTGTTGGGAATAGTTTAATTGCATCCAGAAAGTTCGGTTTTGGCCAATATTGACTTTTTCGACCAGTTGGAAGAGGAAATAATAAGCTGGTCTCAAAGGTATCCAAAGGCAGAAATAATTATGGGTGGGGATTGGAATGCTCGAACTGGAAATGTAGAAAGTGATGATCGAACTGAAGTGGGTAGATATTGTTGTTCTTTTGGGTATAATGAGTCAAATACTAAAATAAGGGACAGGAAGAGGGAGGATAAGGTTTTGGATAAATACGGTAAGCAATTTTTTTTGTACGCGATTTAAATTTTATAATTTTAAATGTTAGAACTAAAATTGATAAGGCGGGCGAATTTACTTTTGTATCGAAAAATGGCGGCAGTTTAGTATATTATGTTATTGTAACGCACGCATTGTGGAACGACGGCATTGATTTAAAAGTGGGAGATGAAAGTCAATCTCAGCATTTTCCTGTGTATGTACAACTGAATTTGATAAAAACGGAAGGAGAAAAACGCTCAGTAGAATCTAAAATCAGAAAATTTAGATGAAAGGAAAATGAGAGGGATAATTTTTTATGTAATTTGAATGGAAATGAAACTGAGTTATTTTTAATTGGCATAAAATGGATGCTAGAATCGAATGATATAACCTATACAGTTTCGTTTATGCATAAATGGGTTAGATTCTACGGCAGTGAAATGGAAAGTGAGTTTACTGGTCGAGCGCCAAATGCAAACAACAAAAACACTTGGTTTGATGCTGAATGTAAAAACAAGAAGAAAGATTTAAAATGTAAATTACGAATCATGAGGAAAAATATAAATCAGGAAAGCATTGTAGAAAATATAAAAATTTATGCAGAACGAAAAAATTTGAGCACGGATTTAAATATACTCAGTAGTGTGATCAAATTAACTTTTTGAATAATTTAATTCTGAGTTCGGAGAAAAAAATTGAATTTAGTAGATCATTATGATACAAATTGAGGAAACTAAAATCTAACATTTTTTGATGGTCAGAAGGGGTCCAAAAAAATGGTAAAGTGGCCTAATCCGGTCTTTCGCGTCAGACACCGTCGGATTGAGTTAAAAATAAAAAAGTGTTTAATAAGCTTACGCGCCGTAAAAAGGCGAAAAGAATGAGCTGAGAATGAACCCGATTGGTCCATCGATGGCCCCACAAATTGCAAAAAACCATCGATTTTGCTCGAAATTTCAAAACTTCATAGCTCTTGTTGTTTTAAAGATTCAAAGCTGAGATTTAAATGGATTGTAGCTTTTGTACCCATGAAGTATCACACAAAATTTCAGCAAGATCGAATGTATACTTTTTGCAAACCGCAGCTGAATACAAAAAACAGGGCTTTTGTAAAATGGCCCTAAAAAAGTTGGGGTGCGGTAACGCGCTATTTTTTTTACGCGATCATATGCTTCAATAGTTAAAGTAATACCTACTAAAGTCTCAACCTCTCATCTTCAGTAAAAGTTACAAAAATATTAATTTTAAATTACTATTATTTTAAATTATAACATTAAAAATAGGATGGGAGTAATGAGAGCAATTATTAAGACTATAATGTCACATAACTTCTGTTTCTTAATAATTGCTCCCATTACTCCCATCCTATTTTTAATGTTATAATTTAAAATAATAGTAATTTAAAATTAATATTTTTGTAACTTTTACTAAAGATGAGAGGTTGGCACTTTAGTAGGTATTACTTTAACTATTGAAACATATGCTCGCGTAAAAAAAATAGCGCGTTACCGCACCACAACTTTTTTAGGGCCATTTTACAAAAGCCCTGTTTTTTGTATTCAGCTGCGGTTTGCAAAAAGTATACATTCGATCTTGCTGATATTGTGTGTGATACTTCATGGGTACAAAAGCTACAATCCATTTAAATCTCAGCTTTGAATCTTTAAAACAACAAGAGCTATGAAGTTTTGAAATTTCGAGCAAAATCGATGGTTTTTTGCAATTTGTGGGGACATCGATGGACCAATCGGGTTCATTCGCAGCTCATTCTTTTCGCCTTTTTACGGCGCCTAAGCTTATTAAACACTTTTTTATTTTTAACTCAATCCGACGGTGCCTGACGCGAAAGACCGGATTAGGCCACTTTACCATTTTTTTGGACCCCTTCCGACCATCAAAAAATGTTAGATTTTAGTTTCCTCAATTTGTATCATAATGATCTACTAAATTCAATTTTTTTCCCCGAACTCAGAATTATCTAAAAATTGACGCCATTTTTTTTTTTATTTGATCACACTACAGGAAATACATGCAGCTTTAGAGGCAAAGGACAATAAAGAGCTCTGACTGTTATTGAAAAATAATGATCATAGAGCCAATAATAATAATAATTTTAATAATATTGCACCTCATGAATGGATTCAACACTATCGGAATTTATACGGCGAACAGTGTGATTATGCGGAAGTTAATTTGGGGGAAATTAGCGATGAAACAGAATATAACACTTACAGCGATGTTTTGGATGCAGCGATAAATATTTCAGAGGTTCGCTCGGTATTAAGTAATTTAAAATCAAATAAAGCCGGCGGCAGGAATGGTATTGTGAATGAATTTTTAAAGTGTGAGTTTTTGAATAATAATGAAGTTCTGATTATTTTTGTGAATTTATTAATCAAATTGGTATACCAACAAATTGATGTAAGTCAAAATATTTCAATGGAATGTCGGTATTATTTGTTTTTTTCTCATTTTCTGTGTATAAGTTATATAATGTTAATAATGTATTACTTTGATTAGTCAATTGGCATATCAATAAAGTTTATTATTATTTGTGAATTTAGTTTTTATTATTATACCATGTATATATGAAATATACATAGTATATTAAGTTTAGTCCCAAGTTTGTAACGCTACGAAAAAAAATTTTGGCATAGGTGTTCATAGGATCATCTAATTGGTTCATTTTCGGTTGTCCGTCCGTCCGTCCGTCTGTGAACACAATAACTCAAAAATGAAAAAAGATATGCAATGACAAGATGAAATTTTTACAGCGCACTCAGGACGTAAAAAGTGAGGTCGAGATCGTAAATGAGCAACATAGGTCAATTGGGTCTTGGGCCCGCAGGACCCATGTTATAAACCGTTAGAGATAGAACAAAAGTTTAAATGTAAAAAATATTCCTTATAAAAAAATAAACAACTTTAAATTTTTTAAACATTTTTTTGTAAACATCACTGTTTACTCACGAGGTCACACATTAGATGCAAATTTTATGTGGGATTTATTAATATGGGATTATCAGTTATGTATGTGTGACATATATATGTGTAATGTGATAGAGTAATCAATACTGTCTGTACATGGTATTTCAACAATTAACTAAGTCAAGTTGTTTGTTTTCACTTGTTTTTATAGTAAATTCTGTTGGATTGTAATAAAAAGTAGCTAACTTTTATTTAATAATTTCTTTATACATATAGAAGTCTTTGAAAAAAGTCGATAAGAAAATTAACGCTTTCTTCGCTAACATAGAGTGTTTGTGAATCACTATGACGTTAGTGCAATCGCCAAAAAACGATAAGTATCATTTTTGTGATAATTATCACGAATGTGTGTGAATCGCGCTACAGGTCTTCTTAACAGTTCATTCGCATTACGAAATGGAACATATTGTGCAAGAAGATTGTAATAGTAATTTTCGGAATTATTAGCTTTCAGAAACTTTGGTACTCGTACGAGGGCGGGACGGTTTCTGATCCTTGATACTAATTTTTCTTCCGCCTAATAAGGTCAAATAATGTAATTTTCTCCTCGTATACGTGTCATTGTATGCATCTTGATCGCCATCATCTTCATTTGTAGAAGCCTTACTATAATGAGGTTCCAACTCCATAAGTGATATCAATGTTCAAATTAATGAATGATACAAAGGATGTGAATCGCAGGGACGCTACACATAATGTCCTAACAGTAGCTAGCTGCAGCATCATTGATAAAACGACGCACTTTATAGCGTTGTCCATTTTTGCGCGTATCGATATAGACGCATCCTCGAGAAGATTGCTTCAAGATAAAATGAAAAAAACCACAGACACACTCGCATTCAGATACTTGGTGTACATGAAGAATTTTCATACATATCTTGAAGAGCTTGACTGCTGACTTTGTTGGCTAATTTTTCGAAAAATATTTTACCACATACATTGCACCCGATTTGTTGTTCTCACATGTTTGATTTCCATATTTCTCTTCCAACACTTTATTTGTTAATGCATTCTCCAACGGGCCTACTTTTCAAGACACATATTGGACGCGACTAAAATTACAACGTCCACAACTTTGGACCTTATATTGGTGAAGAAAATAAATTAATTCGAAAAACCAAAATTGTAAATTCAAGTTCAATTCGAACTTACCTTATACGATTTCTGCCGTAGCTGTATGGTGATTTAGGATAAAGCTGGAAAAAGAAACTTATCGGTTAATCAACAATTGAAGGCTAGAGATGTTGTTTTTCCGCCCAAATGGGGTGTTGTTCAGGTTCCTTTATTTCATATAATTCTTTGTGTTAAAGTAATTGTTTCGAAGCACATAATATCCTTCGAAAATTTGACTAAAAAATTCCAAACTAACTGAGATGAAAATGAATAATTTCAAAACTGATTTAATATTCCAACTAATTTGAATCAACTATAATAATTACATCCGAATTGATTGATGTTATATTTGTAACAAATTTTTACTAATTAAGACAAAACTGTTCGGACACAAATTTTGAGACATATAAAATCACAAAAAATATATTTACAAAAAAAGTAACTAGTATCGGCCTCTTGCTCGATTAAACAGTGGCAGCGAAATCTGCATTATTAATGAATTCAACCTATTATCGGATTAATTATTTATCAATACTTGAAGAACATGGTAGACAGATTTTTTAAAATTCGATTTTATTAGTCTAGGCGTCAATACATATACGACCACTATTTTTAATGAATTCAGCAAATGTATTGACAACAATGTGAGTTCGGTCACTTGTAATTCGAGGATGGTTGAAGCCACAGTCTATGAAATTCTTCTTGTGACACGTATGAGTGTGATAATATCATTGTACGCCACGTACAATTCGTGATATCCAGGTAGCCCATACGCCATCACCTCATCAATTCGAGCAATGCCCTCAGAGGTATTAAAGTCTGGAGTAATTTCAGCTCCAATTGCTTTACTGCAACACTGTCTTCCTGCCTTCTCATCAAACATTACATTGCCTTGATTCCAATTGGCGCGGATAATTGTTAAATAATCATTGATTGGAATTGGACTTGGCAGAGGAGGTGGCGGAGAGGTGGAGACTGCTTTCTCATGAAATCTAGGACTTTAAGCTGAGCATTTTAAGTATTATATTGAGCATCACAACCATTCTGCGTTGCTAACATTAATTCTCGTGTTATGTCAAGATTTTTAAATGATTCAATGAAAATGGTTAAGCCAGCAGAATCAAAAGATCGGAGTAACATGGTAGGCAGATTTTCTGCCATCTCAAACATATCCTAAGCAAACAAAATTGCTTGTCTATTGAAGCCCTACTGTCCAAACACACGATCATACTTTATTATCTTCAAGAAAAGTTCATTCGAGATTGAGAATGATTCGAGATATCAAACTCCACTGGTGTTAAAATTGCAATCTCAGCTGGAAACACCCCAGGTGGAATCACTCTGTTCTAGTACGCTTTCGACGGATGAGTTGTCATTTTGGACATCAAATGAGATTTGCAACGGTGGCACAAAAGCAACGAATTTTTGCTGCACAACTCCACGGGAAGATAATCGAGATAATTTCCTTTAATGGTGTAATTTGATATTTGGCTTGGATAGCGACATTTGTGACAAACTTCACAAATAGTATCAGCACAAACAAAATTTTTAGTGTGAATGTTTCCACTATTGCGTTCATCTGTCTTCTTCTTTCTTCATGCAAATGGCCATCTTTTGAAAGGCGAGAATCACGAGACACTGGTGATTCTTCACGTCGTCGATCATCAGATTGGCGTTGTTTCTTGAGACGAGATTCATGAAACAATGTGAGAGATGGAGCAACCTAAAACAGGAAAAGCAGACTTATAAATAAAATCCCAAAAAACACAAAAAACTTTTAGAAACCTCCAACATACATGAAACTTCATCCACCTTCGTCCGAAGACGTCCTCGCGCCCTAGTTGGCCGTCCTAAACTCCTGGCGCATGAACCTCGTGGGGCATCCATTCCTACGAATACGGTGAAGGTGGGTCCTCTCACCACGTTGACAAAAACCACGTTCAACGTCACCTTGGACAACGGCGGAATTCATTCCCTAACCTAAAAATTACATTGCTCAATAAAAATTGAACAATTTTCAATGAGTTTTCCAGTTTTAATTGGCCTAACTTACGACCTACTGTTGGGTGTGGATTCGCTGTACAGGATGAAAGCCAAACTTGATTTCATAAATTCTACGGTGGTTTTCGGGTTCGACGCCCTACATAACAGCCCATTTACAGCCAAACCCTATAGTAGCGAATGTAATTCCATCATGTCCCCGACCCTGTCACGTCCTCAACAAAATCTCTTGAACGAGCTAATGGCCGGGTTTGACGACGTTCTGGCGGTCAGAATTTGCTGTGCCCGGGACTATGACTATTCGATCCAAATGAAAGATGACATACCAGTGAGAAGCCCACCCTTCCCTCTATCTCCATCTTAGGCCAAGGAAATGAACGACCATATTAAGAGGTTAATGGACCAGGGCACTATCTAAACTCCAAAAGCCCGTATTGCTCACCAACCTTTTTAATAAAAAAGAAGGATGGTTTCCCCAGGCTATGTATTGACTATTGGTAGATAAATTCTAAGGTCGTGTTTGACGCTTACCCAAGCCCGAATGCAGACAGCATCTTCCAATGCCTAGGTGGAGTATCCTTCTTCAGTTCTGTATATCTCTGTTCAGCTTCTATCAAATAAAACTGTCGGAGCCGAGCAGGAAATACATGGTCTTCTCCACCCCGACGTCCCATTTCGAATTTGTAAAAGTTACGTTTGGGTTGAGTGTCTCCCCTGTGGCCCTTAATCGTTTGATATTCGGGTTAATCGCCGATTTAAGGTATAAGTGTGCCCTTCCATACTTTGAAGACATTCCCGTCTACAGCCGTAGCTTCGAAAATCATTTTTGACACCTCGAAATAGTCTTCCAAAGATTACGAAACGCCGGATTGACGGTTAAACCAAAGACGATGCAACTATGCATGCCATCAATCAAATTCTCGGATTTCGGTATTTCGTCAGCTGGTGTCGAGGTCGACAAAGAAAAGGTAGTCCTTATATCGGATCTCCAGGTACCCCGGAACCCTCAGGCAGTTAAGGTCCTTCATAGGTATGGCTTCCTTTTTCGCACGCTTCATACCGAACCGAGGTCATCGCAACTAAGGAAAAAGAATGTTAAATTCTATATGGGAGATGGGGAACACGAAGCCTTCGCCAATGTCAAACGGGCCCTAACCGAAGCCCCCGTTCTAGCCTTCCCCGATTTTTAAAGGACGTTCATCGTCCAGACGGACGCAAACCAGAACTCGCTGGGGGCCGTGCAACATTTCCCGGACGGTCTACACCCCATTCAGTACACTAGTCAGAAGCTCACAGCAGTGGAACAGAACTATCCGGTTTACGAACAGGAAGCCCTCGCTATCGTTTGGGCCCTAGAAAATTTCAAACAATATCTCCTAGGGACTAAGTTCTTACTTCAAACTGATAATGCCGCTCTGTCCTTCGTTTTCAACCATACGAAGCAATTGGATCGTGTAAGTCGCTGGGCATTGAAACTATCACGCTTCTAATTTACAATACAAGGTCTGTCTGAGGTTTCAACCCCTCCTCCCCCCTAAACACAGACTCGTTACAAAACCCACATAGAAGACATTAAGCCCTACCATGAGAGAGGGGAAATTACGTAGCATTTTACCCAGTGCGGGTGGATGAGACGATGCTCATAATTTCCGTTTGTATGATACCCACCTGGACCCCATAATCTACCACACCAAAAAAAAAAAAAATAAATAAAAATATAACCAATTAATTAAAATTTAATTTAATTAATTATTACAACTTCAATTGATACCAGTTGGGTCTAGGGACATTAAATAAAATCTTAATGAGCTTCGGTTTAGATTCCATATCATCCTCCAAAGAAAAAATATGTAAAATTATGATTGAACGTTTATATTATTTATAAGTATAGGGTTGGTTACAAGTACCGCAGATAGTGCCCCAAAAATAAAATAATAATATTTAAAAAATAAAAATAAAAAAATAAATAAGTTATTAAATTAATTATAAGTAAATCACAAGTCAAAATATTAATTTAAAATTGAAAATATATTTTACAAAAAGATTTTTGACATTCAAATAAAAAATTCGTACAAGTATTTATTTTTCAAAAATCAAAACAAACAAAAATTTAAAATCAAAGTTTAGAGAAAAATAACATGGCCGATAGATCACCAGATAGCTAAACAAGCGACGCACAGTACATCGAACGCACGCAGCATCACAGGTCATAAGCACGGTGCGAAAGGTCGTGATTGGGTTACTATGGTGCCAAGCACCAATGATGAAAAACAAGTTTGCAACAACAACAGCGAGAACGAGGATCATTTTTAATTAATTGAACGACTTCGCTGACACAGTCAAGTCATTGATAATCAGCTAGAAAAAAAATCTAACACGGACATTTTATTTTTAAACGATAATTTATATTGGTCATTACGAAAACCATCTACATAAATTCTAGTTATCGAGACTATTTACCGCCACAATCGTAAAGCGTCTTGGAATCAACATTGGGACGTTTATGTAATTGGACAAATACAAACAAGAAAGAAATTCAGAATTAATCGAAGAAGAATCACCTGGTGCGTTCATCTGTGTGCTGCTGTATTCGCTGCTGGCTGTCCGGTTGTTCGATCGATCGACCGATTCGTGTTCCAATACTGCGGGTTCGTAATTTACCTTTCTTGTAATTTTCCTGGCCACGATACGGACATTTTCTAACAAAAAAATTTGGAGGTTATTTTCCACTATTATATTAAAATTATTGAATTAGATTAATTTAGTTTAGTTACCGTGTGAGGTGACACCTGGAGAATTGAAATACCGGGCTCGGTCATGAATCGTTGGACCACAGTGGACCCTTGTCTCATTGGTGCCGGCCATCATTCGCCTATTCCGACAAGGGATGGCCACTGGTGCGAATTGCAAATTCGAGGTGCGAATGGCGAATGCAAAATTATTCTAAATGAAGTAACATTTGAATTTTGCCGCCATTCATATAACCATAAAACATTAACTAAAAAATAAATGTAATTAATTAATTAATTACACTGTCCCAAATGATGAAACCGTGTTTAATGTGATTCACAAATTAATTAGATTAGTCTCCATGTAAATTATTATCAAATAACGTAAAAATGGTGAAAATTTAATTTTTTACCTTCTAAGTATACGCTTTGAAGAACTAATTAATTAAATGAAAACTAATCAGTCCTAAATAATAAAAATATATTCCTAAATCTTCCCAAACGATTTCCAATTGAATAAGAACAGTTTTAAGGCAAAATAAAACTTAACATTTACATAAATTATAAAATAAATTATTCAGTAATATTTGAATATTGGCGCCATACTGCTATATAGCAATTAATGGTTCAGGTGTACGGTTAATTAACATAACCTATCAATCAACTAAAAAATAGGTGTTATTAATTAATTATACATTCCCAAACTCTGAAACCGTGTTTATCGTAATTCCCAAATGATTTCCTTTCGAATAACATAAAAATTAAGTGGATTTAATTTCCTACCTGCTAACTATACGTTGAAAAAAGAATCATTAATTACAGGAAAACTAATAATTCCCAAATTCTAAAATTATATTCCCAAATCCTCCCAAACGATTCCCAAATGAATGGAAATAGTTTGAGTGAAAAATAACAATTTTATCTGCTAAGTATACGGAGCTCATAAAACCGGTTCTTCATTCATTATATTATATTAGAATAGAAACACAATATATAAAAATTTTTTAAAAAATAAAATGGTTTTTTAAACTAAATTTAATAAACATATTTTTGATATGTGCATAATATAATAATACATATTTTCAGTAGTCATCATCAGTTTGATTTATAGCTAAGAAATATGTTATTTCTTGAAGATCATCATTTGATAATTACTGAAACTATATTTTTAAATATAGAAAGTTTTTCTTATATTATTCTTTCTTACTATAATCGTTTATTGTCATTTGCTTGCCGTAAAATTATTTCTGGTAACATGCACTCTTTAAAAAAGATTTCCAATTTTGGGAAGTTTTCTCGCCAGAATAATTGATTTTTGTTAATTTTCTGGAAAAAAATATGTGTCTGGATGTTCGTGAACACTATCAAATAGCAATAATCTTTTTCAGTGATATGCACTTGACCTTGTATCTGAAAATTTTGAAAAAGATTGAAAACTGCAAAATTTTCTCGAAGAAGTAGGTATATGAGGGAGCGAAAAATATGTTTGCTCATAGGAACTTATTTGACTGAAAAATTACACGCAACAGTTACTTTATTACGTAGAAACGATTTTTATAAAAACTTTGATTTTGTTTGTGGGTAGGCAGTGTTCAATTTTGATTTTATTCCATCGGGAATATGTGGACCAAGTATATTTAGGATCGTAAAATATATTTTACTCACTTGGTAATAATAATTATGTGTTTCTTTGAGACTTAAACATGCGTTTTGAATTTTTAGGAAAACATTTTTATTTGAGGTAGCTGCTTCCTCCAAAGTCATATTTTTTGAATTCAATGAAGGCACACATTTAACTTCCACGATAAAATTTTCATTATTAATAACACCTATGAAACATTAAAAAAAATAGTTCTTTGTTAACTAAATTTATCATTACATTTAAATGTAAAACCTTACCATCTGGGCTGGCTGCTAGAAATGTTCTATGTTCTTTATCAATAAAAAGGCCGCATTTTCTCACTTTTTTGTTGAATTTATTTTCGAAAATTGATATGGCTACTGCCTCATGTTCAATACCATAACCCATAGATGCATTTGAGTATGGATTGGCATATAACATTTTTTTTACTAGTTTTCCACAGCTAATGTTCCGATGTTTACAAACTAAACCTAATTCGAAGCTGTTAAACGATTTTCTCGTAGTTCGTCGTACAAAATATTGCCGTGCTGACTGACTGTCTGCTTTTCTACATAAAAAATATCTGTTTGTTCCATTTTAAAATTTTCAAAAGTTTGAAGAAGTTTTTCTTCAAAACTAGTATTGAAAATGTAATATTCATCTCCATCTAAAGCATTAGGGCCGTAGTCTGCATCAGGGCCTTGTGTTGTTTTCTTCGATTTTCTAAATATTCTCGCACGATAAAGCTTCTCCTTTTTTAGTAAATACTTTTTAAAATATTTTCCCGGACTTTTATTAGCAGACACGGTTCATGACTTGTTATGCCACCCATATCCCCGTTGGTAACTCAATGCAGTTAAAGTACATCTTCTTTGGAAAGATCCACGGTTTGTTAAATTTAGTCTTTTGCCTGCATTAAATTTAGCGAGAATACTCATGAAAAGTTCCGCGCGGTTACTATTTTCATTAGTAATTAGCCGATCTGCTAACCTTACTAATGTTTCCAGAGCACCCGATATTATTGCAGACATTCCTACAAGAACAGGATATAGATTTTGTTCTTTTCTCTTTTTACAAAAATATTCTTTGCAATTCTCGTGGTCCCCGAATACATGTTTTGGTCGATTTAATAAATCAAACCGAAGATCTTCTACAGTACCTTGAGTGCTACTCGATAAACTTTTAGCTGCCAACAGGAGTCGATGCATACCAGCCTTTAAAAGACTACGCTCTTTCAGAGGAAGTTTTGTGTTATTCTGAATCTGCAAAAAAAAGGAATGTAATTACATAAACAGCTTAGAAAAATAAAGTTAGGGGCTCTTACTTTATATAACACCGATTTGTAATTTTTTAAACAATGATTTACGCATTCAATTTTTGAATTTGTTTTCCATATTCAACGTTCCTTCTTAGCTTAAAGTATACACTCGAATTTCCATCTGCAATAATTTTTTTGTATTTCATCCCATGTACATCAAAACAGAAGTAAATTAAATCCTTCAACTAATATATCGGATTCCATGGCTGTAGAACTACCACTCCAATTTTGATAGCAATGGTGCGATTTTTGTGTTGTGGCGTAAACGGAGTAATATTTATTTCGGACGCCTAAGAAGAGAACTTTCTTAGTTTCCTTACCAATGATCCCTGCCGAAAAGGTATAAAAATAGATTTTAACCAAACATATTATTACAATAAAATTAATAGCACAAAACTTACAGTTCCAGAATTTGCATTAAAATTGTGGCCATATGATCTTTTACTCCAGCCCCCATCGATATATACTGTGACCCAAGGAATACCATACGAATCAACATTCCCCTTTCCAACGGCTATTTCCTTTTCTCCCGCTAACTTTATTTCTATATCTAAATATTCTGCCAGATTTCTTCTAAATTTTGTTCCATTTTAGTAAACAAATTCTTCGAAATCATCGGAATATTTAGGATAGATAACAGTTCTTCCGTTTTCGTAAACGTAGAACCAGAAGACTAAGTACCCCAAACCACAACTTTTTTAACGTTAATGTCACTTGATCTTGTCTTCTTAGTCTAATTTACATCTTGTATTGTACTCTTGAACTAGCTAGTGTTACACATCGAACATTTTAATGTCAAAACTAGCTAATCCTAGCCTGTTTTCATTAATGACCGAAACAAGGCCGAGAGTGCAGTGCTGTGAATGACCATATTGCAATTTTAAAAGGTCATTCGTAAACATTTCAATGTCTACAAACCTCCGACCATCTACCTTACTATTAAGCATCGTTTCGGGTTCGACTATTAGATCATATTCATCTAAACCTTCCTCGTCAAAAGAGGGTACAATACATGGTTGTGTTTCCATATTAATTTGCGTTGGTGAAGCATTATTCTTTGAAGAAATACGGTTGACTCTAAAATAATAATAATTTATAAGTTGAAAATAATTTATATATTGAAAATAATTTATATATTAAAAATAATTATCAATTATAATTATTAACATACTTCTCGAAAATAATTGGAAGCATAGCTAAATTATAGGAAGAATGCTACTTTTACGCGTAGTAATGACTTAGCCATGATTTTATTAACCTTGTATTAAAATGCAATTAAAACTTACCGTGTATTTAAATTAACTTCTGTATCTGTGTCTAACTTCTGGCGTTTTTCTAATAATCGTCGCTTTTGTTGAGATCGCGCACTTTTATTCCTTCTTTTACCAAATTATCACTTTTCGTTAAAAACAAGCTCAAAATTATCACAAATAGAAACAATGACCATTTGAAAAAACTTCGATACAATGAAAAAGTGTGTCAAAACTTCGTTTATATAGAACTTTCTACAGGTATATAAAAATAACGGCTCGTTTAAGAATTTATTAATTTTGCTTTTGTTATTTTAATTGTTAACAACACTAACGTAATATCAAACCTTTAAAATCTTCAAAAGTAATTTTTGCAGGTATACATAAAATTATAACTGATTGCTTAGAGGATTAGCGGCATACTTTAAAAGGATTTACCTTATTTACCTTAGATTTACAAAGGTAAATTTAAGTAACACCCAAAACATCATAAATTTGACAATAGTTTTTTTAAATTAGAAAAAGTCAATATTTGTTGTATTGAAATAAAAATATACAAAAATAAATTTTTTAATCTAGTAACTTTGTTATTTTATTAACTTTATCCATCACATATACTTTATTGTATTTCAACAATATTTCCAGTATATATTCAAAAGATTGTGAATTACTTGTTTGGAAATAACAAATGATCCTTGCCGACAAACATTCAGTGAATACTATGCCAGCAATTAAAATTAAAATAATTTATTTGATTACATATATGTACTTTATTGTATTTCAACAATATTTCCAGTACATATTCAAAAGATTGTTAATTACTTGTTTGGAAATAACAAATGATCCTTGCCGACAAACATTCGGTGAATACTATATGCCAGGACTTAAAATTAAAATAATTTATTTGACCACAATTACCTATCTATAATACCCTACATGTGGAATATGTAATAAAATAAAATAGGGAGTTGTTACAAATAAATAATAAATATTTTTAAATTTTGAACAGAAAAAAATATCACATTCAACGATTGTTGGGTATGCTTTTTCTAATTAAAAAAAAAAACTATTTATTTATAATTATAGAAAATATATCGAATAACCTAAAAAAGTTACATATATTGTTGTGGTCTTTGCTGCCACCAAAAGTCTTAATGTTTGAAAAGGAAAGACTTTGTGAATCCATGGGGATAAATACGACGTCTTACAAAATAAACACTGATATACTGATATTACGTATGATATTTATTTTATTCGGAGACTTTAAAATAGCTGTTATATAAAATTAATCACTGGTATTTTTTTATTACAAATTAAGTTGCACTTGAATCTCTAAGTTGTAATAATTACTGCATGTTTCTAATCAATTTCCAATGTCTTTAAATACAAAATTTTTAGGTAAAAATATTAAATATTGTGACGTAAAAATTAAAATATTAAATATTAATTTTGCTAACAAGTAAATATAATCAGAGCCATGCTGCTAGATCACAAATTAGACCTCAATTCAATTATTATGATTGTTAACATAAGTAACTTAATAATAATAATAACCAATATAAATTAGCTGACTAGCTTAATGAATTAATATTTCAAATTAGGTTATTTAAAATATTATTACTTAATAATAATATGAATGATTTAGTGTGTTAGAACCACGTTTTTAAGGATAACGTTGTCCAGGGCCTAACACACCTTCCGACTTTTTTTTAGAGGGAAAATAATTGCAAATTGTTTTTCATCTAACTCAGAAGTAAAGTTATCCCTTAAAGAAAAATTAAAAATTTACAAAATAAAGAAAAATTGGAAAACTATAAAGATAACTTCGTTAAATCAATCATAAAGAATGATAAACATAGACTAAAAAATTACATTTTGATGACTAATGAAATTGTTCATAAATTAAATTAATTTGGTTTAAGAAAAAAATTTTAAGCTTTAAATATTACTTGTTGTCGTTGTCGAAATTGCATTGGTCGGTTTAGGAATACACTCAGAAGTTTTTCTAACATATGGTAGAAGGTTTTGAAGTATTTGGTTTTGAGATGCCATAAATACGTTGCTTCTATCCATAAATGTCGTCATTCAGCAAGACGCCAGGGAGGGAAAATAAAAGATAAGATATAATGGAAGGGGGGGGGTGTATAGTGTACACGTATTTTCCATTATAGATTGTGATTCCAGTGACCAATGGCTTAATATCCATTTCCAACTTCGACAAGTTTCTGGGTTGTCCATTTGATGGTTCCGAGAGCAATTACACTTCACAGTTTGCTTCAGGAATTTGGTTGGCTGTTCCAAATCCATTAAAACTTTCTGCATAATTTAATGTTCTCGTTTGGGAATTGGAATTTGGAGTTTAAAGTAGGATAATGTATAATAAAATTTGTGAAGATTCGTGTTGAGAGAAAATGAAATCAGATTGGGGTTTATTTAGAGATAAGACATATTAAAAGAAACGTGTAGATTGAGCGTAGAATATTTCATCATTTAAGTTACAAGTAAGGGGCCGCGATTTGAAAGGGATTTTTTTTGTTTGTTTGGGATTTGTGTTTTACGTTTGAATTTAGTAATTTTCATGCTTTGAGGAATATTAACAAGGTGCATATTAATAAGATGCGTGTTAGTAAAGTTCGTTGGAAAATCGTATTCGTATAGGGCGTTTATCAAGGAACGTATCGTATAGGGAAATAGTATTTGTGGGTGATACGTTAGTACAAGGCCGTTGTGTTGTGAGGGGTTAATATAATTCGCGTTATTGGGGAGTCGTTCTGTATGAAGAACATCTTGCGGGTTATTTGTTTGTCTCGCGTTAACAGGGAGCCGTTCTGTGAGAAGAACATATAGGAGGTTATTTGTTTGTATCGCGTTACTAGGGTGTCGTTCTGTGAGAAGAACATCTAGGGGGTTACTTGTTAAAGTTTCGTTATTGGCAGGCCGTTTAGTTTTAAAAGTTCGTCTTTGTAATATTGTCTTGTCTGAGGGTATCACCAGACAAGTGTAGCGATAAGTCATGTCCAAAGGGTTACAAACCATGTTTTTAAAGAGATAAAAGTAAAAGAGAAGTTGGGAAAGTAAGTAGTATAGTCAGCTCACTCCTGGCGCAGTTGGATGGTACACTTTTCCAAAAAGGGCAAACCTAGGTGAATGTTGGAAACCTCGGAAGTTGGATGACGTCATTGACCAATAGTAAATCAAGATGGCGTCGGGAGGTGTGGTGGGGGTGAGGAATGACATAAACGGAGGATTGGCTTTGACCAATAGTGACGGGGAGTGAACGGGGGGCGGGACGTTGACATTAGTCAGCAATTCTCAAGAATATGTTGAAATAGATAACATTCAATGTACTCTGTACGATATTTTTGAATAAAGTTCTATTATTATTATTATTATTATTTGACCTTGAAAAATATGATATCATCATCCTGTTACAAGTTCAAACTTGTTTGAATCGACTTAAAATAATTTTACACGTGTCAAGACACGTGACCGGATGTTAATATTTTTTTATGATTCAGCCATGTAATATGACACTTGAATGTGTTAGATAATAATTTGCAAGTCTGAATTCCAAGAAAAGAATATTATTATGGGAGTCAGCAATTCTCAAGAATATGTTGAAATAGGTAACATCTTACCTTGAAAAATATTGTAATTTGACACTTTAAATATACATGATAAAATTCAAGACACGTGACCGGATGTTAATATTTTTATAATAAAATAGGATGAATCAGCAATGTAATATGACACTTGAAATTTACATGATAAAAATCGTTCAAGGACACGTGATTGGGAAGACGATGTTGACGAAGATTGTGTTGACATCGAAGAAAGTCAAGCATTATTTTAAAATCATTCCTATATTGAATTTTATTACTGCAAGATATGTATATATTTTATTGTTATTGTTTATGATGTAATGTAAGGTTTTATTTAATAAAAATCTTATAAATTTTTTTTTGTATTTATTAATGATTAAAATTTACATTTTAAAAAAATTTACAGAAAAAAAATTATTATTATGAATCTGAAAAAACACATAAAGTATTGGTGACACTACAGTTCAATAAATTCATCAAATCCATTCCTATAACGACCTGCAATTAACATTGTCCCTTATGTTATGCTTTGGAACACGTGCGTAGCTCTGACATAGGTAGAAACAATCAATTTTTCGATGACGGCCCATACTAAAGTATTCTCTAATTCTTTGTTGTGAATGACAGCTCACATCATCAAAAATGAAAAGACTTTTTTCTCGAGCTTCATTCGGACTAAGAATTTCACTAGTATCACTAAATGGAAAATAGCCATCCCCTTCCACTAATTTTAAAGTCTCTTCTAGTAATTGATATTTCGGTTGGTAAAGAGATTTACTGTACACATAAATGTTTTCAAAGCGTAAACCGTTTTCATCATAAATTAAATTCAACATAACATTGGTTTTACCACAACCACTAGGGCCACATATTATTGTTCGTAGTGAATCTGAAAATAGAGGACCATGATATGTTTGTGTGTCTGTATTTTCTGGTATTAAATTTTTAACACTCAGAGCGGGTTGTTGTTTATGAAAACGCATTTTTAATGTAACTAAGACTAAAATTTCAATACAACCCATTTTATAAACATTTAAATATATGTGAACTTAATTGTTTAAAACATTTAGTAGTATGTCATATCAGAAGCAACAACACAAAGGAAGAGGTATTGTTAACACACTTATAAATAAATTACCGTTTCAGTTACACATACCAACTTATCGATATTGTGGACCTGGGACTAAGCTGACAGAACGATTAGCGCGTGGTGATAAACCAAAAAACGCATTGGATCAGGCTTGTATGGTACATGATATAAAATATTCAAAAAGTAAAGACTTAAAGGAGCGTCATCTAGCAGATAAACAATTAGCTGAAGCCGCTTGGAAACGTGCCAAAGCATCTGATTCAACAATTGGTGAAAAAGCATCCGCTTTATTCGTTACAGGCGCCATGAAGGCAAAAACTTCACTTGGTATGGGATTAAAAATGAATAAGACGAAAAAGACAAAGAAAACTATCAACTTTACAGCATCAGTGCGAAAGGCACGAAATGCATTGAAAAAATCACAACCAACGGACTTAAAAGCAGCAGTTAAAATAGCAAAAGCAGCTGTGCGAGGTCAACGTATGAAAGCACCCACACGTGTAAAACCAGTTCCAAAGTCTGGTGGTGTACTTCCATTAATTCCAATATTCGCAGGACTCTCTGCTTTAGGTGCTTTGGCTGGTGGAGCGTCGGGTATTGCTAAAACCGTTACAAATTATAAAAGTGCTCGTGATCAACTTAATGAGAGTCAAAGACACAACAAAACAATGGAAGCTATAGCAATGGGTAAAGGCTTGTATTTAAGACCATACAACAAAGGCATGGGATTATATTTAGCAAAAAACTAATTGAAACGCTACCACGTAGAGCACTTTACGATACGGAGCTACGTGCGTATGCTAAACAATTTAAAATTCCGTATTTTCGTGGTGTTTTTATGCGTGACACCCTACCCAAAAGACCATATAAATATGAAACAGGAATTATCAACCATGATGTATCCAAAAATAGTGGCACACACTGGACGGCATATAAAAAGTATAATCGAAGTGTCATCTATTATGAAAGTTTTGGAAATTTGAGACCGCCAGCGGAAGTCATTAAATATTTTAACGGATGTGACATTCAATATAATTTTGATAGACAACAACAGTTTAATACTCCGATTTGTGGACATCTATGTATACAATTTTTATTAAATAAATAAACCAGCAAGTCTTGTATTCACTTCATTCAAAATCAAGATGTCATACATGCTTACTTTTACAGGGGATAGCTCTTTTTTAACAACAGACTATTCTCCACCAATTGAATTAGATAAAAATGAAAATTATGAAATGGGTCTAGTAGATTTACAAGGGTACAATTCCATACCTAATATACACAGCCACAATAACATGTTTTATTACGATGATAAAGTCATAGAAATACCACCAGGATCTTATGAAGTTGAAGATATTGAACGTTATTTAAAAGAAGCTGTAGGCGATGAGGTGACACTACAAATAAATGCTAATACAAATACATTAAAATGTGAAATAAAATGTACTGTGGTAATAAACTGTGAACCATCAGATTCTGTTTGTCGCATGTTGGGATTTAATAAACGAAAACTAGATGCAAATAAAAGACATGAAAGTGACAATACAGTTAATATTTTACCTGTAGAAACAATTTATGTTCAATGTAATATTACAAATGGATCGTATCATAACAACGAAATCAGTCACACATTGTTTCATTTTTCACCAAATCTACCACCAGGTTATAAAATTGTGATACATCCTATGAATGTTATTTATTTACCAATCAACTGTCAAACTATAAGCAACATTACGCTCATGTTAGTGGACCAAACTGGTAAATTAGTTAACTTTCGAGGTGAAAACATTACAATTGGATTACACTTGAAAAAGATATAATGGGTTTTGTATTTAATCATCCTACACGGTATGCCGGAGGCAGTGTTTCTATAAACCGTACGATAAAACAACCTCAATCGAGCAACAATAGAATAAAAAATCACAAACAGTTATCATACGAAAATAGAAAATTTCTTCAATCAATTGGCTTAAAATTAAAACGGCCAATTGTTGGGTAAAATTTAGTTGCTGGTTTAAAATAAAGAAATCAGTTATACGAATAAAATTCAGTTGTATTAAGAAGAAGAAGAAGAATGGCAGAAATACTAGAAGTGACCAATGTACCTGAGTACGATAATGTTATTACAGAACTAGAGTATCACAACCACCAAGCTTATAATTCATCGAAATTTGAATCAAGCGATGAGAGTAGAATTTGCATTCAATCACAAGACTTGTACACATTACCAAGTGAAAGTGTTTTAAATATCGAAGGTCAAGTGACTGATGATGATGCTACAAATGCAGCCAGCTTCATATCGAATGCTATATTGTTTATGTTTCATGAAATTCGTTATGAAATTGGTGGTAAGGTAATTGATGTGATTAATAACGTAGGCATCGTTAGCACTATAAAAAACTATCTATCCCTAAACGAAAATCAAAGTAAAGCTTTAGAGAATGCTGGCTTTGGTGAAAATTTTAAAAAGGATGCTGCTGGTTACTTCAATGTTCGTATTCCATTGAAAATGTATATGGGTTTTTTTGAAGATTATCCTAAAATTCTCGTAAACATGAAACAGGAAATCGTTATTGTTCGTGCAAATGATGATATTAATTGTTTTACCTCAACTGTCGCAACAAGCAAACCTAAAATTAAAATCAACAAATTAGAATGGTGTGTTCCATACGTTAAAGTGTCTGATAAAATGCGAGTTAAATTATACAACTTAGTCAATCAAAATGATGATTTGAGGTTATGGTTTCGATGAATGGAATGTCTACTTATACCAGAACTACCATTAACTGATATACATGTATGGAGTGTTAAAACTAGTGTAGAATGTCCTAACTACGCTGTTACCTGTTTCCAAACAAATCGTAACCGCAACATTTTAAAAGATTCCAGTCAGTTTGACCATTGTAACATAACAAATTTGAAAGTCTATTTAAATGGTGAAGCCTACCCATATGTGAATTTGAATCTAAATTACACAAACAATCAAACAGCGTTACTGTATGAAATGTATTGTAATTTTCAAAAATCGTACTATAGACGCTCTATAACAGAACCATTGCTAGATATAGAAACGTTTATAAATAAATCACCTCTATTTGTCATTGACTGTTCTAAGCACCCAGAGTCACTTAAATCTACAACAGTGGACTTGCGCGTTGAGTTTGAAGCTAGTGTTAATTTCCCAGCTAAAACGCGTGCGTATTGTATAGTGTTCCATGATCGATTATTTAAATACAATCCACTTACGAATATTGTGAATAGAGTAGTTTAAAATGGCGTACATAGTGGACGTACAGGGCTGCAAAGTAAACAATGAATTCATCGTTAAAGAACTTAGTTTTGTGGATACAAATGGTAACCACTTTGGACATTATGTATTCAAACCGCCATTTCCATTTAACACATTGAATAAGTGATTCGGATAAGAAATAAACAATTTGGCTCTCAAATAATTACCATGGCTTATACTGGAATCAAGGAGCCACCGATTATTGCTTTGAGTTATCAACCATTTTAACACTGTATAGGTCATTTAATTTGTGATCTTTCATGTGATAACATGCTTCAGACAACGAAACAGCTAGCTAAGTTGAGAGATATTATACAGAAAAAGTATAACGCACTCAAAGCTGATGAACAAACAGCGACCATTTCATTAGAAAAAACATTTAAGCCCATCACTGATCCGTTGAATAAGCTAGTAGAAAAACAAGAGAACAAAAATGATTTTACTCGAATTAATATAAAACGCAAGATAGAAGATGATACCCTAGAAGACAATAAAGATAAACTATTAAATTATACGCCAAGGAAGGCTCGAAAATTATTTGAAGATACTCCAGTAGTCACAAAACATAATCTATCAGACACCTATGAGGATGATGCATTACACACTCCTGATGTTGTACTTAGGGAGATTATAAAATCACCAGAGAATAATCATCATGCACTTCAGCATTTTACAAAGACTTATGGAGATGGTAAATACATTTATTTTATATTATCGAAAAAAATGATAAGCTTATCGATAATATTTACGGATTACGTTATGATAATGCTGCTGATAGATTATATGTAGGTAATTCAGTTGTTCACATTAAGCATAACGATATACAAGTCAACGAAAAATGGTACGACGGGACATCAGGTTTATATGAGCTTTTAGTAAAACACATACCAAAAAATTATTCAGAGCAAGACATGCGTAACTATTTAGAAATTGTAACATCAACAAACACTAATAGACGGAATTATGACTCTCAGGGTCAAATTCAAGGAACTAGAAGTTTTAAGTATAAAAATATCATTAAGAAACATCTTTACCCATCGGCTCCTGCTTCTGGTAGCGGTCTAACATTATCACGAGTAACTAATAATCCCATAGATTATGTGTACTGGAATACAATCGATGAACTTTGTGATAGATTACGGCTGTTATGCGCATCACGTGACGCGGAGAATTTCAGCCACCAAAATGAGATAAATAGTTTGATACAAGAGTTAAAAGAGGAAAATATAATATACTGAAAACCGGACCTGTTTCTAAACAGACCAGTATTAAACTGGTCAAAACCAGTATTAAACAGACCTGTTTCTAAACAGACCAGTATTAAACCGGTCAAAACCAGTATTAAACAGACCTGTTTCTAAACAGACCTGTTTCTAAACAGACCTGTTTCTAAACAGACCTATTATTTCAAGATACTCCATCAGTCAGTTCACAACCAGTTTTTTATTTGATACCGTTTTTTTGATAAACATGTTTAAATGTGAATATTGTGATCTCATATTTTCTCGGAAATTTAATAAAAATAGACACATCCTGCGTTGTCACACCTCTGATTTCAACAACGCTATTCAAAATATACATAATGATAAAGATTGTTCTATTGCTGAATCTAGTAAAAGAAAACGAACATTGAGCAATTCTTCAAAGAGTTCGGAATCTATCGTTGCTAAAACTTCAAAGTTAAAACCAAATGATGATGAATCATATGATGATATTTCATTTAATGAATCAGAGAGTAGCAATCAAAGGTTTAATCTGAAAATGAGTAGTGATAGAAGCAAATTTGATAATTCACAAACTAAACAATACAAGGAATATGAATCAGCTATGAATAGTAAGAGTGTCCTAGAGGTTGATGAAAATATTTCTTATTATAATATTGATCCCAATGTATTAATTGATACATTAAGAAGTCTATATTCTACTGATGTTGGAAAAGAAATACTGTCTATAATTCATGACTTGCGAAAAAAAAAAAATTAAATAACAAGTTGATATTAACTTTTAACATAAAATTAGTAATTTCTTATTAGAAAATCATTTAGTAATTTCTTATTAAAAATCATTTAGTAATACGTTTTATGAATAATTTTTCTATTAAAAATAAAACAGTCTATCAAGATAAAACATTTTTATTATTTTAAAATTAGTGGAGTTACAAGATATTTAAAAAAAAAAATACATCCATAATATTTCCCAATCCTAGGTATTAGTGTAGAAGATGTTGGTGAATCAATATGAATTCTGATTCAAAATAATGAATTTACCTTAAATGATGACTTAAAAATATCAAGTTCATAATTTGATTAGATTCTGGAATAAGTGCAAACATACAAATAGTCAAATCAAACAGATACTGCACCAAATTACTCCGATATTACTCCAAACTACTCCAAATTACTCCGATAATACAGCAGGGTAAATGTGCTATCCAAAATACATATCAAATTACTTCTTCAGTTGTTGGAAACGCTAATAAATCATTAGTAATGTTATTTATTTACCAATCAGCTGTCAAACTATAAGCAACATTACACTCGCGTTAGTGGACCAAACTGGTAAATTAGTCAACTTTCGAGGCGAAAACATTACAATTGGATTACACTTGAAAAATATATAATGGGTTTTGTATTTAATCATCCTACACGTTATGCGGGGGTAGTGTTTCTACAAACCGTCCGATAAAACAACCTCAATCGAACAACTAGTTACCATGGCTTATACTGGAATCAAGGAACCACCGATTATTATGAATTATCAACCATTTTAATACACATTGCTAATCATAACGTTATATACTACAAAGGTGAAGAAAAGAAAATTTGGATTAAAAAATTAATTCAAAATTCTGTAAAGGTAGTCCACATCGAAAATTTGGATGGTCTAAAACCGCTCTATAAGAATGACAGTGTATCAAAAGCTCCATGCATCTATCAACATCAACATTGCACTACAAATATTATTATGTATTTATTACTTTATTTTTTAATAGATCTTTATACGGAGGTGTTTGCTTAAGGTTAATATTAAAAATTAGATGATTTTGTATTTTGTATTTTGTTTTAATATAAAATTATAATTTTTTTAAATAAAATTTTTTTTTATCTAATCTGTAGTAAAAGTTGATTTATTATTATTCCATATAAAGAGCATATTATATGGGTTGATTGATGATGCTTGTTAGATTATTAAGCACTGTCTATCAACTATATAGGTCACCTAATTTGCAAGCATTCATGTCATAACATGCTTCAGACAACGAAACAGCTAGCTAAGTTGAACCTGTTTAGATACAGACCTGTTTAGATACAGACCAGTATTAAACCGAGCTGTTTCTTATTAGACCTGTTTAGATTTTATATTTATTATATGTAATTATTAAAATTACATCATAACCTATTGAGAACTCAGTATGAACGGTATAGATAAATTTGGATGTCCTCTCTTCAAAAATTATCAAGATTCATATACATCACATAATGAATCAATACTTCGATGTAATGGCGGAAATAATTGCTTCGATGCAAAACAAAGACGAATTGTGAATGTCGGGAAACCTATGAATAAGCAAGATGTTATGAACTTGGAAAGTCTTGGACAGTGTTTATCATTAGATGATAAAGAATCATACTTTGACGCAAAAAATAAACAAATAAGTAATGTAGCAAGTCCAGAATTTTCAACTGATGCTGTGGATTTTTACACCCTTATCAATCATGTTAGTGATAAAATCAATAACACTACTGAAATATTTAACGAGAGTCTAAAAAAATTAAATGGTTATTTTCAAATATCAATACGTAATACCATACCAACAAAATTTTATCAAGATTCAACTACTGATTTTGCATGGTATGTATTGGAAAATAATACAAGAGTTTATGTATTTAGATTCCCAATCTCTGTGATGGTACATCATTTAGATATTAAACCAACATACTGTGAGGTCTTCAAAAACGATACTATTATAGATAAAAATAAACTTAATACATTAAAATAAACGATTATTTAACGTTTGGTATTCCTAAAAGTTTCATGACTACAAACTCCGATTCCATGTTACTACATGTTGACATTGGTATAAAATATAAATTAATAGATGGATAAAAGACGAATTGTTGTGAATGAGCTACATAAACCAGCTCGACGTAATTATCCAAGAAGGCGTGTAATCATTAAGGGACTCAATGATTTATTTCAAGCTGATTTGGTAGAAATGATCCCGTATGCAAGACAAAATACCAACTTTAAGTATATTTTGGTGGTCATCGATTGCTTCTCCAAATATAGCTGGGCTATGCCACTAAAGTCCAAGAGTGCGGTGGTCCAATACATAGATTTTATAAAATGATTTTTTATTCAGAAATTTCTGATGTATTTAATACAAAACGTCTGTTGTATTAGAATTACCCATGGGATTAATTCGCTTGGTTGATCAGGCTCTATTTGTTCAACATTGGGTTGATCTGGTTGCCATCTTCGTTAACATCGTCTTCGAATAGGCGCAGCGTTAATGGGTGACTTCTTCCAATTTTCTCCTCCACCCTCAAATACCCCGGTTTCGTGTTAAATAATTTAATCATGTTGTCCGTCAACACTGCAAACCTAGATGGTAGAAAAACTCCCTCGTTTTCTGTACCATCTAGGCTTATATCCAGTAAAACTTTTATTGATGGCCCATGTTTCGTTAGAATCCGCTCCAATTTTCGTATTATAATTTTTTTCTTTAACGGAAAATCATCCATTTTAATGCGTGGGCGCACTAAACAACTATCTAATAATTTTAATTCTTTTTTATTCATTATGTTTGATATCATGAATTATTGAATATTTAATAAAAACTGATATTGCCATCATGTAGAGCACCTTTTTTATATGATTACCACCACTTCAAAAATGCGATTCAAACAAGTTTAAACATGTATTTTTGTCATGTAAATTTCAAGTGTCATATTACATTGCTGAATCATATAAAAATATTAACATCCGGTCACGTGTCTTGACACGTGTAAAATTATTCTAAGTCGATTCAAACAAGTTTGAACTTGTAACAGGATGATGATATCATATTTTTCAAGGTCAAATGTTATCTATTTCAACATATTCTTGAGAATTGCTGACTAATGTCAACGTCCCGCCCCCCGTTCACTCCCCGTCACTATTGGTCAAAGCCAATCCTCCGTTTATGTCATTCCTCACCCTACCACACCTCCCGACGCCATCTTGATTTACTATTGGTCAATGACGTCATCCAACTTCCGAGGTTTCCAACATTCACCTAGGTTTGCCCTTTTTGGAAAAGTGTACCATCCAACTGCGCCAGGAGTGAGCTGACTATACTACTAAAGTAATACAGAACTATACAACTTTTTAAGGTATAAAAATGGGATAATTTAAATTTTCAAAATTGTTAAAGGGAAGAGAGTATTTTGCAAAAACAAAATTTTGGGAATTTTTATGCCGGGCTGAACCGAACTGGGAATAAGGAACTTGAGAGCATTAAAAATGTAAAATGTCTTACTAACCTTATTGGATTCGTTATTCAACCAAATCACAAAAGTAACCGTTTGAAGTAGAAATTGATCTCCTGTCAAGTCTCCAATCGTGTTGATTCCACTGCTGCACACCAATTATGTTATGACTGCTTGTAAATTGTAGCAGCAATGTTGAAATCCAATGTCCAAAATTAACACAATTGCACTGATATTCGTTTATTTTTAATTTATTCGATGAGTTTGAAAATTATTTATTTATAAAGTTAACGATGTTATTGTTTATTACGAATTAAGTTATCTTGTGGTATCTAAGTTGTAATTATTACTGCATGATTCTAATCAATTTCCAATGTCTTTAAATAAAAAACTTTTAGGTAAAAATATTAAATATTGTGACGTAAAAATTAAAATATTAAATATTAATTTTGCTGACAAGAAATATATTAAGAGCCATGCTGCTAGATCACAAATTAGACCTCAATTCAATTATTATGATTGTTAACATGAGTAACTTAATAATAATAATAACCAATATAAATTACCTGACTAGCTTTATAAATTAATATTTCAAATTAGGTTATTTAAAATATTAGATATTACTTAATAATAATATGAATAATTTAGTGTGTTAGAACGGCGTTTTTAAGGATAACGCCGTCCAGGGCCTAACAATATATTCTAATCATACAGTAAGCATTTTTAAAAAGAAATATTCGAATTGACATACGGTACTAAAATAACTTATTATTAAACACGCTGTATACAACAATTAACAGAAGTGATATAAAATAATATAGCAATGCTATTTCACTTACACTTAGAGCTATGGAAAGAGAAATGTGTATTTAAACTCATACATACACATAATTTATTAAATACGTATACATTATACGTATCCTTATTTAATATACATCTAAATTGAAATAAAAGAAAAATACCTTTAAAATTTTTGATTTTGGATAATTAATTAAAAGAAAATTAATACCTTTGATCGCGGATAATTTATCCTAGTTTGGAATTACATATTTATTATGATAAGATAATTTCGAAACCTAATGGTTTTGGTTTTTTTAATTCTTCATGGTTTTAAAGATAATTAATTAAGAGCTTTTAAAATTGCATTAAAATGTCAACTCGATTTTAATGCCATCTCTGTAAAAATTTGAGTAAGCTCGAAATAACAACTCCAGCCTTAAGGTAATTTTTTTTATTTTTTTTTATTTTATTAAAACTGGCTTCAGCATATCTGCTATACGGCCATTATCAAAAAAAATTACAATTAGGTTACAATACATGGAAATAAATAAACAATTCAGAAAAAACATAAAGAATATAAATAAAGATATATATATATAAAAAAAAAAAAAACATAAATCATCTTCTGGATTTTCTAAAACAAACAGATAAATTCTTTAAAAATAAAAATAACGACATAAATAAATAAATAACTTTTCAGTTAGGAGGGAAAAAATTAAAAATAATAATGTAAAAAAATTTAACTCCTGGATATTCTTAAACATACAGAAAAATTCTTAAAAAAAAAAAAAAATTTTAAATAAAATAAAAATATAAAATAAATAAATTTTCAACTAGGAAAAATTAAAACAATTATTTCTATTGAAATTCGTCGTCGGGGCCCGTCGAGAGTTTATACAAAGGAAATAACACGTAAAAACACAGGTTGGGGGCCGCGGAAGGGTTGACAATAGAGTGGGTTATACATAAGAATTATTATAACAAAAGCAGAATAATTGTAAAAAAATAAAAAAAGGGGCAAAAAAACAAGAGGTGGTATTTAAATTTGGAGTTTGGACTTGTTTAGGAAGGAACAAATTGCAGAAAGGATTTCATACTTATTTAAGGATAGGAGGTGGGGAATCAAGTAGGGACCAAAAACACCCATACGGGCTAGGGAGTTTAGTAACAATTGTCTATGCTGGTTAAGGAGTGGTCAGGCGAACGTGATGTGATTTATATCACAATATTCATAGCCACATCTACATCTGGTGTCGGGGATAATATGTATTCGATGTAGATGGGCGGGTAAGGAGATGTGTCCAGTTCTCAAACGGCCAATCATAGTTACATTTTTTCTGCCCACATCCCATTTGTGGAACCATGTTTCAAATGATGGGACTGGCTGTATCTTATAAAACTTGCTGCCTTTCGTTGATGTATTCCACATTTGGGCCCAATCACGCAGCATAGAACTTTTGTAGACGGACCATAGATCTTGTGCAGGTGGAGGTGATTCATCTTTTGGACCCGTTTGGACTGCATCCCTAGCCAACATATCAACAAATTCGTTCCCACGTATACCAATGTGTGACGGACACCACACAAGGGCAACGCGGAAACGATTTTGAATTAGTTTAAATACGATATTTTTGATCAATACTATGAGAGATGGGGTTTTGGAGTAAATACAACTTTGTTTTAGGAGGGAAAGGGAGCTAAGTGAGTCGGATATTATAGCTGCCATTTCAATTTCATTTGACTCCACGTATGAGAGTGCTTCCAAAATAGCGACACTGTGGCATTTTTAAAAAAGACTTTACTTAAAATCTTCTATTAAATTACAAACTGTGGCTTTGTTGACAAAGTGGAAGCGTTTTTTAACCGCGATCTTAGTAATTGTGATCGAATCTGAAAGAGAATAAGTTGACAAAAGGACGGTCTAGGATTTGAGTGGAAGTCTATAAAACGACTACAACTCTATGGATTAATCAGTGAAATGTCAAAATTATTTGACAACAACAAAACGCATTTACGTATATTTTTACACTTAAGATATTTTATTTCATTAAAATATAAATATTCTTTGGCTTAGAATTTACAAAAAATGGCTTTAAATAAAACCTTTAAAAGAATTAAAATGATATGAACTAAAAATATCACAGTCAACTACACCAGGCTACATAACCTCTTTTGTGCAATGTTTTTGTTAATTAAGTAAGTGTTTTTCTTTTTGTTACATTATTATAAAATGATACTAGTTTGAATTGAACATTTCCGATCTAGGTGTTAAACAAAACAAAACGTTCTCGAAATGACGTAAATTTAATTCTGTGCAGTGAACCAAATAATTTATCTTCTGTATCCGGCCCGTGACTCAACGTAGTCAAGCATTAACACAGGGCCGAATACGGTGAAGATGACGAACCGCGAGGTGCAACTCCAATCGAGGACTTTTGACACCCTTCCATGGGCAGTCTGAACTCGTTGTCGGCTACACCTCTAAACGCGATATTGGTTCACTTCACAAAACAATCTTTACCATTCTTGATTAAAATCAAATCGGAAATGTTCAATTGGATAGTTCAAAAAAAATACGTATATTAAATTTTTGGAATTTCTATAAGGTAAATCTCCAACAACGATATTATACGGATGGGGTGGAGAAATATAAGAAATAAAACCGTACCTTAAAAATCCAGGCAAAACCACCACAGGATACCGAAAATACACCTCCAAACAAACAACACCCGCCGTTGATGAAATAACCAGGTATAATTAATTAAACGTTCATGTACGTCCATTTCTTTGACTTTATCCCAATTATCTTTATTTCCAGAGGACGTTATTGTTGCAAGATTTCCAGTTTCTCCACGATAGTATAATTATCGATGTAATATTAAAACGTGCTCGCGTTGCGGGCACGAACGTGTATATTATTATTTTTTTAATAAATTTTCTATTTGATGTGTACCCTTCAATGGTGATTTGTTCAAGAGACCTAATTTTTAAATTGTTTTTGGCTTTTTTGCTCGGTTTTGTATTCATACGCGAACTACGTTGTTTTCGTTTGTTAAATTTTAATAATTGTTGCGCACGGTGGCTATTCACACGTTAGCGTGTACTAACGTCCGTTCACACGCTAGCGTGATTTTAATTCAACTTTTTTTTTTTTTAATTGAATGATTTTTCTTTATTTTTTTATTTTGTGTGTGTGTTTAGATTTAGATAGGGTTTTTATGTCCCAATCCGTATAATGATTTTGATCGCGCTTATTACTATAATTTGACTGATTTTTAATTACTGTCAACCAAACCTACAATCAAAATACTGTGAACCTTATTGAACGGTTCAGTCTCCCCCACTTTAGGCAGAACTACTGTTGTATTTCGGAATTTATTATTGTCTACTAGTTTTAGGTACAGGGATACGTCGCAACCTATTCCTCCCTACAATTTTAGAAGGAGGGAGTCCCGTAACTCATAGCCTATCACATCATCTCCGGCCCGTAGGCGCTGGATGATGAGCCGTAGCTCAGGATCTTCCTCCCGCTGACGTTGCAGAGAGGTAAAGGTTTGTGGTACCTCGTCTAAAGCTGAAATTTTTCCTGTATGTCTGTCTGTCATATTCGCCCTTTGATTGCAGGATTGGCTACATGATAGCTTACTTATGGATTCACATAAATATTTTATTGGAGATCTACCTCATGAATATCATGCTTGTGTGATGCGTTGAGTCGTGTTTGGGAACGCATAAACTGCATGACTCTTGATGGTGTGACGTCCTCCTCTCCTACTGCTGTTGTTGACGCAGGTTGACCAGTCGGACCTGCCTGTGCTGGTGGCGCAAGAACAGGATGATGTGTTGGAGTTGTATTCGATTGCGTAGTTGGCGCATGATTCACATGATTTGGACACATTAAAAGAGTTTGTTCCTACTGTGGAACACTCCACATCCCATAACCAAAATACTGCTGAGGTTGTGCAGACGACGCAGGTGGGACCATACCAGGCGCAGGATTCAATATCGGTACGTTTCCAGGACTCGTACCAATATTTGTTTGTGTTACCTTTCCAACCAATACTGTCGTGGGTAGGGTGGAATTGGCTTTCGACACTGATGGTGCTATTGTCGTAATACCATGAGCACCTGGAATATCTGGCGTAGTAGCGTAACTTGGTGAAGTTGCGTCGACAATGGTACCCAATCCAGCAGTGTTATTTGTTGTAGTTGTTGTGTTGACGACGATTGTTGTAACAACCATTGGAACATCTGCTGATGATGTCGTGTGTTGGACCGTGTAGTCGGCATCCTCCGGCAGTTCACCTAGACGTTTGCGCTCGTACGAACAACGAAAAAAAAATTTAGTAGTATGTGTTTTTTTTGCAAAATTTATTTTAAGTTATGACCAAATAATCCTTTTTTTTTTTTTTTTTTTCCTCTAATCCAGACTCGATCAAACTACCCTACGCTATATGCTACCAACTGTGGCATTTTGAAAGAAGACTTTAAGTTAAATCTTTCTATTAAATTACCAACTGTGGCTTTGTTGACAAAGTGGAAGCGTTTTTTAACCGCGATCTTAGTAATTGTGATCGAATCTGAAAGAGAATAAGTTGACAAAAGGACGGTCTAGGATTTGAGTGGAAGTCTATAAAACGACTACAACTCTATGGATTAATCAGTGAAATGTCAAAATTATTTGACAACAACAAAACGCATTTACGTATATTTTTACACTTAAGATATTTTATTTCATTAAAATATAAATATTCTTTGGCTTAGAATTTACAAAAAATGGCTTTAAATAAAACCTTTAAAAGAATTAAAATGATATGAACTAAAAATATCACAGTCAACTACACCAGGCTACATAACCTCTTTTGTGCAATGTTTTTGTTAATTAAGTAAGTGTTTTTCTTTTTGTTACATTATTATAAAATGATACTAGTTTGAATTGAACATTTCCGATCTAGGTGTTAAACAAAACAAAACGTTCTCGAAATGACGTAAATTTAATTCTGTGCAGTGAACCAAATAATTTATCTTCTGTATCCGACCCGTGACTCAACGTAGTCAAGCATTAACACAGGGCCGAATACGGTGAAGATGACGAACCGCGAGGTGCAACTCCAATCGAGGACTTTTGACACCCTTCCATGGGCAGTCTGAACTCGTTGTCGGCTACACCTCTAAACGCGGTATTGGTTCACTTCACAAAACAATCTTTACCATTCTTGATTAAAATCAAATCGGAAATGTTCAATTGGATAGTTCAAAAAAAATACGTATATTAAATTTTTGGAATTTCTATAAGGTAAATCTCCAACAACGATATTATACGGATGGGGTGGAGAAATATAAGAAATAAAACCGTACCTTAAAAATCCAGGCAAAACCACCACAGGATACCGAAAATACACCTCCAAACAAACAACACCCGCCGTTGATGAAATAACCAGGTATAATTAATTAAACGTTCATGTACGTCCATTTCTTTGACTTTATCCCAATTATCTTTATTTCCAGAGGACGTTATTGTTGCAAGATTTCCAGTTTCTCCACGATAGTATAATTATCGATGTAATATTAAAACGTGCTCGCGTTGCGGGCACGAACGTGTATATTATTATTTTTTTAATAAATTTTCTATTTGATGTGTACCCTTCAATGGTGATTTGTTCAAGAGACCTAATTTTTAAATTGTTTTTGGCTTTTTTGCTCGGTTTTGTATTCATACGCGAACTACGTTGTTTTCGTTTGTTAAATTTTAATAATTGTTGCGCACGGTGGCTATTCACACGTTAGCGTGTACTAACGTCCGTTCACACGCTAGCGTGATTTTAATTCAACTTTTTTTTTTTAATTGAATGATTTTTCTTTATTTTTTTATTTTGTGTGTGTGTTTAGATTTAGATAGGGTTTTTCTGACCCAATCCGTATAATGATTTTGATCGCGCTTATTACTATAATTTGACTGATTTTTAATTACTGTCAACCAAACCTACAATCAAAATACTGTGAACCTTATTGAACGGTTCAACACATTCTGCTGAAAAGATTGAAAAGTGTTCAGAAATACTCAGAGTGGCAGAATGTGCGCTGTCAGTGCAATGGATTGCAACTCCCACACGTGAATTTGGTCCCACTTTGGAGGCGTCTGTATAGATGTATGTGTAATTTGGGAGAATGGTGTTAAGATAATTATTGAAAGTGGAATTGACAAAGGATGAACCATAATCGGCATGTGCCTTGTCAAGTAAACAATCAACAAAAACCGGAATGGTTAAATATCGGGTGGGAAAATCAAAAGAAAAGAAGGAGGGTAAAAGCGATTGGTAGATGGGAACTAGTGCAAATACTCGATAAGCCACCAATAATAAAGGGAGCTCCTTGTTTCTCCAATAGTAGGAATTTGTACACAGGGTATTTAGTTGAATAAGTTTCGGAATGAGGGGATGGGATAGGGAACTATATTGTTTAAGAAAAAAATTTTTGGTTAGATATAGACGACGGACTGTCAGTGGAACATCCGCTGCCTCAATCAAAAGGGAGTTGGTAGGACAGGAGCGCATTTGCCCTAAAGCAATGCGTAAGGATTGAAATTGGATTTTATCTAATTTATACGAACGCTGGTCAGCTAATGGGCATAAGAGGAAAGAACCATAATCGATGAAACTTCTAATTAATAGTCTATATATCGTAAGTAAAGTACTCTGATCAGCTCCCCACCAAACTTCAGTGAGAGCACGAATGATGTTAATTCGGGGAGTACAATTATTTACAATATAGTTGACATGTGAGCTCCATTGCGACTTTCCATCGAAAATGACTCCAAGGAATTTCACGGATGTTTGACAAGGATTAGATGTGTCGAGAAAAGGGATGGATTCAATATTACATCAATACCTAGTGAAGACAATAGCTGAGCTGTTTGTAGCCGATATTTCCAAATTGATAGATATTAAATGGTTATGCAGTAAGGATAGAGCGTTTAAAACATGTTCTATAGCTGTTTGCAAGGATTGGGAAGACGAATACAGGACAAGATCATCTGCGTATAGCAGGAGTTGGATGGGAGGCTGATTTACAGTATGTAAACCAGAGGTGTGAATATTGAATAGGAGGGGGCTTAAAACTGCACCTTGGGTTAGGCCCAAAAATGCCGTTCTGGCCCCGGTTAAATGATTTTGGTAATTAATAGTGAGATAACGAAATTTCAGAAATGCATATATAAATGCTGTTAATTTAGGAGGAGCCGATAAAGATGTAAGGATGTTGATGAGTATATTTATATCAACATTATCAAAAGCTCCTTTAACGTCTATAAAACAACAAACCAGATATCCATTCTCAGAGAGAGCAATTTGGACATCGGTTAAGAGCATTGAAAGGTTATCTAGAGTAGAGGAATTCTTACGAAAGCCTCGCGAGTGCGGTGAAATGATGTTGTTATATTCACACCACCATTCCAACCGATTTTTTACCAAGTGTTCCATTACTTTGGACACACACGAGGCTAGCGCAATGGGGCGGTATGAAAGATGTGAGTTAGGGTTCTTATTGGGTTTGAGGATTGAAATAATCATCGTATGTCTCCATTCGTCCGGAACAGATATATGCTTAAATAGTTGATTTAATATTGACAAAAAGGATGTTTTTGCATTGTCCGATAAGTTTATCAGCATGCTATAGGAAGTATTGTCGGGCCCAGGGGACGAATCCACTAAACCAGACAATACTCCCTTCAATTCACAGATTTCGAACGGACGATCCAAAAGATGATCATTCTGGGTAAACGGGATTTGTATAGGGGTTTGGACAAAATCCGGGGTTAAATTTTGTAGGAAGTAAAGAGTCCAATTTTGATTTTCTGGAATGGGAGGGTTTGGATTAATAGCCCTTCTATATATCTTAACCTTATTCCAAATTTCTTTAACAGGCGTGTTCCTGGATAGACTTTCGCAGAAAATCTTCCAGGAACTCCGCTTTTTCTCCTTAAATAATCGTCTGGTTTGTGCTTGAAGCCTTCTCTAAGTACAGAATCTCTCAGGGGTAAAATAATCCCTGAGAGATTTCAAGGCCTCCTTTCTTGCATGAATTTGAGCTTTACATTCGTTATCCCACCAGGGTGTAGGGGAGATTGGTTTTTTAGGAGGTTTGGAATATGGAATGGCCCGATCACCAGCAGAAGTGATGGTTTGGTGGAAAACGGAGTACCATTCCAAAGGATTATTATCGAATATAGGGGTTGGAAGGGAGTCGTCTACAGTGCGAGAAAACAAATCCCAATCTGCTCTCTCGAACCGTCTACGGGGAGTATGTTTGGGGCGAAATGAATTATATCGATGATTGAGGGTAATTAGAATAGGAAAATGATCACTACCATAAGTATCATTTAAGGTATGCCAATAGGAAAATGAAACTAAGGTGAGGAGAACAAAAGGTTATATCAATAGCAGACGATCTATGTTGAGGCGAAGGAATAGTTGTCGGTGATCCGTCATTCATGCAAACCAAGTTTTTGGAATCCATGAACTCAGTTAGAATATCACCACCCCTATTGGATGCAGAGCAGCCCCATAGAGGGTGGTGATAATTTAAATCACCGGCATTTATTATAGGCTCTAGTAAATTTTGAAACATTAGGCTAAGTTCATCAAAGCTGAGAATATTTTGAGAGGAGTTATTATAAATGGAAACTATAGATATGCCAGCGACTCTTACTGCAATTACTTGGAAGAAAGGGTTATTCGCTCAACTGGAATTATTTGAGCAGAAACACACCTCCTTACAAGAATCGCAGTACCGCCATATCCATCATATCTATCATTTCGAAAAATTTGTTACCCGCGAATTTTAAAAGTTGAATTTTCGTTCAACCAAGTTTCACTAAGCAGTACGATGTCAATAGGATAGGAAAATAAAATAAGTGCTAGGTTAATTTTATTTTGAATGAGGCTTCGTATGTTCCACTGGAGCAGTTTGAGATCTTGAGCGATCTGATCCATTATTGAATCTGTTTACCATAGTTTGGACGATGTTTTTTTAATAGCTGGGTCTAAATTAAGGGAGTCTAATACAGAGATAAGCGTGGTAAAGATCGGATCATTGGGAGACGGTAAGGTGGAAAAAGACGTTGACGGAAAATTATATGCTATGGAAGAGTTTGATCTACCATTTGGGTTAATTAGCAAATTATTAATTTGAGTCGCAACAGGGCTTGTAGGGGGCGTGGAATCTTTACGTCTCTTTGGGGTAGGGGGGTTAGTTGTCGAAGTGGAAGCTTTTGAATAAGTCCGTCTAATTATTGGTTTAGCAGTCATAATTGGAGAGGTGTTGTAGGACAATGCAGGGAATTGTTGAGGGGTGGATGTTGCATTAATTGGATTGGCGACAGTGTAATTATTCAATATTTTCGGCACTTGGCCGCTAGCTTCAAAAAAGGTGAAGCCATCGGAAGCCATAATCTTTTTTATTGCTCTTTACCTTTTATATTCTGGGCAATTTTTATACGTTGCAGAATGATCGCCATTACAATTAATGCAAACTTTGGGAGTGTCTTTAGTACAATGGATGGATTCGTGTGGACAAGCACAGATGGCGCAGCGAGCTGAACTTTTACAATTTTTAGTAATGTGACCAAATCTACAACAATTGTAGCATTGAGTCACGGGAAAAACGTAGGTTTCGACGGGACGGGAGCAATAGAAAAGAGTAAAATATTCTGGGAGCGAGGTTCCTTCGAAGGTGACTTGTATTGTTGTAGAGGGTTTATAGGATGCTGTGCCCTCAGAAGATGTTGTTTTTCTTGACATACGATGAATTGATTATTTATTGAATTAATTATTTTAATATTTTTGTTATTTTTGATATTTTCGAGAATAGTTGCCTCATCGATATTAACGTCTATATCTCTAACAATACCTACCCGAGTGACACAGTGGGTAGGTACATAGGCATGAAGGTTTTCTTTTTTGAGTACATCGTTGTCAAGAAAAGCATTCGCAGATGTACTGGAATTAAATAGGACGCAAATCCTATTGCGACCCAAATTTTCCACCCTGATGATATTCTGGACTTTGTTGTTATATGGATACGCCCAACAGCTGGAGGGTGTAGTCTGCTTATATTATGGTCATTTGATTCAATAAAAATTTTAAAAGGCCCGAATGAATTTATAGGGTATTTGTATAACGGTTTTTCTTTCTGGGGGTTATTTTGTTGGTCGGAGGGAACGGAAGGGCTGGATGGCTTATCTATTTGCGTTTGTTTAGAGGGAGGGTTATCCAGACCCATCCGAGGAGGGTCTGGGGCGGGATCATCTTCAGCCACCTTTTAAAAGGTGGGTAATTGTTACTAAAATTATTTTAAAATACGTATGTAGATATATTTAGTTATATTTAAAAAAATAAAAATGAATTAGTTTTATTAAAAACTAAAAAAAGTAAAATTGAATGTAAACAGCACTATATAGTAATAATAACCGACTCACCACAGGTAGGTATAAACAAGTTGAACACACGTAAACAAAATTTTTATTTTTATGTAGGTAATTGTTACGCAATAATCTTGTTATTATTGCAGACAAAATTTGAAACGCGTCTATACTCTTTCAAAGTTATAACAAGACTCTCCTTAAGGTAATTTATTTATACGTATACGAACTCACCATTTGGTATTCATGAACTTATCCTCCAGAGGGTTTAACGTTACATATTCATAACGACTAGATATGCATTGGCTTGTTATGTTCACCGATAGATGACTCTACGCGCATAATATGCATTTTTTATTTATATTCGCGTAGAGTTATCTATCGGTGAATATAACAAACCAATGCATATCTAGTAGTTATACATATGTAACGCTTAATCCCTCCCGCGGAGAAGTTTATCACTACGCAATGGTGAGTTCGTATAAGTTCGTATATACAAATGATCTCCTATCTCTATTATGTATCCTTTGCTGTTATCATCGCAAATTTGTTTTCTTGTAATTTTAGTAGTTGCTTCTTGAATGGCTTTTTAAAAACGTAGTGGATAATTTTAAATACCTTGGGAAGATTTTTAATAATCATAATAATTCACTAAGTGATATTAAAGCTCGAATAGGTCGAGCGAAAACAGCATTCTATGATTTGAAAAAGTTCCTGTTGAATAATAAAATAAATAAAAACCTGAGAGTGAAATCACTAAAATGCTATGTGTGGTCAACATTGTTATACGGGTATGAAACTTGGGTGCTACGGAGCGCGATAAAGTAAAAAGGATTGAGTCGTTTGAACTGTGGTGCTATAGAAATATGTTTGGAATTAAGTTGGACAATTTTTCTACAAATGATAAAGTGTTAGAATTAATTAATCAAAACCAAGAGCTGGTCAGAGAAGTTAAACAATGGTAAGTCTGGTATTTTGGAAACATTATTCGTTTTGACAATTACTATGCACAGCAGTTGGTGCAACTAGGAAAATATAAGTCTACAAGAACTCAAGGTACAAAAAGAATCTCTTGGATGGATTATATAAAAACCTGGACAAAGATGAATCTACTGCGACTTCTATATAATGCGTCAGATAAAAAATTCTTGCGAGAAGTGGTCTCCAACATCTCAAAATCGCTGGGCCCGGCCGATTCGTTACAGAGGCCCGTATATCTTTTTACTTAGCGCTTTTAAAGATACTTATTGGATCTGAAAAAGATATATAAAAAAATATATATTTGGTTACCAAACTGTAACAATAATAATTTATTAATATGAGAAAACTGTAACAACTTATTTTGCTTTGTACTATCTTTATAACAAAGCAAAATATTAAATATAAAAATAGTTTTTTGAATTAAAAAATAAAATATAAGTACATAAATAGCGTACATATAGATAATCTATAAATTTTAAATATTACATGTCTGTGGACTGAAGACAGTCCACACTAAATTTAGATATCCATATACAAAATAACACATAAACAAATGTCAGGTCATTTTTTAACCTCAAAATAAATCTTTATCGATCGAAAGAAATGCTCTTATATGAAAAATGAAAATACATTCACAATATTAAATAAATGTAAGTAAATGAGTAGAAAATTAATTAAATTATCGAAATACATACGAATGATGTTTTTAGAATCAAATAAAGTTTCAATTTAACATTCGTAAATCTCAAAAATCTTTGAATATTACAGGATTCGGTTATATTGTTAGGCCCTGGACGGCGTTATCCTTAAAAACGTGGTTCCTAAAAAACCATACAGCAATCGTGTATAACCCCAGACAGAATTCAATAATAATTGCTTTCGACAAAAGAAACAATTTTAAAAGGAATACTAAATTAAATTACGACAAACCATTATTGGTAAGTTAAAATCTATATCGATAATTATTTAACCATAGGTACTGGAAATATCTTTTGATTAAATAATTCTAACAAAATGTTTTGAATATTAAAATGATTAAATTAAATTAAATCAAATTAAATAAAATCCCAGAAACTATTTGCATAGTAACTGAATATCATGAAAATACTTTTATTTTACTAACCTTGATTAATTTCAGAAAATTATTAATGAAATCCAAAAATAAGATAAATCAAATACGTACAATTTCAAAGATGGATGTTGTTGGTTGGAATATCGAATAATGATATAATTTAAATATCCCAAAAGGATAGGTACTGGTTCGAATAAAAAACGTGGTACGATTTACGAAAATATTTTTCTGTTGTCATATTAAAATTTACAATGATGTAACTATCCGAAGATGTTTTTACAATGATGATGATGTTACTAAATTTTGATGTTGACCCGCTCAAGTTCCAAATTAAAGTCTGGTGGTTTAGTGCGAGTAGCAAAAATGTAAAATAAAAATAGAGAAGGTACGCACTATATTTTTTATCTTTTACTAGATAGTGATTTATGTTAGTTTTTTAATTCAAAATTCCACCAAAAACATAACAACTTTAACATTGTACGTACATATACAATCCAGGGGGCAAAAAAAAGCGAATAGCTTATTAACTTTAAACAAAAATTAACTTAACTATAGAGCAAACGGACTGTTGTATTTAGCAATAAATTTTGGTGAAAGATTCTTGTTGTACTGGGTGCCAAATTCCTGACCATTACCAACTGTCCCACTTTATATTTTGATACTGAAGGCCTATTCAATGTCTTTTGAATACGTTGTTGATGGGCTAATTTTAATGCATTTTCAATTTGTTGTAGTGATGGTTTTGTGTCACTAATTAACAAATCGGTTAGCTCGTTGATAATGATAATGGTGTGTTCAACTTGCGTCCAAAATATACCTCCGAAGGAGTACAATTGATGGTTTTATGGAAGGAATTATTGTAATTGAATATTGTAAAATTAAGGAATCTACTCCAATTTTTGTGGTGTTGTGAGTATTCCTTAAGTACACATCCTAAATTATATTTAATCACTTTGTTCAAACATTCACTTTTATTGCTACTCGGTGTGTATGCTGAGCAAAATCCAGCTCTAATGCCATTGTTAAATAAAAACGTTTTCCATTTTATAGATGAAAATTAATAACCATTTTCCAAGAAGATCTTCTGCATTAGTGACACATCCGCGGTTTCACTTCTACATGGGAAAGCAAATGCGTACTTACGGAAACCATCTAAAACAGAAAAGATATATTTGTAACCTTCTGGTGATTTAATTATTGGTCCAATAAAATCTACATATAAAATTTTAAATATGCCATCGGGTATGGTGCTACTAAGTTGTATTTTGTCATTGCGCGTATACGGTCTTATCGCTTGACATACATTACATGTTCTGACGTAGTCCCTAACCTTTGCATAGAGGTTTTTATAATAAAAAATTTTACTGATTTCTCGAAATGTTCGGATTACAGAATTATGTGTTGAATACTTTGAATCGTGGAAGTATTTCGAAACATAATCCAATGAAGATTCTCGTAGAAAAATTCTCTTTAGCTTATTTTTACCTACAAATCTGAATAGCAAACCATCCTTAATGCAAAAATTAGGGACATCCATCTGGGCTTTTAAGTTCCGATGGATGATTTCACATGCAGGTGAGTTACGCTGTTCATTTTTAATAGATAAGAAATCAAAATTTGATTTAGATAAAACGTTAAGAGAATTTATTGACTTTGTTACGTTTGAATTTGATTCAATGTTTTGATTTTGTTCACTGAGCTGTACAAAATTAGATTGTTCCAAGGATTTATTGATTTTACTTAAAATGGCCGCATAGCCAGGATCATCGCTATGCTTAGCTTTCATTTGCACAAATTTGGAATTAATTGTATCATCATTTTGTTCGTCCTGAATATTAGTTGAATCTTGTGATTCATAAAGTCTTGATAGAAAATCAGCTATATTATTATTTTGGCCTTTAATATGTTCAGGTGTGAAATCATATCTAGAAATTTTTAGTATCCATCTAGAGAGTGTATTAAATTTAGCCGCAGTATTAAATAGCCATAATAGTCTGAAACAGTCTACTTGTAATGTAAAGGGCCTATCGATTAAGAAATCTTTAAATTTTTCAAGGGCGTTTATGACAGCAAGTATTTCGAGTTCGTGAGAATTGTAACGAATTTCTGATGGATTTAATTTTCTTGAGCAATACATAATTGGATGTAATCCATCATCGTGCTTTTGCAGTAAAACAGCGCCTAATCCGCCAGCTGATCCATTTTGACGTTTGAAGTATAAATGGTTTGTCAAATTGTGGATGCTTCAATACAGGTGCGGTAATTAGAGCTTTTTTTAATTTGGAAATGGATTCAAGATAAATGTTTGTGATTTTGAATTTAATATTTTTCGTTTTTAGGTCGTTTAATGGTGCCACTATTTGGCTAAACATTGGTATATATCGAGCGTAGAATGCGGCTGCTCCTATTAATCTAGATAGCCCTTTGATATTTTTTGGAGTAGGCATATCGTTAATTGCCTCTACTTTAAGAGGATCTACAAAACTACCTTCAGCAGTTATAACACTACCCAAAAGGCGTATTCTAGACATGCAAAATCTTGCTTTTCTAGGATTTAATGTGATACCAATAGATTTAATTTTTGAGAACAATAAGTTTAAGTGATTTAAATGTGAATCAATGTCTGGAGAATGTACATCGTAGTAAATTAAAAGGAAATTATGGCGAAATTCTGACAAATTAACATTAAGAAATCTAGCTAAGGCTTTCGAAGCTACTCTCAACCCGTCAGACATAAAGTTATAATGATACGTTGCATATTGCGTAACGATTGCGGTGACATGTTTCGAGTCTTCAGAAAGTTTAATTTGATTAAAGGCGGATTTCATATCAATTAGCGAAAAAACTTTTGAATTACCTAAACTTGCAAAGATGTGAGCAATATTAGCTGAACTCATTGGATCCAATTGAATATGTTTATTCAGAAATCTATAATCAGCTACTAGTCTATATGAATCGTCTTTTTTTTTAACAAAAAAGACAGGAGCGCTGTAGCTAGAATTGGATTCAGGAAGTATTCCTTGTTCGACAAGTTCTTGAATATATTGATCAAGAAGTTGGACTTTATCTGGTGCCAGATAATATGAAGCTTTATAAACTGGTATATTATCTTTTAGTTTAATTCTGTATTCAAAATTTTTAGCGACGCCAGGAATTTCTGAAAAAACTGATTCGAACTTTTTTAATAGTGAATCCAATATTTTGGTTTGTTTAAAGTTCATATTAATTTTAGCTTCACAAATAGTATTGATTATTCGATTTGAATTATTAAATCCGGAAAATGGTATTTCAATTTTAGGGTCATAATGAAATTTAATGACTGTTTTAGAGAAATCCAGAAGAATGTTACAATGTCGAAGTGTTGAGTTCATAACGTGAGTCCATGAAAATTTGTCAAATTTAAAATGAAGATCGACCAGTGAGGTACAATTCAAATAATTATTTCCAGGTGATGAAATATTCACATAAGTTGACTTAGTAACGATATTTTTATTTAAAATTTGTAGCTTTTTTAACGTTGATGACCGTATTGCATTAAGTGTAGCCCCAGAATCAAATAGGGCTAGAATTGGCAGTCCTTGAATAAATATAGTTTGTGTTGGAAGAATAGAATAGTTTAAATTTTTGTTAAATATGCAAAATCTGGGATCTATTTGTTTTTTGAATTTGTTAAATTAAAATGGTTATTATTTTCTTTGTATTTTCGTTTTCTACAATATTGAATTGTTTGATTATTGGCTTTGCAGTAGTTACAAAAGTATTTATAATTTGTTTTAGTATCATTGTGGTTTATAGACGAAGAATCAGATACCGGAAGGCTAATTCTTGCTTGAATCTCTTCGATTTTTGTAACTAGTTTATATAAATCGGTATAATTACGTGGGATGGAATTTAATCCCATAATTGTAAGAACTGAATTATTGGCATTTGCAAAAATAATTTCAATGACTTGTGCCTCAGATAACTCAGGTGACAAAATTTTAGCAAAATTAATTGTATTAGACGTAAAGATGGAAAAATTCTCATTTTCCATTTGAGAACGTCGAACAAGTTTATCTAGCAAGAGCTGCTTGGTTAACGGTGAAACGTATATTTCTAATAAGTTATTTTTAATTTGAGTCCAAGTTAAGGCTCGTGAAATACAATCGGACCAAAAGTTTTGTCCATTTAAAGCACATCTATTAATAAGAGATTTTTTTAAAATTTCTTGCGGTAAAAAATCTATGTTGATTAAATTTTGTGTATCACAAATAAATTTTATGATATTTTCAGGAATTGATATAATAATAATAATAATAATAATATTCTTTATTGTGTTTTAAGTAATACAACTTTTACACAAGAAGGTTTGGTACAAACAATCGAAATTTCTACATAAATGAAAAAATAAATAAATAAATAAATAAAACAAAAATATTAATCCTTATATACAACTAAACGAAAAATTAAAATTCCGAGAGAAAAAAAACTGATACTAAAAAATAAATTTTATGATACTTGATGCAGATGCATTAAAAGAAAAACAAAGTTTAAATAAATATAAAAATAAAATTAAATAAATGAATAAATAATGAAGTAAATAACTAATATATATAATAATAACAAATAACACAAGTAAATAAAATAAAAGAATAGGTTATACAATTAGTTAACAATGATTAGTTATTCGTTTAAAATAAATGCTCTAGTACACAAAATAGTTTTCATAAAACAGAAAATCTTTTTTAGGCGAGATATTTCCAAAGTATCAGATAGCAGAGTCGGCAAATCAAGATCAGCTCCCACATATCTTTGGAGTTCAGTTCTGGCAAAAGAGTAGACCGGGCAATCCAAAAGAATGTGCTTCAAGCTTTCTCTTTCTTTTGAATTACATACTGTACACGTCATTTCGCAGTCAATAACATAAGATGTATTGTTGATGACCAGGCGAATCATTCTAAACCCTGATGTTCGGAGTTGTGCCAAAATTCTCAAAAAAACAATAGGACATTCTAGTGTTAAATAGTTTTTTAGTTCTGAATTTGCATTAATTTCGTGATAAATCAAACTGTAAGAACTATTTATGGCCCTTTGTAAATCATCATTACTCAAAAATTTGCAGTATTGTTTACAAATGGTGTCAATATCGCATTTTTTTAGATTTTGGTCAAAGTTAAACTCAATGTTTGCCTGACTTAAACAGTTAGATAATTGTAGTACCCAGTTATATTTTGAGCTTTGATTTAAAGACGTAAAGGCCAGATACTTAAGCCTTTGGAAACATAATTTTGGGAATCTGCTGTCGGGCATCTGCATAATTGATTTAAGCCATAATAGTGTCAAATAAACGGCCTTCATTTTGATTTTAGGCAATCCAGTTTCTAGCCGTACTATGTATCCAGGCGTGTTTCTAAGTAACTGTAGTAAATTTTTAAAAAAGCTGACCTGAACTGTTTCGATTTCATTTAAATATCTAAGACACCAAACTGGAGCACAGTACAGTAGAGAACTGACAACCATTGATTCATAAAGCCACAGTCGTGCATTCCAATTTATGCAGCGAGAATTTGTAAGTAAATTAAATACCGTCCCAATTGCCGATCTCGCTCTACTCAAAGAGGATTTCACTGCATCTCCAAAGCAAGAAGAAGAAGTAAAGGGTACCCCTAGGCAAGTGTATTGGTTTGTTACCTCTAAAGTACTGTTCGCATATTTGAAATTAACTGTGGAAGTAAATTTTCCTCCTCTTCGGAAAACCATTACTTTGGTTTTTTGGTTATTTATGGTGAGCTTGTTTTCAGTGACATAGTCGTGTAGAATTTTCAGTTTTTTGTTTATGTCTCCAGGAGAATCACCTAAAATAATCAGATCATCGGCATATAATAATAATAGAACGTCGTTCAGGCCATCGATAGATACTCCTTTTGCACCATTTCTTAAGAAAAATTCTTCGATATCATTGATAAAAATTGAAAATAACCAAGGACTCAGTGATTCTCCTTGTAAAACTCCTTCTGTAACGTCTATTGCTTCACTAAGTTGACCATCTACTTTAATTTGTACAGTTGCTTGGTCATAAAGCTGTTTTATAAGTCGAATTAACTTTGAACTTATGCCATAATTATGAAGTTTGTGCCAAAGTATATTGTGGTTTATAGAATCAAAAGCTCTCTGAAAATCTACGAACACCGCATAAATTCGCCGACGGGGTAATCGCAGATGCAAACTTACAATTGATGCCAGGGTAAACACGTTATCTATACAGCTTCGTCCTTTTCTGAAGCCTGACTAGCCCTCAATAAATATTTTACAATTTTCCACCCAATCGGTTCATCGTTGCAGAATAATTGTTGTAAATAGCTTGGCGATACAGTTACATAAAGCTATGCCTCGATAATTTAGAGGATTCGATTTATCGCCTTTCTTATGAAGCATAGTTAAAACCGTTTTAGACCAATCGGTAGGTATATGTTCATTTTCAATAATTTTATTGTACAAAACGTTAAGATAAAGTATCCAGTTTGTAGGTAGATTTTTTAAAAACTCGTTTGCTATTTTATCGATGCCGGCAGCTTTGATGTCTTGCATCCATAAACACCAAATCAGTTACAACTTTTTCTTTAAACGAGTTTTGGTAAAATATTTCCCAATCTTGTAGCTGAATTTGGTTCTCGGCTGTAGGTTTTCTTCTGAATCTATTTAAAATTTTCCAAAATGTAGTCGAGTTTTTTATATTTGAAAGAGCCTCAATAACAAGAATGTTAAAGCTTGCTTTTTTGTCTTCAATAAGTTTTTTATACTGTTTTTTCAAAGCCATGTAACTTTGCAATTCCTTTTTAGCATACTCTTGTTTTCGACACTCCTTTAGTTGCATCTTTACTCTTGATTTTGCAAGTTTACATTCTTGATCAAACCATGAGCTACGTGCAAATTGACATTTGTTCGGTCTGCAGTAATATTCTACCTTCATACCAAGAGAAGTGCCTACACTTTTTATTGTTGTAATTAGATTTTCATACATCGTATCTGTAGAGACAGCCTGAAAATTCAACGACACATTTTTACTAATTTGCATCAAATCGGAATATACAAAAGTTTTACTATCATCCCATCTGTAAACCGTCACCAGAGTCTTTTTTGTGCTTACGTTTTCTGTATTTGATGTTATATTTGGAAGTTTTAAAATTAGCGCTGTTGAAAAGTGATGAGAAAAAGTTACGTGATTATCTACCATAAAGTCTTTAATATAACAGAGATAGTCCAAATTACACCAAATGAGATCAATTATGCTTTTTCCTGCTTTGCTACAAAATGTTATTTGACCAGGGTAATCTTTTTTTGTTCTGCCATTCAGAAGTAAAAACCCATTGAGCTTCATGTATTCTACTAATTGTACCCCTTTTTTTATTGATAACAGTATCTAGAGATTTTATTTCCAGGAAAAGGGCGGTATCGTAACACAGTTCGGGACAAACCGAGTTTAAATTACCGACTCTGCTGTGGAAATCGCCCCCCACCAAGAACATAAGACGTGGAAACGACTGACGCAAGCTATTTATTGTTATTTGAAACAGTTCTAGGATAAAGGAAATATCTAAACTTGGTTTAAAATAAACACTACACAATATAAAACTTAAATTGCCAACATGGATGACGACAATTATCCACCATTCAATCCTATCAACTACTTCAAACACAAACTTTTTGTTTATAATTATAGCAAGTCCACCACTGGCACGACCTCTGGTTTTGTCTTTTATTGCACCCGAACACACTATTTTGTAATTTGATAAGAAAAAAGATAGAACGACCGCTTCCGAACTTAACCAAGTCTCAGATAAGCACCAAATATCCGTTAAATAATCACTATGCGTGCACTCACTTAAAAAATTATTAAAACCTTCAACATTCCAAAAACGAATATTAATATTAGTGAAACAATTGCTCGAGATGTAATTCCGATCAGAGTCTATTCCGAGTTTTTTGAAATATGACTGCTGGCTGCTAGTGATCTTGCTTCGTCAGCTGTACTTGATTGAGTAAAATACGAATTTATGGTGTTGGCACGAATTGTTGATGATTTCTTAATTCCGAAAACGGACTTTTTCCTCTTTTTACTAATAGGTGTGCGGGTATCAGGCTGAGATTTACCGGAGTCCGAATGGGAGGAGGAATGCGATTTTTTATTTTTTTCATCTGCGACGCTGGTGTAAAACTTGTTTTGATAAGATTTAATGTTTTGCGATGCATTGTCGAAGTAATAAACTTTTTCGGAGTGATTAATTTATTAAAACGGAGCACTGCTTTTTCTCCTTGTTCCCGTTTGGTTTTTAGTAACGGGATTAATTCTTTTCGCTGTTGTATAGTTTTTGATGTAAAGTCTTCTCGTACATATATATTTGTCCCCTTCAAATTTTTTCGTGCTGCCAATATTTCTTTCTTCGTTCTTAAATTTGCAAATTGCACAAGCACCCAAATTGTTTTTTGCTCTTTACTATTCAATCTTATAAATGATTCAATGTCATATATTGCAATTGGGACCTTGATCACATTACTAATAACATGAATAATATATTCGTTTAGATTAGTACCTTCATGATGTTTAGGAATGTCGAATATAAGATTCCGTTTCTTTAGCTCTCGTTCAAAATAGTCGCAACGATCGTTCAACAAATCCACTCTTTTTCGCAGTGCTACATTTTCTAATTTAATATCATGCATCTCGTTTAGAATAGTTGTTATTTTGTTGTTCGTTTCGATATTAATATTCATAGCATCAATTTTGCTTAGAAGTAGATCGAATTTTTCGGAAAAGTCAGACATTTCAAAATTGTCTTTTTTAGTTTTTAGATACAGTACAAAAATTATTTTAATGAAATTTACGCTATATAGAATCACAACACAAAACGAAAACATAAAAAAAAATAAATAAAAATTTTAAGAGCGTTGAGACGGATTTGAACCACGGTATTCGTATTTTCGTATAGTCTAAGTAGACGCCTCAAATCAACTGAGCCACCAGTTCTTGTATGCGGCATTTTTTTATAAATATAATTACTCAAAAAAAAAAATAAAAAAGATTGATTAAAAAATGTACGAAATTTAAATAATTATAAAAAGATTAAATAAGCATCAATAAAAGTTAAAGCAATTTTTCTGTTACCAAGTGTAAATAATATGATATGGGGGTGTGTAAATTTGGTAAAATTTATGTATATTATATTGATGGTAAGTAAAAAAAATCTTAAGAAAACCCATTTGAAAGTCTAGCAGAGTGAACCATACTGTATTCAAGTTTAAAAATATTTAAAATAAACGTGGTACAAAATCGCTGGGCTAGTGTAAATTTGTGTTACCAAGTGGTAATATAATATGAGATGGGGAATGTGTAAATTTGGTAAAAGTTATGTATATTGATGGTAAGTACCAAAAATCTATAAGAAAACCCATTTGAAAGTCTAGCAGAGTGAACCATACTGTATTCAAGTTTAAAGATATTTAAAATAAACGTGGAACAAAATCGCTAGGCCCGGCCGATTCGTTACAGAGGCTCGTAAATGTTTTTACTTAGCGCTTTTAAGGATACTTATTGTTACTGAAAAAGATATACAAAAAAAATATATTTGGTTGTCACCAAACTGTAACAATAATAATTTATTGTTACAGTTTGGTGACAACATTTTTTAATCTCAAAATAAATCTTGATCGATCGAAAGAATTTTTCTTATATGAAAAATGAAAATACATTCACAATATTAAATAAATGTAAGTAAATAAGTAGAAAATTAATTAAATTATCGAAATACGAATGATGTACTTAGAATCAAATAAAGTTTCAATTTAACATTCGTAAATCTCAAAAATCTTTGAATATTACCGGATTCGGTTATATATAAAAAACCATACAGCAATCGTTTATAACCTCAGAAAAATTCAATAATAATTGCTTTCGACAAAAGAAACAATTTTAAAAGGAAAACTAAATTTAATTACGACAAACCATTATTGGTAAGTTAAACTCTATATCGATAATTATTTAACCATACTAGAAATATCGTTTGATTAAATAATTCTAACAAAATGTTTTGAATATTAAAACGATTAAATCAAATTAAGTCAAATTAAATAAAATCCCAGATAGTATTTGCATAGTAACTGAATATCATGGAAATACTTTTATTTTACTAACCTTGATTAATTTCAGAAAATTATTAATGAAATCCAAAAATAAGATAAATCAAATTCGAATGGAATATCGAATCAATAATGATATAATTTAAATATCCCAAAAGGATACTGGTTCGAATAAAAAACGTGGTACGATTTACGAAAATATTTTTCTGTTGTCATATTAAAATTTACAATGATGCAACCATCCGAAGATGTTTTTACAATGATGATGATGTTACTAAATTTTGATGTTGACCCGCTCAAGTTCCAAATTAAAGTCTGTTGGTTTAGTGCGAGTAGCAAAAATGTAAAATAACAAGTGAGAACAAACAATTGACTGACTTAATTGTTGAAATACCATGTATAGACAGTGTTGATAAAGCAATCGTTTGTTTTTTGACGTCACGTTAATAAAAAAAGATATCCACTTTTAAATAGCTACACACACACTGATATTCCCATATTAATGCATACTATAAAATTTGCACCTAATAAACGCCCTCGTGGGTAAACAGTGAAGTTTACAAAAAAATTTTTCAAACAAAAGTTGTTTATTTTTTTATAAAGAACATTTTTTACATTTAAACTTTTGTTCTATCTCTAACGGTTTAGAAGATGGGTCCTACGGACCCAAGACCCAATTGACCCATATTGCTCATTTACGAACTTGACCTCAGTTTTTAGGTCCTGAGTACGCTATAAAAATTTCATCTTGATATCTCTTTTCGTTTTTGAGTTATCGTGTCCACAGACGGACGGACGGACGGACAACCGGAAATGGACTAATTAGGTGATTCTATGAACACCTATACCAAAATGTTTTTCGTAGCATGAATATTTTTAGGCGTTACAAACTTTGGACTAAACTTAATATACTATGTATATTTCATATATACATGGTATAATATGTATATTTCATATATACATGGTATAAAAATAGAGAGGGTACGCATTATATTTTTTATCTTTTACTAGATAGTGATTTATGTTAGTTTTTTAATTCAAAATTCCACCAAAAACATAACGAATTGAACATTGTACATATTCAATCGTAAATAAAATACAAAAATATGAAGATAAATAAAAATGTCAACAAAGCAATATTATATATTATCAAAAGATTGAAATATAAATAATAATGTAAGAAACATCTATGTTAAAGAACTTCACTCAAGAAGACATGAACACCGCAACATAGATCAAATTCTACGTATTATTAATTTTTTGTTTTTATTATTTATAGCAATTTGTGGATGTTTAGTGTTGTACTCACTAACCAAAGCTTGATTTTGTTTGCGAAATGTATACTGATTCACCAAAGTTCCATGAGGCCAGTTCGACTGTTTGTACATTTCTTCTTTTAATGATTGCATAGCTTCAATTCTGAAGCTACTGAATAAGCCTTTGTTTTACAGATCCTCAGCATCAAAATCATATCCAGGAAGTTTTTTTTTTTATGTGTTCTTTTACATTTTCGCCTTTACTTTTTTATAGCGGCCAAAAAAAAAACGAAACTTTCGGTTCAACACAAGAGCCGTGTCCACGAACGATTTTTGTATGATACACTCTCAAAACGGTCATCATCACTTTTTTCATTTGAAATTACATTTACATTAGACGATGTTGCATTTACATTTAAATCATAAGTTTTCGTGTTCAAAGCTATATCATGTGGTATAATTTGTACCATGTGATATAATTTGTCCACGTGTGATTTGCATACATTTATTTTTGGAAACTTTATTATTTTTATTTGTGTTTGTGGACATTTCTGCCTGATCAATGACTTTTTGTTGAATTTGTGAAGATTTGTTTTCTGTGTTGCATGAAATCAATTGTTGTTGATGAAAAATTGAATGTCATCCAATAATTGAAGATTAACTTTTCTAAGTTCTTCAATTTCATTTTTTATAATTACCGTTGTACCTCAACATTCGCTTTCACAATTTTACTATTAATTTTTGAAAATTGTTCACTACATAATAAATTTGTGATATTTCCTATTATTACACTGTTATTATTAATGATATTTGGAGCACTCTCACTACGAAGACGCCCAGGTGGAGGTGGTGTCCCTATCAGTCTAGCAAGGTAGAATGCTCGTTATACTGAACGTATCATACGGACAAAAACGGATCGCACCGTCTCTGGGGCAATAATATGCTCCGGCGTTTGCCGGTTTGTTCGGTTGATAGTGGGAGACAGACCACATTTCTCGATGCAACAATGAAAACACACACTTACATTGCTGTTGAGGCGAGAGCTCGCATTTCTAGCCTGTGCCCACAGGCTAGAAATGACTCCGCCATCGCGTGCTAAAGGACTCTCAATTAACCAGACAGGCACTAAGCAAGCAATAGTATGTTATGGAAGACACTCTATAATATGGGTATAAGTGGGAAGTTTATACGGATGATTGAGAATATTTTTAAAGGAACTGAAACCTGTGTTGTTGAAAGCTGGAAGAAGATCAACTCATAGTATAAAAATAAATTCTGGATATTTGAAAGGTGATCCCCTATATCCATTGTTTATAACAAATTTCTGATTATCTTTGCTTGTTCGCCAACAAATGTATAAAATTAACTTTAATTAATATTTTACGTTCAAAAATTCCTAAAAAAGTTGCATGAATTCAGAAAATCAAAACTATGCCTTTCCGAAATTCAGCAAAATACAAATATTTAGCGGTCTTTAATTTTAAATAATAAATATATGTCAAACATATAATTCATGTATGTCAAACATATAACATAAGAAAATATACCTATGTGTTATGTTTTCATAGATCGGAGAATATCACCAAGCAACAAACAATATTGCAATATTGCAGAGGCAAAAAATTCCAAAAATCAATTCAAACTAGACTGATATCACCATCATCTTCAGACTTTGGGTCAACAAAATCGCAAGTCTAAAATTATTGGCGCAAACTGATACAGTTGCCCGAAAGGCTTCTAAAAATTAGTTCTAACCGATCATTGTATTTAGATTTTACTCCACAAAACAAAAATGATAAAAATTGATGCTCTCAATTAAAACTATTATTACCAAAAATCTGAAAACTACATACAAGGGCAAAACCAGATATATATGATTTAAAACTATCTACTAATGAAAAACATAGATTTGGAATTAAGTCTCACTATATAGTGTAACTAATCAGAACTTTTTTGAAACGTATTATCTCCAATTACGTACTCACAGAAAATATCATTTTAAAATTATTTATAAACAGTTATTGTCTGAATCTTAAGGAAATACGTTCAATATGTTACACGCTCGAAATTGAATCAGTGTACCACTTCTACGTTAATTGCTCAACGTATAGCTCGTTTAGATGTTATATTCAAAAATACTTTACAGTCAACATCGATGAAAAAAATAATTCTAAATGTCCTTAAGATTTTCAAATCAGAAATTTAATTGTGTTTTTCTTTATCATGACATTCATTTCGTCCAGGTGCTTTTATTATAAGTGTAAAAGGTAGAAAATATTTAGTTTAGAAAGAACTTTAAACCTGAATCGAGGATACACAAATTGGATACTACAAAGAAACTTTTGAGTATTAAAAAAAAATTTAATTGGTTGGATAAGATATCAGTGGTTTTATAGACGATGAGAACTATAACAAATACTTAAAGATAGAAATCTTAATTAAACAACATATTATATAACTTTTCATTTGAAATTTACTCGATTATGGTGAAATTTCTTATGGATTAAAATATTAAGTGTTACATGTAGATGGTGTACCTAGTGTTCACTTACAAGCTAAGTAAGCTTTGAATCGGACCGAACTCATAGTTAAAGGCTTCCTTGGCGTTTTATTATTATAATTCTATAATTGCCCAATTAAAGTGCTTTTTGGTGGGTGTGGTTTTTGTTAATCATGGAAATCAATTATATTTGATTTCTAGTCAGAAAATAAATAAAATAAAATTAGTGAATCAAAATGCTAATAGGGCTCGATGATAATTTTCGGAGGCGTTTTTCTTTACTATTCTTAAAATTTTTAAAATTTAGCAAACGGAGTTCCTTGAATCATCCAAGGACTTAAGAGATAATATAATATGGGAAATACACCAGGAAGAAAATTTTTGTCGGTAATGTAGGAAGTGTCACGAAAATATTTCATGCATATAGACTTGAATGAATATGGTCGCGTGGCAATGTAAAGCATGATTTATGGTATTCTATCGAAGTATCCAAAGTTTTCTCGAACATAATGAATATTTTTAACGTGTTGATTCTCTGAAAAATGCGAGTGAAACCCAATGGAAGCCACGTGCGATTAATGTTTCTATCGTGACTAGATAAATTGAATCTGGGTTCGCTTCTTAATCCCCTTAATCCCGGGAACGATTCTGCGAAAAGTAATTGTGATAAATACTCACCAATGAACGTCCTGGAACCTGATGATAATGAACCTGTTCAACCAACCCCACTTTATGATTTTGCTGGATTGCTTCCAATTTACAAGTCTTTTAACCAAAAACGTGAGTGATTGTAGAGAACACCGTATTTGAATTATATGAAAAAGTAAGCGTATATAAAAAAAGAAAATTAATTTATTTTATACATGTATGCCGATTCGAAAATAATCATAAAGAATACGCATATAATTTTTATTTACAATAGCCTCGATGTTGATCTGGTCGAAGATTACAAGAAAACAAGAACAATTCATGATCATTCTTCCTATCTTCACACTGTGCCTGGAATTGTTTTAACGTTTTACATATGGATAATATAGACTTTTCTCAACAATGCAGAAACATAGGACAAAGTTTAGTGGTGTACAGTTTTATATATCTATTTATTCATTTGTTACATTTTATTTAGCGATGTCATAAAAAATGAGACGATGCGAAAATGATAATAATAATTAACGAAAGAAGGGGCTATAATAAGTAACTTGGTTCAACTGTAGATATGTAATGTTTAAAAGTGTCTTCACCATTAAACGGTAAATTGTTCAAGATTCTTAAGGCAGATTTTTCTATAGTCTATAAGTATTAGTTTTACTTAGTACAAAATATGCTGATTCGTTTATGTATCTCTAGAAAGCTTTTAACTGTTAAACGAAACGAAATAGGACTATACAAGATCTTCTGTTTTAGAAATGGGTTGAGACAATAACTGTTACATTCGTCTTTTCTCGAATGGCGACAATACAATTTTTATCGTGGAAAATAAAAAGCAGTTATCTAGCGAAGCGAACTGGTAATTTATATCTACTATATAAATCCATTGTACTGATTTTATACTGTGTAACTATTTACGCAACCTTCTGTATTTAAGGTGCGATTGAACAAAAATTGAACGACCAATGTAGGAACATTTATTTTAAATCATTTTTAAGAAAGAAGCGTATATTTTCTTAGTTATGCTAATATCTTAAAGATTGTAATATTTTGATAACAATTAACATGACTTGATAAAAAAAACAAAAAAAAAACAAATCAATATCAAGTGTATTAAATTTTTGTAAGAGTATATGGCTTTTATACAAACATTTCAGTAATCAATTAACACATTCATTGTTAATTCACATATTAATTATTAATTAAGTATACATTAACAATTAATGAAATATTTATAAGACACTCAAAGTTTGGAAAACGAGACTACTTTATGATGAGTAAAGTTATTTAAACTTATCAAATTAATACTTTAATTTAAAAATTATTTCTCTTTTTTAGATGTACTATTTAAAATTGGTTTCGTATTAAGTGTTGTTATATTATTAATAACGGGGTATGTAATCGTTATTTACCGATCCGATCAAGTTAAAGACTCTCAAAGTGTTTCATATTGCTATGCCCAGGATCCATCTCCACCAAAACGATTTTCCACGAAAACCGTATATGATTTTGATAAACATAGAAATACGAGGAAACCCACCTTACCTACAAGTAAGTAAATATTTGCGGAAAATTCTGTTGTGAACGCCACACAACCTTTCTTTATGTATAACAGTCAGAGTACTATAAAGATGCAAAAGAGCGCTGAAAATAATTATTTTAGAAAAAAATGTTATGTACAAAAAGTGTTTAGTTAAAGTGTTTTATTTATTTATATATTTATTTCATTATTTATTTATTTATTACCTAATAAGTAGTAGTAAGCTTGCAGACTGTCAGTGCTAAAATCACAGTATAAAATCAGTACAATATTTTCTTTGCAAATTGTTTGAAAAAATATGAATCCTTGGGCTTCAAATTTAAAACGAGAAATTAGTTACGTGAATATTTTGAGGTTATTAACAATTTAAACTTATTCTTTAATCCAGTGTAATTTTATAAAAAGTGGTTTTGATTATGTGTTATTTCTTTAAATTATTTCAAGTTTATGAAAAGTGATATCGCGCTCATAGCAGATATCAAACAAAATACATTCTATGTGCTTAATAATAAAAAAAAACTTCTATACATACAAAAAAAGATTGAAATTCGAATTTAGTTTCTGCTGAATCAATTGTTGGAATTATTAAGGTTATGGTAAAATACTAAGAAACAAAAAGACATAGATATTATATTATATTATATTTGAATAAAGAAAAATGCTTTAACTAAATAATAATCAAATTGCAACATGTGCACACAGATTAAAAATCAATTAAATAACTCTTTCTTGATCACACACAGTGTCCGTTTACCGTCTCTATTATTCTGGAACATTCTATTATTTTATACAGTTCAATAACAGCCTAGATATATTCTGTAACTATTCTGTTACATGCTGCCATCTACACTAATTATAAATTACAATTCATTTCCTTTATAGTTTATTTCACAAAATATAATTATTAATTTATATTTCAACACTTCTCCTAAATTCTTAATTATATTTTCAAACATTTTATACGAAGTCCGTCTTGGAACTTTTCAAACAGCACTCGACCTAAAGGCTTAGTAAAAATGTCTGCCACTTGATCAGTCCCTTTTATAAGGTTCAGTTTTACACATTTATTTAAATTTTCTTTAATAAAAAAATACTTTATGTTTACATGTTTAGCTCGTTTAATAAAGCCATTATTTTCATTTCCTTATAAATACAATGCACTCATGTTACCAACATAAGTTCAGTTAGTTCATCACTTTTAAAATGTAAATCTTCCAAAAATTGTCTTGTCCACATTATTCCTTTTATGCTGTCACAAGCTGTTACGAACTCAGCTTCTGTCGTGCTTAATGCCAATGGTTTCTAGATTGAAGGTCACCAGCAAAATCAGCGTCAGTATACACTTTTACTTTTTTGTTTCCTTGATTATAATGTATTCCATATTTTTTTGTTTCTTTTAAGTAACATAGAATTCTTTTTGATTCCATCCAATGTGTTTGAGTTGGTTTTTGCACAAATCTGCTAAGATAGTTGACGGCAAAACAAATATCAGTACGCGTGATATTTGATAAATAAAGCAAGGTTACTATAATTTCATGATATGGCTTGTCATCTGCACTTGAAGAATTTTCACCTTTATTGAACTGTGGTTGCATTGAGATTTTCAAAGTAGTATGCACTCTTCCATTCCAAATTTCGTAGCATTTTTTAAATATAGTTATTCCAACATATTCTTCTGCTTCACCATAAATAATTTCAAAATTCGTGTTCATTTCTTCTAGAAATTTTTTTATTGCAGTTCTATGTTCACCAACAACCAATCTATCATCTACATAAAGGGCTATAATAATTGTTTTAGGATCCCTTATTATATATCAGCAACGGAAGTTGAAAATCCTTTATTTGTCAGGAAGTTTGCAAATTTAATATACCATTGCCTAGGCGACTGTTTTAACCCATAAATACTTTTCAACAGTTTACAAACTCTTCCAGAATTATCATGGTACCCTTCAGGCAGAACAATATAAAATTTCTCCTCGAAATCACCATTTAAATAGGCTGTTTTAACATAAAATTGTTACACTTCCTAATTATTTATAGCACTAATGGCCAAAATGATTCTAACTGAGTTATAGCTCACCACTGGACTATAAATTTCTTTGTAATCAAAATTTTCTGTTTGAAGAAAACCTCGAACTACTAGTCTTTTTGATTTCTTCATCTTGAAAATTTTACTTGCGAAATACCCATTTTGAACTCAAAGGTTTTATGTTTTTCGGAGGGTCCACTAATGTCCATGTATTATTCTTTTCCAATAAAACCATTTTATCATCTATCATCTTTTTCCATTGTTTGCCCTTACAAGCTTCTTCAAACGTCATATCCTCTACTTCACCTATAATTGCTGTTAATTCATAATCAAGAAGTCGTTTTGGTTTTCTAAGTGAATAGTGATTTGTTGTTTCTAAATTGTTTTCTTCATCAATTTCATCAGTTGAAATTTCATTTTCGAGTTCAACCTCAATTACATTTTCATCACCATTTTCTTCGGTATGTACTACATCCAAACTTGTCAAGTCGAGTTTTATTACACTTTCCACATAGAATCTGTAACCTTTTGGATCTAAATTTCTTCTTTTTGTACTGGTATATAAATATAGGCTTGAAAACAGAAATGTTTCAATCATGATACATCCAATGTTTTATTAAACCACAATTCAAAAGGAGCTTTGTCCTTTACTGAACTCGTACCTGTCATATTTAAAGTACAAATTGAATAATTTACCGCCTCTGCCCAAAGTTTCTTATCCAAATTATTTTCGTACAAAATGGTTCTAGTCATTTCCATAGTTGTTTTATTATCCCTTTCAATTTTTCCGTTTTGTTGTGACAATAAACTACTGACATTTGATGTCTGATTCCTTCCTCACGTAGAAAGTGTTTTATTTTTATGTTATCTTGTTCGGTTCCTTGATTGCTTCTAAATATTTTTACTGAATTTCCAGTCTGATTTTTCACAAGCTTAAAAAATGACTTGATGCATTCGAAAGTTTCACTTTTATTTTTAATAAAGAAGGTTTCTCTATAATGTGAATAATCGTCTTTAAGCAAAAATACATATCAAGATCCACCTAGGGAATCGACCGCCAATGGTCCAAGAACATCTCCATGAATAATCTGTCCAACTCGAGTAGTTTTAGTTTAACTCGTTGGAAAAGGTAAACGATGTTGTTTTCCAATCATACATGATTTACAAATAAAATTATTGCAATCCAAAAAATCAATCTTCTATCTTTTAAAAATTGTTCTAACATGATCCAGGTTTTGATGTCCCATTTTTCCATGCCACAGCTTTAATGATATTTTAGATACACTAACATTTGCAGCACATCCCTTAGTACTGTTTTCAACGTTGAATACCATTTCATACAAGTTTCTATCTCTGACACCTTTTGCGACCACATTTTCTCCATCTAAAATCTCACATTCTTGATTGTTACTAATAAATTTATAATCTTTATCTAATGTAGTTCCAAGAGAAAATAAATTGAAAGTTAAATTTGATACATACAACGTGTTCTGTTATTAACTGCAGAAACCTAACTTCCCAAAAAAAGCTCATAAATTTAATGTTTTTGCAAAATAATATAATCCAATTAAATCATGTAATAATTTCAAAAATCCCTACCTTAGTTGAATATTATTAAATAAAATTAACTAATATCTTCTGATTATCATTGGCTACTGGTTATCGAATCATAGTCAGTGAATAAACAAATTTATCAATTTTTGTCATACCTGTAGCTCCCAAATTAGGGCTCAGATCCAAATTTGGAAAACAGTTTTTTTTTTTGCTCTGGATGAGCTTATTTTGCGAAGTTAGGTTTCTGCATTTAATAACAGAACATGTTGTATAATGCATTTTTTATTATAGTCGAACTTCATTCTTTGCCATTGAATGATTGAATATTCATATCTCCTATGCCTGTTGCTTTAACACACGATCCGTCTCCTATTTTAATTTGCTTTGGGAGTCTTTTCCTATACGTAACAAACCAGTCTTTTATATGACTTAAATCCTCTGATGCTCCCGAATCTAAAAACCGTCTTAATTTTTCTTCAATATTCAAAGTAGCACCAACTAGCGCCTTCCTAGAATCAGCAGTTTTATTACTGTTATCATTGTTAATACTGTTATAATTTTTATTTTTCTATTTCAATTTTTGTTTCAGTTTACATTCATTTATAAAATGATTTGCTTTCTACAAAAATAACATACACGATCTGACTTTTTATGTAAATGAAATTTACTTTGTTTATGACCTGCCTTTTTACATTTAAAACAAATTATTTTTGAAGTAGGGGCCACTTTAGATTCTTCATTACTTGATTTACGCATTCGTTGCTCCTACAATAGTAACCTAGCAACCAGATTATTTACCGTTTTTTGTTCTCTATCAATTGAATCTCATGTTCTCTATCAATTGAACCACTATGAAAATGCATAAACTTCGACGGTAACATATTTAATATTTTGGACATGATCATGCTTTCTGTTATTGCTTACCCAAAAAATTTTAGTTTTAATACTATTTTTTCAAGTTTCGTATAATTTTCTTCAACCGATGAATTTTCATCATATTTAAAATTGAAAAATTCGTTGATATGTGAACACAGATGCTTCACTTCTAAAGCCATAAAGAGTTTGCAATTTACTCAAAATTTAATGAGATTTCATGAGATGATTCGCAGGATATTAGTAAACCAAAGATGTTTTCATTTACACTGGTCACTATCAAACGTTGAGCTACGGTATCACTTTTTATCCATCTTTGTAAATTTTCACGATCAATATTTCTTGGTTTCACGTCTGCAATCCCGGTAGCAACATCATATTTATCATAACTTTTTAGAATTATGTTCAGTTGAAATCTCCACTTAATTTTGACAATTAAGTTTTATTAATTTTTCTTCTAATTTATTCATTGTTTTCATTTTGATTTTCTTTCAATTTTATTCACACAAAGTTTGTTCATTCACCCTGACACGTGGTTTTAACTTAACCATCAATATATTCACACAAAGTATAAGTTGATTTTTCTTTCTTTCCAGAAAGTATACAGTTTAGAACGAAGGTTCTGGGCCCATAACTGTTAGAATTATTAAAGTAATGGTAAAATAGAAAGAAACAAAAAACACACAGTTTATATTTGAATAAACATTTTTTACCGCTGATGAAGTAGCTCTAGCTTTCAAAGGCAAGAAGAACCATTCGGCGTCTGGCATGGATGCTGTCCAACTTCCAACTTCTGGTGGAAACGTTTAACTTCCACACACGCACATCTTGCTAGGCACTTTAGTTCATATATCCTTGGATACGGGGCCTTTTCAACGTGGTTCGCGGAAGAACGAACAGTTCTGATTTCCAAGAAAGGAGGTCTTTTAGTTCCGAGCAATTATCTTCCGATTACATGTATCAATACCGTGTACAAAGCGTTCACCTCCACTCTCGGTTTGGCAGATGATATACGAGCAACGCGGCTCCAAACGTGGTATATCAGGTTGCAAAGATAATTTTATTGTCGACAGATGTATCTGTCAAGACACTCGACAATATCAACGCGACCTGAGTATGGCCTGGGTGTTTTATAGGAAAGCATTTGACACTACCTCTCACTAACTCATATTAGTACTGCTCAAATGCTTGAAAATTCACACAGATAGCATCAGATGCATCGAAGAAAGCAGTCTTTCTCAAGCTCTCAAATCTGTCCACCAGTACACGAAGGCCATTAGCATGGAATTCGGTCTCGAAAAATGTGCTGTCATTCATTGTAAGCGGGGTCGTGTCCCTGACTACGATGCAGACATGCATTTCTTTGCACAAAAATCATCTTCGGTGATATCGATTTATGGTATGAAAATTTTTTTGGTATAAACATAAAAAATTCAAGTATTTTGTAGGATGATATCGTCGTCTTCGTCGTTCATGCATAGTCTGGTACATTTTGTTGGATTTGTTTGGATGAACAACCATTGATTGTTTGAAATTGGTTGCCAAATTTCGGTGGTTGCATGTAAAGTGTTTGTTTGACATGTTGGTGGTATTTCTTTTGTTGTGATAACAAATAAGGCGGTTTCGCACGTGTCTTCTGCTCGTTGCCTGTATATACTTATTTGATTGCATAAAATTTTGTTGGTTTGTACTCTTGACATTTTTCTACATTCTTTAATAAAGCACACTGTACTCTACTGCGAGAAACTAGCTTATAATCGTAATCGTTCTTTACGAAGGTAAGGATTTCGGGATTGCTTTTATGTTGACCAGGTAAGGGATATCAAAGTTATTTATAGAAGTTCTAGGGACTTAAATTACCATGATTAATTTATCGTCGGTCATAAATGGTTTGGGTTTAATAATTTCGTAAAAATATTCTAAATTTTGCCAGCTTACATCAAAGGGTAGATGATACTTAACGGTTGCTTGAAGTTCATCAAACAAAGTTCTACAAGAGATAATATTGTAGTCTATTATGCCATGAGGTGCTAAAGATATTGACATTGAATATTTTGTTATTTCCTTTTTAATCATATCATTAATTTGTTTGATTAGTAATAAATGATCGATTAAAACTAATTACATAGATTGCCCATTTATTATTCTCTTCGATTCGGACATGAAACTTTTAAAAACTTGTATGTGAGTATTTCATTTTGCGACTGTATCGAGGACAAGTATAGTTTGATTTATATTTTTAATAGTGCCTGATATTACGCGAATTTGACTTTGCATCAATACGTGGGTTTGCTTTTGAACGTTTATTAATGATTCAATTGAGCTTTGATAAAATTCAGCATCAGAACTATCTGGTATCAAATAACCATTTGATAGGATAGCTTACAACATTGACTACGCCTCTTTTGTTTCTATTATTTAATGAAAAATGATGATTACCAATTTGTTCTAATTGATTACCAATTTCTTCTAATTCCAATCTAATATCTGTGATTCTAAAATGGTTAGCGTCATTTTACATGTACTACCGTCATTTTCGGTGAGTAAACTACAAAATGAAATAGATTCGCAAAAATATTTAGTTGAAATATCAAGCATGTTATGTAAAGATGTGAGATTATAAAAATGAATGACAGAAATGTACTAATAAGCAATTTTTGCATTGCTTTGATTTTAATAAAACAGGCCAGATGTTTTATTTATTTTAGTTGTTTTGTAATTCAACTACTTCATCTGAATTGATGATATCAGCATTATCATTTGAATTACTACCATTTCAAGTATGGTTCGTATCTGAAACATATGGGTTCAGTAAATTATAGTGATACGTTTTTAATTTGTTTTTTATTCGTAAAGTGGCCGTATGGTTATAATGAATTTGGAGTATTTTATACGGTCTACTATAGCTTGGGTCAAGCCTTTTATCATGACGTGATTTTCTAACTGCTTTTTGCAAAAGCACTAATTGATTGTTTTCGAAGACTTTTATTTTTGTCTTTTTATCATAATATTGCTTTTTTTGGGTTTTCGATTTCAATAAATTCATTTTTGCTGCATTTCTGATATCCTTACCCCTTTTCATACAATCTTGCGCAAGATTCCGATTGGATGAAAAGGGGTAAGGATATTAGAGATTGGTTTTTTCTTTTCTTTTCGATGGCGCTAGGTGTTTGAGGAGCTTTGCCAAAAACGAGTGTATAGAGTGTTTCATTAGTAGAACGATTTGAATGTTTATTTGTATGGCTATGAACTGCCAAGTACACTAGTTCGTCCCAAGTTTCTGGAATATTATCTATGTAAGATCGTAAAAAATTTTGATGGTAGAGTGACTACGTTTTATTGATCCATTGAACATCGGGTGATAAGGGGTAGTAACTTTATGTTTAATCTGCAACAATTTAGTTAATTCCTTAAACAGTTTGTTTAAAAATTTGGTTCCAAGCAACTTCTGGAATTGGATAAGCTTGCAAAATTTTGTAAGCTCATCCTGTATAGTAAGGATATAACGATTTCCGTTTTGTGTGATATTGTATGGCCCCATGATATCTAGCGCAACGGAATCATTAAAGTCACCGGCAATAGTGCTAATATTTAAAGGTTATGTTAGGTTCTTTAGTCATTTGGCAAGTTTTACAGCTTTTAACGTATTTTTCGATGTCTTGCTTAATCCCTTTCCAAATCCCTTGATAGGCCGGGGTGACCTGATAATATATTCATGTGGAAATTGTTAAGAATATGAGGGATGTGGTCCAAACTAGGATGTATCAAATCTCCTGCAATTAGCTTGATTTTTATTTTGTCAGGCATTATCTAATCTAGCATAGATCCGAAGGTTTCCTGTTTTATGTTTCGCGATATACTTGGAATCTTAAAATTGTTAATGTCCGTTTGATTTCTGTAGCTTAATAGATACGCCGGGCTGCCTAGCGTTTTATATAGATTCTTATATTCAATATTTTCATTGGGTGTTATAAAAAAAGTAAATATATTTGCAGACCTTGCTTAGTAGTATTAAGATTTATTATTATTTAATTTGACACCGCTAGTGTCTTTTAGATTACACTGTGTTGTAACGTATATTGAGTATGGATTATTCAATTACCTATTTGTTGAGTACGGAATTGGAAGGTTTTTATATCATCAAATGGCATATTAATTTTTTCATAATGTCTTGTTTCCAAATTCTTTTCATGAAATTCTTTAAATAAATTAAGTTCTTTGGTACAGTGTGTACCTGCAATACAGGACGGCTTAATGCATACGCATTTGTTAATGTTTCCCCGCTTTGTATATTATTTTATGTTGATATTTCAGGAGTTTTAGCCTCCATCGAACCAAGCGTGATGATGAGCCACGACAATTCATAAGCCATTGCAAAGGGTGGTGGTTGCTTATGATTGTAAAGTGGGACCCTTGCAGCTGCGCCCTGAAAGATTTAACGGAAGGAACTATTGCTAGAAGTTCTTTTTCGGTGATAATTTAGTTAATCTCAACTGCCTTAAGTGTTCTCGAATATAAGCTATAGGTTTGTCTGTATTTATAGGTCTTTGTGAGAGAATACTTCTTATAGCATAATTTGACGCATCAGTGATGAGAATAAAAGGTTCGTTGAAATTAGGATACTGTAACAAAGGGTCTGTGGTCAGTATCGTTTTTAATTTATTAAATGTTCTGCACATTTTTCGTTAAAATTAAAATTAACATCCTTTTTTAATAATAACGTTGAAGCTTTAGCAATTTGAGCGTAGTTCGGAATAAAGCGTCGGTAATAACCCGTTAAGCCTAGAAAATATTTGGTTCCTTTTGCATTTCGTGGCTGTTTACGTGCGACTACTACTTTTATTTTTTCAGGATTTTGGCGGACACCGCTGTCGCTTATTACGTGCGACCGAGATAGCAAACTTGCGTGCGTAGTTATTCGTATTTATCTGGTTGAAACTTAAGGTTGTGGGCCCTAAGTGAGTCTAATATTCTGCACAATTTTTGATTGTGTTCTTTCAAGTTTTTGCCGAAAGTTATTATATCGTCTATTTAGACGAAACAACCCTGTCCAAGATTATTAATAAGTTCGGTGTTTATCAATCTTTGATGTTTATCAATCAATTTTTCAGCCCGATAATGCCCTCGAGGAATAGAGAATTCTGTTTTGGGTTTGTCTTCTTCTTTCATTTCCACCTGGTTAAAGTCGGAAACTAAGTCAGGCATAGTAAATATACGGCTTTACCCAGTCGGACCAGAATCATCTCTATATAAGGAAGTGGAAAGGAACCGGTTACGGTGACGTCACTCAGCCCCCTGAAATCGGTCACAATTCTCCACTTCTTCACCTTGCTCGCGTCAATTTTTTTTTTCAATAAACCAGAGTGGCGAGGAAGCCGAGGGCTCGATAATACCCTGTTCTAAAATGTAATTAATTGAGTATCTACCTTTTTCTCATGCACTTTGGTGTATCTATAGTTATTCCCTTGGATCCATAACTATTATTTCGTGTTTCATAATTGAAGTAGAAGTTATATTATATATATATATTTCCATATTACCAAGTGTGTTTATTTCGCCATTTATTCCAGCTAATGTGGTTTTTTGATCAAGAAAGTATCTCGTGATACCATCCTGGATTATATTGTTTAATTTAATGATAGAAGTCGAGATTCCTGTATCTATTCAAAATTTGAAAGTTTTTACTTTTGATTGCTAAGGAAGCTGACGTGGTCGGTTGATTAAATTGATCCGCAGTCACGCCCGATGATTGGGATTAATCGAAGTTTAACTACGTCGCTTTGTGCGATACGAAGGTTTGGATTTATTTGTTTTTTGCGGCAGTCTTCAGTATGCCCTCGAAATTCACAAAAAGTATAATGTTTAGAATTTTTATTTGATTTTTCTGTAGTTGTTGCTTGTATTTGTATCGCTTCGTTTGCAATTTTTATATTGTTTATTTGTTTTTATCAATATTTAGTTTGATTCCTAATAGCTGGCTTTTTCATGCGGGATTTGGCCAAAAGATATGCCTCTTCTCCGCAAGCGAGACTCATGCCTCGTTAATCGTTGCAAACTCTTTGTGTCGCAGTATTTGTGATATTTCGGAGATTGTATGATTAGTGAATCTTTTCTAAGCTATTCTATTAATGATTCTCACCTCACTTTCGAGAGTGTGAGATGTTGTTTGAGATTATGTAGCAATAAGACATTTGTTGGTAATATTATCTAACCATATACAAGTGTTCTATCGATCCGTTTGGTATTTGTTTGATGGTTTCAAGTTGTTCCATCAAATAACTATATGATTCTACTGGCTGGTAAATTAATTTAAGTTTATCCCTTAATTGTTTAAAAGAAACGCATATTTAGTTAAGTTTTTACTTCGCTGCTTACTTTGGAAAATATAAATAATTTCAAAGATATTTTTTGCGCTGATGTTACTTAATTCTTTTGAATCCCCTTTAAACGATGTTATCATTTGCGCGATGAATGTTAAAGGTATTCTTTCTGTGTTGGTATTTATTATAATATTTAAGTCATCACCTGAGCCTGAATCGTCATCTGCGCTTTCATTTAAATTAACATCTGTATCGTGTGATGATCCATCGTTATCAGTCGCTGCAGGAGTTAACGGATTTAGATTTTCTTGGGAGTTGGACAATAAAACTACAAAACATTTAGGTATAAAATGAAATGTTGTAGTTCCATATTTATGTCTAGATGTGTTATTAATCATTATTTTTAGAAAAAGTTAAATAAATAATAAAAAACAAGTCAGTATTTTTTATTTCTTACATGTATGTATATATCTATATGTATGCAGAGAGAGTGGCTCCATCTGTGAGCTACATATAATTCTAATATATAATTGGCTACATTTAATATTAATTTTAATTGTGTGGCCATCTGTATATTCTTTCAAGTATTAAAAAACGTCATAATCAAAAATACAAAAAACGTCGTAACGAAACATAACCTATTAATTTTTGCAGTTCTACAGTCGAATAGCTCAAAAAATTTAGTGATATTTATACAAGTAATGAAAAAATTTTAATTATAGTTATTATCGTTTTAAAGTTATTTATAAATTAATTGTTATTTAAGCAATAAAATGCCACGACGTCGTACGTTGACGGGTCGTTAAGAGCGTGATCGTAATCGATCATTAATGCGTGATGATCGGAAACGACGAAAACAAGATCAAGAAGAAATATATCTTTATCGACATGATATTAATTTTAAAATGTATACAGAAAATTTTGTGATTGCTCAAAAGAATTTGAATTTTAGTTGAAGTATGTAATGTATGTCATCGTCGTTGGTTTGATTTACAAATTAATAAAGATGGGTTTTGTTGTTTTATTTTAGAAATATCTATTTTATATGATACCATTCGCGAGCCATTACAAAGTTATACTTTTAGCTATTTTAATTCTTCCATGTTTTATTTTAATTTAATTTCGTAGTGGTAAATTCAAAAATCTGTGACGGTACACTGTACAAGTTAAATTTATTGAAAAGGTTTTCGATTCTTTGATTGTACACTTTAAGTACAATAACAAATTTGACAAAAGTTCTTAGGTTATTTTTAAATTAGTTTAGAAATAGTCTTCCCAGGATTTTTTGTGTTTTATTTAACTGTTTGGTAAGTTTGTATACACTTTAAGAAATTTTAATTTCAATTTTTATTGAGAAGCACTTATAGAGCGACCTTTCACTTTGAAAACAAGTACATGCAATTGAGTGAATGAATACGAATTGTAATATTGAATAATATTAATATTGAATAATATTACAATTCGAATAGAAACACTAATCTGATTATAATTTGGTTTGGATTGAAAAATTATATAATTATTATTGCTTATTCAGCACTATGTCCCTATGAGCTATTGATCATACTCTGTAAGAAATAATTTGGATAATATAGGATATACTCCAGGCCCTTATTTATTTTATGTTTGTGAATAGTTGCTTATTTTGTTGAAACTTCCAAATTTTCTTCAGTTTTTGTTCATTTAATTCCATTGCAGTCTTCTTTGTAATTGCATTCTCATGTTAGTTGATAAGTTAAAATATTCACATAACAGTTTGAATACTTGGTATGTACTCTCATTGTTTCTAAAGTGAAATGATGTAATTACAATAATAAACGTGAGAGTTAATGAATTACTTTCTATAAAACAAATTCTGGAAAAGGAGGCTCTTTAAATAATTTCCACACAATCTATCTATTAGACTTATTGGCGAGTTTTTTTTTATTGTTGTGCCCCGGTAGACATAGTCCACATGCATATAATATCGAATCCTTGCAATAGAATCCTTTCTTGCTAATAATGGTATAATTTTTCATAGCATACTATTTTGTTGCTGTTTAAGTCCTCTTTGTAAGTATATTATCCCGTTGGTAAGAATTATTTTAATAATTGAATTCATGCATTTTATTTAAATTGAAATTATATAATTTACATTTTAAAAAATTTGTTATAAATTATAATTTTATATGAAATACTATTTTTAATATTTTTGTTTAATTCGATTGATATTTATATATATTATTTATTTATTTTCAATAATACATAGGAGGAGAAATTTATTTTTGAAGTTATATTTCTCTGTGTTATAAAAAAGTGATAAGAGTGAAGTTTTATTACGCTCACGCACATGGTAACGAGAAAATCATTTACTTACAATTATTTAACACTATTTAGTTAGTCGATAAAGAAAATATCATTCACAATAGACAAGGAAGAAGTATAACTTATTATGAGTGTGCATTGTCGTATTCCAGGAGATGTTCCAGGAAACAGTTGAATTTTGAATTAATTTTACTTGGAATTACCAAGGGCAGGGCTTGTTGTCACTAGGTTGATCCTTATACGTGGATCTCAAAACGAACGGTTATTTCCAATCATAAGTAAATTGTTATAATTTCCTTATCTTCGACTCAAGCATAATTCAATTCATTAACTTAAATCAATTTTATATTGATTTTAATGCTATATGAAACTTCCATCTTTTTTGCAATTTGACACTAATTGACTTTTTGTTTTGTAATTAGAATAATACCGGGGACTGTATTAAATTAATTATTTATTCATTGAATAATATTTCAATTCGATTAAAAATACTAATCTGATAACAATTTGGTTTTGATTGACAATTTATATAATTATTATTGCTTATTCAGCATTATGAAGCTATAGTCGATTGATCATGCTCTGTAAGAAATAATTTTGATATTATTATAGGATATTTTAAGATACTACTACATAAGTATACACATCTTCTCTTAAAATCAAAATAAATTATATAAATAAATGAGGTTAATGTAAATGATGGCATATGACTAAAAGTTTTTATTAAATACAAATTGAAAGTGATGTTAAATGAAATGACTTTGAAAATATGAGCATCATGTCTTTATATATATTTTTTGAATTATATCAGGTCTCTTTCAAACACAAAAATGAATTAATTTTGGTATTGCATTCATAAATATATAATATATATTTTTGAATGAAAAATATTTATTTATTTTAAAAAATGACATTGACATGACACAAGATTATATTGTTTTTTACCCTCATAAATCATTAGAAAATGCAATGAAAATTTAAACAAATATAATAAAAAGCTTTATTTTATTTTTATTTCAATTGTCTATTTTGATATTATATATTTCGTATATTTGATATTTTAATTATTTTTTATATAGGTAGCTGAATAATACAAAGTATAAAGTGGTCTTATCATTACGTAGTTCTTTGACTTCTCCATGATAGATAGATCAAATTTTCAGACTAAATTCACTTCTATAGTAGACAGCAAAATCATGCTAAAATTTTTCAGGTGAAAATACGCACCAGGAATCATGTTGGAGAAGATGCTTCTAGAAGTAAAAGTATGTTTAAGTACCATGGCGTTATTTTTGCGGGATACAGGTGAGTACAGGTGAAAATAGGAATGTACACCCCTCGATGTCTTTCCCCTGCATCAACAAGTATGTACGGCGTTGTCGGATACTAACTTTGTATAAGTAATTCGAAGCAAATTACATAAATGCATACAGAAATATATCTGATAATTTTAGTGCCGGAAGTTTATTATAAATATTTGATTTTCCGTTAATTTCTGAACGTCTGCGTTATTTATTTCTGTATGATATTTATGTAATTCGCTTCGAATATTTATGCAGAATTAGTATTCAGCAATGTCTTACGTATTTGCGTGTGTAGGATAGAGACATCAAAGGGTGTCACATTCATACTCTCATTTGTGCTCGCCTGTTCCACGCAAAACTGACCTTATGATGCTTAAAATTACTTTTATATATAGGAACATCATCTTCAACATGATTTCTGATGGTTCATTTCATCTGAAAAATTTTAGCATGTGCTTGTGGTCTATAGTGTTTTTGTTTTAAAATTGAAATTTGATTTTTATGAAAAAATAAAATTTTAATGAATAATGAAAGTATATGAAGAAATTTATCTATCAAATTCAAAGTTATTTGCTAACGATGAAACATTTAACAATGCTATTATTGAATTTTAAATGCAATTAATTGTATCAGAATAAATAAATTGTCGTTTAATTCAATTTCCTAGTTAGTTTTTTGTAAATATTATTGAAATTAGTAAATATTATAACCATTTTTTATTATTATGATTTTGTTAATAAGTGAAGATACTCCATAAAATGAAATTAATAAAATATTCCAGAAATAATATAACTTGAAGTTAATTATTTTATTACGTTTTTCCTGTTTTTTTTTGTTGTTATCTTATTTTTATTTGAGGGAGAATTTCTTCTTCTTTTTCTTGTTGATTTTCTTAACGAAAGAATCTTGCCTATCCTGAACTATTTTTGAATGCATTTTATTAACTGTAAGTTCTTGCAAATTATCACAATAGTGATCTAAGTCTGTTATATTCCACTATTGCGCTATTTTGAGCTTTTACTAGGCCGGGACCTAAATTAATTAGATAACACTAGAGAAAATATACACGATTCAATATTCAATAATGCACTAATGAGGCTTAAACCTTGACTTTTATGAATTATAATAGCGTATGCCAAACATATTGGAAACTGTTCTCTACATACAAATGATCGAGGTAAAATTTCAAATTTAGTTTTAACTCGTTCCAAATCATCTTCCATACTAATAAACAATTAAATAATTAATTAATTTAAATTTTTTTAAATTTATTTTTACCACCAATGTCATAATAAACTTGCTTAATGACGCCAATTGAATCATTTACTAAACCTAATGTAATATCGATGTTTCTTCGCAGCATTATACGAGGTCCTATTTTTATTATTATTTTCCTTTTTAAGCCGACTGCCATTGAAGAATCATCTTCATATTTTTCTATTGCTGCACAAACTTTTTCAAATTGGATCATCTATGTCTTCTACTACAATTAGTTCAATTTCTGACTGTTTCATCTGTTTTAACATGGCTACATTTAATTGAGTGCACATATTTTTGGTTGGAAGTAATCCAATTGTTTTCCTTGATAATAACGAAAAATGAACACTTAACTCTTGTAGTCTATCAAAAGTTGAAGAAGAAATAAATTTAGTTGGTCTTGTAGACAACAATTCATGATCTTCTTTTGGTAAAACTCCAAATCGTATACGACTTAGCATATCCATAAAGCTAGAATCATTTTACTGGTGCTTATTGATTCATAGCTCTTCATATTTGAATAATTCCTACCATAAACTAAAAGCAGTTAGGGCGCCTAAAAATTTATCAATTTTTTTTGTGATATGTTTTCGAACGGTGAATTTTCTCTGACTGGAGGTAACTGTAATAAATCTCCAAATATTAAAATATGTTTCCCTCCAAACCAACAATTTTCATTCATGGAGCTTTCAAAAAAGACTGATATTTGAAATCATGGATACTTCATCGATGATTATTAACATAACATTGTTTGCCTAAATCAGTTGGTAGCACTTAAAGAACTTGATCTGAAAGAGGTTTATATTATGGAGTGGATTCATGTTCAACTGGTAATTTCAATAGTCTGTGAATAGTCAATATATTAATGTTAAATGCTATAATGTCGGGCGAAGCAGTTACTGCAACGTTCTTTTTAAATTTTTTGAATACCAAATGTTTTATTGTATTAATGAGATAACTTTTTCTAATCCCACTCGTTCCACTTACGAAATATCTTAATATTGCATTTCCTGTATTTAAAGTGTCTTGGATTTTATAAAATACTCGTTTTTGGTCTGAATTTAAATTGCCAATCATTTTATTAATTTCATCATCTGATATATTTACAACTCTTCTTACATCACCCATTGTAATCATCGCCTCTACTGGTTGAAATTCTAATGAATTTTCAATATCATTCTCATCGTCATGATCATTATTTATATTATATTTATATTAATTTCTAATTTATTACATACTATATTTATATTACTTCTAATTTCTGATATTTTTGCGTCAATTATTTTAATTGCTTTATTATCTATGTATTCTTTTTGTTGCTGCCCATAAATAACTCCATCTTTGATTGTTCTTTTTAATAAATAAAGTGCTTCTGTCTATGAATTTTGCCCTGCCTTTAGTTGCAAACATTTCGCCAAGGAATAAACATAAGTAATATTGAAAAGTAATAATTTTCTGGATATTTATTAATGTCAATATTATAATGATTTATAAAATATGGCCGCTGCCTATTAATGAAAAATTTGTTGTTATACAATATGTAATAATGTTGATTTTTATTAAATTTAGGTTCACTATTTTTATGTCATACCATCGTAAGAAATCATACAAATGTATGATTTCTAATTTTTTCGGCCTATTTGGATAATAATCGCCAATCGTCAACCATAAATCATAAGTCAATTGGGATCTAGTTTTTCGGTTGCTTTTTTCGATTTTAATCTACGATTACGATTCATATTTACGTCCAATTATCTCATTGTGGTATTAGGAGATAAACCAAATTTCATAAAGAGATAAACCAAGAAGCGTATCGCTTGTTTCCAAAAGTTCACATTCTCTGCTACTAATAGCATGAAGCCCCACATTAAACAATCGACTTGCTTAAGTTTTTGTAGAATTCAATAATTCAAAAGTGTCAACAATATGACTTTTCTCTACCTTTGTTGTATACTTGGTAATGTAGAAATTTAAAAATCCTGTTTTTTCGCCAATATATTGTTTATTAATATTTGCATTCCATGCCCATAGTACTATTGGATTGTAATCTTTAAAATAAATGGATTCCTGTTTTCTGTATATGTTATATAATCTCTTATTTGATTAAGTTTTTCTTGCTGCTATAGCCTCTGTTACTCCATTAATTTCAATATAGTCTGTCACTGCACGAGAGAAGCCAAATTTACAAATGGTTAAAAAGTCTGATTTGTTTTTATTTGGCTTAGTTTCCTTTTCCATTTCTTGGCTATGTTTCCTTTTTTTATTTCTTAAGCAGTAACTATTACGCTTGTGTACTTGATAGTTCATGACTAGCTCCTATAGAGTTGGTGAAGTAGCTGTGTTTGGAATAGCACACGTTATATATTTCGATATGAAGTCAGCTATCTTTTAAATAGAAGATTTTTCAAGTACAGGTGCATTCTTGACACAAAGTAAAATAGGAAAATGTTGCAAATATCTGGACTGATATTCACGGCGCCAGAAATAACGTTCTATTTTGCGGAGAGGATCTTCAGGTGAATTAAAAAAATCTAAAAAGGCTCTAAATTTAATATCAATAAATCTACAAGTCGATACGGGATCTTTTGTAATTAATTCACTATTTTTTGCCATATCCGGGCTATTAATGTCTCAAAGATATTGCTCAAGATCAGATAAATTCCATTCTGATGGACTAACTGTTAAGAACCAAGTAGGTGATCTGTAATATTTTGTCATAAAAACCACATCATTTCTTGGTTTTCGCCAAAATTATTTAGTGTTTCTTAAACGAAAAACGAATATTGCACTTAAATATCCTTCAAAATCATCCTTTTTTAATAAATCGAGATATGTTTCTTTTGTTAGTTTTTCATTTTAGTTATATTTAATTTATAATATTGAGACAATGCTCATAATATCCAGTTAGGTGATACCCACCTGGACCCAATAAACTACCACACCAAAAAAAAAGAAAGAAAAGTAAAACAAATTAATTAAAATTAAATTAAAAAAACAATTAAATTAATTATTTCAAGTTTAATTGTTACCAGTTGGGTCTACGGACATTAATTAAAATCTTAATAAGCTTCGGTTTAGATTCCATATCATCCCCCAAAGAAAAGAATGTAAAAATATGATTAAACAAAGTTTATTTTATTTATAAGTATAAGGTTACAAGTACCGCAGATAGTACCCCAAAAATAATATAATAATATTTAAAAAAAATAAATCAATCAAAATTTACTAAATTAATTATTAAGTAAATCACAAGTCAAAAATATTAATTAAAAATTGAAAATATATTTTACAAAAAGAATACAAAACAATTTTTGACATTCAAATAAAAAAATTTTTACAAGTATTTATTTAAAAAAAAAAAAAAAAAAAATAAGATTTTAAAAAAAATTTTTGAAAAAAAGAACAGGTCCGATACATCACGCAGCAACACAGGTCATAAGCACGGCGCGTAAGGTCGTGAGGTCGTGGCACCAAGCACCAATGATGAAAAACAAATTTGCAACAACAACAGCGAGAACGAGTTTTTTTTTTTAATTCATGGAACGACTTCGCTGACACAATCAAGTCATTGATACTCAGTTAAAAATCTAACACGGACATTTAATTTAAAACGACAATTTATATGGTCATTACGAGTACCATCTACATAAATTCTTGGTATCGAGACGATTTACCGCTTAAACGAAGCGATCAACAGAAGCCACGAATAAAATTCGCTTCGACATTCGACGTGGTTCACATGGCGGTACTATTGAATTACCGAGTAAACAAATAGGCTACCGCGTGGTAAAACCATCGATTTTTTTTGGAATCCAACATCCCTGTTTGAACCAACATAATCGTAAAGCGACTTGGAATCAACATTGGGACGTTTACGTAATTGGACAAATTTACAAACAAGGGAGACTCAGAATTAATTTAAGAAGAATTACCTGGTGCGTCATCTGTGTGCTGCTGTATTCGCTGCTGGCTGTCCGGTTGTTGGACACCGGTTCGTCTTCAATTACTGCGGGTACCTAATTCCCCTTCCTTGTAATTATATTGGCCACGATACGGACATTTTATAACAAAAAAAAAGTTGGGGGTTATTTTCCCTTATTAGATTAAAATTATTGAATTATATTAAGTTAGTTTAGTTACCGTGTGAGGCGATACCTGGAGAGTTGGTGTCGGCCATCAACCGCCTATTCCGACAAGGGACACCCACTAATCCTTTTCGCGGCACTAGGTGATGGTGAAGTCGATCCAGACTGGCTCGAAGATCCATACACCTAGGACGCACTGTTACGGCAAGCGGTCACAATTCGTTCTATCATCTGCAACTACAAATGATCATTAATAAAATAATAATAATTTGTATGTACAATTCTTGTATGAAATCACCAGGTATCGCCGCTATGTGTACCCGTCTTTCAAACGTTAGATAGCTTTCGAAAGCATTTGTTTGTAATATTGTTAAATGTTATACATTTTTTTATTGTGAAAAATATAGTAAAACAGTTCACATTGAAGTAAAAAAAAGGAAAAAAAGACTTACATTTTTATTAAATCCTGTTAGTGAAGCCATTTAGTTATTTGATATATTCGAATCAAGCACAAATAACCTGTTGAAACTAATTTAACAGCTGGTCTTAATCAGGTACCAACATAAGTCGCTCACTGATGGTAGTGGTGATATTATTTTTTTGTATTTGAATTATGTGTCATTCTCCATCGATCAAAAGAAAGTTTAATTTAAGTTCACTGCGCGATCCTGTCATTGTTCGTTTCTCGGAGCGAGTTGGTCTTGGTGAAAATTTTAATAATTGTTTTTTTCCTTCTTTCTAAGCCCAGTTCCAATATGAGAATCGTTTTAATATATATCAAAAGTTAATGGCCTTAAGTTCGCATCGTTTAATAAATAAAAAACATATTGATAAAATATATATGTTAAAATTGCGAATGGCAAGACATAAGTCGTGATTGGATGAATTCAATTGAAGGAATTTTTTTTCTCTAGGATGAAATTGACCAAATTTACCTTCATAATAAAGATCAGGAAAACATTTTACATTAATTTCTTTATTACAATGGTCTAAAGTTGAAGCATTCACTTTCAACATTGGATATAAAGCTGTTATTGAAGAATTTTTTCGCCTTTCGTGTGAAGGATATATTCTGTAGTGTTCAAACTCCTAAATATGTTGCTTATTATCTGTTATTTGTGTTAATAATGCCGAATTACCAATACCATTGTTTGATTTCCCATTATTTACATCATTTCCGTTCCATATTGAATATTTTTATTTAAAGAATCTAACAATTTTTTAATATTTTGAGGCAAAATTATATTTGAATAATGTTTATTATTACTTTTAAAAAATATTAGTGCTTGATAAAGCTTTTCCACCAAATCTTCCCATATGATTTTCTTTTTGGTTGGGCAGCCACGTACTATAATATACATGTATTGATTTTTATTAAGATGTCCTTCAGGTTTCTAATGTCTTTTGATACTGGAGTGATGGTGGTTACAATTTGAAAAGCTTCAGCTCGTTGAACTAATATATTTTCGGATTCAATCAATTTTTTTAATTCATTTGGAATTTCTCCTATAAAAAGATCATTTAGAATACAACTTGCAGATAATATATTTTTTCGTTTATAATCTAAACATAATTGACAAATAAAATTACTACTTTTAATTTTTTTATCTTCAATAAAAAGTTTTAATCACTCCCAGGACTTACTTTCTATAGGTTTATGAAGCGCAGATAATTTTCTCAATATTGCGTTAAGCATAATTATTATTGACAAGATATACATACACTGAATGACTTATGATTTTTTTTTTTATAATTTCGTCCTCTGTTAGCTTCATCTCAGATGTAATGTCATCACAGTCGACTAAGGACATTGGCTTATTCATTTTGAAATTTTCCGGGTTCCCAAACACCGACAGTTTGTCTTCATCAACAATATCTAAAGCACTATTTATTTCACGAAGTTTATTATAGCTGGCTTTCATTTGATATAATTTTCTAACCAAAGTTCTCATTTAAGGAAAATGTGGCTTGAGACTCTTAAAGAACACAGTATCATTGTCCAATAATTGCTCGTTGTCTGATATAAAACTAAGTATTGTTTTGGTACAATTTAACATACCAATATATCTTGATTTTCGTATTTTAAATTTATTTTCAGTAAGTAAACAAGTGTTTGAATTGTAGCAGCAATGATTTTCTTCAGTAATGTTTATGCTCTGTAGTAATGTTTAGTCCTAGTTATCTTTACGAACAATTTAGGTATAGTTTCAATATTCTTTTTCTCCATGAATACTGTACGAAACGGAATGAAACAAGCAGCTTTTATCTCGGGGTATATTAATCTTGATATGTGGAACATATCTATCTTCTATTTTTAAATTTATGATATCATTGGAAAATTTTGATTGGCTCCTTTTACTCTTTTTCTGTTGATAGTTTTCATTTGTATTTAGTTCTTCTGTATTTTCGCCTAAAATTTCAATTTCTTCAATGTGTCTATTTTCCTCTGAATGCATTTCCATAGATACGAAAGATAAATTATCTTCGTATTGCTAAAGTGATTCTCAATTATCATCATTTTCAGAATTTCCACTTTCTATTTTTAAGCTTAGGATATTGCTGCTAGCTTGTGAATTTGTTTTTTTTTCGTAGGTCATTAGTGCCTTCCTTAAGTTCATATTCATCTGCGTCTGTTTCTTGAATATCTTCTTTTATAAATTATATAATTTAAATGTAGTTCTTTAAGAACTGTTCCTACAGATTTCCAGTAAATTTCTTATTATATAACGGTTCACAGACATCATAATGTCGGCCATTCAACTTTAACGAACTAACCAAGCGTGTTAACAGGTCGGGTTTCATACAATTCTGCTTGATATTTACATATTCTTACAGCAGCCCGTATTTCACAAGCGCTACCACTTTTTTTGACCATTTCAAGATTTTAGTCTTCACGCGATTTGTACATTTTCCCATTGCGGTCACGAATAAAAAAATTAATTATATCCCTCTTTTGACCAATAAAATTTACTACTACTCTTCGAATATGTTGCGTAAACTTTTTACAGTTTTTATATTTTTTACTATATAGCCTGTAGTCGAGGTTATAAATTAAGTTTCACTTGTATTTGACATTGAAATTATGGCATGCGGAATTGGAATTTTTGAATTATTAAGTTAATGAGTTTGGATGAAATGAAAATAGAAAACACTCACCAATGTGCTGTTAAAACGACGTTGATTCATGTTAAACTTACCACAGGAAAAATCGAGGTTGTAAGGATTATAGGATCGTGGTATTAGTTTCAAGTTTTCACTTTGATTTAAATTCGATAGCTTCGATATTGTTTAAACACTTTGTAGATAGTTAATACTCACACACAAAAAACGCGGTAATATGCACAAAATTAGTATTTATTCAACGATGAATAATGAATACAAAAAAATTTGAAAAAATTAAGAAATAAATTGAACGACATTGGTTAATGAAATAATTAAATTAGAATATTAAAAACGATTCGAACTTTATTGTTCTAACATATCAATTAAACTGAATTTTATTACTTTTTATAAGAAAAAAACAAGAACTTACTGAAAGAGAAACTTGTCGGACCGACTCGGCCGAGTTGGCCAATACGAATGAAGGTATTGTAAAGTTACGTATTAATCCGCCCATACTCGTACTATTTTTGTATTAATACGCCAATGCACAATACTTTTAATGTATTAATACGCAAAATGCATAATACACAAAAGTGCATAATACACACAGTTTGGCGCGAACAACAACAATTAAAGAAAATGAAATATATACAACCAAAGTATTAAAGAAAATTTTAATTAAACTTCAACCACCTGTATTTTTGCAACAAATTATATCATTTTAAAGCCCAATAACTTCTTGGAAAACTGGCAATTTCTTAATTTGGAATCTACTTCAAAACTGATTTAATCTGATTGCTTTGTATACAAGGCAGAAAGGGTAAGAAATGATGTCCCTATATTTTATATGAAGTTGAAAAATTGACACTCCTAGATTTAAATTCATGAATCTTTTTAAATACTCACCCGACATAACAATCTCATTTCGAACGTCAAATAACTTTTTTTAAGCCCTGAAATACGGTCTTGTAAAAACTTTTGTAACCATTCCACTTGCCGTTTTTAAAAAACTGAATTTTCCATATTTATGGCACATAAATATACAAATATAATACATAATAAGTTAGAAAATACTAATACAATAGACAGTTTATGGCACTTTTTCATATTTTTAAACTTATTGATTTCACATTTTGCTTGGAATACAAATACCTTGTTTTGTTGACCACAAAGTTTCAGTTTGAAATGTTTCAGACTTTGATATCTCAAAAACGGTGAGCTAAGAAGAAAAAAAATAAAAATACAAAAATTATTTATAAAAAAAAAGTAGGATTTAAGTTATTTTTGGAGCCGTTCTTGATAAGAAAGTTCAAAAGTTTCCCAAAAAGTATTTTTGATAGCTAAATACTTATTTTGTTCAGGGGCGTGTACTATGATTTCTCTAACACGATGAATGAATGGTTGTGGAATTAAGCAAGAAGCTATATAATATTTCGTTATTTCATCATTAATATTTCCGATTTTAAAAGACATTTTAAGTTATGCGAACCAAAACTTTATTATATTTCTACTTCTCGCTGACATTATTTAATCAAGATTTTTGCATACAAATCTTGAAAAACATAAAGTCAATAAATGTTAAAATTATTGATAAAATGTCAAAATATTTTTTCAATTATTCAAAACGTAAGAATATAGTAAAAATCAAGTAAAGAAAATAAATATAAAGAATAACATAACTTTTAGTTTGGACGATGCATGAAATTTCTAAAAGTTTGCTCTTACATCTGCAAGCAAGTTCCATAAAAACTTCATTTTCTGACATTACAGTGTATATTATTATAGTTAAAACTTGTCACAGTAGATATTAGAATATTGATGATTAAAAGAGTTCAAGTTCAAAATTAGTTTATTTATCATCAATTATATAAATTACAAAACATCTTAAATTTATAGTTGTTAGGCTAGACTTTACGTATAATACATCGTTTATTTTAAAATACATTGAGATTTATTCACAGAGTTTCGTCTTTTTGAAAGTTGTACAGTTTCTTATTATTGAAAATCTTTGCGATGATCACTTTCTCTTAGGAGATCAAGTTTTGACGCAAATCGTATAAAACTACTTGCATGCTATTGCTTTTAATTTTCTTGTTTTTGACATAATTGATTTGTTTTGGCACCAGCTTATATAGCTCGAATAGTGAATATAATTCAAATTTTTGTATAATTAATTCATTTTGAAACAGTAACCATTGTTTTAGTTTTTATACAAAGGACATAAGACGATGTAATTAATTAAGCACAATATGGTACATTCTTGAATAATCATATATCGCAGCAGTGCGTAGCCGTATAGTAATTAGTTAGAATAGAAAATATATAATAGATCGGAAATGTAATGCCTTATAATCCAAGCTAAATACATCTGATATTAATAATTTTTGGAAAAAATTAGTTGCAGGATCGGACCCATTTTGTTGTGTAGGACTAAATGTGTATAACTGAGGAAAAATATTTAAAACAGCTGAATTTAGCCGGAAAGGGGTGCGCCGGGGGTGGAAATAGGGAGCAAGTGGTTTTTAGCGATTTGTGGCTAAAGTATTAACTATACAGGAAAAAGTTAAATAGGAAAGTTCTTGGCAATAAAAAAATACATAACTTTTGTGCTTACCATTTTTTCACATAACCTCAAATTTAACGAGTAAAATGTAAAAAACTAATTTTTTGTTTTTAGCGTTTCTTTTTTAGAAAAAAAATCGGAAAAACTGTATATGTTGAGGAAACGTTCTGTTTTTTATTACCAACAAACTGTTTTTTGATTTAAAAAAAAAAGTTAAATAGTTGACCATGGTCTCATTTTCTTTGTTAGGATGTATATTTTCATTTAAAAAAGTAAAAACATATCGTTACAATGGAAAAACATTGTTGAAATCGCCAAAAACTAAAAATTCAATTTTTTCATCAATGCATTTTTTCAATGTCCATGATAATTATACAATTAAAAATTAAAACCGCGTTCATTTTCGATTTTTCTATTTAGTTTAAAATTTTTTTCAAAATATTAAACAAAAATAAAACTGTATCACAAGTAGCAACTGCTGTATGTCCTTCTAATTGTTATTTTGGTATTCTAATTGTTGTTTTATGTTTTTTTTTTTTTTTTTTGTTGTTAATTGTTGCTTTTGAAATTTTTTTAATTGTCGATTTTAACTATTATTTGATTTTGCCATTTGTGTTTGAACAGTCTCTGAAGGAAGATTTTTTAAATTTGTGCTGTGTTTCAGTTAAAAAATATTGGTTTTTTCTTAAATTATTTTAATTTCAAATAATACATAAACTTATTAATACCTAATATTATTTATGTAAACAGTTTAGTAACTTTCGTACAATTTTAATAACATTTTTCAAAATGCAACGTTGTTTAATTTGCGAAAAAGACGATATTAATTTAGTGTTGATCCAAAGTTCTGCAATAGCCACTCTAGTTTCATCTGGCAAAGCAAGGAATGATTTAAGGTATAAAACCTTCCAAAAATTGGAAAAATCTTTTGTTCATAATTCATGCAAAACAAAGTACAACAGACCCAGTGCTATTGAATCAGCTGCTGTAGAGGCAGGTACAAGAGTCAGTTTAGGGAAAAAAATTGTACAGAAAGCAAGTGCATTTGACTTTACTTCCAATTGTTTTTTTTGTGGGGAAAGTGCCGATGAAAAGACTTTTAAAGACATTAGACATGTAGAACGTGAGAATACGAAAAACCATATTATTACAAAATTGAAGTTAAAAGATAAGACAGATTTCTATAAATCTTTGTTAGCTCGTATTGAAAATGTTGATTTGGTTCAAGCGAAAGCTTGTTATCATAATAAATGTATAACAAAATTCTATCGAAATAGTACCGAAGCTGTTGGACGTCCTCTGAGTAAAGATACAATCACTTTCATTGATTATTGTATCAATTATATCGAAGCATGTAATGATTGTCAATTTTCCTTGAATGAAATCAAAGAAAATTTTGCAGGAGATATCCCGAATTTAAAAACAAAAAAATCTAAGTTGATTGAGCATTTTGAAGATAGTCTTGTTTTTTCAAGTATAAAAGGAGACTTAATAATTCTAATTAAAAAAAGCGTTGGAAAAAAGCTAAATGATAAGTGGTATGACGATCGATTAAAAAATTCAGCAGAAGAAAGAATGAGGATCGTAGATATGGCTGGAAGTATAATTTACGAAGATATATGTTCTAAATTATTTGATAAAAGCAAATATAATAATGCGCCATTGGAGGAAAATTTATTTGACGACTTACCAGAGACATTAATTAGAATATTAGAAATAGTTATTCAATCAAATAAAAAGCAAAGCGAATACAATAAATCAAAATTGAAGAAAAAAGTAGCAACGATGGCGCAGTGTTTAGTATCGGCAGCGAGACCACGATCGTATTTATCGCCAATTTTATTAAAATTATCCGCAACGATACATAAAAAATACGCTTCGAAGGAATTACTCGATGAACTATCATATTTAGGATTATGTGTGAGCTACGAAGAAACAAAACGTTTTGAAGCTTCTATTATAAATGATCCTCAAAATCATACAACTTTTAGAAAACAGCTATGGTCAGTACGTTGGTGACAACGCTGACCACAATACTTGCACCATAGACGGAAAGAATACATTTCATGCAATGGGCCGTCTTTTGATCGTAACACCATCATCTACTGTCATTACAAAAAAAAGTATTCCTCGATTACAGAAGATTCCCAGTGCTGATACAATAGGTAAATCTGGATTTGTAGAGCTGCAAATCTTTGAAAGAGGAAATTCAGATGGATTAAAAAAAATAATAATCCAAAATATTTTTGAAAGTACAAGTACTGGATCGCTTGATGTATCTATAATGGATTTATTGTGGCATTATTCAAAATATTCAAATGCTAATGCAAAGGGGTGGTATAGTTTTATGCAAGATTTTTACACAACAAATACATGCTACAGTACTTCAAAAATTATTCCATTACCTTTTATAAACAATTCACCAAGTGATTATAATACAATTTTTCCGTGTTGCAAAATGCAGCTCTCGATGGCAAGGAAAAATTTCCTCAACAATGTGTGTTCTTCGTTACCTTCGACCAGCCGCTGTATATAAAAGCTCGTGAAATATTGGCTTGTGCAGAAGATTTTGAAAATAATCATTTGGCTTCAGTAAAAGTTAGACTTGGTGGTTTTCATTTATTAATGTCCTTTCTTGGAAGTGTTGGATATATTATGAATGGCAGTGGACTCAAGGAAGCTTTTACAACCATTTATGCTGAAAATTCTGCTGAAAAAGCGCTTACAGGACATGCTTACAGCAGAGCAATTAGAGGACATTTTCTAATTCATTTAGTGCTTTCAAATATAATTTTCGCTTCATTGGAATTAAGCGAGGCCGAAAAATTAGAATTAGATTTGCTTTTGGATACTTTGGGGGAACCAGAATTTTTTGTTAATATGAAAAAAAAGGAAGTTATCAATATTCAAAAAAAAATTTTAGAGCAGTTTCAAGAAGTAAATGCTCGTGGCAGTACATCACAACTGTGGATCCAATATTGGAACATGATTTATATAGTTAAAAATTATATAAAGGCTGAGCGATCAGGAGATTGGAATCTCCATTTAAAATGTGTTGAAAAAATGATACCGTATTTTCATGCAAGTGGCCATTTTTTATACGCAAAATGCGCTCACTTATACCTTCAAGACATGCGCAGTTTGAAGAGCGCAATGACTGAATTTGAGTTTGAACGTTTTACCAAAGAAGGATATTTTACAATAAGACGCAGCGATAAATTTTGGTGTGGCGTATGGTCAGATATGGTTATTGAGCAAGTGTTGATGAGATCTATGAAGACCCAAGGCGGATTAACTCACGGCCGTGGATTAACGGAGAGTCTTTTAACACAATTTGTTTCAACAATGATAATTCTTGTTGAAGTATGCAACGACGTAGAAAAATTTTGTAATGTTTCGTCTACAACATCCGAACAGCACGTTGATGCCAAAGAATCTCGCATAAGCCGAGACGTAAAAGATTTAGAAGAATTGAGCAAATTTTTCAAGATATACGATCCCTTTCCTGTTACGGAAAAAATTATGTCAATTTTTTCTAAAGTAGTGGGTGGAAAGTCAATTAATTGCCACAATGCTTACGAAGTTGGAAGAGAGGCTATTGATAAAATAGTAGGTCAAGATTTTAAAACTGTGAAATTGCAACGAAAAAATAGGGTGTTGAATCTGAAAGCTATTGGATCATCCGTTAAAGTGCATAATGAAAAAATTGTAGTTAATCCTTTATTGATATTCCAAAGAATCGTGCTGCAGATACAACATAAAGATGAAATGAGAGATTATTTATGTTACGAATTAACTCCATATCCGCTGTCACTTTTTAACGAACATGGTTTTAAAAAAAATGATAAAGCTGAGTTATACAAAGATTTTTCTGGTAAAAATTCATTGGCAACGTTAAAAACTAAGGTCCATGTAGTTGACGGTGGCTTCTTATTACGCAAAGTAGTTTGGCAAAAAAACGATAGTGTTGATGAAATAAAAAAGAAATATATGAAGTACGTAAGCAAAAATTATGCTTGCAATAGTTACATAATCTTCGATGGTTATCCTAATGCTGAAGTTTCTTCCTCTAACACAGACCAAACAGCTTCAAATAGTACTAAAGAATTAGAGCGATCACGAAGATTGAAGTCTAAAACAACAGAAATTATAGCCGATGTTCATGAATTTCAGAACCATACAAAAATACCTTTCAGACCAGATCAATTTTTATCTAATGAAAAAAATAAAAATAAATTAGTTAAAATTTTATCAACGGAATTTGAATCTGCAGGATTTATATGTATTCAAGCAAAGGAAGACGCAGATTCATTAATAATTAATACTGCAATTCAAATCGCCGACGATGATAAAACTGTTGTTGTTGTTGGACAAGACATCGATCTTCTTGTTTTGTTGCACCAATTAAATTCAGAAAATTTAGACATTTATTTATTCAAACCAGGGTCAGGTAATATAAGAGTACATACTACTCATCCAATTGCTATAAAAATAATTTATATAAAAAATATCTCGCATTCCTGCACTGTTTTTCTGGATGCGATACAACGTCTGGTTTTGTTAGAAGAGGAAAAAGATCAACAGTAAAATTGTTGCAAGAAATTAAAACTTTGAGCGATCTGATATTTTTTACAGATGCTAATAAAAAATTACTTGCAAGTAATGGTCAGCAATTGATCGCTTATCTTTATAGTCGGAAGATAACCACAAAATTAAATAATTTGAGATTTGAACTTTATCAAAAAGTTTCTGAAAAATGTTCATTCCAATTAGAAAATTTACCCCCGACTGAAGGAGCTGCCACGCAACACACATTTAGAACATAACAGCTGATAAGTCCCCGGTCTAACAAAGAAAAACACATTTTTTTGTCAAAATTCGTTTTTATTATTCAACATAGTTCCCTTCAAGAGCGATACAACGATTATAACGACCTTCCAATTTTTTGATACCATTTTGGTAGTACTCCTTCGGTTTTGCCTCAAAATAGGCCTCAGTTTCGGCGATCACCTCTTCATTGCAGCCAAATTTTTTCCCTCGAGCATCCTTTTGAGGTCTGAGAACAAGAAAAAGTCGCTGGGGGCCAGATCTGGAGAATACGGTGGGTGGGGAAGCAATTCGAAGCCCAATTCATGAATTTTTGCCATCGTTCTCAATGACTTGTGGCACGGTGCGTTGTCTTGGTGGAACAACACTTTTTTCTTCTTCATATGGGGCCGTTTTGCCGCGATTTCGACCTTCAAACGCTCCAATAACGCCATATAATAGTCACTGTTGATGGTTTTTCCCTTCTCAAGATAATCGATAAAAATTATTCCATGCGCATCCCAAAAAACAGAGGCCATTACTTTGCCAGCGGACTTTTGAGTCTTTCCACGCTTCGGAGACGGTTCACCGGTCGGTGTCCACTCAGCCGACTGTCGATTGGACTCAGGAGTGTAGTGATGGAGCCATGTTTCATCCATTGTCACATATCGACGCAAAAACTCGGGTGTATTACGAGTTAACAGCTGCAAACACCGCTCAGAATCATCAACACGTTGTTGTTTTTGGTCAAATGTGAGCTCGCGCGGCACCCATTTTGCACAGAGCTTCCGCATATCCAAATATTGATGAATGATATGACCAACACGTTCCTTTGATATCTTTAAGGCCTCTGCTATCTCGATCAACTTCATTTTACGGTCATTCAAAATCATTTTGTGGATTTTTTTGATGTTTTCGTCGGTAACCACCTCTTTCGGGCGTCCACTGCGTTCACCGTCCTCCGTGCTCATTTCACCACGCTTGAATTTTGCATACCAATCAATTATTGTTGATTTCCCTGGGGCAGAGTCCGGAAACTCATTATCAAGCCAAGTTTTTGCTTCCACTGTATTTTTTCCCTTCAGAAAACAGTATTTTATCAAAACACGAAATTCCTTTTTTTCCATATTTTTCACAATAACAAAAGTTGCTTCACAAAAGACGCTCTATCTCACAAACTAATTGACTTACAGACGTCAAATTTTGACACGAATCATTTGAAGGTTGGTACTATATAAAAATAATATGCATTTAATACTAGCGACGCCATCTATGTGTCAGACCGGGGACTTATCAGCCAACCTATTACCATCAACTTCAAGCGTGGCTTGGAAATGAAATGAATCCAACAGACTGGGGTTGGAAAATATCAAAAGATGGAGTTTTATTGCCAAACTATTCGGAAAAGAGAATGATTCCTGAAAATCTATTGGACAGAATTTCTTGCAAGTGTGAAAAAGGATGTACAACCTCCAAATGTAGTTGCAGAAAACATGCCTTAAAATGTACTAATTTATGTACTAACTGTCACGATTTAGAAAACTGCACTAATGCTGAGGTGGTATTTTATGACCGTAATGACGATTCTGATCAAGAAGAAGAACAAGGAATTGCTATAGAACCTGCGTCAATAATACACCAGGAAGAGAAAGAAAAAGAAGAACAACCCGAAGAAAAACGAAGAAAATTTACGGCGAGAAAATAATTTGAGGAGTTTGTTAAGTTTGTATAATATTAAAAATATAAAACTGTTTCAAATTCTAAAATTTTTACTTTTTTTCTTTCAATTATTTTTAAAAAGCTAATATTCCCAGCAATGATAATGCAAATTTTTTTAATATTTATATATAAAATGACAGAGAGCAAAAATATTAATTATAACGTTTTTAATTACATCATAGACATTGAAAAAATGCATTGATGAAAAAATTGAATTTTTAGTGGCGATTTCAACAATGTTTTTTCATTGCAATGATATGTTTTTACTTTTTTAAATGAAAAAATACATCCTAACAAAGAAAATGAGACCATGGTCAACACTGTACGATGAAAAAAAATAGATTGTTCATCCAGCTGAAAAAAGGGGTGGTTTTTGCCAAAAAATTGAATATCTCAAAAACTATTTAACTTTTTTTTATAAATCAAAAAACAGTTTGTTGGTAATAAAAAACAGAACGTTTCCTCAACATATACAGTTTTTCCGATTTTTTTTCTAAAAAAGAAACGCTAAAAACAAAAAAATTAGTTTTTTACATTTTACTCGTTAAATTTGAGGTTATGTGAAAAAATGGTAAGCACAAAAGTTATGTATTTTTTTATTGCCAAGAACTTTCCTATTTAACTTTTTTCTGTATAGTTAATACTTTAGCCACAAATCGCTAAAAACCACTTGCTCCCTATTTCCACCCCCGGCGCACCCCTTTCCGGCTAAATTCAGCTGTTTTAAATATTTTTCCTCAGTTATAAACATTTAGTCCTACACAAAAAAATGGGTCCGATCCTGCAACTAATTTTTTCCTTAAAAAAATGCAATTCAGTTGATCTATTAGTGTATGTATAATGTATGAATTCACGCTGTCTATATTAAGGTTGAAATGCATAAAACAAAGTAAACTTTGTCCGCCCAGAGCCCGCCACGGTATTTTAAATATTTTAGTTAAATTTATTACCCTTTCTTCTGAAAAGTATTTTTTTATTTTTGAGGAGAAATACTTTATAATAACATCAAGTAGCCAATAATGTGTATATATTCATTACCGATACAATCTTCTATCTTCTGTTAATCAAATACATATTCCCTTTGTCATTTCACTTTTGAACACAACAAGCACTACATATATACTGTCTCTCTCATTTACTTATAAACATATATTACATATCTCAGTCATAACAAAATCACACACACATATATTATATATGAGTATAAATTTTTTTTTATTTTTGAAACATGTTTTGTATTTTTTAACTATTGAAAGAAATATGATATGTACTTGTACATTTCATTTTACTGTCTTATCTTATTATCTATATTATTTTGGAAAACAAATTACAGGTTCGAATTTTCATGTCTCTGGGAATGCGGGCATCAATAATTTCTGGAATAATGCAATTTAAATAAAATGCTTGCAATTTTGGAAGCATTACAATCTTCCAAAGATCATTATTATCCCTAACGATTTTTTTGACTGCAATTTCTTTTCCATTATAAATTACCAAATCGCATAATTCACTTTTTGTAATATTTAATTGCCCTTGTATTTGATAATAGTAGGGGTAAAAAGCTTACCGGTTTTTATTTCCCTCTACAGTGTAACATTTTTGTTTATTTGTGGCCAAAATATCTTATTAACGAAACGAAGCATTTAATTTCTACAATGTCTTCGGTCCCAACCAAACCACCGGGACTGACCCAAGACAAGTATTTTCAAAATCAATAAACAGGCAGCATCTTTCAACTGCTACATTATTCTGTATTTCATACAGATTTAATGCCACCGTTTTCATTGATAAGACCATATTCCATTGATTTTGAAAATACTTACTCCCCATTAAGTAAATTTTCAACTAAATTATGGAAGGAAGTTGTTTCTTTACGATTAATCAACATATTTTTGTGAAGTTTTCGCCATTTTGCATTGTCATGTTGACCCCTTTTTCTTCCTCGACTTTTTTTTTGATGGTACGTTCGTTTTTAATCGTAAAAGAAATGTTTTTGCTTCCTCTAACATGGCCTCTTCACAAATATTTGGTTGGGAGTTATAAGGCCCGTAGTTTTTATCAGGTCCAGCAAACACTTTTCTTTTCTTAAGTCATCTGGGAGCCGAGCTTGCTTTTCTTTTCATAGCTTTATTGGCCGTTTTGATAAATACTTTACTAAATGTTTTACCAATGATCGTGCATTTAGGTGAAGATGGGCCTAAATGTTAACTAGGTCCACTTGTATGCGATAGAGCAGCGTCAACGCTACGCATTTCATATCCACCTCGTTTCGTTAAGCTTGTCCTCTTCCCCTCATTAAATTTGGACACTAACGACATGCATCTATAAAAAACAATTAAAATCCTTATTTATTATTATTTTTCTGTAAACACTCCTTCTTATCATACCTGTGTTGTGTAGGTGGAGGTACAAATATCATACTACATTATTTTATAACACACAACAAATATTCATTGCATTTTGTATATGCATACAACATTGTGTGTATTCTTTTATTATTAAATTGAAAGCGTTTTTCCCTCTTATAATGAAAAGTAAAGAAAAATTTTAAATTTGAAATTTTCTTTCACCAATTGGATAGGAATGCTATTTTATTCCATTTAATTAAATATGATTTTTTTCGAATTTAATTATATATTCGTTTTGAAAATGAAAATTGGGGAAATTAATGAAAATTTTGAAAAATCCAGCTAGACATAACAGGTAGATTTGAAAGTAGTACAACATATCCAAATTTCAAATTGAAATAATATTTGGTTCAAGAGATTGGTAGGAAAAACCATCAAACGATTTTTTCGAATACAATTTCTTTTCCATTATAAATAACAAAGTCGCAGACTGCTTGTCAGGTAATATTTAATTGCCTTTGTATTTAATATTAGAAGAGATCCGCATCAACCTGAAATGGTTTTAAATGGACTTTAGTAAAATAATTTATATACAATTCTTGATTTTATAAGCTTACCTTATTTTAGATCCCAATTATAATTAAAAAATTCATATCAGCATTCATATAAGTTTAATTTTTCTTACCAATGTAAAATTTGTAAATGATTTCATGCTGTGTGTCGTGAAGCGACCCTCATAATTTTTGAAATATAAATGTGGATTCATAATTTAATAAAAAACTAACCCATAAAAACAAATTAGCTTATCAATTTCTAAACAAAAGGTTCAGGAGATGCTGAAAATTTTCGCAATTTTTGCCCTAAAACTAACCGTTCTCCAAATATAGCCATTTTCCCACTTTCACATGTAAGTTAAAAAATACGTATTCGACCAATAAACACAATAAAATTTAAAAAAAAATCCATTATGGGTATAACATTTTCCAAATTCTCGAGTTTTTCCAAAATTTTGCATTGATATTATTTGGAAAAACATTACAAGCAAGAGGTTTAGGAGATGCCCAAGTTGTCCGTCTTACTCTATAATTTTAGAAACTGCAAAAAATTTAAGATAATTACCTTGAATTGGACTGAACTAAACGGCTAGTAGACGCTTCAATATCAGGGAAAGTTACATTTTCAGTCGAGCTAATAAATGATATTATATAAAATTTGTTTTAAAAAATTGATTTAAAAACATACCTAAAAGTTTTCTGTGATCGAAACTAAACGTTTATTTATAAAAAAAATATTATTAAATTATGGTTAAAATAATTAGGTTATTAGAATAGCAGTATAATGTACATACCTTCTATATAAAAATCCACGTCAAAATAAAACACTTTAAAATAAATTTACACAAAGCTACAAATACTTCTTTAACTCTTTAACAAACTGAAAATTTTTGTCACCAAAAAATGAAAATATCACTTAAAACTCAGTGGCACTAGGAAAAGATAAAACAAACCATATTCTATATAGACAGGCATACAAGTTTAAACAGACCTAACTAAACGAGGAGAAATTGAATACACATACATACACAACGTTTTATTGCTTATATTGTAGATAGGAAGGAGAATTGTAAAAATATATAAAATTGAAAGTATTTTTCCTACCAATAATGAAAAGTAAAGGAAAATTTTGAAATTTTTGCAAATGCATACTTTGCAAATGCTATTTGCTCCGTTAAGGCTATCTTGAATTTTTCGAATTTAATTATATATTCGTTTTGAAAATGAAAATTGGGGAAATTAATGAAAATTTTGAAAAATCCAGCTAGACATAACAGGTAGATTTGAAAGTAGTACAACATATCCAAATTTCAAATTGAAATAATATTTGGTTCAACAGATTGGTAGGAAAAACGATCCAAAATTTAATACATTGATAAAAAATATGTACAGAACACCCTTAACACGCCATAAAATCCCTGTTTTGACACCTTTGTATCTCCGGTTCTATTTGAAAAATCCCAAATTAAAAGATTTTGAAAGGTAAATGGAAAATTTCGCTAATTATAAGGGCATTTTTCTCCCATGTAAATTAGTATGCCAAAATTAGAACCAATACCAAATTATGGGGCGTGGGTTATTTTGATTGTTAACTTTTTATGTTTTTATGTTTTTTGTTCATTCCAAATTGAGCTTTTGATGTATCATGTGTACATTTCATTTCATTTGACTTGCATATGACACTTTTGACTGATTGTGAATAGTGAAACAAATGTGTATTGTTATTTAAATTTGTAATCTGACGATATTAATAAATATTGTTTAATTCAATAATGAAACAATTGAAAATTTTTATTATTAATTATTTAACAATTGAAATTCTTATTTTAGCTTATATGAATGTTTCACTTTCAAAATCATCTCCAACAAAAATTAAAAAATCTTTAAATAATGTATTGAAATATTTAATAAAAAATCTTTAAATAATATTTTCGATAAGAATGATAAGATAGGCTTTAATGAAGGCCAAAAATTTTTTTAATAAGATTAAATAAATTTTTGTATGCATATTATATAAAACAAAAAAATAAAAGAAATGCGTATTGTTTTTTAAATTTGTAATCTGATGATATTAATAAAATAATAAAGGCTTTAGAATCTAATCTAAAGAAACTTGTGATGTGTCGTATCATTTTCCATTGTTATTAAGTTTTTCAAAAAAGTTAAATGACATAAGTACATTTATGATTTCATCGTACTTCGCTATGAATATTTTTTATGGTAAACTAAATGATGACTTACATTACACACTTATTGACAACATATTTTATCACAAATATCACAGCAAAATGGTTTTTTTCATTATGAATTCGTTTTAATGTTTTACTAAAGAATTTAATGATTTAAATAGGACTGAAAATGTTAAAACGAAATTTTAGATTTTGAATGGTAATTTGGAATTTTAACTCAAAACTATGAAATTTTGTCTTGTAGGCACCATTTTTTTTTTTTAGTAATTAAAATGTAATATTCTAAAATGTATACCTTATTACATGGTGTAATAATTGCTCAAGGTGATGTATTATCAAACATTTGAGCAGTGTTATTACCAAAGAAACTGCAAAAATACTTTAAATAATAATTGGTGTTTATTATGACAGTAAATTAGAAATACTATTTAATTTTAAGGTGCTTTCTAAATGATAGAGAAAATAAATGCTTTGTTCTTTTAATAATATATTGAAATATTTGGAAAACTAGATTGTATAGACCTTAATTTGGGCCTATATTTCTCTTATTTTAATTAAATTTGAAGCTTTTTTATAAGCCTAGATTAAGCCTATTTTAGCTAGCACTTATTGAACAGTTTATATTTTCCATTTAATATTAGTATTACATTTTCTTCAGTTTTATTTTGTAATTTAGTAAGTTTTCAATAATTAAGTAACTTTTTTATGTGTCTTGTTGACACATAAACAATGCATTGACAATGTTGACAATGCATTGTTGACAACTATTAATATAGACATATAGTTACAGAACACCAGTCAGTACATGTATGAGTATGTCGTATAAATAAAATAAAATAAAAATAAGTAATAAAATATTGTTTAGGTATAGAATAGTACAAAATAGAAACGACATTGATTGATATTGTCGTAACCAATAGACGGTACGGCAAATCAGTACGGTTATTTAGACGGTTGCGTCCATAGGATACCACTGTACCAATGTGAAGATGAATTCTCCGTCCAGCGAATACTATGCCCAATTGCAATTCCAATAATTCGTCCAATGATTTGATTGCCTTTAATTAAAAGATAACTTGATTTTTAATCGAGAAGTTTGCGGGTCAGGAGGCTGCTTCAATACAATTACATTTTCCTTGCCAGCTACAAGTTTTTGTTGGAAAGTAATGATCGTAAGCGGAAGGCAACCGTTTTTTCCTTATTAAGTCTTTCGAGTGCTGTTAGTTTATGTCAGTCGTCTGTCCATAACTAACCCAAGGTATTTTACTTTTTTTGTCTAGCAACAACAATAACCTGCGTTTTAGCTCCGTTAATTTTTATATTATTATGTTTGAAATACTAATGAATTTTATTGAGGGATTTTTCGATTCTGTTAATGGCATTTGGAATTAGATTAATTCTGGAGCTGGTAAAGAGTAACGTGTCATCTGCAAATAGGCTGGTGTCTACCCCCTTGACACGTAAATCGTTGATGTAAATATTGAATAATATTGGTCCGTGAACCGACCCATGGGGTACCCCAGTTGGTATAGTTTTTAATATGAATATTTTTGTTAAATACTTTGGGGTATTGATATTGTCCAGTTTAACAATAAGGTTGTCATGCCATACTGAGGCGAAGGCTTTTTCTGTATCTCAACAGAGCATTACTGTTGGCTGTTTTCGTTTGAAGTTAGTCTTTCGTGCTTAAGTCTGTCAAGCTTTTGGGTAGTTGAGTGTTTTTGTTTGAATCCAAATTGTTATATTTTCAAAGTTTTACTTATTCCATATATAGTTAGGTTTGCTTGGTTTCGGTATGGCAATGACTTGTGCTGATTTCTGGGAAAATGGGTGAATTTCATACACTTGTTGAATATCTCACACATCACCCCTATTGCTTTTGAAGGGAGATTTTTTAGGTGATGGTTCCGAATTCCGTCACCTCTATTGGAGGTTTTATCAAATTTTTCGTGATCGTGAGGTGTTGATAGGATGGCATGAGAGTAGTTTTGAGTTGTTTGTTTGTTTTTGGGGGTAGTAAGATTTTTTTTACTGGTGGGCGTTCATGAACGCATCGGATATGAAATAAGTTTTACCTCTCTGGTCATAGGTCAAGGAACCGTCCTCCGTTTGAAATGGTGTTGTATTCTTATATTTACTGTTGATATTTTTTGAGATGATCCAGATTGATAGGTGATCTGCATTTTTGAGGGTTGTATTTTTTGGAGATTTACTTCGATTAAGTGGTTTATATGGTTACGAGTTGAGTTGTATATTCTGTCCTTAGTCTGTTGGTATTTTCGTCGGCAGTAGTTTTTTGAAGTTGTTTGATGTCTTTGGTAATGACTAATTGAATTTGATTTTGAAAATGTGTCTGGGAATGTGTAGTGAAGCTGCTTTTTTATTACGTTTTCAAGGAGGTCGATTTCTTGATCTACTTCCACAATTAACTTTAGTGACTTGGGTAGGCTAGGAGTGATGAGCGAGAAGTCGATGTCTTGGTCCAACCATTCTTCTAGTATTTTCCCGTTTTTGTGGAATTGGGACTTATTAGTATTAGGTATCATGTAAAGATCTGTCAAAGTAATTACCTGTTTTGGTGAGTACATAGTATACTTGTTTGTAAGTTTTCAATGAAGACGGTGACACTTTCGTATGAGGTAGCATTTATGTAGGTGGCATTAGCGTAGGCGGTAGGTGGTGATGATTTATGTTATTCTTAACCAAAATCGCTACTCCTCCACCTTCAAATTTTTCGAGATATTTTCGGTGTATACTGAAGCCTGGAATGTACCATTTCAATTTTGGCTTCAGCCATGTTTCTGTTATAATAGAAATATCTATATTTTCATTTTTCATCAGCAGTTTAGCAGCAGATAAATTAATTTGAAGTTATGCCGCTTGCATTAAAGTTCAGAATTTTCATTATTTAAATGCAGCTGGGTAAATTTTAAGGGCCTAAAGTTTACCCAAAGGTGAGCTGTCTTTACGAAGAGCCTCGTTTATTTTTTTGGATTGTTTTGATTGTAATGTCAATGTTACATTGACTGTTCAATTGTTAAAATTCTTCATTTAGTATAGAGGAGTTACTTTGAAAACTATTACGATTTGTTTGTTGATGAAGTTTTGTAGTTGAGGCGTCTGTTGCTGTTGTTTACGTTGATCCCAGATATTGTTTTTGGGACTCAGGTAGAAATGAACTTTTTGTGGTTGATATGCATGACATTGGCAGTAGCTTGCAGGGTGCTCCCCACCACAGTTTGCGCATGTGGCACTGGTATTTCCATTTTTTGTGCAACCACTGGTATCATGGTGTTGCCTGCATTTAACACCACGAGGTTGTAAATTAAAATTGCGGGCTGCATGTCCGCACGATTGACATTTAAAATATTGTGTAGGTCCCGGTGTTTTAAGTTACTTTTGCAGTAGATTTTTTTATTAAGCACTTTGGAAACTTTACATACTTGTTGATAGTTAACTGTATTGTCAAAGTCCACTTTGTAGAGAACCTTGTTATTTTTTGTATTAAGTTTATAAATAGCACTCACAGGTTTCAAGGTCATTTTTAATGTCTACTATGCTTTTTTTTGCTAGCCCCTACAGTAATCGCGATAACATTTTGCTTTCTTTTGTAACATACGCGTAAAAGATAGCGTCGTTGGCTTTAAATTCATTAACAATTTTAAGATTTGTTTGGATTATAAATAAAAACTTTTATTTCTGTACCAACGTATTTAATATAGTACCCATATGCCACTTGTTTGGTTAACACTTCCGTGAATGCCTTGTGGTTGTAGTTTTCAATTTTGTTTCTATCTAGCACTATTGGTGGAGATTTTTTAACTTTTTTGGAAGGCAAATGCCGGTATTTCTGGTCGGTATCGAATATCTTGTCGGTACATAAAACTTTTGAATTTTTAAAACATTATTAATTAAAGTACAAAATTTACCTTTTCATCATTTACTTTCTAGAAATGATTGTTAAAGCAATTAAAAAATAAAAAGAACGCTGTTTTATTCAATATTGATTAAAATTAAAATAATTTTATTTTTATAAATATATATTGATCATAGGGCTTTTAATCATTTATCTATCCTTATATAATATAACTAAAAATTATTTTTATAACTAGAATTTTTAGTATTTTTTTTAAATATTAGTAGTATAGTCACAGGGATTCTGGCGCAGTTGGATGGTACACTTTTCCAAAAAGGGCAAACCTAGGTGAATGTTGGAAACCTCGGTTGAATGCGAAGTTGGAGGGGATAGATGACGTCATTGACCAATAGTAGCGCTGTAAAAATCAAGATGGCGTTGGGAGGTGTGGTGGGGGGAGGAATGGCTGCCTAAGCCTAAACGGGGGATGACGTCATTGGCTTTGACCAATAGTGGCGCTTGACGGAGAGTGAACGGGGGGCGGGACGTTGACATTAGTCAGCAATTCTCAAGAATATGTTGAAATAGATAACATCTAACCTTGAAAAATATGATATCATCATCCTGTTGAATTCCAAGAAAAAATAATTAGTTTGAATATTATTATGGGAGACTGTTTAGTCAGCAATTCTCAAGAATATGTTGAAATAGATATCATCTTACCTTGAAAAATAGGATATCATCCGACCCGATAGTAAAGTAAAGTAATGTAATAAGTATTAACTAATTAATAAGAATTAAGTAAAGTTAATTGTCGAATTTAGTAAGAATAATCACTGAAAGTGTAAATAATCTGTATTTTAAATAAGAAGAATATTTAATTGATTTATTTAAAAGTTTAAGTGTTTAATTTAAATTTTTGTACGCGCTTCATTCAGAGTAAAAAATTGTGTAGTTGGCAAATTGATTAATCATCAATTTTAATTAAAAAATAGACTCAATAGCTTACGTATATAAATTTTACATTAATAAAAATTTTAAAAAATTATTTTTTAAATAAATAGTGGAGTGCGCTAAAATTAATTGTACAGTGCAAAATATCTATAAATAATTAATTAATATGGCTACCATCGCGAGTTTAAGCGAAATGCTCCAGAAATTTGCGGATGATTGCAGGGCTGAGTTCGGATGCTTAAAGAAAACTTGTAGTGAGACGAATGATAAAATCACTGCCATAGAGCAAGGTATCCTGGATTTGCAACAGGAAAATCAAGAATTGCGAGTAAAAGTGGAAACAATGGAGTCGAAAGTTGAATTTATGGAGAGACAATTAAAAAAGAACAACAACCTAATATATTTTGGAATAGATGAAGATAAGGAGGAAACTATCAACCATTTGGAACAAAAAGCTATATCTTTAATAACTGATAAGCTACAAGTTAACATTAAACCTGACGATATTGCAAGCGTTTATCGTATTGGAAAGCGCAATGGTAGATTTCCTAGACCTGTCTTCATTGCTCTTGTTAGTTATAAGAAGAAGGTGGAAATAATCTCAAACAGAAGCAAGCTAAGGGGAACAGATATCTTTGTAAATGATGATCTAACACCAAAGCAACGAGAGACTCGCAAAAACTTACAACTTCATGCTAAAAGACTGAGAGAGGAGGGTAAGAGAGTATCAATCAGAGGTGAGAAAATTGTGGTGCATGAGGATTCGTATGACGTTAATGAGCTAAATAAGTCGTACAATGATGTGACAGCAGCTGATGAGGACCTGGACCTAACACCAAATGCAGGCACGACTGTTGGTTTAAGAAGAGATGTTTAGGGCGAACTCTCCGATCTAGATCCAATAAAAATCAACCACCAAAAAACTAATTGATTTTAAGAAAAACTTAAGTGTAGTGTTCTGGAATATAGAGGGTTTAAAATCTAAGTTACAGGACAATAGTATTATTAGTTATATAAAAAAGTTTTCTTTTATTTGTTTAGTTGAAACATGGTCACAAGGCGACTTGAAATTCGAATTAGATGGGTATGAATGTTTAGTTAAAAATAGAAGTAGAGTTGTAGAAAGAGGTAGATTTCCGGGTGGATTAGCGGTGTTCTATAGTTCGCAGTTTCAAAATAAAGTTACGGAAATTTTTAGTAGTTTAAAAGAGGTAATGTGGGTTTTATTTGAGGATTGTGACACAGTTTTTCTGTTGGGAATAGTTTACTTACATGCAGAAAGTTCGGTTTTGGCCAATATTGATTTTTTCAACCAGTTGCAAGAAGAAATAATAAGCTTGTCTCAAAGGTATCCAAAGGCAGAAATAATTATGGGTGGGGATTGGAATGCTCAAACTGGTAATGCAGAAGGTGATGATCAAACTGAAGTGGATAGATATTGTTGTTCTTTTGCGTATGATGTGTTAAATACTAAAATAAGGGACAGGAAAAGTAAGGATAAGGTTTTGAATAAATACGGTAAGCAGTTTTTAAAATTTGTACGCGATTTAGATTTTATAATTTTAAATGGTAGAACTAAAAGTGATAAGGCGGGTGAGTTGACTTTTGTATCGAAAAATGGCTGCAGTTTAGTAGATTATGTTATTGTATGTCGTTCCGCATTGTGGAACGACGGCATTGATTTAAAAGTGGGAGATGAAAGTCAATCACAGCATTTTCCTGTGGAGGTACAACTGAATTCGATAAAAATGGAAGGAGAAAAACGCTCAGTAGGATCTAAAATCAGAAAGTTTAAATGGAAGGAAAATGAGAGGGATAATTTTTTATGTAATTTGAATGGAAATGAAACTGAGTTATTTTTAATTTTCATAAAATGGATGCTTGAATCAAATGATATAACCAATACAGTTTTGCTTATGCGTAAATGGTTTAGTTTCTTGGGAACTGAAATGGAAAGTGAGTTTATAGGTCGAGCGCCAAATGCAAACAACAAAAACACTTGGTTTGATGCTGAATGTAAAAGCAAGAAGAAAGATTTAAAATGTAAATTACGAATCATGAGGAAAAATGTAAATCAGGAAAGCATTGTAGAATATGTTGAATGTCGAAAATATTATAAAAATTTATGCAGAACGAAAAAATTTGAGCACGGATTACAATATATTCAGGAAATACATGCAGCTTTAGAGGCAAAGGACAATAAAGGGCTCTGGCTGTTATTGAAAAATAATGATCATAGAGCCAATAATAATAATAATTTTAATAATATTACACCTCATGAATGGATTCAACACTATCGGAATTTATACGGCGAAGAGTGTGATTATGCGGAAGTTAACTTGGGGGAAATTAGCGATGAAAGAGAATATAACACTTACAGCGATGTTTTGGATGCAGCGATAAATATTTCCGAGGTTCGCTTGGTACTAAGTAATTTAAAATCAAATAAAGCTGGCGGCAGAGATGGTATTGTGAATGAATTTTTAAAGTGTGGGTTTTTAAATAATAATGAAGCTTTGATTATTTTTGTGAATTTATTAAACAAGTTGATGGAAGTCAAAATATTTCCAAAGGAATGGAATGTCGGTATAATTTGTAATTTATTTAAAGGCAGGGGAAGTGCACTGGATCCAAATAATTATCGAGGATTGACTTTAATGCCGAGTATCAGTAAAATTTACACTAAGCTGTTGTCAATGAGGATTCAAGAATGGGTTGAGACTGAAGAGAAAATTTCTATATATCAAACAGGATTTAGAGTGGGGTATGAGGTACTGGACAATTTCCTGGTTATGAGAACATTGATTCAAAAAACACTTACATTAAAACGTAATAAATTGTATTGCTGTTTCATTGATTTTGAAAAGGCATTCGATTCTGTCGATAGAAATTTATTATGGAAAAAACTGTTAAAAATGAAAATGTCTGTAAATATGGTGGAAATTTTAAAGTCAATATACAAAGAACCTGGATGCTGTGTACGTATTGATAAATATCATGTGTCGGACGTATTTTACACTATGAAGGGATTAAGACAAGGATGTCAATTGTCTGCTATATTATTTGTTTTATTTATCGATGGTATTGTTAATCATATGGAAGGTCTTGAAACTATTTCTCCGTGTATCAAAGGGGATGAAATTAAAATTCTGTTATATGTCGATGATGCAGTTCTGTTGTCAAACTCAGTTGGTGGAATGCGAAGAGCTTTAAAAGGGCTTGAAGATTATTGCGACAAATGGAAGTTAACGGTTAATGTGAAAAAAACGAAAATGCTAACAATCCGAAATGGCAGCAAGCAGGGCAGGAACGAAAATTGGATGTATAATGGTTTCAAAATCGAGGTAGTTGATAACTTTCAATATTTGGGGCTTTTTATTTGTAGCAACGGAAAATGGGGTCTGCATCAAAGCAAAATGATTGAGAAAGCCAATAAAGCATTACCCATCTTATTATATGGGAAAGAAATTTGGGGTCTAGAAAAATGTGAAAAGTCTATCGGTATATTTGTTCATAGCTTTTATAAAGAAGTTTTAGGAGTTGCAAAATCATCACCAAACAGTGCGGTTAAGTTGGAGTTAGGGGAAATCTCGATCGAAGCTACTATATTACAACATTTTGTAAACTATTATTGTCGAATTCATTTAAGCAACAAAATATTACAGAGAAATTGTTACAGTTTAAACGATACAACTGCAATAATTAAAAACAAATTATTAGAATTAGGATTTAATGCGATGGATGTGGCTCATGACAATTATTTGGAGATCAGAAAACATGTCAAAAGTACAGTGTATGAGTACTTCCTGAAAGAAATGCTATTGGATGTGAGGAATAAGGTTTCATTGGATTTGTATTCAAAATTGGATCACTATGAGGGTGGAGCAATGTATGTAAATTTAACAGACAGAGATGTAAGAAGAACTATTGCTATTTTCAGAATGAACAGGTTTGCTTGGGAAAATAAGAAAAACCGAAGCGGGGATAGGGTTTGTGTTCTGTTTAACGGAATTGAAACAATTGAACCTCTTATAGAGGAGTGCTATGGGACAGTAGGGAATGAAAGAGACGATCTTTACAGTCGCGGATTGAATAATACGAAACTGATTTTGGACGCTAAGAATATTGTAGATCTTAAAGCAGTGTATAAATATTTGCGGTTCATCTTGGACAAGCGCTCACAATATCTTTGAATTTCAGTTTGCCTTGTTGTACTTGTGACCATATTTTATTTTATTTTATTCATTTATTTCTGATTGAACATTTGGTTTAAAATTTCTATTATTTATATTTTTCATGATGTTTCTTTTTGTAATATGTTATCTTTCAGTTTTATTCTGATTTTTTGTGTATAAGTTATATAATGTTAATTCTATGTATTACTTTGATTAGCCAATTGGCATATCATTAAAGTTTATTATTATTATATGATATCATCATCCTGTTGAATTCTAAGAAAAAATAGTTAGTTTGAATATTATTATGAAAATCTGATTACTCAGCAATTCTCAAGAATATGTTGAAATAGATAACATCTAACCTTGAAAAATATGATATCACCATCCTGTTACATTTTTAAACTTGTTTGAATCGCATTTGATCTTAAAATAATTTTACACGTGTTAGATAATAATTTGCAAGTAAGAACAAGTCTGAATTCCAAGAAAAAATAATTAGTTTCACAAAACAATTTTTTTGAATTTAAATTTGACTATGTTAACAACTCTTGTTTTCACACTCATAACAAAAAATTAAGATCATTGAGAAATGAGAAACATCTTTCTCTATCTCACTCTAATGTCAACAATGAGTATAGGAAAAAATGGTTAGTGAATTTAACAAATTTAGAGATACCTGAACACATCCAAAATGTAGTTTCTCTTGGACCACAGTTCAATGTGGAAAAAGAAAAATTACAAGATGCTGACATCATAACTGTCATAAAAAACATCGAAAACTCTCTAAATATGTTACCACAACAACCACCTTTAGATGATGTGAGAAAACAAGTAGTCGAACGCATTATTCTGGACAAACACGAAAAACAAAAACATCAAAGTTAGGAACAAAAGTTATTATGTAACCACTTAGAGAGTGCGCTAACGTACATGAAAGAGCAAAACATATTGTTTACTCCCGCTGACAAAGGCAATGTCACTGTAACAATTTCGCGAGTAGAATATGACTCAAAAGTTACAGCAATGTTGTCGGATAATAACATCTATGAGAAATTAAACTCAGATCCGTCAATTGACCTGAATAAAAAACTAACTAACTTGTGTAGGGATTGGAAAAAGAAAAATTACATCAATAAGAATATACACAATTGGATCTATACGTCAGACGGTAACTTACCAAAATGTTATGCTCTTCCTAAAATACACAAAAAAGATGTCCCGTACAGACTGATTGTATCTTACATCGACTCACCGTTATATAATCTTTCTAAATTGTTAGTAAAAACATCCGAACATCTTAGTTTAGTGTGAAAAACAGCCTAGAATTATAAAGAAAATTGAGAATATTAACTTGCGAGACGACGAAGTCCTTTTGTCACTAGATGTTACCGCATTGTTTACAAACATCTCTCAAGATGCGGTCATCACTAGTTTAGAAAGACGGTGGTCACAAATACAACCAAATTGTGATCTGCCTTGGCACGAGCTCCAAAAAGCCGTCAATCTCATTTTGTCTTCGACCTTTTTTACTTTCAATGGCGAATTTTATAGACAAAAGTTTGGTAGTCCCATGGGGAGTCCTCTGAGTCCCATTCTCAGTGAAATTGTCATGAATGATTTGGAAAATGAATGTTTTTTCCAACTTGATATGAGATCTCCTACATACTATCGGTATGTCGATGACAGCTTCCTGGTTTTACCAAACTCATATGTTAACAGAGTGTTAGAAACGTTTAACTCAGCTGACGATCATCTAAAGTTTACTCACGAACAAGAGGTAGACCAGAAACTCTGCTTTCTGGATGTAGAAGTGGACAAAAAAAAGGTAAATTGATAACTAATTGGTACCAGAAACCGACCTTCTCGAGTCGTGTCCTTAATTATAATTCGTTTCACCCTACACACCAGAGGGCAGCAATGGTCTACAATCTTGTCGACAAGGCAATAAAACTTTCTGAGAAAACGTATCAGGATGCCAACATCCGAAAAGTCAAAGAAATCTTATCTGCGAACAGTTATCCAAAGAAATTTGTTGATAAACACATAGGCAAAAGAATTAATTATCTTAACAACATCTCGAACAACACCGATGAAATGACAACGCGAGAGAAAAAACCTATGGTAATTGTTCCGTATATTAACAACCCGACCATCAAAATTTCTAGAACTTTAAAAAGCCTTGACTTCAATGTTGTAAACTCTTTCCATCATAAACTAAACAACGTAATTGTTAAAGGGAAAGATAAAACGAGCAAAGAACATCAAACACATGTAATTTATCAAATCGACTGTGCGGATGATAACTGCAATAGCGTATACATAGGACAAACATACAGACGACTACAAACTAGAATACATGAACACAAAACAAACATTCTAAAACAACCAAAATACCACACGATAGTAACTGAACACAAAAAAGACAATAACCATGACTTCAAATGGAACCGTGTTAAAATCTTAGAAAAAGAACCAAATTTAAAGAAAATATTAATTTCGGAAATGTTACATATAAAGAAAAATAGAAATTGTATTAATGAGCAGACTGACACTGACAAATTGAATAATGTGTATTTGCCGCTCATCACGTGACAACACCTACGTTCGATGAACTCAACCCAGTAACATAGCGACACGTCGACTGTCAACAACACCAAAGAACTAACTGTGATAATGTTTAATTATTATTACTAAATTTTATTATGACAACGTCTGACAAAACCAAAATCTTTTTAAGTATCTGTTTATTTTATTCGTCAAAAGTCAGATTGAAGAAAGAGGTTTGTTTCATAATTATGACATGAAAAGTTTTAATGACAAAACATAACCTCTAATTTCATGTCGTTTTGATATTTTACAGATAGTTGTTAGGCAATAGTGATACTAGTCGACTATAGAAATAAGCAATGTTAACATGTAGAGGTATTATACAATTTTTAATTTAATTTTTTTGTAAAAAATGTGATTTTGTAAAAATGGAAACTAATTGTAAAAAATTTTTGTTGTAGCTTGAAAATGACCCAAACGTGGTCGAAACGTTGCTTAATTGAATAAATAACTGGTTCTTCTAATAGAACCTTCGTTGGTTTAAGGCGAAATTAGATTCATTTTCCTATTTTTAATTAGTTTGAATATTATTATGAGAATCTGTATACTCAGCAATTCTCCAGAATATGTTGAAATAGATAACATCTAATCTTGAAAAATATGATATCATCATCCTGTTTCTTAAAATAATTTTACACGTGTTATGAGATTAGATAATAATTTCTGCTGGGGGAGATTTTTGGAGTGGTGGTAATCTTCGAACGGAACGCTGGCACGAATGTATTAAAATTTTTAGGACTCTGGGTAGACAAGAGTTTAAACTGGAAGTCTCATATTAACATAATTGTACCCCAACTATGCAAAATATGCTACCAATTAAGATCGATGAAAAAGAAAGTTGATCACAATGTATTACTTAATATTTATTATGCAAACTTCAAGTCCATCATATCTTACGGTATCAATATTTGGGGCTCAAGTATAGAGTGGAACAGGATTTTTATAGTACAGAAGAGAGCAATACGTATCATTTTTAATTTAAAAAGTAGAGAAACTTGTAAGAATGCATTTGTTAAACATAAAATATTAACTTTTCCCTGTTTGTATGTGCTTGAAAGTATCAAATTTTTACTGCGTAATCCCGAATATTTTGAACAAAATAAATATAAGAGTACTGGCTATATGATAAGGTGTAGAAATGCCTACACTTTGCCCAAAATCAAACTGAATAATTTTAAAAATGGAAGTAGATACAAAACAATTCAATTATATAATAAATTTTCAAATAATGAACATATAAAAAATGACATACAAAAACATGGTAAAAAATTTTCTACAGCACTCAAACACTATTTAATTCAGAATGCATTCTATTCGATAGATGAAATGATTTAAATTTTCTATATGCGGATGTTTTATTTATTTTCTTATTTTTATTTTTTTTTTTAACTCTGCTTTTTTTTTATTGAATCGATCGTACCTAGCTCTCACTAAATCTGTACGTAATTTTAATGACTATTTTCCTAATTGTTTTTGGAACTTGACCAATGTTTTTTTTTTTTTTTTTTTTTTTTTTTAAATTTTTATTTTGACACATCTTGAACAGGCATTTTGTTGTGTTCAAGACATGAATTTTAACATTTTAACAATTGACGCATCTTTGACAGGCCTTTTACACCTGTTAGAGATAAGTATTTTAACTTTTTAATTCTTGACACGTCTTTGACAGACCTTTTACATCTGTTAGAGATAAGTATTTTAATATTTTAATATTTGACACGTCTTTGACAGACCTTTTACATCTGTTGGAGATAAGTATTTTAAAACTTTTTAATATTTGACACGTCTTTAACAGGCCTTTTACACCTGTTAGAGATAAGAATTTATTTATTTATTTACCTATTTTATTTTTTATTGTTTTTAACGTTTAACTTAATAAAATTTTACTATTTGACTATCGTTATGATTTTATCTATTTTATTTATATTTATTTATTTTTATTATTTATTTATTTATATATTTATTAAATTTTTCAATATAAACAGGTGCCTCTTGTGCCAATGCTCCAGGGAGTTTTATTGTACCATATTCACAGACAGTCGTTTTTTTTTTTTTTTTTTTTTCTTTCGTCCTTATGTTGAGGTTAAAGATTGCGACATATTAAATTGTTTTATTTTACTATTTTTGAAAATCTTAAAATCTACTTTTTCTGTTTTATAATTATATTTTATTTTATTTTATTTTTGTAACTGAAATATGTATACTTTTAATTGACATGTTCTAAACAAATGTATCGATTTGTAAAAAAAAGAATCAATAAATATTATTATTATTATTATTATTATTATTATTAATCATATAAAAAAGGCGCTCGACATTACGGTAATATCAGTTTTCATTAAATATTCATAATATTAATCAAAATGAATAGAGCAGAATTAAAATTATTAGATAGTTGTTTAGTGCGACCATGCATAAAAATGGACGACTTGCCACTGAAAAAAAAAATTAAAAATACTAAAAATGGAGCGAATTCTAATGAAACATGGGCCATCAATAAAAGTTTTACTGGACATAAGCCTAGATGGTACGGAAAACGAGGGAGTTTTTCTACCATCTAGGTTTGCAGTGTTGACGGACAACATGATTAAATAATTTAACACGAAACCGGGGTATTTGAGGGTGGAGGAGAAAATTGGAAGAAGTCACCAATTAACGCTGCGCCTATTCGAAGACGATGTTGACGAAGACTGTGTTGACATCGAAGAAAGTCAAGCATTATTTTAAAATCATTCCTTTATTGAATTTTATTACTGCAAGATATATATATTTTATTGTTATTGTTATAAAAAAAAAATGGAAAGTTTATGTTTTTGATATTTAAAAAAAAAAAAATAATAATACTAAATATATGATGGATATTTTTGAAAAAATGGTGTTTATTTTAATTCATTACAATTATGGGGTACAATGTCGCTACAAAATCATATTGATCTGTTTCAAAATTCGGAGATGATTTACCCTGAATATTTTAATGTGAGTATTGATTGATAAGATCTGTTTAGAAAATTGTAGCCAAATATTTTTATAGATGGAATTTTATCAACTTATAGAGTCATGTCGTTGGAGTATACCTACAAAGTTAATAGACGCATTACGGTATTCTTATTTAGAAGTTGATGATTGCTTTCATATTGCTGCATTTATAGTAAGAAATTGTTTGGATGCAATCTTATTTGTAAATTATGCGAAAAAGTTCAACTACTTTAAAAGAAATTTCAATCAGTTTGAAATATTACTAAATGAATGTTGTGATGATCTTACCCATGGAAGTAACATGAGAAAAAATTGGGGTACATACGATATCCGCCGAAAACAATGGATTCGTGATAGTGCTAGACACGATGATAGAATGTTTTTATGGTATCAACAAATAGATCCTAAAATTCTCTGTAGAATGCTATACCAACAAATGGATGGTGGAAATATACCGAAATGGTTCGAGTCATGGATATGTGTTACAAATTGTAATGAAATAGACAGATGTGATTGTGAAAGAAATACTGATGATCATAACTGTATATACCGTTCATATTGAGTTCTCAATGGTTAATGATGTAATTTTAATAATTACTTATAATAAATATAAAATTTAAACAGGTCTGTTTAGAAACAGCTCGGTTTAATACTGGTCTGTATCTAAACAGGTCTGTATCTAAACAGGGGAACACGTGCGTAGCTCTGACATAGGTAGAAACAATCAATTTTTCGATGACGGCCGTCTGTATCTAAACAGGTCTGTATCTAAACAGGTCTGCATCTAAACAGGTCTGTATCTAAATAGGTCTGTATCTTAACAGGTCTGTATCTAAACAGGTCTGTATCTAAACAGGTCTGTATCTAAACAGATCTGTTTAATACTGGTTTTGACCTGTTTAATACTGGTCTGTTTAGAAACAGGTCTGTTTAATACTGGTTTTGACCTGTTTAATACAGGTCTGTTTAGAAACAGGTTTGTTTAATACTGGTTTTGACCGGTTTAATACTGGTCTGTTTAGAAACAGGTCCGGTTTTGAGTATATTATATTTTCCTCTTTTAACTCTTGTATCAAACTATTGATTTCATTTTGATGGTTGAAATTCCCCGCGTCACGTGATGCGCATAACAGCCGTAATCTATCACAAAGTTCGTCGATTGTATTCCAGTACACATAGTCTATGGGATTATTAGTTACTCGTGATAATGTTAGACCGCTACCAGAAGCAGGAGCCGATGGGTATAGATGTTTCTTAATGATATTTTTATACTTAAAACTTTTAGTTCCTTGAATTTGACCCTGAGAGTCATAATTCCGTCTATTAGCGTTTGTTGATGTTACAATTTCTAAATAGTTCCGCATGTCTTGCTCTGAATAATTTTTTGGTATCTGTTTTACTAAAAGCTCATATAAACCTGATGTCCCGTTATACAATTTTTCGTTGACTTGTATATCGTTATGCTTAATGTAAACAACTGAACTACCTACATATAATCTATCAGCAGCATTATCATAACGTAATCCGTAAATATTATCGATAAGCTTATCATCTTTATTCGATAATATAAAATAAATGTATTTACCGGCCACATCTCCATAAGTCTTTGTAAAATGCTGAAGTGCATTATGATAATTATCTGGTGATTTTATAATCTCCCTACACACAACATCAGGAGTGTGTAATGCATCATCCTCATAGGTGTCTGATAGATTTTGTTTTGTGACTACTGGAGTATCTTCAAATAATTTTCGAGCCTTCATTGGCGTATAATTTAATAGTTTATCTTTATTGTCTTCTAAGGTATCATCTTCCATCTTGCGTTTTATATTAATTCGGGTATAATCATTTTTGTTCTCTTGTTTTTCTACTAGCTTATTCAACGGATCAGTGATGGGCTTAAATGTTTTTTCTAATGAAATGGCTATTGTTTGTTCATCAGCTTTGAGTGCGTTATACTTTTTCTGTATAATATCTCTCAATTTAGGTAGCTGTTTCGTTGTCTGAAGCATGTTATCACATGAAAGCTCACAAATTAAATGACCTATACAGTTGATAAACAGCGCTTAATAACCTAACAAGCATCATCAATCAACCTAGATAATATCCTCTTTATAAGGAATAATAATAAATCAACTTGTACTACAGATTAGATAAAAAAAATTTTTATTTAAAAAAAATTACAATTTTAGATTAAAACAAAATACAAAATATGAATAAAGACAATCATTTTATTTTTTAATATTATTTATTGTTATAATAATCAACAACAAGCACCTCCGTATAAAGATCTATTAAAAAAATAATGTAATAAATACATAATAATATTTGTGGTACAATGTTTATGTTTATAGATGATGCATAGAGCTTTTGATACACTGTCATTCTTATGGAGCGGTTTTCCACCATCCAAATTTTCAATGTGGACTGCCCTTGTTGAATTTCGAATTAATTTTTTTATCCAAATTTTCTTTTCTTCACCTTTGCAGTATATAACATTATGATTAGCAATGTGTGTTAAAATGGTTGATAACTCGCCATAATCGGTGGCTCCTTGATTTCAGTATAAGCCATGGTAATTATTTGAGAGCCAAATTGCTTGTTTCTTATCCGAATCACTTAATGTGTTAAATGGAAATGGCGGTTTGAATACATAATGTCCAAAGTGGTTACCATTTGTATCCACAAAACTAAGTTCTTTAACGATGAATTCATTGTTTACTTTGCAGCCCTGTACGTCCACTATGTACGCCATTTTAAACTACTCTATTCACAATATTCGTAAGTGGATTGTATTTAAATAATCGATCATGGAACACTATACAATACGCACGCGTTTTAGCTGGGAAATTAACACTAGCTTCAAACTCAACGCGCAAGTCCACTGTTGTAGATTTAAGTGACTCTGGGTGCTTAGAACAGTCAATGACAAATAGAGGTGATTTATTTATAAACGTTTCTATATCTAGCAATGGTTCTGTTATAGAGCGTCTATAGTACGATTTTTGAAAATTACAATACATTTCATACAGTATCGCTGTTTGATTGTTTGTGTAATTTAGATTCAAATGCACATATGGGTAGCCTTCACCCATGTGAAATAGACTTTCAAATTTGTTATGTTACAATGGTCAAACTGGCTGGAATCTTTTAAAATGTTGTGGTCACGATTTGTTTGGAAACAGATAACAGCGTAGTTAGGACATTCTACACTAGTTTTAACACTCCACACATGCCTATCAGTTAATGGTAGTTTTGGTATAAGTAGACATTCCATTGATCGAAACCATAACCTCAAATCATCATTTTGATTGACTAAGTTGTATAATTTGACTCGCATTTTATCAGACACTTTAACGTATGGAACACACCATTCTAATTTGTTGATTTTAATTTTAGGTTTGCTTGTTGCGATAGTTGAGGTAAAACAATTAATATCATCATTGGCACGAACAATAACGATTTCTTGTTTCATGTTTACGAGAATTTTAGGATAATCTTCAAAAAAACCCATATACATTTTCAAGGGAATACGAACATTGAAGTAACCAGCAGCATCCTTTTTAAAATTATCACCAAAGCCAGCCTTCTCTAAAGCTGTACTTTGATTTTCGTTTAGGGATAGATAGTTTTTTATAGTGCTAACGATGCCTACGTTATTCATCACATTACCTTACCACCAATTTCATAACGAATTTCATGAAACATAAATGATATAGCATTCGATATGAAGCTGGCTGCATTTATAGCATCATCATCAGTCACCTTCGCTAAAGACCTTCGATATTTAAAACACTTTCACTTGGTAATGTGTAATGTGTAAGTCTTGTGATTAAATGCAAATTCTACTCTCATCGCTTGATTCAAATTTCGATGAATTATGAAGCTTGGTGGTTGTGATACTCTAGTCCTGTAATAACATTATCGTACTCAGGTACATTGGTCACTTCTAGTATTTCTGCCATTCTTCTTCTTCTTCTTCTTAATACAATTGAATTTTATTCGTATAACTGATTTCTTTATTTTAAACCAACAACTAAATTTTACCCAACAATTGGCCGTTTTAGTTTTAAGCCAATTGATTGAAGAAATTTTCTATTTTCGTATGATAACTGTTTGTGATTTTTTATTCTATTGTTGCTCGATTGAGGTTGTTTTATCGGACGGTTTGTAGAAACACTGCCTCCGGCATAACGTGTAGGATGATTAAATACAAAACCCATTATATCTTTTTCAAATGTAATCCAATTGTAATGTTTTCACCTCGAAAGTTAACTAATTTACCAGTTTGGTCCACTAACATGAGCATAATGTTGCTTATAGTTTGACAGTTGATTGGTAAATAAATAACATTCATAGGATGTATCACCATTTTATAACCTGGTGGTAGATTTGGTGAAAAATGAAACAATGTGTGACTGATTTCATTGTTATGATACGATCCATTTGTAATATTACATTGAACATAAATTGTTTCTACAGGTAAAATATTAACTGTATTGTCACTTTCATGTCTTTTATTTGCATCTAGTTTTCGTTTATTAAATCTTAACATGCGACAAACAGAATCTGATGGTTCACAGTTTATTATCACAGTACACTTTATTTCACATTTTAATGTATTTGTATTAGCATTTATTTGTAGTGTCACCTCATCGCCTACAGCTTCTTTTAAATAACGTTCAATATCTTCAACTTAATAAGATCCTGGAGGTATTTCTATGACACTTTATCATCGTAATAAAACATGTTATTGTGGCTGTGTATATTAGGTATGGAATTGTACCCTTGTAAATCTACTAGACCCATTTCATAATTTTCATTTTTATCTAATTCAATTGGTGGAGAATAGTCTGTTGTTAAAAAAGAGCTACCCCCTGTAAAAGTAAGCATGTAGGACATCTTGAATGAAGTGAATACAAGACTTGCTGGTTTATCTATTTAATAAAAATTGTATACATAGATGTCCACAAATCTGTGTATTAAACTGGTGTATTATGAGTATTAAACTGTTGCCTATCAAAATTATATTGAATGTCACATCCGTTAAAATATTTAATGACTTCCGCTGGCTGTCTCAAATTTCCAAAACTATCATAATAGATGACACTTCGATTATACTTTTTATATGCCGTCCAGTGTGTGCCACTATTTTTGGATACATCATGGTTGATAATTCCTGTTTCATATTTATATGGTCTTTTGGGTAGGGTGTCACGCATAAAAACACCACGAAAATACGGAATTTTAAATTGTTTAGCATACGCACGTAGCTCCGTATCGTAAAGTGCTCTACGTGGTAGCGTTTCAATTAGTTTTTTGCTAAATATAATCCCATGCCTTTGTTGTATGGTCTTAAATACAAGCCTTTACCCATTGCTATAGCTTCCATTGTTTTGTTGTGTCTTTGACTCTCATTAAGTTGATCACGAGCACTTTTATATTTTGTAACGGCTTTAGCAATACCCGACGCTCCACCAGCCAAAGCACCTAAAGCAGAGAGTCCTGCGAATATTGGAATTAATGGAAATACACCACCAGACTTTGGAACTGGTATTACACGTGTGGGTGCTTTAATACGTTGACCTCTCACGGCTGCTTTTGCTATTTTTACTGCTGCTTTTAAGTCCGTTGGTTGTGATTTTTTCAATGCATTTCATGCCTTTCGCACTGATGCTGTAAAGTTTATAGTTTTCTTTGTCTTTTTCGTCTTTTTCTTTTTTAATCCCATACCAAGTGAAGTTTTTGCCTTCAAGGCGCCTGTAACGAATAAAGCGGATGCTTTTTCACCAATTGTTGAATCAGATGCTTTGGCACGTTTCCAAGCGGCTTCAGCTAATTGTTTATCTGCTAGATGACGCTCCTTTAAGTCTTTACTTTTTGAATAAGCTATATCATGTACCATACAAGCCTGATCCAATGCGTTTTTTGGTTTATCACCACGCGCTAATCGTTCTGTCAGCTTAGTTCCAGGTCCACAATATCGATAAGTTGGTATGTGTAACTCAAACGGTAATTTATTTATAAGTGTGTTAACAATACCTCTTCCTTTGTGTTGTTGCTTCTGATATGACATACTACTAAATGTTTTAAACAATTAAGTTCACATATATTTAAATGTTTATAAAATGGGTTGTATTGAAATTTTAGTCTTAGTTACATTAAAAATGCGTTTTCATAAACAACAACCCGCTCTGAGTGTTGAAAATTTAATACCATAAAATACAGACACACATCATGGTCCTCTATTTTCAGATTCACTACGAACAATAATATGTGGCCCTAGTGGTTGTGGTAAAACCAATGTTATGTTGAATTTAATTTATGATGAAAACGGTTTACGCTTTGAAAACATTTATGTGTACAGTAAATCTCTTTACCAACCGAAATATCAATTACTAGAAGAGACTTTAAAATTAGTGGAAGGGGTTGGCTATTTTCATTTAGAGATACTAGTGAAATTCTTAGTCCGAATGAAGCTCGAGAAAAAAGTCTTTTCATTTTTGATGATGTGAGCTGTCATTCACAACAGAGAATTAGAGAATACTTTAGTATGAGCCGTCATCGAAAAATTGATTGTTTCTACCTATGTCAAAGCTACGCACGTGTTCCAAAGCATAACATAAGGGACAATGTTAATTGCTTGGTGTTATTCAAAACGGACGAAATGAATCTAAAACACATATTCTACGATCATGTTGGCTCTGATATGAATTTTCAAAAATTTCATGATTTATGTCGACATTGTTGGAGTTCAAGTGGATTTGTTGTAATAATGAAAAATTTTTCTATGAATGCAGGTCGTTATAGGAATGGATTTGATGAATTTATTGAACTGTAGTGTCACCCAATACTTTATGTGTTTTTTCAGATTCATAATAATAATTTTTTTTCTGTAAATTTTTTTTTAATGTTAATTTTAATCATTAATAAATACAAAAAAATATTTATAAGATTTTTATTAAATAAAACCTTACATTACATCGTAAACAATAACAATAAAATATATATATCTTGCAGTAATAAAATTCAATATAGAAATGATTTTAAAGTAATACTTGACTTTCTTCGATATCAACACAATCTTCGTCAACATCGTCTTCCCGGTCACGTGTCCTTGAACGATTTTTATCATGTAAATTTCAAGTGTTATATTACATTCTATGCATTTGCTGACTCATCCTATTCTATTATAAAAATATTAACATCCGGTCACGTGTCTTGAATTCTACGAATTTTATCATGTATATTTAAAGTGTCAAATTACATTTTCTGCATTTGCCGAATCATTCAACATATTCTTGAGAATTGCTGAGTAATCAGATTTTCATAATAATATTCAAACTAATTATTTTTTCTTAGAATTCAACAGGATGATGATATCATATTTTCAAGGTTAGATGATATCTATTTCAACATATTCTTGAGAATTGCTGAGTAATACTATTCAAACTAATTATTTTTTCTTGGAATTCATACATGTTCATACTTGCAAATTATTATCTAACACGTGTAAAATTATTTTAAGATCAAAGGCGATTCAAACAAGATTGAACTTGTAACAGGATGATGATATCATATTTTTCAAGGTTAGATGTTATCTATTTCAACATATTCTTGAGAATTGCTGACTAATGTCAACGTCCCGCCCCCCGTTCACTCTCCGTCAAGCGCCACTATTGGTCAAAGCCAATGACGTCATCCCCCGCTTAGGCAGCCATTAATCCCCCCCCACCACACCTCCCAACGCCATCTTGATTTTTACAGCGCTACTATTGGTCAATGACGTCATCTACCACCTCCAACTTCGCATTCAACCGAGGTTTCCAACATTCACCTAGGTTTGCCCTTTTTGGAAAAGTGTTCCATCCAACTGCGCCAGAATCCCTGTAACTATACTACTAATATTGCTTAAATTGAAAATCACATAAATTAAAAAAAATATAGGCTTTAATTAAGGCCACAATTTAATCTTTGATTAGAAGAAATTAATTTATATATATATATATATATATATATATATATATATATATATATATATATATATATATATATATATATATATATATATATAAAACTTGATTATAAATTTCTTAGTAAAATAACACGCATATAAGTTTTATGTATATTAGCTTAATTTTATTTTCATTCCAAATCGTAATTAATCCAGCTATAAACTTTCAAAAGAGCATACGAACACAAATGACCTCTATTTCGTTGAGGTACCCATCGCAACAGTGTATTTACAGTGACATGATCCGAAATGAATTTTATTACATTCGGGCGAGTTTCTTAAAATTTTCATTGATCGATATCGCGCGAACAAAAATGATATCGACTATGTTAAGCGGTCAACTGAAGCGTATTAACGGTATGTGATCCGAAAAGAATTTCATACCATTCTATTGAGTTGTTTCGCGTCGGTAAAATTTTTTATATTTTAAAGTTTTTATAATTTGTGCTCCATTATTTTTGACTGCTGTTGTAAAATATTGGGCTGTAGAAATTAACGAGCTAGTTGTTCCTAAATAATTTTAAATTGAATTCAATAGTTAAACAATTGAAAACCTCTATTTTTTATATAACAAATGAAAATCTTCATTTTAGGTAATAACGCTTCTGTTGCAAATTCTTCTACAACGAAAATTAAAAAAAGGTGTACTAGAAAATAAATGATCTGTTCTTTTAATAAAATATTGAAATATTTAATAATTTAAAAAAAAAAGTTATACGATCTTAGTTTAGACTTACATTTCTTTATGCAATTATTGAAATATTTGACTATTTTATTCATAAGAAGTACTCTTATTTAAATTTAAGGATGTATGAGAATGATAACAATGCTTGATTTGAAGGCTCAAAATTTTTTGATAGGCAGACTTTTACTCAAAGAATATGTAGTTAAATTTTCAGCATAGGTATCCGTGCAAATTTTAAGAAAAAAATCGAATAAAATACTGGTTCTTATGGAAGAATTTAAAAAATAGACATATTTTGAAAGTTTTTGATAATTTTCACTTGGAATGAATAAAAACAAATTTAAAAAAAATTTTTTAGTAGAAAGTAAACATATAAACAATGGCATAGAAAAGAAAAAACCAAGTATCTCCGTCCATATAAGGGATGTAAGAGTAGGGTAGATTTAGGGTTGAAATTATTTTTATCTTATTTTCAACTTCGATGATGAAGTCAGTTATAACTTCATGAATGTAGACGAAAAAGAATAATAAAATATTTCGATATGTGCCTTGTTTTCGAAATATCGAAAGCTAAATAATTAAGAAAAAATGGTCAATTTTCGATATTTTGAAAATTACGCCAAATATCGAAAAATTTTAGTCTTACTTTTCGTCTTATATCGTCAAGTTATATTATAATTTATCATCAAAATTGAAAATGTATATTTTTAAATTTGTGCTCCCACTACCGTGCATACATCCTTAAATCGAAACTTTAAAAAAAAGGCTTATTGAACAATGTAAATTATCTATAAAATAAAGGTGATGCATTTTTTTGGTTTTCAATAATTTAGTAACTTTTAATGTGTTTTATAATGCACTGTCGACAACAATGAATACAGCAATATCTTTGAAGTCCCATACAAGTCAAAGTACTATTTAGAAAATACGTAAAATATACAAGTCAAAGTACTATTTAGAAAATACGTAAAATATAAATAGTATTTTATATGTGTTTATGGCCTGGTGTTTGAACGAAATAGAATTTTCTTATTGATTTTAAATTAACTTTCCGATGAGACAGACTTGAAATTTAGACTTAAATTCAAAAAGTGAACGAAAATACATGAACATGTGAAAAAAAAAACAAAAGTAAAATGAAAAGTAGGCGAGAAAAGTGAAGATGGGCCTGCAAGGGCAATGGAAATTTCTTTCGTTTAACCTTAAAAAGCAGAAAATAGTAATAAAAAAAAAAACAATTTTATTTGAAAACAAATTAAATTAAAATTAATTTTATGAGTTTTTCCTATGTAAGAACGTATTATTTTATATAAAAGGATGTAAGCAAAAATATAACCTTCGAGAAATTGACTCGGATGACATTTTTTTTTTATGTAGGTGTTGGACAACTGTCATTTGAACAGGATCGAACTCAACGAAACGAAAGGGTATTAGTAAAATAATAACGAGTGTACTGGTTAGTTCTTAAAAGTTTATAGCTCGGTATTAAAGATTTATAAACTGTTGTCACTGGAATATGTGTGGATTATAAAATTTTAAAAGATGGTAGCTGCTAATAGTCAAAGTGCATAGTCTATAGATTGTTCTGTTAAATAAAGTTTATTATTAAAAAAAATTTATAATCGATAAAGTGTAAATTGTTGCTAAATTTTTCTGGTTAACTGTTAAGTTTAAATGCCCGTAAATTGTTGTTTTTATAAAGCTTAAAAATCGTTAAATTTCAAAAAAAAGGTAGACGTTTCTGTGTTTAAGTTTATAAATTATTAATTGTTGGAAATTTATGAATTGTTGACTGAATCTTTATCACATTTTGTTGTTTTTTGAAAGTTTAAAGCCTGAGATTGAATAAGTAAAATAAATAAATAAACTAATATGTTGGACAGCGAAGAGTATACATCTGGAGATAAAAAAAATTCAAAGGGCAGGACTACCGTTCACGAGAAGCAAAAAAAAATATCGCGTTCTCCTGTAACATGCCATAATGGTAAAAATAAGAGCCTGAAGGAAATGCTAAGCACAGTGCTATCTGAGATTCAGGAGATAAGAAAAGAGAACAAACAATACAGAGAAAAAAATGGAAAACTTACAAGTTGAAGTAAAAGAACTGAGCACAAAACTGACAGAAACACAGCAAAAAATGGGAAAAATTGAGAATAAATTGGAGTAGTTGTTATATTCGAGTCGTGTTGTCTGAGCAACTGTTCTTTATTGAATAATAATTAGTACAAAAACAAGTAATACCTTTTAGATAAACAACAAATAGATAATTATAGAATAATTATATAATATATAACACAACAGCAGTACGGTAAAGTAAAACGGAAAGAGAACATTGTTACTGAAGGTTTTAAATCTAATTCAAGTAGCAATTTGGAACTTAAAGAAAGCTTAGGAGATTTTATAAAAAAAAAAACCTTCAGATAGATGTGAAAATAGCATCGGCGCATAAATTAAACGAAATGATCTCTGTTGTGCAAATGGCTACTTTTGAAGAAGAGATTTAGGTGGAAAATAAAAACAAATTACGGAAGTATACAGGAGAAGAAATATTTATTGAAAATGAAGGAACAGTGAAGGAACGGACAATAAAAAAAAAGGGATATAGCCAGAGAAGATAGACAAAAGGGGAGTATTGCAAAAGTTGGCTTCAACAAATTATTAATACACGATGTTAAGTGGGTATGGAACCGAGAAATGGAAATCTTAGAAATAGAAACAGTCGCATCAAAAATGTTTTAAATTCAAAATAGAAACTGGTAGATGAATTGGAAAGGAATATGGCATGGGAAAAAATTTCAGATGTAAAAATTATGAACCCACTCGGAAAAGGAGAAAGTCGAAAATCAAGCAAAAGGAGAAACGGAAGAAAGAAAATGTTGGTGGCATCATATAATGTGAGGGGTACCTTTGCTGAAGGAGAGTTAGTGAACTTAACTAACATAATGGAGAAATATAAAATAGATATATTGGCAATTCACGAAACAAAACAAGAAGGTAAAATTATCAGTCAGATAGGTGACTATGTATTCTTTAATAGTGGTGATGAGAAAAGAAAGCTTGGCACAGGATTCTTACTGGCAAAGAAAATGGAAAATAGAACGGTTGACTTTAAGCCGGTATTAACGTTAAGGTAAGCCTCATTGATGTTCATGCTCCATCAGAAGACAAAGACGAAGAAATAAAAGAAGAATTTTATGGAAAAATAAATGGGCTATACAATACTATTCCTAGATATGATATTAAACTAATTCTAGGAGATTTCAATGCCAAAGCAGGAAAAGAGGCCATATACAAGCCAGTAATTAGTGACCATAGCAAACATTAAGAAAGTAATGAGAACGGGAGAAAGTTGATTGATCTAGCAATTGAAAAAGGCATGAAAATTGTAACGACTTTATCCAACACAAAGAAATTCATTAAGGCACCTGGGTAATACCAGGTACTGGAGACACAAACCAAATATACTATTTCCTAAAAGAAAGTAAACACTTTAGAAACGTTACCGATGCAAGAAGTTATAGAAGAGCCGATGGCAATGGTGACCACATAATGATAGCAGCTAAAATCAGAGTACTGAAACCGAAGGCAGTCGATATCACTAAAATAAGAAAAAACGTTTAACACGAAATAATTAAAAAATGAAATTAAAAAAACCGAATGTCAGGAAATAATAAACGAAAATTTACAAAAGTACGCCGAACTTAACATTGAGCATGCTTGGAAGAATCTGAAAGGGGTGATAGAGATAACAAGTCATACCTCACAGGACCAGACAAAATTAGATAGAAAATCGTGGTTCGATGATGAGTGTGAAAGCGCAGTAAAAAGAAGAAAAGTCAGCCGAACAGAATATCTACACAACAAGACATAAGATACTGAAGAAGAGTACAAGTTATGACGAAAAGCAGCGAAGAAAATGTGCAGACAAAGAAAAAGATGGTTTTTTGAAAATAAATTAAAAGGTATAGAGGAGAATGTTTCCAAAAAGCAGCCAAGAGAATTTTTCTAAGGTGTTAAAAGCTTAAATGAAGGCAAACAAAAGAACTCGATATTTATCAGAAATGAAGAAGGAGATGTTGTTGGTGAAACCGATGAAAAATTATACCGCTGGAAAATATATTTCTCAAGCATGCTCAATGCAAGCGAAGAATGTAGCGATCTAAATTCTAGCGAAGTCCATGTATAAAATCAAGAAGTTTCGCAGTAAAATCCTAGTGCAACAGAAATCAAAAACATAATTCAAAGGCTAAAAACTAATCGTCAGAGGAAAGGAGCATAATAGTAAAAATACTTAAAGTTGGAGGGGATCCATTGTTACGAAAAATTGGTGTGGTAATTAAAAAAAAAATTAATGTAATGAATTTCTCCTTTTTTCAAAATTTTGATACTTAATTGATTCTCTACTCGCGTCGAGAACAAGAAGTAAAAACCACAGCCAAATCCTCCGTAACCCCCAGAACACTGAGATTGATATTTAGCAAACAAGAAATATAAAATAGTGTTCTCAAAGGGAAACATCCCGGTTGGTCACATTAAAAAAAATAGAATATAAGGTGTTCATTAACGTTCGAAACCGGAACAGATAATTTCGCGTGCTAGGCCCAAAGATAACGCCGAAGGCGATTACCCCCCAGAAAGTCTTTAAAAAGACAAAATAAAAAGTCTACGTTTAAATATAAAAAAAAAAATAAGAATTAGTTTATTTCTTTAAATCGAAAAATATAAATGTTTGACATAACATAAATCAGAAAATATAAATTTACAAGGCGTCAGCCATTTTGTGACTTACATGAAATTTCACATGGTTGAATTAAAAAAAAAATTAAGTTATGATAATAACTTATGAAAAAAAAAATTAGTATTTATAAAATGTTCCTGTATGCTGTTTGTGATCACAGTGAATTCAGCTCCTTAAAATTACATTTTATAAGGAACTGTGCTCACAGATAAATTCCAAACGTCACAAAAAACATTCTTAGAAAAAATAATATTAAATTACACAATTTTAAATTATGCTAGAATGCCCTTTTACATTCTTCACAACTGTGCGTATTTAATAAAACGACATTTAACAAAATATTTGATTAGATTGTCGTATTGAAAAAATATAAATTCTTAATAAGAATTAAATAAAAAAAAATATAAAAATTAAATAATATAATTACTGCCACACACTAAAAAGTGTGTAAAAAAAATGTGAATCCATGCTGGAATAAATAATTTAAATTAATTATTCCAACATGTGTTTTCGGTGACGGTCGGAATTCAAGAGAATGATCTATATTGAAATTCTACTCAGCTTAGTTAGTGTAGAACTATCAGTTGAAAAATAAATAAACTAAAGTTGAAAAATAAAGTACAGTCACAGAAAGAGTAAACTTTTCAATTGAATATGTACCGTCACAGACAGATTTAAAAATGTTTGATATTTACATTATTGTTTGCATAATTTATTTCTAATTAATTAATTTTAATTAATTTGCCAACAATTTGTAACACCATTACAAATCAGAATTAGTCAGCTTATATGTGAAGTTTGGAAGCAAGAGGAAATACCATCGAGATGAAATGATACGCTGCTATTACCCTTATTTAAAAAAGGGATCGATCGATATGTGAGAAATTACAGAGGAATCGCACTGTTATCATAAAAAACTGGATAAGAGTACAGAGGCTTCAATGGTTGGGTCATGCTTTCAGACTACCTTCGGATAGAGCGGCAAGACAAGTTCTGACAAGAGGGAGTTCATGTAAAAGAAAGGGGTTGGCCAAAAAATAGATGGATAAAGTTAACGGAGGAGGACTTTGAAGACCTTCGTCGTTGTTTTTAGTAAAACCGGAGACGGTATTATCGTGTATATTGTCTCATACACTTTGAAAAAGGGACGCAAGCCCAAAGCGTCCTCAACATTAAATAGATCTGTGGTGTAAACGTTAGAGCGGAACGCTTCGTAAAGAGTCGGGGTGCAGTACAATGTTACAGATGCTAAGAAAACGGACACAATTCACGGAACTGTGCGTTGCGGGTGTGGCGCAAGGCCGCCCAGCATCCACGTTTCCGGCCAGGGAATTCCCTACACTAAACCTAGAAACCTTGACCACGCCACAGATCAAAACCACCTATCAAATAGCTTTCGAAGTTAACAAGCTGCTATCGAAAAATCTATTCCTAAGAAATCTCGATCCTTCGGCTTTCAACTAATATAAAATGATGACACACTTCGACTTATACGGATTTAGAATAAACTACGTAAATTTTGGCAGAGTTAGGTTGCCTGACCTTCATGACGCCATGAAGCGAATGTCAGCTGATATTCGAGAAAAAGTCACGCGCACCAGAGATGAAATGTGGGAAGAGAGGATTTCGGCTCTGACCACTCGTGAAACTCTGAAGATGTTGTGCAGCAGGTCTTTCAGTTGGGGGAAGTTTTTCTAATTTTAATGTAGATTTATTTGTAGGTGGCTGGCAAAGTTCGAATATTAATTGATTTAAAGTAATATCTATTTTATTACTTTTGTATATTACTTTTCGCAATAGTAATTTGATCTTCATCCTTCTTATAAAAAATACTAGCGAGACTAGAAAAATTTTTATTATTTAGAAACGATTTTACTACTGTGTTTTTACCCTTTCAAGCAAAACCAGAAGTAATATTACAACCCGAAAAAAAATGAATCAATGCTATTATATTTGTGTGTGATTTATGTTTAAAATAAGCATAAGTATAAAATGAGTTCTTTCCATAACTTGAACCCGCTTTGTGAAAAAAAATTTAGCACATCTGAATTAAGTTGATGTAAAAGTACTAGTAAATCAATATCTTGGCCTACGCTTACGACAGTTTTATCATTTTTTGTTAGTTCGATTGCTGTTTTTATAATTAATACATCGGCATCATCGGAAGTTTGTTTGCACAAAAATCCTTCAGATTGTAGCTTATCAGATATAGTTGTGTTTAATTGTTTTTGTTATTTTCATTTAATAAAAATTTCTTTTGCGAAAATGGTATTTTACTAATATTTTGGTATTAAAAAAAATGGGTTTGATTTCCTCAATGCTTTTTTAAAGGAGAATTTTATGTATTTTTTAGATTGCAAACCTGTTAAATTATGGACTGTAATTCGTCATGGAATTCGATTACAACAGACCGATGAAGTGCAATCACTTCAAAACGATTTACCAAAAATGCAACAAGAAATTGTGGAAAATTATGAAGTGAGATTAGAAAATTCTATTAAAATAATTATAAAAATTTGTGTTTATTTGAAAAATTTTTTAGAAAAAGACTTACAAATCTGGTCTATGTGAACAAGATTTTAACAATATTAGAAATTGGAAATTGGATTCGCTAGTAAGTGTTGACAATTCTTTTAGATTATCTGATTCTGGTGCTCAACAAATGGCTGAGTTAGCTGATCGTTTCCGACGGGATTATTCAAGTTTATTTGATTTCCCTTGTAGCGATAAGAACTATCTTGTAAGTAGGATTCAGTGTTAATAACGTGTACTCGGTAGAAATATGATAGAATATTGTGTAGTTATTTTATTTAGATATTCTTACATTATGCAAGTGAGTAATCATTTAAAGTTGAATGTAATACACTTTTTATTTAATGACACTAGTCGATTTGCGAACGATCGTAAACAGTGCCGACACCAATTCCTTTCGGACACCCTTATTGCTTTCGAAATACGTCTGACTTCGAGTGAAGTCTACAAACATTAAAATACAAGGACAGAGCAAACGCAGTACACATAGTGCTAATTTAATGATTTTTGGTGGAATTAGTAAGGAGATAAAAGTTGTCGATGTATGCACTGGATGCATTTTTCACTCGTTCGCTTAATATATACGAAGATCATGGCCTAATTGAGGACGTCCGATATGATTCACTGCTTGCGAATGGAAGTAGTTCGGTGATCTCTAGTAACCACCCACACTGGGTGGTTTCAATGTGCGTTGATATTTTTCCATGCAAAAACATTTCTCTATCATAAATATAAAATATAATTTTTTATAACATGTTTAGTCTTTTAATTGCTATGTTTTTATCGCTTTTAATTGTTTCATTCTATATTATTTTTGTTTTGTTTAGACAGGCCCTTCAATTTTATTAATTTTAAGTGTAATTAAATAATTTCTAGTTATTGAAATAAATACCACGATATTCTAAATAAAATTGTATATTAAGAAATTCTATTTAAAAAATACAATTAAAAAACATGTAACAGACTCGCTAAATATCGATATTTCGATTGCAAAGTAATCATCGGCAATAGCTAACTTTATTCATATAACATATTACAAACATTTTTTACCAAATTTAAAACTAAAAAATAAATATGCAAAACATTACCAACAATTATAGTAACGATTTACAAAATTAAAAATACAAAAATTATCACTAATTTGAAGGAAAAAATTTGTCAACCACCAAAATTTTTGTAAAGATTTCACAACAAATTATTTAGTGGGTTGGAATTATCGACCGCAATTTATATCTAAAATTTGGTATCGTTTGTGAAATGGGTGTGTCGAAGTTCGCTATAACAGTCAAGAATTGTTTTAAGGGTTTGTCTTTAACAGTTATCCACTTTATCAATTCAGATTCAGGTTCAGGACCTTTATCCCAGTGGAGAATCTTATTGGCTGACCTATGAATTAAAATTATTTCGAAAAGCATTTAAACTAGTGTTTAGAACATGGTCTAAAATGCAAGATTTTTCGATTCGATTATTTTTTACATCGCTTCTATGTTCTTTTTCGCTAATTGAAATTTGTCGCTTGGTTGGGCCCAAATAAATTTTAGGCCAGTTCGAGCAAGAAATTTGGTAGATACCCGACTTATATACGTCCGTAATTGAAACCTTGGTTTGACCCAAGGCGTTTTGTAATTTCTTATATGTAAAACCAACTGTAATCCCAGACTTGTTCAAAATTCTATGTATCTTGATATTACAATGATGATTAAATATAACTCTAGCCCACTTCTTCTTTTCGGAAAATTTCTCAAAGGAGGTTGTATCCCTAATTCCCTTACGCCATTGGAATTTTCGGAGGATAGAATTTAAACATATGAGTAACCATTTAAAAATCTGATGTGATGTATCGGTCAGTACGAGTTGATTTTCTATACATATCAAAATCGTATTTGTTTTTATAATGCATTACCTACCTATTACATAATTACATATTATATAATAGGTCTAAAAATTGTAAAGTACCATTCGACTAAAATTCGGCTGTGAAATTTATGTTTTCGCGTTCGCCGTTGATGTGTTCCATAAATTACGATATATTTAATTTGGAACGGTCATAAACGGCGAAATCGTCGTCAACGTAGCGATAACAAATTTTTTGGCAATTATTATTTATTATATTTTTATATTACATTTTATTTTATTATATTATATATTATATTTTATTATATATTATATTTTATGTTATATTATTATAATTTATTTTTCCTTTAGTTAAATTTCTAAATGGCTCATGAATAAATTAGCCAGAAAAGGTGTTAGTGGGTTGCCCAAAGAGGTATCTTGAGTTGTTTGTAATAGGCCGCTTTAAGCATAGGCATAAGGCCCCTAAGGGGCCTTATAGGCTCCTTTGAAAACCAAAATATTTGGTCTCATACAAAGTCGTGTCAACGACAAATATTGCATGATGATTTCGCTGTTGACACCACTTTCTATGAGCCAATTTTCAAGTAGATTTAAAGTCATTTCAATTAGGACATTGGAATATAAATTTAAAAAAATATTTTATCTATCCAAATCCGTTAAAGATGCCCATGGTGTGATTTAAATGTTCATGAAACTTTACATCATTTGTTGTTTGTTTGTCCTGTTTACAACTTTGAGCGTGACGGTTTTTTCAAGAAACTCAATTCTACGACTTGGGACTTGGAAGGTTTGTTATACGGTGAAACTATTTCACATATAAAAAAAGTTTTTTTTATTTTCTACAAACAATTCTCATGATAAGGTCTTTTCTTTTGAATGAATGAAGAAATTTGTCATTCTAGGTTTAGAATTTATTTTTTTTTTTTTCCATTATGAATTAATATGATTGTATACTTTTATTGCTAATTTTTTTTTCCAATCATTTTGATTATTTCTAGAATTTTTATTTTTTCTGTTCTTTTGAGTTTGATTTTTTCTTGTTTTTCTTACATATATTTTTGTTGTTTAATGTCTAGGAATTCTTTGTAAAAGGTTGTAAAATCTTTAAACAAATAAATTTTATTATTATTATTATTATTATACTTTAACGAGTTGCGTCAATCTCATTGCCAAACGAGATAGATTAAAATATCTTCAATTTTCTGACCCAATTGTTCCTAGGTTATACTGCTTGTCGAAAATTCACAAATCGGACAATAGTTTTAGACTAATAGTTTCTGGCATTAACGCCCCTTCCTTTAAAATTGCTAAATGGCTTGTTTCCGAATTTTTTAATTTACCCGCACCAAAAACTTTCTCGATTAAAAACAATTTGGAGTTCGTTAACAATATTAAGAGTGTTGTTTTAGAACCCCAAGATAGGATCATTTCTTTTGACGTCACTGCTTTATTACCTAGTGTCCCAATTGAAATGACTTTAAATCTGTTTGAAAATTGGTTCATGGAAAGTGGTGTCAAAAGCGAAATCTTCATGGAATATTAGTCGTTGACACTACTTTATATGAGACCAAATATTTTAGTTTTCAAAGAGACCTATTTCAAACAGACTCAAGGTACTTCTATGGGCAACCAACTATCACCTTTTCTGGCTAATTTATTCATGAGCTATTTAGAAATTAAAGTAATGGAAAAATATTTTAATAATTTCCAAAAAATTTATTATCGCTACGTTGACGACGTTTTCGCCGTTTATGATCGTTCCAAATTAAATATATCGGAATTTTATGGAACACATTAACGGCGAAAACGAAAACATAAATTTCACAGCCGAATTTGAGTGGAAGGGTACTTAACCACTTTTAGACCGATTTATTTCTCGTCATAAAAACAAATACGATTTTGATATGTATAGAAGACGACTCATACTGACATCACATCAGATTTTTAAGTGGTTAGATTCTATTATATTACGATTCTATCCTCTGAAAATCCCACTGGCGTAAAGGAATTAGGGATACAACCTCCTTTGATGAAGTTTGCGAAGGGAAGAAGTGACTTAGAGTTATATTTAAACACCAGTGTAATAACAAGATAGATAGGACGCACAGAAATCGGGTATCTACCAAATTTCTTGCTCGAATCGTCCTAAAATTGTTTTAGGTCAAACCAAGCAACAAATTTCAATTCGCGAATATTTAGGCGATGTAAAAATGCAATTTGGACCTTGTTCTAAATATAGAACACAAAATTCTGTCTACCAAGTTAATTAAATCTGTTAGACATCCCAATAGTTTAGATGCTTACGAAAGCATTTTGATCCACAAGGCAGACAATAAGACTGAACAGGGATAAAGGTCCTTTACCTGACATTGAATTGATAAAATGGTAACTGTTAAAGGTCAATCCATAAAACAATTTTCGTCAGTTATAGCGAACTTGGACACACCAATTTCAGAAACGATGCCAAATTTTAGATATAAATTGCGGTCGATAATTCAAACCCACCAAATAATTTTTTGTGAAATGTTTACAAAAAGTTTGGTGGTCTTGAGAAATTTTTTGTGAAATGTTTACAAAAAGTTTGGTGGTCTTGAGAAATTTTTGTTCAAATTTGTGATAATTTTTGTATTTTTTGTTTTTGTAAGGCGTTACTGTAATTGTTGGCAGTGTTTTGCATATTTATTTTTTAATTTTGTAAAAAATGTTTGTAATGTGTTATATGAATAAATTTAGCTACTGCCGATGCGTTGCAATCGAAATATCGATATTGAGCGAGTCGGATATATGTTTCTTAATTGTATCTCTTAAATAGAATTTCTTAGTATACAATTTTATTTCGAGTATCGTGATATTTATTTCCATAACTATGTCTCAACTCGAAGTAAAAAAAATTTATGCTTATTATACAATAATTTCCAGTTTTTAAATGTCAGTTCTACGATTATTAATACCAACCTGTTTCACCCTCCACTCTATTTAATCGTTTAAGGAGTTAATATTCAGAAAACAAAATCGTCTATTTCCAACCCCATGTATATTCCTTATTAGACAGAGTTCTTTTAACATTTTAAATATTACTAACGATAAATTTGAATTATGCTAAAAAAATCACTATGCACATGCATAGTGATGCAACAGTTTTCAAAATCACTTAACGAAAAAAAAACCCCAAAAAACACCGTACCTAGGTCTTAAGAGTGCTATTGTTACTTTTGCCTCCGCGCCACTCCTTCATTGTTTAACTGTAATGGCAGAAGTGTACCAAGTAAATTTTTTAATGTGATGTAACAACTTACTAATATTGATACAAATCATCAAAATAGAATAATTTACATATTTGTTACAATAAAAAAAGCTAAGACCATAACAGTTGATAAACAATAAATAAATTAGGATGTTATTGTACAATATTATTATTCTTTAATTAATTAATATCTGATTTAATATTTCCATTTTATAATTTCAGGTGCATTCATTTCTCAACATTGGTGTCACCAAAAGTCGTAACATATTTCTTGATCGTATATTTAATTACACTTGCAGTAAAAATCTGAAGGAAATTTCACTGGTATGGAAAAACTATTTTAATACACTAGGGGGCCACACACGAGCAACTTTTCCTGTAGACATCAACATGTCAAATTATGCTGCATGATAAAATAGCAACTATTAAGTAACCATGTAGATTTTACAAAATTCAAAAACTTTGAAAAACTTTCGCATTTCGTCTTTTGAAAAATGCAATATCATTTTTATTGTTTTATAAATATCTATTTTCAACATTAGGAAAAAGATAATTCGTGGATATTCAAATCCGTTCTCTATTTCTTAAAATAAGCTTAGATGTCCAATCGACAAGCTTATACCAAGTATCTTTGCTTATAGTGGGGTGGGCTAGCTGCAAAAAGTTTCACATCTGGCAACCAATGCGCTCTTTTGGATTCAGATAGTAACATGGGTAGACGAGGCTAATAAGCCCGGAACACAAATTTCTTTCTGGCCTTCTAGCGGCGTTGATGACGTAATCAATATGGCCGCCAAATTGTTATGTCACGATCCTACATTTCTCTATATAGCTCGAGTTAGTATTTTGTATATGGATATGATGTTAGTAATTATTAATTAAGAGAAAACGCGCTATCCAACGGTATATTTGACATGATCGTTTGCGGTCATTATACCAGAAATATTTGCAATTTTTTTTCATTTTGATTTTGATTTTTTGAGACATTTTGCTAAATAACTTGGAATCTGTTTTATATAGCTCAAAACGGACGGTTTATATGATTTCTATTTTATCGCCAACATAGTATAGCAAGATAACTATAAGGCAAGTTTCAAACAATTGGTACATTACAATAATGAGATGCAAAGAATAAGGCCAATCAAATTAAATTTTTGAACGTTGCATCACATCAGGTTTTTTTTTAATGTACTTTGCATGTAATAGCAATGTTAAATGCAAGTTTTTGACCTCGGCAGACGACCGAGTCATGTCAAAGGGCTGCTTTTTCATAAAAAAATGTGATATTCATTTGTAAAGAAAGTTAAATTTGCAGCAACTTGAGACCAGGTTGGTGTTCATAGAACCGATAGTTTTGGAAATATAGACTGGACAGTCTACAGTCTAGAATTCAATACAGTTTTTTTGTTTTTGTTTTGTTTTTTTTTTTTTTTTTTTTTTTTAAATAAGCTTTGTATCAAAAAAAGGTTCGAACAAAATATGCGTAACTTTGAATTTCGGATCGATCTAGTCCGTTAGATGTAAAAAAATTATCAAATAAAAAATTTATTGAAAAAAAAAAACTGTTAAAAATAGAATTTTTTTGAAACGCACAAATCTCCTTGAAAAAAAATTTTTTTTGAACGACCCTTAGTGAAAAGTTAGTCTTTAATATGCCTAAGAAGAGCGTTTTTGCCAATTTGAAAAATATTGAAAAGTGTGGGCAAAAATCGCTTTTATTGACCAAAAGTCATTTTTCTTTAAATTCTAATAGCTCATATACGCGTGCATTTTTAAATAGGTTCTTTAATAGTTGCCTGAATATGTGCGGATATTGCGCACTTGATTAATTGATCGATAACATGCGAAATATCGGTTGAAAAATCAGTTGCGATACATTTTGTAACAATATTAATTATTTTTTCAATTTTTTATCTAGTAGGTATATTTGCTTCTAGTTGATATTTTATATTATTAGTGAGGTCTTAGTCATTGATGGAGGTTTTTTTCTTCACAAATTTGTTTGATCATCTAATAAAACTGTGTTTTAAATTTAGAATTCTACTGTTTCCAAACCACGAGCAAAATGGTTTTTTTAACGATCATCCGGATGATGTTCGAATACTAAGTTAGTAGAACGCATGCGTAGACAATTGAAAAAAAACTTGTCCCTTGAAACAGAATTTGATTAATAATAATGCGTCCAAAAAAAAAATTTCTTTGTAATGAAAAAATATGTATTGCAAAAAAGTTCGATATGGGTGGTGAATTGTAGCACTTTCATTAGTTTGCAGATTCACTAATTTTAAGTTAAGTAACCACCTATATATTGAACTTTTTAACTTTTCAAATCACTCCGTTTCGAAATCACCCCTCAGTATCTATGCATTTTTTTGTAAATTATAAAAAAGAATAGAGACACAGATCTATTGGCATTATAAACGCAGCCTGCGTCACCGAATACCAAAATATTGTTTTGTAAACCGGCAAAAGGAAAAAGTGTATATTTGTAAAAGTTTCAAATTTTTATATTTAAAACAATACGTTGAACTATTTTATATAATATCAGACTGCACGACACAACATCCTCTTTTTTAACAAGGCAAAAATAAAATTTGTTAAGTATTTGACCAGCGCAAGTTACGGCTTCCAAATTTCAAAGTTTTTAATCGCAGAACTACCACACATAAAGTTATTTCTTAAGTCGAATGCGAAATAATTGCAATTTTGTACTAAAACATAAATGCATCGGTATTGAGTCGTGATTTCGATACGGAGTGATTTGAAAAGTTTAAAAGTGGTTGGTTATAAAAAATTGTTTACCTTTTCAAAAAACTAAACAAACAATTAATATGTCTATTGAACATATAGGCATAAAATTACAAAACAACACATAATTGCAGTGTACAACAATCCAAGAAATTTACGCTAGGGAGCTCCTAGCGTTCGCAGATCTGGGCAATAAAGTACTGAATATTGGGGATTTAAATGCTAAACATGTGAACTGGAAAAATCATGACATCAACGTAAATGGTCGAACACTTCAAAATTTCATCACGAATAACAATTTGGTGCTACTGCACACAGAAAACCCGACCCATTACCCACACAATAACCAGACACCCTCGTATATTGATGTGGTAATAAACAAAAACGTTGGTGACGTGACAAATCCAGTTTCTCATGCGGCACTGATGTCAGACCAAAACCCAATCTCATTCCAGCTACTGAACTATAATACTCAAAAAATAAACAAAATAATAACATCATACAAAAACACAGACTGGGACAAGTTTAGACAGACGCTTGACAAAAACATCAAAATTAACAAAAACCTACACAACAACGAACAAATTGACAATGCTGTACATATGTACAGCAAAGCCATAATAAATGCAAAACAACAAAACACCCAAACAATTAAAATAAAAAGCAACAAATTCGAACTAAACAATGAAATAAAGCGGCTCATAAAAGACCGAAATAATATGAGGAAAGCACTACAAAATCAATATCTTATTTCACTAAGGTCTGACGTCAATAAATTGAACCGTATAATCAGAATAAAAATCAAAGCCCAGGTGAGCGAGCGGTGGGAAAACACGTTGAAGGGGATAAGCCTGGGGATAGAACCCTCTAGCGTATCACCAAATCACTGAAAAAACAGCATGAGGACATACCAACCCTCGAAAAGGAAAACAAAACATATGTTATGTGCAGCGAAAAAGCAAACGCTCAAACCCTAAAAGAAATACGATCTTATAAAAGACCTTCTGTATTGGACAGCGAAGTGCAAATCGCTGTACGCAACTATATGACCACAAACATATCCTCCAGTGATTCGGTCGTGCTGACTAGCCCTCAAGAAATTGCAACTATTATACGCAAACTACCCCACAACAAAGCTCCTGGTCAAGACGCAATTGACAACAAGCTTATCAATAACTTCAGTAAGAAGGCTAGGGTTCAATTAAGTTACATAATTAACGCAATCCTAACTCAAGGATATTACCCCATGGCTTGGAAAAGGGCCACTGTAATCCCAATACCGAAACTAAACAAAGACCATACTAATCCCATCAGCCTGTTAAGCTCACTGTCAAAAGTAGCGGAAAAAGTCATTCTGTCCAGACTGAACAAACATCTTGATGGGAACAATGTCATCTCAGATGAACAATTCGGTTTCCGGAAGGGTCATGGAACCGAATTGCAAATAGCAAGAATTGCCGATGCAATAACTACAAACTACAATAAAAACAAAGTCACCTCCATGGCTCTTCTAGATATCGAAAAAGCATTTGACTCGCTCTGGATAGACGGCGTAATTTACAAATTCATTAAAACAAACCCACCAAAAAGCTTGGCAGACTGCTGGGTTCGTACCTCAAAAATAGATCATTCGTGGTCAAAATAAATAACAATATTTCAAAAATAGCCAAAACTACAGCTGGCGTCCCACAAGGGTCGGTATTGGGACAGATAATTTTCAATCTGTTCATAAACGACATGCCCAAGTTTGCAATACACAACTTGCGGTGTATGCGGATGATACCGCAATCTTTACGCATTCATTTAGTGCCCAAGTTGCGACAAAGAAAACCCAGGTTCACCTATATATAATTCTGGATTTTGCTCGAAAATGGAAAATGAAAATAAATAACTCAAAAACAGAACACGCACAAAAACGCACAAACGTAAAAGTTTTCAGCCACCTAAAAGTCAACGGGTAGAAAATCAAAATTAGCGACAGGATGAAATATCTGGGGGTAACCCTGGACAAGGGCATGTCGTTTATACCGCAGATCAATAGTCTTATCAAAAAGGGCCATGGGTTAATAAGAACCCTCTACCTCTTGCTAAATAAATACAGTGCGTTGTCAATAAAAGCCAAACCGTTGTTGTACACCGAAATTATAAAACCTGTAATAACCAACGCGGCACCTATCTAGTGCAGTGCATCCAAAACATCAATAAACAAAATACAACGATTACAAAACAAATGTCTTCGTCTCGTGCTTAACATGGATCGATATGCCAAAATAACCGACCTACATAAGCGATCGGGAATAGTGACGATACAAGAGCACTTAAACAAAATCTCCAAAAAATTCTACACAACCCAAATAAACAATAGCAAACTAACAAAAAATATTGTCAAAAAAACAAGACTCATAAATAAACACAAGCTAATTTACTGAACTATCAATTTACATGGCTAAAATCAAAACAAATAAATAAATGTAAATAAACAAAGCATACACCTGCTAACATCACAGTGCCACAGACCGCAAGCAGTCTGACACCATCAACACAATAGCAAGACCATCGCATATTGCACCTCAAATAAATATAATTTTAAGTTATCTATAAGCATTATGTAATAACAAAAATAAACAGATAGATAAAAGCAGCGAATAGCTGCTAGGAACCTACTTTATTCACCTTAAATTATTTTAATATACAATGAAATGTACTGTTAGCGCCGCACGCCGGGTGTTACCTAATACTTGTCGTGCTACGAAACATATTACAAATCATGTATGTATAATTTGTACTGTTATTGATAAAATAAAGATTTTTATAATGATTTAAGAGAATTGAAAAAAATACACTCGAACCAGGGCTCGTAAATATCGTGTGCATTATTATAAGTAAACAACAACAATAAGTAATTTTTATAATGGTTCATATATACCGTTTTCAGCTATATATAACAGATTTCAAGTTATTTAGGAAAGGGCTCAAAAAATCTAAATCAAAATTAGAAAATGCGTTTTCTCTTGATTAATAATCATTAACAACATATCCATATATCCAAATACCAACGCGAGTTATATAGGGAAATGTAGGACCGTGACATAAAAATTTGAATATGGTATGTGTCACCGGACATGGTGCGCTGACTGGTGGTCGCATTATAAACTAGCGCTAGGGTGACAGCTGGTAGTTAGCCATACATAAGAATAAGGCAAATTTTTATGCTATCAAATTTTGTTTATTTATAATTCGTCTATTAATAATAAAAAGAGTGTACATCAGTGAAAATTAACACTTAACTATGGCCTCTGATTTATTAAATAATTGTCGAGCTAGATTTTCTCAAAAAAAAAAAAAAAAAAAAAAAAAACAAAAAGTAGAAAATACTGTTGTGTTTATGGATGTTCAAGTAATGCAGCCCAAAATCCAGATGTTCGTTTTCATCATTTTCCAAAACCTATTCGGTTTTTCGTTAAAATCGAAAATTATTTTGGTGAAGATGAAAAAATAGATTGTAGGCAAATGTGGGAACGAGTTTTGAAAATTGTAGTAAATGTTACTGAGCATTTTACTGAGCATCTGCTCTTTGCATTTTACTAAAAATGATTACTTTTTACCAAGTAAGTTAATAATTTTGTATCTTTCTTTACTTATTGTTTAAAAATATACATATTTCTATAAGATACAGAAAATTAGTTATTTCATAATCTTGTTCTTTAAAAGACTAACCTAAATGCATGCTCTATTTCTTAAGTTTGATGAAACTTTACACTTTGATGAAACAATTTGTTTTTATTTCATGGGGTTTATCTCGAAAAGCTGATGATTGTATACAATACGACAAAATATCGTATTGATCATTGTTTTGATTTTCCAACCCATTGTAGATTAAATGACCTGCATTAATTATTTTCTCTCCTTCTACAAAATTACGAGACTTAGGAGTAGTCTCAATAAAGTCAAGAACTTGGTTTAAAGATAAAAACATTTCAATTATTTGCGATTATATAAATAAAAACTACGTAACTCTAGGTAATTAAATCACAGCTGTCACCCTAGCAGTAGTTATACTTTTTAACCACCAGAGCTCGTAGCGCCAAGTGACACTTACCAATATTGATTACATCAACAACGCCGCTAGAGGGCCAGAAAAATTTGTGTCCCGGACTGCTTAGATTAGTCTACCCATGTACTTTCTGAAACCAAAAGGGCGCGTTGGTTACCAGATGTGAAATATTTTAGCATAGTTTCAAGCTAAGTGACCCCACTATTAATCTTCATTTGTGTAAAGTAAGTGGTAAAATGAATCCCTTAACTAGAATTTTTTGACGCTCCAATGCAAGTGTCACTTCGGAGATGTAAACTATTTTAAATCCCCCACCCACGATAATAATAGATGTTATCACCATAAAATTATTACAACGTAACTACAAAATATTTTTTTAATACACTACACTGTTGAGGAAATCGAAATAAAGCCCTTGAGGTTAAATATTTAGAAGTAGTTTATTGTCAAAAATGTGAGTCTATATATATTAAATAAATGCAGTCAAAGCATTATATAAATAATAATTTGACATACATACTTAGCGCGTGTAAGTTCATTGAATTAAGCAATATTATAATTACATATTTTCAACATACACCTACAATTTGAATTCTAGGAAATTATTTCTACACTCTTTTTAATGCAAAATCCCAAATTTTAACGGAGGAAGTAAACTTTACTATTCTATTAATCTATTAAACTGAAATCAAACTGTTGATTAATAAGAAAGGTGCATAATGCATTTGTCGTCAATGAGGTTTCAGGCTCATTACAGCCCAGTCAGCTGCCATCAAGCAATGTACGGATTTGATACACTTCTTCCAAAGTATTAAAGCTGTAAAAGGAAGGAACGTTTTTAAATAAATTCTTTATAATTTTGCTTAATTGAGTAAAAATTTGAATATGATATTCAACTTTACTACACATCTAAATACTGCTTTCCAAAATTCTCATATCTTAAACATCGTCTAGTTATACAATAAATGAAAAATTGTCAATATTTGTCTTAACGTACTACTCGTGTGATGCCGCTTTTATTAAAACAGTTAGAAAGCTCTGGTTTACAAAAGAGCTTGTAATTAATAACAATAGCAAAAACATTGGACTTCTGTTGCTCTAATTCGACACGTATTGTGTAAACGATTTGTAAACAAAAAATTGTCTTAAAAATTATATTAAAAAAAAAAAAACTTTTTATTTAAAATACTGTTAGTATATACAAAATGGGCTCTATAGCCCTAAGTGTGTTCTTCGTGGACAGTGAATATAACCTTATCTTGTTATACAAATTCGATTGGCGTTGGCGAAGCGAAGGCCGTGTGCCTATTGCTGAATAAACCGAGTGCACACTAAGTGGTGCCTTTGGGGCGAAAATTTCACGCATAGTTTCTAGTGTAACTATAAAAAACGTAATCATATGTTATTTTTTAGGTCTATGATGAACGATTCTCATCTTCAATGGATTTTCCTGAAGCTGACCGTTTTACAGAAACTTTACTTGTACAAGAAATGTTATTGAATATTGGTGAAAAATTAGGATACAACGCAACGCGATTAAATTGGACAAGTGTAAAATTGATGTATGATATGTGCAGATACGATAATGCATGGCAATCAAATAAATTGTCACCATGGTAAGTGCAACAGACAAAAAACAAAACCAACTGCAAAAATATACAGGTGAATTGTAAAATAAAAACAAAGATTGTTTAAAACCACAATTTTAATGATAAATGATTCTAAAATAGTAACACCTATTACCGTTTATAATAATGAGTAAATTCATTTGAACTAATTTCACCATTTTTCCATCACAAGTTTTTTTTAATTTACTAAGAACGACTTTTATTAAACTAACGAAAGTACATGCACAGGCCCGAAAATTTACGAAATTGAAATTTTTATAGCGTAATCAGGATGTAAAAAATAAGAGTTCGTAAATGACAAGAACATAGGTTAAGTCTTTGATCCATAGGACCCATCTTGCGAACCGTTAAAGATAGAACAAAAATTTACCGCTAGAGATAGGTAAAAATTTTAAATTTAAAATGTTCCTTTTTAAAAAATAAACAACTTTTGTTTGAAATTTTGGTATCTATTTTCTCAAAAATTATAAAAGATAGGCAGTTGAAAATTTTCAGATAGCTTCAACTAGTGTTCTTGTGAAGCATTCTCGAAAAATGTAAACAAAATTCTAAAAAATACTTTCGAAAATTTTTGAAAAACAAAAAAATGCCGATTAAAAGGCCATTATAATTGTGTTGGTCTTTTACACTCTTCTAATTTATAAAAAAATAATGCAATAACTGCTATTCAACACTTTCTATACAGAGTATTACAACAAGAAAGTCATCCAATTGTTTGTTTTCACAACAATAATTTCAGAAAACTAGATCGTTTCGATGAGGGAATAAGCTAACAGACACGCTTAAAGATATCCCTTATATAGAGTGAGACCGAACTCGGGAACTTTCATGAACGCTCTCATATTCATTCTTTCCCTACTTGGGTCTAACTCTTTCTTAAGGGATATCTTTTAGCGTGCCTTGCAGCTTATTTCACCACCAAAATTATTTGGTTTTTTGGAATTTTAATTTAAAAAATATAAATTCCAGCATGTCTCGCCATTAAAATTTCAGCGTGAGCAGAAAATATTTTTTCTTACTATTTTAAACAATGTCATTGGAGTGGTTTGTGATTAATATATTACGCTTATTTTTGATACCAATCTATAATTTTTGTTACTCCTGCTAGGGCAATAAAGTTTTTCAACACATGTATTTTACCTTGCTTTTACCTTGCTCAGTACCTGCCCCGCCATTGAGACTAATCATTTCCTATAAATCCTATCATGGACGTTTCTTTTACGCCATATAGTAATATGAATAAGCTATATTGAAAGAATGAATGTAAGAGATATTGTTAGGCTCTGGACAGCGTTATCCTTAAAAACGTTGTTCTAACACACTAATTCATTCATATTATTATTAAGTAATAATATTTTAAATAATCTAATTTGAAATATTAATTCATTAAGCTAGTCAGCTAATTTATATTGGTTATTATTATTATTATTATTATTATTAAGTTAATTATGTAAATAATTGAATTGAGAATTCTAATGTGTGATAGCAGCATGGATGGCTCTGATTATATTTACTTGTCAGCAAAATAAATATTTAATATTTTAATTTTTACGTCACAATATTTAATATTTTGACCTAAAAGTTTTGTATTTAAAAACATTGGAGATTGATCAGAATCATACAGTAATTATACGTCAACTTAAGTTGAGTTAAACGTCAAATTAATGATACAGTAATTATTTCAACTTACAACTTCAATTTCTACTGACTTCGTAACAAACATCGTTAACTTTATAAATAAATAATTTTCAAACTCATCGAATAAATTAAAAATAAACGAATATCAGTGCAATTGTGTTAATTTTGGACATTGGATTTCAACATTGCTGCAACAATTTACAAGCAGTCACACAACAGAATTGGTGTGCAGCGGTGAAATCAACACGGTTGGAGAATTGACAGGAGATCAATTTCTACTCCAAACGGTTCTCTTTTGTGATTTGGTTGATCAACGAATCCAATAAGGTTAGTAAGACATTTTACATTTTTAATGCTCTCAAGTTCCTTATTCCTAGTTCGGTTTAGCCCGGTATAAAAATCCCCAAATTTTTGTTGTTGTTGCAAATATTTCTGTATAACTTTCCTATCTTCTCTTTTACTTTTATCTTTTTTTAAAATAAAAAAAAAAAAACATGCGTTGTAACCCTTTGGACATGACTTACCAATACACTTGTCTAGTGCTACCCTCAGACAAGACAAACTTACAAAGACAAACTTATAAAAATAAACGGCCTTTTAATAACGCGATACTAAAAGATAACCCCTTATATTATGCTCTCAACACAGAACTACCCCCTAATAACGCGATACAAAGCAATAACCCCATATATGTTATTCTCACAAAACGACTCACTGTTAACGCGAGACAAACAAATAACCCCCAATATGCTCTTCATCAAGTAAGACTCCCCAATAACGCGAATTATATTAACCCCTCACAACACAACGACCTTGTACTAACGTATCACCCACAAATACTAATAATTCCCTATACGATACATTCCTTGATAAACGCCCTATACGAATACGAATTTCCAACGAACTTTATTAACACATATCTTATTAAAATGCACCTTGTTAATATTCCTCAAAGCATGAAAATTTTTAAATCTACTAAATTCAAGCAAAAAACACAAATCCCCAAACAAACAAAAAATCCCTTTCAAATTGCGGCCCTTAACTTGGACTTGAGAATCATAAATAATCTACGCTCAACCTACACATTTCTTTGAATATATCTTATCTATAAACAATCCTTAAATTAAAATTTGTTTTCTCAACACGGCATTTCACAAATTCTTAAACATCATCCTATTTTAAATCCCAAATTTCAATTCCCAAACGAGAACATTAAATTATGCAGAAAGTTTTACTGGATTTGGAACAGCTAACCAAACTCCTGAAGGAAACTGTGAAGTGTAATTGTTCTCGGAACCTTCAAATGGACAACTCAGAAACTTGTCGAAGTTGGAAGTGGATATTAAACCATTGGTCACTGGAATCACAATTTAATATGGAAACAACGTATACACTATACACCCCCACCCCTACCATTATACCTTATCTTATATTTTCCCTCCCTGGCGTCTTACTGAATGACGACATTTATGGATAGAAGCTACGTATTTATGGCATCTCAAAGCCAAATACTTCAAAACCTTCTACCATATGTTAGAAAAACTTCTGAGTGTATTCCTAAACCGACCAATGCAGTTCGACAACGGCAACAAGTAATGGAATATTCAAATGGTTCACATTTCTTCAACCCCACGAAATTCAATTCTACAACTCTACTAAACCTAATCAACACAATCATCCAAACTCTATGAGATTCAATTCTACAACTCAACTAAACCTAATCAACACAATCATCCAAACTCTACGAGATTCAATACTACTAATACAACTAAACCTTATCAACAATCAACGAAATCTCATCAATAATTTTAAAAATCTCAAATTGGATTTTAACAATGAATAAACTTATAAATTTATAGCATAATAATTTTTTTCTTCAGTTCAAGGACAATCATGTTTACTAAAAATTTTTCATAAGCGCACAATTGCAAAATTTTTTTCAAATTCACAAATATACAAACATTTTATTTTTACTACTCATAGGTAACTCATATAAATAGTAAAACTAATTTTTGCATAGTTTGCATTTTTGCAAAATTATTTCATTCATTTTATATATCACGTTTCAACTCATTATGTACTATTGTAAAATGAAATTGTTTATAATATTTAAAACTTAAAACGTTTTAAACCAAATTCATTTAATTTATTTACAATTTCATTAATCATCAAAATGTAAATTTCTATTTTTATTTATTTATTTATTTATTGATTTGTTTACGGAACAAATCCATTTACACAAAATAATACAAAAATTTATGTGCAAGTAGTAAGAAATAAATAACAGAAATAGGAAAAATGTAAAAACTATCAAGATTTAACAATTAAAATAATAATGATAATAACAATAATAATAACAAAAACAATAATTATGAAAATAACATTAATTATGAATAATGTAATAATATAAATATAAATTAATAACAGTAACAAGTTTAGCTAATATGAGTGCGAAGTATACTTTTGAATTTTATAATGCTTGTGCTAGAATTGAACAGATCTAGACTATGTCATTACATCTCAACATCATTCGGGTATAGGGGAAGAAAGCATGTAATTGGATTTCTGAGGTGGGATGTAAAATAGTTTTGGGGTTCTAAGTGTAATAGAAGGGACTTGAAGTTGTAAAAGGGAAAGGAGTTCAGGGGAATCGATGAGGTTGTGGAGTAATTTGAATATAAAAATAATATCAAAGTATTCCCTTCTAGATTGGAGGGTAGGGATGTTGTACATGTTTCTAAGGACAGTATAGGAGTTATCGTCGGGTATTAGATTAGATTTGAAGGCAAGTTTTTTTAGGAATTTGTTTTGAACGGACTGAAGGAGTGTATTGTTATTAAGGTAAGTAGGATTCCATACCGGGGAAGCGTATTCAAGAATTGGTTGAATTAATGCTTTATATAAAACAACAAAGCTAAGAGGGTTTTTAAAGTTGTACGAATTTCGTATTATGAAGCCTAACATTTTCATGGCGTGATTTCTTACTGTAAGTATATGACTATTAAACGTAAGCTTGCTATCAAATATTTCACCCAAGTCTTTGACACAACTTACCCTAAAGAGAGGAGATTTGGCTAGATAGTAGGAGAACTGGATTGGCTGATGAAGACGAGAGAAGGAAATAATAGAACATTTGGAAATATTTAAATGAAGATAATTTGAGGAACACCAAGCAATAAGATTGTTTAAGGTCGATTGAAGCTTGTTGCAATCGGAAATAGAAGAGATTCTAGAGTATATTTTAAGGCCTAAATGGGATCCCTAATGGTAAAGAATTTTATTTTTACAATTTGCTGTCTATTTGTTAGATAACTGCGTAACCATTTACTAAACGGTTCCGAGATACCCAGGGCTATCAATTTTGAAATAAGTAAAGAATGATTTACTTTATCGAAAGCTTTTGCAAAGTCTAAATATATTGCATCTACTTGATGTCCAGAGTTGAAGCTGTCCAAAATAAAGTTTTGGAAAGTAAGAAGGTTGGTAATAGTTGACTTTTTAGGACAAAAACCATGTTGTTGAGGTATGATAGTGAATTGTAAATCACTACGCAGTTTCTCACATATTATAAAATCTAACAGTTTTGGGAATACAGACTGGATGGAAATAGGTCGATAATTTGAAATTGTGGACTTTTCGCCAGTCTTAAAGATAGGAACGACGTAATTATATTTCCAAGATTCGTAGTCACCATTGGAAAAATTATATTCAATACTGTTGAATTCAAGATTATGATCAGGAGAAGACTGATAATACGCATAAATATTGAGAGTTGGATGATAATTATCTTCGTTAACAAGATTTACATTCGATTTTTTAACCACTACATTAGTATTAGTAAATACCAGATCAAGCACCCTGCCTAAACAGTTTACTGTCTGATTCACCTGCACTAAGCCAAGAACGTTAATGAAGGAATCAAAAATTATACGTGTTGAAGATGTTAGATGAGTTGGAACGGTATATTCTTCAGGATGTATTGGCCAATCGGGTAGATTGAAGTCTCCATATACGATAACTTTGGTAAAAGGATTTTGATTACAAATTTGTTCCACTTCATCACATAATTTTTGGTAAATGTCAGTTTTTTGATTAGGTGGGATGTAAACAGTACCAATAATGTGTTTGGTAGCACCGATGATAGTAGACACCAAAACATGTTCAATATTTTGAAGATTTGGACAATAAAAACGTGAAGAGCTAATATGGTTATGAATTGCCATCAATACACCACCATCATGAGTTTTGATACTTGTTTGTACTGTTCTATCACATCTATAAACACAGTAATTTTCAAAACCAAGTTCCGAGTCCAAAATATTAGATGACAACCAAGTTTCATTTATAATTATTATATCACAACCAGTAACAGGAATTGCACTTCTGAGTTTATTTAACTTTGAATTAAGGCCCCTAACATTCTGACACAATAACGAAAATAAAGGATTTGAACCGAAATTTACAAGTTTTTTTGTTGTTGATTTTGAACAATTTGTGGTAGACCATTGATGTGCCGAATTATGAGGTTAGCCTCACCTGATGATATCCGCTTATTTAAATCTTCTTTTACTAATTTATAATAATTTTGTTGCATTTTGGTTCGGTCATTTCTGACGGATACCAATATTTTGTTTGCTTTACTAGCAGAGCGAAAGTTATAAATTAATACGTTTGCATCTTCTTCGTTTTCACAGATAATTTTAATAGGCCTGCATTTGCGGGGAGTTGGGTGTTTACCTGGCCTGAAAGTTCTGAGCGGCTTATTAAATGTTGGTATGACACTTTTAACAATATCTCCAACCATTTTAATGTCGTGATCGAGCCTCTCTTGAGGATGTACAGACGAGGATTCATCAACATCGTAGAGAATTAAATTCTTTTTGCGAGTTTCTCTGTCCTGAAATTCTGCGAATATTTGTTCCAGAAAATCGGGTTTGCCACAACTATGGGAGTTATTTGTAGACGATATCTTAGATTCTAACTCCTCAATCTTTTGTTTCAGTGCTGTTAAAGATTGGTCCAATTTATTTATATCAGAGTATTTATCATTCAACTCACTCATGTTTTTCTGCAAATCGATTAAATATTTTTTGGTTTCCATATCGCAACGAAAACAATAATACACTAGCTATTTCTTAGAATCTTTAAGAGACTTCATCTCATCGCGAGATAGATCCATATATATATTATGAATAGGTAATTTGCAATTATAGCACGTAAATGTATCATTTGTACTAATATCATTTTGACATTTTAAACATAATGTTATGTCTAGTAGTACCATTTAATAAAATAAAATAAAAAATTTATGTATACAAATTAGGTTAACCGGTGCCAGGATTCGAACGCACTAACTGATGTTTTGTAGATATATTACGCCAATCACTTATCCACTTAGCTACTTAAGCACTAAGAAGTAATGGCAAAATTAAAACACTTATCACATATTCAATAGCAAACGCTATATTATTTAACAATTTTAGGCGTGATAAACAAAATTAAGAACAAAAACAAACTGTGATTACGTTAACACTAAAAAATCGATTTTTCACCACCAAACAGTTTTCCACACAAGAATTTTCATTAATATCGCACGTAATATAAAATTGTCTATACTTTCACAACTTATAATTAAGATTATAAAGGTAAAACCACTAAATTTTACTTATCAAATACTTGCACAGAGACACATGAACTTGACATGACTGATGTTGAATGATTATGATAATGATATTATTCTTTATGATTGATTTAACGAAGATATCCTTATAGTTTTCCAATTTTTCTTTATTTTGTAAATTTTTTAATTTTTCTTTAAGGGATAACTTTACTTCTGAGTTAGATGAAAAATAATTTGCAATTATTTTCCCTCTAAAAAAAAGTCGGGAGGTGTGATAGGCTCTGGACGGCGTTATCCTCAAAAACGTGGTTCTAACACACTAAATCATTCATGTTATTATTAAGTAATAATATTTTAAATAACCTAATTTGAAATATAAATTCATTAAGCTAGTCAGCTAATTTATTGTAGAGTATGTATGTAGATGTAATTCTTTGAATAGTAGGTTGGTGCTACCACCTATATATAATGTGAAACTCCAGCAGTTGTGTGAACCATGTTATAGAATAAACATGTTATTTTGTAATAAATGAATTGTTTCAATTAAATAATGTATTTATTTAAACCTTTGGTGTTACGGACACTACAATTGGCGACGAGATAAATTGGAAATTTAGTTAAATAGAAAGTAAAAAGTTATTGGAAAATAAATTATCATGACACAAAACGTACAGGTTATTGGTACAATAGGCACGCTTCCGGAATTCAATCCGGAAGAGGATTGGAAAGTTTATAAAAGCCGCGTGCAAATGTACTTTCTAGCAAATAATGTAGAAGAATTACGAAAAGTACCAGTGCTATTCACAACGATAGGAGAAAAAAGTTTAAAATTATTACATGACCTTTGTGATCCAAGCGACCCAACCTCTAAAAGTTTTGATGAATTAATTACTATATTGGATGCGCATTATACTCCAAGATTTTCAACGTATAGAAAAAGGATAGAATTTTATAATTTAACTCAAGAAAAGGACAAATCAATTAGTAAATGATTCAATGTGTTGAGATTTACTTTGTGGAATTCCATAATAAGATTAAAACAACAAATGTAATATTTGTATATGTAAATTTATTTGCATAATCCACTTTTTCAAAAAAGTGGATTATGCAAATAAATTTACATATACAAATATTACATTTGTTGTTTTAATCTTAATTAGTAAATGGTTTGTTATAGTGAAAAATTCTGCTACGTTTTGCAATTATGGCGGTAACTTAGAGGATTTTATAAAATATAAAATGGTGGTTGGATTAAACCCTGGTCCTATTTTTAATCGTATATGTGAAGAAGAACCTTCTAAATCATAAATCATTAAAAGATACATTAAAAATAGTGCTTGATAAAGAAGCTTCAGTATCAGCAAATTCAAATCACCAAGTGTGTAACATTCAAAAGAAAGTGGAATGTATCCATTGTGGGGGTAGCAACCACTCTTTCACTTCGTGTAAATTTAAAAAGTTTCGATGTAATAACTGGGGTTTAGAGGGACATCTGGCTAAAGTGTGTAAAGCAGCCACAAAAGTGAAAAATACACCACAAAAGCAAGCAAACAATAACAACAAGCACAACAAAATGAAGAATCGCCGACCTATATCAACAGTTTTAACAAGAAAAAATGTTGACAGTGATAGTTCAGTGAGTGATAGTGATTGTGAAATCATTTCTTCCTTAATCATTCACATAGGGTCTATAAATTTTGTTAATCCCTATTATGCCAATGTACTTGTAAATGAAAATTTAATGAAATTTCAAATTGACTCTGGCTCACCAATATCAGCTATACCGGAAAAATATTTGAAAAAACTAAGTTTTTTGAATAAACTGAAAGTAGTCAAGACTAATCATTCATTTAGTACCTATATTGGAGAGCCAGTTATTGTCAGGGGAATAATCAAGGTCAGAATACAACATAATGAGGTCAAAGATAAGGCGGATTTATATGTTGTTAATAAAGGTTCGGAACCGATTCTTGGTTGCGATTGGTTGAAAATTTTAAGTTTGGAATCTATGTTTAAACTCGATGTTTCAACTATAAATACAGTTGAAAATGTAGATCAATTAATCAATAAATACCCTTCGGTATTTAGCGATAAGCTAGGATGCTACAACAAAAAGAAATTCAAACTGCATCTTAAGGATGAACATGTTAAGCCTGTTTTCCACAGAGCCAGGCCAATACCCTTCGCAATGAGAGGAGCGGTTTCCGAGGAAATAGACAGATTAGTGGAAAAGGGCTGTTTAGTACCACTTGAAAGTTCGGAATGGGCTAGCCCAATAGTCCCAGTAATAAAAAGTAACGAAAAAATTCGTATATATGGGGATTTTAACGTATCCCTAAATAAACACTTACTGATTGATAAATATCCGGTTCCCAAAATTGCAGATTTAATTTTTTCATTGGGAAAATGCAAAATTTTTAGCAAACTGGATCTATCAGAGGCCTACCAACAACTAGAATTGGAGGAAGATTCAAAGCAATTAGTGACTATTAATACCCATAAAGGGCTTTTTACGTACAGAAGATTACCGTATGGAGTATCTTCGGCTCCGGGTCTATTTATCAGAGAAATAGAAACACTGTTGAGGGATATACCGGGAGTAGTTTGTTTTTTTGATGATATTTTAGTCGCGGGTAGCAAAGAACAACATTTAGAGCGTTTAAACTTGGTTTTGAATAAATTAGATAGTGTTGGGTTGACTCTCTCCAAAAACAAATGTGTGTTTTTTCAAACAAAAATCGAGTATTTGGGTTATTTCATTACAGAAAAGGGAATTGAAATACCCAAAGATCGTATTGTAGCCTTAACGGAAGCACCAATACCCGAGAACGTTAGCCAACTAAAATCGATTTTGGGTGCTCTAAATTATTATGCTAAGTTTGTTAAAAATTTATCTTCCGTGGCGGGACTCTGTATGAACTGTTAAAAAAGGATTCTGAGTTCAAATGGAGTAACAAACATGACGTAGCTTTTGAAAAAATAAAAGAAATAATAAGCTCAGCAAATTGTTTAGTTCACTATGATCCAACACAAGAAATAGTTGTGTCAGCTGATAGTAGCTCATACGGTATAGGAGGAGTCATTGCTTACCGTATTAAGGGGCGGGATTATCCTATCGCATTTTGTTCGCGCACCCTAAATGTTAATGAAAAATGGTACATCCAAATTGATAGAGAGGCCCTGGCGTTAGTATACGCGGTTAAACATTTCCATCAATTTTTATTTGGAAACCATTTTATTTTAAAAACGGATCATAAGCCGTTAACAAGTATTTTTCATCCAGAAAAGGCTATACCGAGTATGGTAGCAAATCGGATGCAAAGATATGTTTTTTTTTTGAGCGGTTTTAATTTTAAAATAGAGTATTGTCCAGGAAAAAACAATGTTTTAGCTGATTGTTTATCAAGATTATCTTTACCCATAACGAACAATAATGATAAAATCTTAAAGGATGTAATTAAGAAAGTTAGAAAAAATACTTGGCCAATAAGTAGTAAAAATGTTAATATGGAATTACGGCCTTATTTTCAAAGAAAAGATGAATTGTATGTCGAAAGTGATTGTTTAATGTGGGGTCACAGACTAGTGGTTCCTAGTACCTTAAGATCTGCTATACTAAATGAGTTGCATTGTACACATTTAGGAATTGTAAAGATGAAGGCTGTAGCTAGATCTCTTTTTTGGTGGCCACAATTAGACAAAAATATTGAAGATTTGACTAAATCTTGCATGCCTTGTTTGGAAAATAAAGATAACCCCCCAAAAGTAGAAACGCATAAATGGCCTTGGCCTGCAGACGGTGGACCGACCTGCCGAATTCATGTTGATTTTCTAGGGCCTTTTAGAGGAAAAAATTTTATTGTTATATCCGATGCGTATTCTAAATGGGTTTTTACAAAAGTTATGAAAAGGATTACTACAGAGGAAACTATTGCAATTTTTACAGAGAATTTTGGACAATGGGGTTTACCTTGTACCTTAATATCAGATAACGGGAGCTTCTTTGCAGTGGGGAAATGCAAAAATATTTGAAGGATTTGGGAATTAAGCATATTATGACACCGGCTTATCACCCAGCTACGAACGGACAAACTGAAAATTCGGTTCGTACTGTTAAAAAAATGTAATTGGAGGACACTAGATGACTTTTCAAATTTTTATTAATGTATAATAATACCCCACATGTGTCTACGGGAGTATCTCCGACCCAACTACAAGTAAACAGGAATTTAATAACAAAACTACATAGAATTTTCGCATCTAAAAAATTGAAGGAGCTCAAATTAAATAGAAACAGTGAAATGAAGGCAGAAAAAATACAGCGTAAAAGCTCGTCACCCATAAAATGTAAGAAATCGTTTACACCGGGTGAGGTTATTATGGTCAAATGTTATAGTTATAACAAATCATTTTGGAAAACGGGTAAAGTAGTGGAAATGTTAAGCCCCGTGACTTATTTGGTTCAATTACCTAATGGACTTATAAAGAAAAAACATTGTGATCAAATGTCTAAAACAAACGTTGAATTTACAATTAGTCAAGAGAATATTAATAATAATGTAAATTTTAAGGAAAAAAATAGTAAGGAAATCGAATCGGAACAGAATACAAGTCATTATGAAGTAATTGTTAGGGACGAGAATGATAGTATTAGTGAGGCTAATAGCAACGGTCGTAGCGAAAAAGTACCGGGGTCCAATGAGGTATTGAAGCCTGGGGAAGAGGATAGTTCATCTCCGGGTCAAAGGGTGGCTGGAACTAGTACGGAAAGTCCAACTCAAAACCAAAACACAGTTCGATCCCGTTCGGGCCGACCTATTCAAAAACCGACTAGACTGGATCTCTAAGATGATTTTTTTTTTTTTTTCAACTTTGAATATTAATTAGAATTCGTCTTTTATATTTAATTTAAAACTTTTTTTTTATTTTTGAAAACTTGTTTAAATTTTGTAAATATTTTACATAGTGTATTATCATTAATTTTTTTTATTTTGTTTTGATTTTCGAATTGAATTTTGGAGGATTGTAGAGAATGTATGTAGATGTAATTCTTTGAATAGTAGGTTGGTGCTACCACCTATATATAATGTGTAACTCCAGCAGTTGTGTGAACCATGTTATAGAATAAACATGTTATTTTGTAATAAATGAATTGTTTCAATTAAATAATGAAATTAAATTTTAATTAAATAAATTTATTTAAATCTTTGGTGTTACGGACACTACATTTATATTGGTTATTATTATTATTTACTTATGTAAATAATTGAATTGAGAATTCTAATGTGTGATAGCAGCATGGATAGCTCTGATTATATTTACTTGTCAGCAAAATAAATATTTAATATTTTAATTTTTACGTCACAATATTTAATATTTTGACCTAAAAGTTTTGTATTTAAAGACATTGGAGATTGATCAGAATCATACAGTAGTTATTACAACTTAGAGATTCAAGTGCAAGTTAATTTGTAATAAAAAAAATAGAAGTGATTAATTTAATATAACATATTTTACATACACCGAATATAATAAATATCATACGAAATATCAGTATATCAGTGTTTTTTTCGTAAAACGTCGTATTTATCCCTAAGGATTCACAAAGTCTTTCCTTTTCAAATATTAAGACTTTTGGTGGTAGAAAAGACCTTTTGGTACACAACAATTTATATATTTATGGCATAAAGTTTTTATGTTGCATTCTTATTACTAGAGCGTTCATCTGCTTTGTCTGGCAAGATGTACAACCGTACGTCTTTATATTTATATACCAATAAACCGTACATTTTTATATGCCATTAAACTATTTCAGTCATATTCATTATTTCCCGACTGCGGAAGGAAGATTGGTCAAATTCGACCTAGACAGATCAAATTCGTGATCTAAATGTGTCATCAAATAATAAACAAATATTAAGCGGCTAACTTTTTTGTAAATGTAAACGTGATTCAAAAATATGTGGGATTATCGTAAAGAGCTAGATAGGTTTATCGTGTTTTTTAACTTCAAATGCGATAATTTATGTGTTCAAGTAGTTATTATTTCATGAAAAAATCGATTTTACCCCTTTTTGATTAAAGGGCTTCGTGGATAAACGAAATTGCCACTTTGGAGTTAGTAATACTGTTTGGAGTATTAATGGCTTACGATCCTTATTAGCAGGTAATATGCTGTCGCACTCATGTGCTGTATTTTTTTTTGTCTTTGTTTTGTTTTGTTTTGCTTTTTTTTTTGGAAGCAGGTAGAAAACACATCTTACAAAGTTTTGGGGTAGGTGTTTTATTAAATAGGATTTATTAAATAACCTTAAAAATTTCGTTCAGTTTATTTAGAGATTAAAAAATTTTTTCTAGTTTTTTATCATTACCTACCGTTTTTTAGCTTCCCACATTCTTTATCGCTTGTTCGAGGTCGCTTTTTAGTATCCTTAATATCTTTTTAGTTCCTGATCTTTTGTATTCGCTTGTCCGCTTGTTTTGATCGAGTTTTCGATCTTGTTGCAGGATTACAATATTTCAATATCATTGCACCGCTTTTCGTCCAGTTTTCTTTGCAGAAATTTGTTTCTCTATTTTCTTTTGAACATCCCGATATTTTCGTGTGCATGTGTTTTCATATTTTTTCAAATCTATTATTAAATTTAGGCTATTCCCGTCATCATCCAATTTTCCTATGATTTCCTCAAATTAAAGAACTATTTAAGATTTTTACACAGAAGTTAAACGTTACTCTATTAATATCTTATTAATTTGTTCTTAATTTTTAATTAGTCATTCTTTGCCAACTTATGTTGAAATTCCATTTAATATCTGATCATTTTTTATTGATGTCTTTTTAACCTTTTCTGAGTTAACATATAAATCATTTTTGATAAGAAATTTAGTGAATCTGCCTTTACGTTTATGCCTGATATTATTGGTAAAATTGTCTTGACAACCCGTTTATATTTGTCATTTTATTAGATGGTCTGTACGCCTTATATTTTGGCGCACAGCTTAATCTTTTATGATAGTGCTGCGCATGAGTTGGTCCTAAATATTACAACTGCACATTAGTCTCAAAGTTATATAGGGACTTTATACTACTTAGTGAAATGAGACTCATGTATGAGCATTCAATTATTACAGCAAAAGTTACTACCGCAAAAACAGAAACTTTATGTTTAGCAAGTGGGCACATTTGTTTAGACTCTATATTTTGCAGTGATTGATCTCTTTGCACAGGTTGATGTCATTTAACAGTTGGTTGCTCTAAAAGCATTCAGTTCATCTTAAGATTTAATACTGTGCACATATTGAATTCATTTTTATTGCCATTTTACGTCAATTCCCATGGTAATACAGAGATTCTTTCAAATGCTAAATCATTTTCGTTAAACAATACCGCTAGAGGTTGATTTTTCAAAACCCCAAATACTAGTCGTAGTGCTTCCTTTAAAAGTGTATTATAATTCCAAAATTGTGCGTTTACTTTGAACAGAAAGTATAATTTGATGAAGACTGGCCTGCTACTTGCTGCGTTTTATAAAATTTATAACGCTGCACTCTTATGTTTATTCTGGGAGCAAAACGATTTTTCAAAAGGGTAAATTTTTGTATTTTTGATACTGTTGAGTATAAGAAATTATGTTCTCCGTTTTATACATTCAGCGAAATTATCTCTTAACACATATTGTTCAATCATTTTGGCTTCATTTTTCTTCTTTATATTTAACAATCACTTTATTATTTTTTACGCGAATTTTTTATACGTGTTCACACGTGTTTATGTTGACTATCTGAGACTATCTGCTTTTGCGTTATTTTCTTACTGTGATTTTTCTTGTCTCCATATACCCTCGTCGCCACTATTTGTTGAGTTTAAGCTCTGAATTTTTTACGAAAGGTTAAAAAGATATAAAAAATAATTTTTGTTATACTTCGGTCATTCTGCTTCTGAATGTACGGTAATCATTCCTTGCATATAATGCAAGCTCTTAAGACAATGCACGGGTGTCACCACATGCATAAAATACACTGCGCCTGTTTAACATTAACCATAAAAAATTACTGGGCTTACGGAACTAAATATTCTAGTAGATGAAGTGGAAAAGAAATATGGCGGATAACGTAACGAAAGAAATAGCTGTGGTAAACGATAATTGAACTTAAAGTTTGAATGAGAAAAGGAAATATATTAGCAGGGCACAACAGGCGGACGTGTAATTTGTTAAACAACCTGTTTAACAAATTGCACGGACGCCGATCGCACGGTAACAAATCGGACATTGCAGCAAATAGACCTAGTTTATAAACCGCTATCTATTTCCAATTCAGGAAACCTGAAAGTACCCTAAGGATAATGCTACTTTAAATATACTATAAATATATTTTTTTAAGTACGGTAGTAGTTAGTACACACATTTGTTAGGAAATTAAGTACAGTTTCTAACGACACGGTAACAGCTAATGTACACATAAACATTATTCATGAACACGTATACACAAATACTATTATACATTTTCATAATTTACAGTCCGACAACGCCGCATATGTCAGTATTTTTATATTCTCAAGTGTCAAATAAAATCATGTCTAATGAATCACGATATAAAGCAAAATTTACTAAAAATAAATTTTGAATAAATATTTAAAATTTCTTGCCTCCAAAGAGAGTCATAAAAATTGAAAACAAAATTAATAATTCTAATTTCAAAATCGGGCGCTGTGTTGTTGATATTGATGTCCTAGCTGACGAGTTAGAATGTAAAGGCTGCCAAGAAACGCTACCATTAAAAATGATAGAAAAAGATGTACGCAAAGGTTTTCATTCTACTTTTTCGATAGAATGTAAAAAGGCAGTGGAAAGAATCAAGTAGATACTGATAAATTTCATGTTACCCAGGATAACACCAGACATTCTGATGTTACTACAAAGATTTTTATTCTCATTACATCTGAAATTAATTCATATAAATTTGATTGAGGAAAGTGATATCCATTAAAAATTTTTTCACGTTTGTTTACATGTGGGAGTTACATATTCTCTATTAGTTATATTTTTTTATGATACTTAAATACCATTCATAATATATTGTTACATGTTTGTTTAATAATTTATTAGCTTACATAAATTAATATTATTTTAAAATCCTTTATAGCAGAATTAAACCAAAATTTAGGGTATATCGTGGGATCTAACTCACCAAAAACAATCAAAAGATGCGTATGATATTTGTGTAAACGAAATTTTTATGTAACAGTCAATCAAGATAGATATAGAATCTATGGATCAAATGTAAATTTCCAAACAAGACAAATTCAAAATAATTATCCAGATAACAATATGGTTCTTACACACAATTTTGTAAATAATTATAAAATACCCCACTTTTCAACGAATCGTATGCAACTACGACCAGAACAATCAATTTAAAAGAGCACATTTAATAATCCGATTCATTATCGCCCCTTAGAATATAATCAACCGACTTGGAATCAAAATCATTACCTTAATCCCGGTATAAGAGTATCCAAACGAGCATTAAATGAGTTTTCACAACCAATAATAATTAAATTAGGAACAAACACTGAAAGAAAACTAAAATAGATGAATCCATAGCCATTAAAATTTTAAAGACCGAAGTTGTTAACAATAAACAAAATGAGTTCCATGAACCTGGAACAGCCAAAGTTGCACAAGCAGGTAAACAATACGGGGTTAATTAGTACTCGATTATTACTAATTAATTACCCAAAAATTGAATTTATTACTCCATTTTTTTTTAAAATTAATACTAGTTGTGCTGGCTTCGACCGAAAGTTAGCACAACAGCTTTAAAAAAAGGCTGTATTGGTATAAAAAATTAGAACTCATTAATTACTAATTTTATTACCATAAATTTTAATTTATTACTAATTAATTACCGAAAAATTGAATTTATTACTCCATTTAAAAAAAAAATTAATACTAGTTGTGCTGGCTTCGACCGAAAGTTAGCACAACAGCTTCAAAAACTTCGTATTGGTATAAAAAATTAGAACTCACCTATTACTAATTTATCACCATAAATTTTAATTTATTACTAATTAATTACCGAAAAATTTTAACAAAATTACCCCATTGTATATCGCAACGTACAACCATTCTATTGCAAGATCCATCCAGTTACATCTGTTCGATGGAATTTTCCATCGAAGCTTTTTCTTGTACTTTTTGTTCGATGGAAATTTTCCTCGGAACACGTGGAATTTCATGGTACCATTCCCCAGTAGTTCCATTGGGCCTGAACTTCGATGGAAATGGATGGAATTTTTAACGCGGGTTGATGTAATCTTTCTTATTGCACTGATCATTTTCAAATCGCAATTGTAGGTGACTTGTTGCTGCTGGAACCATATTTATATAAAAACGAGTTCGAACCCAACCTTTCTAGATTGAAATTAAAGGATATACCACTAAATATAACTAATTCAAAAAACGAACAGGACTACGTCTTTTCTGGGTTTGTTGCATATCGCGGTTCGACAAACAACCTACGAGCGTTCGAAAATTCCAAGTCGATAGGTCACCACTATGCTGTCTGCAAAAGGAGTCAAGAGTGGACATTGTATGATGACATGCTGCTAAAATCAAGTCGAGCGACGCAAAACATTTTGTATCCGGTATGCCTTCTCGTGTACAGAAATAACAAAAAGATAATAGACAAATAGAATTTTATAAGCCCAATTAAATTTACAATATAAAATAACATAATTTATCTATTCAACGAATTGAAAATGCTAATTATAAAATTGATTGCTATAAATATTATATTTCGTGGCTGATGGGATTTTTCCGTTGATTTTTTTATAGGCCTAAAGAAATAGTGGAAAAAATTTATCCGTTTTATCATAATCTAAATTCATATATTATAATAATAATAATAATAATACTTTATTCGTTCTTTCTCGATATACAATGTGTACATAAAATTCGTCAAAAAAGGAAAAAAAAAATCATGTATAAAAATATAAATATAAAGATGATGGGGGATGGCCGACTTTTCGTAGACTATCCCGGTATTCACTTTAAATATCGTGGAAAACCATCAAAAACGAGTCAAAAGTAAGAATGTCCAAAAAAATAGAAACAAACATGAAATTTGTTTACCTAAAGCAAAAAGTAATATATTAATCAAATTTCTTTTTTCGGTGATAAAAGAATCTATACGGAAAGTGTCAAGTATTATAAAAAAAATCTTGACCACCGGTGTACAAAAATTTCCACGGTACATGTCATATAATAAAAAAAATTGATTATCGGTGTATACAAAAATCTCCACGACAAGCGTCATACTATAAAGTTAAAATTTTGATTACCAGTGCACAAAAACAACACGGCAATTAAAGATTAAAGATTAAAGATAACACGGAAAGTGCCAGAAATTAAAAATTACAAACACAAACACATAATATATATATATTAAGTTCAAAAATTACTTTTTAGTCCCTCCTCCAATGAATACAAACACTGCTGTTGTATATACCTACGAACTGCGTTGATCAAGTCATTCTATTATCTCTCATAATGTCATTTACGGTTGATACTCTACTGATTTTATTATAAAAAAGAATTGCAAGATACCTCGCATTTTTTTTCTAAAAATGAATATTTACACTTAGGATGAACATATTCAGATGGATTTCGAATCATATAACGATTGCCCTGATTTATACTAATTTCGAACACATTTCTATTTTGGATAAAAAATTTGTAGATTTCTAAAATATATTGAGAGTGAAATGTCAGTATTTTGTTGTTAAGAAGGAATATTTTATAACTTTCAGTTTTTTTTAAATTAAAAATAATTCTAATTGCTCTTTTCTGCATTTTAAATATTTTCGAGGCATTCACTGAAGCACCCCATATTACTATGCCATATGTCATAATTGAAGCAAAATTTGCATAGTAAACTGATAGTAGTGTCTTTTGGTCAACTCTTGATCTTAACGCTCTTAGTTGAAAACACACTCTGCTCAATCTTACACATAATGTGTCAATATGAGATTTCCAATTTATTCCTGAATCTATTTCAACTCCTAGAAATGTCGTTTTGCTTACAAACACATTATGCGTGAATGTGACACCACCCCCAAAAAACACAATTGTTGTTTTGTTACGATTTAGAAGCAAATCGTTTTCGTGGCACCAGCTGTCCATTAATTCCAGTACATTGTTAATGACTTTTATGAGCTCATCGGTATCTTTGTGTGAAACAACGATGGTCGTATCATCGGCAAAGAGTGCAACTTTACAAAATAATTTACTAAATGAATTTGGCAAGTCAATAATAAATAGGAGAAACAGCAATAGCACAAGAATAGATCCTTGAGAGACTCCAGACCTGATTGCACCCCACCTTGACTTGATAGTATATCCGTTTATGTTTAATTCAACAAATTGAGCTCTATTAGATAAATATGACTCTATAAGTTTATAACATTGGCCAAGAATACCATATGCATAAATTTTGGAGAGGAATAAATTATGATCCACGCGATCGAAGGTTTTAGAAAGATCAAGAAATAAAGAGGCCACTTTAAAACCTTTATTAATTTTCGTGAGAATATGATCCGTGACGGCAAAAATTGCATTTATAGTTCTTGTATTTTCTCGATATCCAAATTGATCAGGTGTCAATATGTTGAACCAAGTTAAAAAAAAGTAATTTTATTAAATATAACTCTCTCTAGAATTTTGCTAAAGCTAGGTAAATATCGGATATCGGCCGAAAATTACTGACATCCATGTTATTGGGTTTCTTTTGAAGGAGTACTATTCGTGCTAATTTGCCACGATCAGGAAAGATTCTCCCCCCTCAACATACAATTAACAATTTCGACAAAAGGAGCCAATAAGCTTTTTGAAACCGATTTTAAAACATTACTGGAAATGCCTTAGTAGTCCATGGAGTCTTTGCATTTCATACTTTCAATAATTTGTTCTATGTCACGCGAATCGATTTCATCAATAAAAATTTGTTCAAAATTTTTTATTCCAATTATGTTCTTGGCGTTATAATCCTAACCAATAGCAGAGCCCAAATTAATAAAACACTCATTTAAAGTATCGACCATGCACATAAGGTCGCATATTTCATTATTGTTTATACTTATGTGTATAATGCCCTTGGATCTGTTTAAAGTTCATTAATTATAATTTTCCATACTACTTTGGGATTGTTATTCGTTTTCTTTAATTTTTTGGTCAAAGAAATTTTCTTGGCCATTGTAATAACTTTCTTATATATTTTTTAATATTTTTTAAGAAATTTTTTATTTTTTCCGTTTTTTTTTTCCGAATATTAAGTACTTTCAACTTTTGGGACAATTTTATGATATCAGGGATGATCCATTCTGGAATAATTATAAATTCTAACATTTGAGGAAGGACATGTCAAATCATAGTAGTACACAAAGATATTTAAAAAACTATTAAATTTGTCATTAATATATTGACTCTCAAAGATTAGCTCCCATTTTTCCGTCTCCAAATGCCGGTTGAGTTTAATAAGATTTTCCTGGGTTATATGACGCTTTTGAATTATTTTACATTTCTTAGATTGTGGTTTGAAAGCACTTAATTGCAGAACAATGGCGTCATGAGCGGAAAATGCGCAGTCTTCCACATAAGCATAGAAGTTTGGTAATTTAACGAAAAAATTATCTAACAAGCTGGAAGAGCTTGTAGTAATTCTTGTTGGCTTATCAGTAATTGCAAATTTACTGTCAAAAGTTGTTAATAAATTAACTAATGTCTTAGCCTTCTCATCCTGAATATCTAGTTGATTTATATTAGCACTAGAATGTCCTTTTGTTTTTTTGAGAATTTTGGCACACTTCCGAACATCAGGGTTTAGATTGATTCGCCTGGTCATCAACAATATATCTTATGTTATTGACTGCGAAATGACGTGTACAGTATGTAATTCAAAAGAAAAAGAAAACTTGAAGCACATCCTTTTGGATTGCTCGGTCTACTCTTTTGCCAGAGCTGAACTCCAAAGATATGTGGGAGCTGATCTTGATTTGCCGACTCTGCTATCTGATACTTTGGAAATATCTCGCTTTAAAAAGATTTTCTGTTTTATGAAAACTATTTTGTGTACTATTGCATTTATTTTAAACGAATAACTAATCATTGTTAACTAATTGTATAACCTATTCTTTTATTTTATCTTCTTCTTTCATAGAGTTATTTACTTCTTTATTTATTAATTTATTTAATATTATTATTATATTTATTTAAACTTTTTTTTTTTTTTTAATGCATCTGCATCAATGTATCATAAAATTTATTTTTTAGTATCAGTTTTTTTCTCTCGAAATTTTAGTTTTTCGTTTAGTTGTATATAAGGATTAATATTTTTGTTTTAATTATTTATTTATTTATTTTTTCATTTATGTATTTTCGATTTTTTGTACCAAACCTTCTTGTGTAAAAGTTGTAATACTTAAAAACACAATAAAGAATTATTATTATTATTATTAGTTGATTTATATTAAAATCACCACAAACCACAATGTGTTTTTTTTCACTTTTAATAATATTAAGACATTGTTCCAATCTACTAAAAAACGTTTCAATATTACCACTAGGTGGTCTATAAATACAAACTAGTACAATTGACTTATCGTCAATAGAAGCTTCGATAGCTACGCATTCAAAAACTTTTTCAATGCTTAAATTATTCAGGTTTTCTTTTACTTTTATTTTTCCAACAAAGCTATTCACAGTTAAAATTAAACATCCGCCATTCTTAAAATCCTTTCTACAATAGTATGTTATGGGAGCATAATTCTTAATCTGTTAAAAACTCAATACATCCTCACTAAGCCAGCGTTCTGTTAAGCAGACAAAACTGGATTGTATAGTAAACTTATTCGCAACAAATTCCTCTAAATTTACGTGCAAAATAGATCTTGATAGCAAGTTGGGATTTACTACAACCAGTTGTCGAAGGAAACTGGGTCATATTTGAAGATGATAACCCGCTACTTACGCTGGCAAACTTACTTTTTTTGCTCTTTTCAAAGATATTTTCGATTTTTTTATTAATTTTATTTGTTTATTTTTTTGTTCTATATTAGGAATATTGACTGAGCTAGAACCACTTTCATTATTGTCAACCTGGATAGGTACCTCTAGTGGTTGCGTTTCAACATTTTTCGAATGAATGCTGTCGTTAGAAACATCAAACTGGGCACACTCAATTACATTGTTTACTATATTTATTTCAGTTTGCATGAATGAGTCTACCATCTCCAATTCTCTGATCCCAGATTGCGTAGCAGCACAAATTCTCTAAATTTCCTTCGTTTGGGAACCTAAACTACTTACAGATACTTTACTATTTAAATACAAATCAAGTTTTTTATTTAAAAATTCAATAATTGAAATTTTCTCTTTTCTTTTAGCTTCTAAGTCCATTATTTTCTGTGCACACTCCTTATTAGAATTTTGCACCTGAACTAATTTATTTCGAGGATCCATTACAAATTCGTCATGTTTTATTAATATATCATCTGCATCGTCTTCAACAATAATAGTACTATAACTAATGTTTAATTTATTATCTGGAGCCGGCTGTGTAGAGGAATTATTGACACTTCTTGCCTGTCGTAAAATCGGAAAAGTACACTTCTTTATTCTGTTTAATTTCTAAAATATAAAAACAAAAAAATTTATGATTAAAAATATTAAAATGAAGTTTATTGAAATTAAAACTAAGTACTTATAGTGAATAAAAACATGCAGTTGACTACGTAACATGACAAACAAACAGTGCTATTAAACAAATTTATTAATAACAAGGTTATTTATTAAATATTAATAATGGAGGTATTAATAAAAAATATTAAATATTATTTAAAAAAAAAAAGTTGAATTTAAGTATACTAATGTCATATAATCAATAACTGTTTCAATAAAAAAAAAACAAAAATGTGATATATTTTTATTTAGAAGTACACAACCGGCCAGTTCAGAAGTCACGAGCAGAATGAAAAGGTTTTTTCATTTAGTATATGAAAGTGATAGATCAAAATTTAAAGATGAATTTATTAATTGATGAATTGAAATTATTAATTCTATAGCGTATTCAAGACCTAATCAAAATATATCTGCGGATAAAATTTCCGAATTCAATGAAAATTTGGGTGAAATAATAAATATTATAGTGTCTTATGGGTTTGTGCAAACGAGGAACCTTGAAACTTCAGGATTCCACAAAAATGATGAAATTTTACAAATTGCTGCTCATTGTGAAAATAATAAGTTCAACGTTTATGTCACTCCAACGAAGGGAATAAATCCGGAAGCTTCACAACACACTGGGTTAAAAAATGTCAACGGATAACTTTACTTGCGCCACGATAAACTGTCAACAGTCTTCTTAAAAGATGCTTTGCATGCATTTCAACAATTTTAAATCTTCCTCAGAAACCCTGTCTACTGGTTGCACCGATAATGCACCTTTTGATACTTCTCATTTGATACGAACTATTCTAAAATTCAACATGGTTAAAAATTTTAAAAATATTGCAATATTATAATGAAAGAACTGGCGAGGGAGAATTTAAGTTGGAAACTCTAGATAAAAATCTTTTAACAGAGGAATCAAATGGAGATTTCCATGAAGATTCATACGATGTGCACGTATTAAAATCACTGGCGTCGTCTTGTGTTGATAGCGAGGATATTTTTCATAGTGCGAAGTCTTTTGCTGACTCTATTAACGACATAATCGACTTACAAAAGATACACACTGTATTACCTTCCTCAAAACCGCTGAATTTAAAAGATGGTATGCTGCGATGAATAGCCAAAGAAGGATTCACCTATGAATATAAAAAAAATCGATGAAGAGGGTGTAGAAGGCCTTATCCGCTTATTAACTTTCCTCAAAAATGATAAGCCGCAAGTTACTAAAAATAATAACTGCGCAAGTTCTTAAATTTTTTTAAATAAAAAATATGTTTGATTAATTGCAATGCTGAATAATATTATGTGCAATGATAAATTAATAAGAATTATATCGTTTCATTTTAATGTATTTATGTGTTAGAATTAATTAATAAAGAATATATTAATTATAATTTCAATCTCGAAATTAACAAAAAAAAAAGATTTATTTAATTAATATAATTACAAAATTTATTTGTTTGGTAGACTCGATCCTCTAAGTATTAAAATACACTCGTAAACTCCACTACGTCGATCTTTGTACGTTTCTATGTATCCTACCGGCTGCGCCAATTATAATTTTGATCTCAAAATTAAAAGAAATAAAGAAAAGATTTATTTAATATACTTACATAAAAGTTATAAATATTTTACTAAGTACAATAATTAATAATATAACTTAATTATCGCTAGTTCAATACATTGAGCGTTCATATAGCCGAACTTGAGTATGAAAAATACGTTATGTCTTAGGTGGTTCTGACTTATATACTAATCCTTATGTTAAGAATATTCTAAAATAAATGCGTTTGATGATGTGTTCAAAGGTGAGTCATCGTATATTTATGTGTAATTTAAAGGACTTTGTTATTGTGTTTAAAGTGGGTCATTGTATGTTTACCAAATAAATTTTTAAATAGGTTTATATAGGGTCTTGTATACCAGAATACATAACTCTTCCCTCCTTAAGATGGAGCTTTAAACGTGAAAGTTTTAACCGAAGGTTTAAGCTCCACAAATCCTGGGGTTGTGGGTGGAATTTCGATTATTTTAGAATTATTTTTAAAATTACAATATTTAAGAGAAAAGATTAAAATGCCCGAAAGTAAAAGAATTATAAAAACAGTTAGATTAATAGAAATATGAGAGTAATGTTGATATTTAATAAGTTCCAATTCGTTGATATTTGACACATTTTTTAAATTTAATGTTTCCAGAGTAGAGTCGTTTAATAGTTGAGTAATTTGCAAGTCGTCATAGATGATTTGCTGCAGTTTGAATGTTGGGATACTTGTTGATAAAGTTCCATAAATGATTCCATTGATGATTACCATACATTTGTCGTAATGAATGTAAAGTTTTCCGATGAAGTTCGTAATGTTTTTACCGCAAGTAGTGTTAATGTTGATTGATTCGTGAACATAAGCTATAATGTGATTGGTTTCTATTTCTTCAATAAAGTTTGTTTTTAGCGTATGATGCATTGAGCAGGTTCATGTAAAATGCATTGAGCAGGTTCATTTTGAAGTATTTTTATTTCGCAGGTATGGAGTTGTTTTGTAACTGTAATTGCTTACACAGGTAGATTTGTTCTATCTATCTGCAAGGTTTATTAACAAATGCGTATTGCTTTTTGTTTAACAGGAGGTAATGGGATTTTGGATTGCCGATGGTTTTATGAATCGTAGGTAGGGGTCTGAGTCTATAAGTGATATACGTGTTATTATCCAATTGGGCAATTTGAACAACAAAGATTTGGTTTTTATCATTAAAGTAGGCTTTGAGTTCTAATTTTTCGTAAATTTGTTCGTCATTGTAATTTTGAATTAGTGAAAGTAGACTTTGTTTTACGAGTATTAATTCTTTCATATTTAATATGTGTTTTGAAAGAATACCGAGTTGCGCTAGTTGAATTGATTGAACGATATTGTCTACATGACCGGTTAACGTTACGATTTGCGATTGTAATGAAAAATAAACTTGAGTTGCAAAAAGTTGATGTTCAACATCGTTGTAAGTTTTAATTAATTTAGATATTGTTTGTAAATGTGTTTGTTCTGTATTAATAAATTTTGTGATGTTTGAAAGGCGTTCAATCATTTGTGAATTTAACTGGTGTTGGCCATTAATAGAATTTTTTATTAAAAGTGAATTGTCTTGCAAGTTTCGTATTTTTTCGTTTATTTTTAATGCATCGTTATTGTCCATGTTTCCGGTAATCTTTTTACATTTCCTAATCCGTCTATTAGCCCTCGTTTTTGTCTATAGTTTGTTTTAAGGAAACTTATTTTATCTAATAGTGCATGAATTGAATTATGTAAATGCTTAGGGTTATAAAAGAATATAGTATTAACTTCTAATTTATTAAGAGTAGGTTGTAATTTTAAGGCTGTATTTTATAAGTTACTGATGAAGTAAATTATTTTTGAAGTCTGTTATTTTGTGATTAATAATTATTGTTTAGTCTGTGATTAATGAGTAATTAAAAATATAGACATTATTCTTTTTGACAATCAATTATAAACTAAAATGAATGTTCTTTTTGTATGGCGGTAGTCACATTATGTCAGTTTAATTTTGTCAGTGTCGAATGTAAAAAGATTGAAAGGTATGCACTTATATTTTGAGTTTAATTTAATTTAATTTATATACAATATTATTTTTATTTTAGTTTTATTTTATTTCATTTTTTATTTAATTTAGTATTATTTTATTTAATTTTAATATATATACAATATTATTCACTCTTTCACTCTTACTTTTGCAAATACTGTCAGCATTTATATTTTCATTGTATGAGTACGAAGGTAAATTGCCACGTGCATTATCAACAAATAATTCAAATTATTCGTAATATTTTCTTCAAATTATTCAAGAAATTACCACGCCTCAACAGTTACTAATATTAATAATGTGAATAAGATTATTATAGTGGGTTGTCATCAGAGTCTTGCCTAAGTTTAGGGCTAGGAGTCCTTGTGTGTGTGTTAGATCGTGAAACTCGATTTGCTGCCTCGTCGCCGTCGCGAATCTGTAAGGAAGTTTTTCTAACGTTGGTTTTTGATTTGTGGTATTTCTTATTTTTATTTGTTTTGAAAGTTAAATGGTTATCGGTTTTTGCTTTCATTTTGTTGTAGGCAGGTAGTAGTTTATGATTTCTTTAGTTTTCTTTTACAAAGGTGTCTTGTCCTTCTGTTAAGGTTGGTGGGTCATTCAAGTTTTCTTTTTTTCTTTAAATTGAATCTAATAGTTTTTGGTTTAATTAGGTGATTATATTTTTCATGATTTTGGTTTCTTTAAGTCTTTGAGAGTTATAGTCGTTTATTGTGTTAATTGTTTTTGGTTCTATAATACCGTTTTCTTTTACGCCACGTATTTTTTCGAAAGGAGTCAATTTTGTACTGGAGTGAATAGAATTATGGTAAGTTAAAGTGTCTAATAAGAATTGCTCGTTTAATTTGAGGATTCTAAGTATTTCAAGGATAGTTGAATGAACTCTTTCGACTGGGGAGTTTCCTGAAGAGTTTCGTGCATAGGTCTTGTGATCAGTAATCTGGTAGATGTTCAGAAATTCTCGGAATTGAGTATTGTCTAATTCTAATGGGGTATACCATGTCTGGATAAGAATTGCCTTAGTCCTTTTAGAATTTCTATTTCATTTTTGGCGGGAAGTGGGATGACTTCTAGGAACTTAGAGAATTTGTCGATTAGGGCTAAGAAATATCGTTTGTAAGGACATAATTAACCAATGTGTAGAATTTCAAATGGTTTCGTAGCTTGCTCAATGTATGTCAAGTTAGCATAGCAACTTTTCCCAATTAAATTGGAAAACGGTTATTAATTAGCAGCTATTTAACCGTAAATTAACCGTGGAAAAACAAATTTGCCGCTCTTTGCATAACGGAGATATTTAATGCTTTGCTAACTAGACAGTCAACTTAGCAAAACAATATTTTACCTTAAGTTCAAATTAATTTTTAATGGGGTCATAATTAGCCGCTTTTTAACCGTAAATTAACCGTGGAAAAATAAATTTTCCCGCTCTATCCATAACGGAGAAAAGTGGTGCTTTGCTAACTTTAAAGTCGATTTAGCAAAGCAACTTTTCCCAATGAAATATAAAATAGACTCAAAATTATCCGCTATTTAACCGTAAATTAACCGCGGAAAAAAAATTTTTATGCTCTTTTCTTTTTATGGAGAAAAGTGATGTTTTGCTAACTTGACAGTCAATAACGGAGAAAAGTGATACAGCACCGGATTAACAAATATACAAAAATTGAGTGATTGCCATAATTTATAAAGATAATTTTGATGGCTACACATTGTTTTGGATCACATAAATCTGCGTTAATCTAATCTCATCTAATTTTTACAAGTTAACTCATCGCTGAATCAATCGCGGAAATAAATAAAAAATTTAACCGTTTTTTAGGGGACACAAACACTAAATTTCTTCGAAATTACTACAATTAACAGGAATTGTAAAACACTGTATAGTTTATTTATGAACAAAAAAATTAACCGTTTGTGTTTATAGCACACAAACACTAAATTTCTTGGAAATAATATATTGTGTAGTTGTTATTTTACAGTTGTATATTTTTAAGCTTTGCTATGGGAAGTTTAGTGATTTACAAAATTAATTTAACATAGATTAGGTTACGTGATCAGTTTAACCCGTGCTGCCATCTGGATATAAAAAAAGCTTCACTCAAAAGTTTGAGGTATTTTTTCATCCAGATATCAGGACGGCCTAAACTAACGTTTTATCATAAAAAAGTATAACCTACATTTATTATTTTTAGTCGGGTTACATAGGAAAAGTGGGGAAACAGCACCAATTTTAATGAAACTTTTTTTAACGTGTTTATAGGACCTCATTGACTATTTAACCTAGCAAATCATTTAACCTAGCCATGGACCCTATATCAGCCAATAGTCTTCAAGTGGCATATGGCCCGAGAAGGGGAGGAAAATATAGTATTAATTTTCTGAATCCGCTTATTTTGGCTTCTAATTGTCATTTAGGAGGTATTTTGGGTCTCTGAATACGAATCTGATGTCAGTTTATACGAATTCTGTTACGTGTTCCAAAAATTGTACCATTTTTTATCCAAAATTTCACTTTTTGGCACAAAAAATTCAAACATAATTATTTAACGTCCAAACTTTGTGATTCACGGAATTCTCATTCTCATTTGTGATTCACGGTTACACGGATTCTGCTCATCTTCCGGAATTCGTGCCATTAAATACGGTTAAATAGCGGCTAATTATGAGCCTATTTTCAATTTAATCGGGAAAAGTTGCTTTGCTAAGTTGACTGTCAAGTTAGCAAAGCATCACTTTCCTCCGTTATGGAAGTACAAAGGCAGGTGGTCTTTTCTGATTTTGTTGAGGTTTATAGAATGGGTTTTGATTCTTACGCATGGGAGAATTTGATTGTTGAGGTCTAAAATTGTTATTGTAATTATTTTGGGGATTTAGTGGTCTTTGATATGAATTTTGAGGGTTATAGTTAGACTTTTGTTGCATGGATTTCGTGTTTTGAATAGGTTTTCGACTTTGTTCTGAATTGTAATTCGATTGTCTATTATTCATCCAAAATCTATTAAGGCTGAATTGTTGAATGCTTAATTTGTTTAGCTCTAACATTATATGCTTATTTTGGATCTAAGCCTGCTGTGAAGGATTTGAGTACAATCATTGTTTTTAGGTCTGTTTGTCCTGCTATGTAATCGATGGATTTTGTTTGGTCTGTAGAATTTAGTAAGGCCGTCTGTAAATCAGATACTTCTGCAAAATATAATTCTAATGTTTTACCTCCTTGGGGTATCGTATTAAGTCTATGTAGAATGGTTTCTACTGTTCTTCGGTCTGAAAATTGTGTTTTTAGATGAGTTTCGATTAATGTCCAATTCGTTGGATCACCAATGGAAACGAATATGTCATTGGCTTTGCCTTTTCTTTTATTTCTCATTTGAGCAGTTATGAACTCTACATGAGTTTCATCTGTACCAGCGGTAATGATGATTCTACGTGAATTTCGTAAGAATCGATTGAAAATTCCGGGACAACCGTCAAAAGTTTGGAGATTTTTAAGTAAGGTAGTGACCGTTGTAGCCATTATCGTGTTATTATTAAAACTATTTAAATTATTATTACTTGAACTTGGTTGATTCAAATTTAATTTTTCAATTTTATTTAAAATTTCTTTTAGAGTTGACTACTTCAATGTTATATGTCTTTGAATTTTCTTAGAAGTAGTACTCGCTAAGTCCACAAAATCATTAACTGAATCTGTGTCATCGATGCTTGTCTTTCAACAAGTGTTTGGATGATTAAAAAGGGTTTGATCCAATTTTGGACATAAGGAGATTGAAAGCAATAAACAAAAGTAATGTTACTTATAGTTGGATTATAAACAATTTTCACATGATCTTTTAACAATTTAGTTTTCGATCGGTGATCCAGAAATAATTGAAATTTCCACTATCTTCGATATTCGTTCGAAGTGTTTAACGACGAACCACAATGCTGCTTACTTCTTCGATTAAATTTATTGTTTGAAATTATAATAAATTTATTTGTTTTTTAGGTTCGATCCACTAAGTATTAAAATACACTCGTAAACTTCATTACGTCGATTTTTTTACGTTTCTACGTAACTTAACGATGGACGCGATAGTGCTGAATTTTCGACACTATCCTACCGGCTGCGCCAATCATAATTTCGATCTCCAAATTAAAAAAAAAAAAGATTTATTTAATTAATATAATTACATACAAGTTATAAATATTTTACTAAGTACAATAATTAATAATATTACTTAAAAACCTTATCGTATTTTATTTTCCACTACAGTGTAACATTTTCTTTTATTTGTGGTCAAAATATCTTATTAACGAAACGAAACGTTTCATTATATGTTTCATAATGCCACCGTTTCATTGATACGACCATATTCCATTGATTTTGAAAATACTTACTCCCCCGTATAGTAAATTTTTAACTAAATTATGTGAAGTTGTTTCTTTATGATTAATCAACATACATATTTTTGCCATTAATATATAAGTTTCGCCATTTTGCGTCGTCATGCTGACCCTCGTTTCTTCCTCGAGTTTTTTTTTATAACTATTGATGGTACGTTTTTTTTTTAATCGTAAAAGAAATGTTTTTGCTTCCTCTAACATGGCCTCTTCACAGATATCTGGTTGGGAGGCATGAGGCCCGTAGTTTTTATCAGGTCTACCAAAAACTTTTCTTTTCTTGAGGCATCTGGGAGCCGAGCTTGCTTGTCTTTTCATAGCTTTATTGACCCTTCTTATATATACTTTACTAAATGTTTTACCAATGATCGTGCATTTAGGTGAAGATGGGCCTAAATGTCAACTCGGTCCACTTGTATGCGATAGAGCAGCGTTAACGCTACGCATTTCATATCCACCTCGAAAAAAGGAAGCTGACGTGTTGCAGTATAGACGTGTAATTTATTGTTCTGTTAAAACAGACTTTAATTTTGATATTAATAAAAATTTTAGTACTGTTCTTTGTGATCTGCCCCCACAATTAATGCCAAAACAGCTTTCTGATTTAGAGACAACTATTATAGGTATTGTAAATAATATTATGAAAGTAGGTATAAGTCTACAAGAAGTTGAATCTATATATGAAATAAAACTAAAAAATCCAAACAAATTTCATCGTATTTTTGTACAATTAACTACTCTTAAAAGAAAACATGAGATAATCAATGCAAGATCAAAGTTCAGAGGGACCGACATCTATATTCGAGAAGATTTTACAAGGAATATCATAATGCAAAGAAAAGAGTTACTACCTCTGCTTAATTCTGAACGTAGTAAAGGCATAAGAGCAGTACTTCGATATAATAAATTAATTACTCCCGAAAAAGTTTTTCTCTACGATTTGGTGGAAAAAAGAATTAAATCATTTCCGAACCGTCGGTCAACTGTCGAAACTTCAAGAGCGACTAAGAGTTCCGGTTCTAATTCCTCGGAATCTGAAATTGAGCACAAATCTTCAACAAGCAAAACACCTTCATCCAAAAAACGAAAGAAAATTATAAGAAGAAACCGGGTGAATTCAATTCGAGACTTTTTCCATGACAAACCACTTGAAGCATATCAGAAACACGAATCATCTGAACAACTTTTGTCATCTCAGTCAGACTCAAAAAACTCCAAGCGCAATATAATCTCAACAAATTCGACAAACGCAAACTAACTATTCGATTTTGGAATGCAGAAGGTCTACGAAATGTTTTTGATGAAGGCATTGAATTAGATTCGGTGGACATATGGTGTATTTGTGAAACTTGGGCAGTAAGTGAAGAGATTATCTTACCTGAAGCGTTTTCGAAATACAAAATAATTTATTCGGGTGCAGTAAAACAAAAAAGTAAAGGTCGTGCAAGTGGTGGCTTGGCGATTCTGTTAAAGGAATTGTTTTGTTTTGTTATTCTCGATAAAACGGAATGGTGGTTAATTTTGAAGATCTCTCTTACTAAATTTGAATTTGTTTTATGTATTGTATATTTTAAGCCGTCTTCTGATCTCTCTCATGTTTTAAATTTGTTTCAAACATCGATTGATAATATTTGCAGTACGTCTCCTGAGCTACCATTTTTCATTGGAGGAGATTTTAATTGCAGGCTGGGAAATCTGAACCAAACTTCTTCAGAAATTTGCTCTGGTACTGAACTCCAATCTGAAAGGAAGTCATTGGATGATTTTTGCCTCCCAAGAGGTCGAGAATTAACGCATTTTATGGAAGAAAACGGTTATCTGTTGCTCAACGGTAGAACTATGAGTGACAACCCTGCACAATATACCTTTTGTGGAGCAATGGGTAAAAGTACCATTGATTTAGTTTGGTGTAATATCAACTGCTTATGGCTTGTTAAAGATTTAAAAGTCATTAAAAACGTTTTTTTATCGGATCATTTTCCAATTGAATTAACTTTAAGCCATAATATGAAGGGCTCCGAAAAATCTAATACGCAATCGAAAAGTGTAAAAGTTTTGAAGTGGGACAATGACAAATGTAAAGATTACTCTGAACAAATGTTTTTGTGCTCAAATATCTGTGGTGACTGGGACAGTGCTTCGTGCAATGATTTATACTCAAATCTAATAAGCACCATAAAAAGTGTTAGTGACAATCTGGAAATGACTCATAATATAAAAAATAAAATGACTCTATCTAATCGGCGAAAAACGTGGTATGACTGGGAATGTAAAAGTATGAAAAAAATGGTTAAAAGCAAGCTTAAAGTGTGTGAACATAATAACTTTTCATTAGAAACAGTTAATGAATATACCACTGCGAAATGCAATTACAGGAAACTTCTAAAGGGGAAAAAGAAAAAATACTATGAATCTGTAGCGGAGCAAATTTCAAATGTTAAAGACACTAGGACATTCTGGAAAATCATAAGTCAATTTAGGAATAGTCGGTCGTCTGTTAACCATGTTTCTTTGTTAGAATGGGAAAATTTTTTCTCATCTTTAGTGGGAAACTTTTGCCAACCCCTTGAATGCACATTTATTGGTGTTTTGCATCCCTTTCTGGATGTGGATATCTCTTTTGATGAAATTGCGGTTTGCCTAAGAAAATGCAAGGATAAAAAAGCATCTGGTTTTGACGGTATACCATACGAATTTTTAAAACATTTACCTGACAACTGGATATTATACCTAAACATGTTTTTTAACCGAATTCTTACATTTGAGAAAGTGCCATCGGACTGGTCGAAAATCATGATAACAATGTTGCATAAAAAAGGAGATCGAAAAAATCCCGAGAATTACCGTGGTATTGCTCTATGTAATACTACGCTGAAGCTGTTCACTAGTATTATTCTTAATCGCCTGACGACATTTGCTGACAGCTGCAACATTTTAATAGAGGGTCAGTCAGGTTTTAGGAAGGGGCGAAGCTGTGTAGATAACATATTCACCCTCAGCACTGTAATACACTTACACCTCCGGTTACCCGGTAGGCGTATCTATGCAGTATTTGTGGACTTCAAACGTGCATTTGACTCCTTGAACCATTTTTTGCTTTGGAATAAATTATATATGTGTGGCATCAGTGCGAAAATCATCCGTATACTAAAAAGTCTCTACGATAACGCTACATTTAAAATAAAAATAGATGGAAACACGAGCAAAGAATTCAACGTAACAGAAGGCGTTTTACAGGGAGAATCATTAAGCCCGTTGCTTTTTTCATTGTTTATTAACGATATTGAGGACTATTTTCGAACAAATGGTGTTACGGGTGTCAATATTGATGGAACACATGATCTTTTGATGTTAATGTACGCGGATGATTTGGTTATTTTGGGAGATACCTATGCTGATATTAATAAAAAGCTAGAACTATTACATCAGTATTCCCAAATTAACCAACTAATAGTGAATCTGCAGAAAACAAAAATAGTTATCTTTCGCAGAGGGGGGAAGCTTAAACGGCATGATTTATTCAAGTTCGGAAGCAACTCTATTGATGTAGTACCCAGTTACGTGTATCTAGGCATCCCCTTTTCTTCCTCCTCGCTGTTTTATGAAACTGCCAAAAGCTCTGTACAGCGGGCTAAATTCGCAATTAGTAGCACAATGTCGACTTTGGCACAATCTGAATGTGTTTCTTGGGAAGCTAGGCTACAGTTATATGATGCAATTGTAGTTAATTCTCTATTATACGCGTCGCCTGTTTGGTCTATACGGTATTTTGAAGAAATCGAGCGAGTGCAAGTAAGCTTCTTTAAGCAACTCCTACAGCTGCCAAGAAATACCCCAGGGTATTTCATACGATTAGAATGTGGATTACAGCACACATCCGTAAAAGCTGTCTATCTGGCTTTGGTGTGGTGGCAGAGACTGCAAAGAATGGATCCGCATAGATTGCCTAAACTATGTTTCAATCGCCTCATGAGTCTGACATCTCAGCCTGATCAAGTTGCTAAGTACAATTGGGCATTACAAATTAAAATCTTTTTGATAAATATTGGCTGTGAAAATTTATTTGTTTTGGAAAACATCAGGAAAAGCGATATTAATGCCATTGTAGACACGTACTCCAACTTGATGCTTCAAGAGGACATAAACAGAGCTAAGTATTCTGGTTTTAGCCCTCTTTATCAAAACTTACAGCTTAGTAGGAAACCACAACCTTACCTGCTGTTACAATGTTCAATTTCATTTGGTAGAGTTTTGGCTCAGCTTCGCTCATCTTCCAAATATTATATTCGTGTAGTGATTCGGGGAGTTGTCTACGTGATAGATCCGACTGCTGATTGCACGTTATGTAATTTAAAGCAACACGAGGATCTTCTACATCTACTACTCATATGTCCCGCATACAATGTCATTCGCAATGCTTTTTTCAGGAAAATCGATTTCATACCAAGTGGTATTAACTTGGAGAGTATTGTAAAACTTTTTTCAATAATGGATATGTGTACATTAAAAAGATTTTTCTATTTTATCAAGACTATTATGTGTACCAGATCCTTTATTCTTAATGAGTAATTTAAATTATAACAGTCTTTGCTTAAAAAATGGTCAAATTTTTAGTATTAATTTTCTCTTTTTCTTTTTTTGTAAGTGTGTTTTTTATTTTTTTTTTCTCTTCTTTTGGCTGAATTTTGTATTTTGTCATTTATGAATTCTTATTTTCAGTTTTTTCATTTTTTATCGTTTATTTTTTGTAAAATAACTTATCTGGATTCTATTTATTTTAATGATCACTTATTGTACTAATCTTATTTGTAATGATGCGTAAAGCTTATTTGTAATATTTTTTGTTTTTTTTTTTTGATAAATCACGAACTCTTTTGTACAAGTTTTATAAACTTAAACAAAATAAATAAATAATAATAAAATAATAATAATAGTACTGTTCTTTGTGAAAATTGAACTGAAAACAAGTTTTGAGTTCTGTAATAGTGAATACTACTCCTAAAACAGTTTATATAGTGTATTTCTCCGAATAAATTAACAATTTAATATACGAGGCTATGCTTAACTGGTGATGACGTGAAAATTTGTATGGAACTTACATTTAAATTTAAAAACTAAACAAAAAGTTAAATTATTTAAAAAAATGTATGCGTCAGTCCAAAACTAACAGCGTCAAAAGTGAAACTTTTTATGTAATTCAAAAACTGTCAATGAGTGTACAAAAAAATACATTGCAGCAAAATTAATTACTACGGAAGTTTCACTCGTACGTACTATTATTTACATATACATAAAACTATATACATATACGTACAAGTGAAACTTCCGTAGTAATTAATTTTGCTGCAATGTATTTTTTTGTACACTCATTGACAGTTTTTGAATTACATAAAAAGTTTCACCTTTGACGCTGTTAGTTTTGGACTGACGCATACATTTTTTGTATCTTCATTGACAATAACTGAGAAAAAGTTTCACTTCAATAAAAACAATATTAAAAAATTTTTAATATGAAATATGAAATAATTTAATAGACATATACATATATATATTACATATACATAAACATTCTACATTAAGAAAAGAACTATATAAGTATAAAAGATAGTAGATACAAACATTTACAATTTATTGTAAAAACATTTAATAAATAAAGATCGACATATAAGATTTAAATGTAAGTAGGTTTGAACTATCCTTGTTTAATAAATATATGTACAGTTATCAAGTCCCACGGCCTCTCTCACTCTGCTGGAGTAAATGGTAATAAGAAAGAGACAACAAGGAGTTTAACAGTTTGTTAGCTTGTTAGCTGTACGAGTTAACACTCATGACAAAACGCTAGTGTCCCATAAAAAGTTTCACTTCAAAAAAAGGGGCTGAAGTTTACCTATTTCAAGCGCCTTAATCATTATTAATTAAAAATAATTGTGTTTTAATTAAGGACCATAGTTTTTTTAAAAACAGTACTAAAGTATATTATGGAAAGTTTTTTTAAGAACAAAATAACAAAAATTTAACAAAACAGCAAAAACATTATTATAAAATAATATATAGCTGTTTGCATAGTATTAAAAATTGTGTACATTAATCAACCAGTCCGTGGCGCTATTGATAAAGGCATCAGTCAATCTGATATACATTACATTTACATACGAGAGTTTGAAGCTAGATACCGCCTGCAAAAATTTAGAGGTCTGCTAATTTAAAATAATATAACCCATAAAATATTTAATACACGACATAAAAGTTCTTATAATTAAACAACTATAAGAATAATTAAACAACTTTATGGTTAAAATAAAATAATTAAAATCAGTAACTTAGAATATGAAATAGACGCTCTAATCAGCAAAATGGAAACATTCAAATACAAAATAATGTCGGAGCTAAAAGAAATATAAGAGAAAAATAAATATATAAGAGAAAAGAATGAGAAATTAGAAAATTTGCTAGCGGAACAAAATAGAACAATTGTTAAAATGCAAGTGGAATTGAATAAAAATAAAATAGTCACTATTGGCCATGATAAGCAGAATAAAAATGAAACGACACTGGAAGAAGAAGTTATTACTCTTTTCCAAGGCCAATTGAATGTAAATATTAACACAACAGATATTGATGAAGTTTTTCGATTAGAAAAAGATCCAAAAGCTCCTATCAAAGTAAAGTTTATGAGTTTTAAGACGAAGAAAGATATCTGTAAAAATCGCAGAATGCTGAAAGGAAAAAAAACTTTTATTAACAACAATCTACTACGAGAAATAAGAATGGAGATAAGAACTAGGAAGAGAAAGATCTAAACTGAAAGAGCAATGAAATGTAAAGAAGAAAAGAAATAAAACAGATCATCAATCTCCTGAAGAAGGAGATGGTCAAACTTACAGAATTCAACCTGAATACAAGAAAAGCAGAAAAGGGCGAAGTATTTCAAAACTTTTTCTACGCTATTAGTAAAAAAAATTAAGCAATAAAACAAATTATCCCTATGTAGCTAATAAGTATAAATTAGTTTTTTGGAATATAGAAGCACTTTTTTCTGAATTAAAAAATTATGATATTATTGTATAACTAAGTTATTTTAAAAAATTTGATGTTTTAGGTTTGATTGAAACTTGGTTATCAAAAGATAAACCGTAAGAAATTGAAGGATTTAACAGTATTGTAAATGTGAGAAAAGGTTATTCAATCGAGGTAGAAATCCTGGGGGAATTGCAATATTTTATAAAAATAGTTTAGAAGGTACAGAAATTTTAAGCGATTTGAATAACGTTTTTTTTGGTAAAAATAAGTTTTAAGGACAGTGTAATAACAGTTGTTGTAAAAAAAAATTTGTAAAGGCAAGAAACGAGAAGCGTAGGAAGCCCAAATCAATGAGCTAATAAATTCTATGGAATACAACAGTAAATGTCTTTGGTCTTACATAAAAGGAGATACCAAAATTTCAAAAGGACATAGCCTGGTCACCACACAAGAATGGTTGCAACAATACGAATCAGTGTACAAAAATCAAATAATATGTCCCGATTCAGAGGATATCAAGTGTATGCCGAGAAAAATAAAAAAACTAGACTGGGCATTTAAAGAAGAAGAATTACGTTAAAATATTGAACATTGAAAGGTATCTTCAACAAAATTAGTGAACTAAAATATTTCCCTGAACAGTGGTCAACAGGAATATGCAATACATATAAGGAGAAAGGGGATAAGAAAAATGTAAACAACTACAGAGGTTTAACTCTACTAATATTGGGAAAATTTATACTAAAATGATATGAGTTATGAGTATTATTTATTGCAAGTTAAAATGCTTATTTTCGGTTGAAAAGGAACAACGATAGACAAGCAGTGTTATATTATAACATTATCTTTGTTTACTGTGTATTATATCTGCATTCATAATATTTAAAAAAAATGTGTATAACAAACAAATTTTTTTTATCATTTAAGAGGGGCGATTCTCTTATGTATAAGATTCTATTATACTTGGAGGGAGAAATTGAAGAACGATAGAGAATATTATTGTTCTTTTCTACTTCGTCTTTCAAGCACTAAACCTGAATGAAAGCAAATTTTCCAAATATTCTTCCACCATTTTAATGGGAGGGTATTTTTATCTGCCCTAGGACTATAGAAATGCTTATTCCACTCTACAAGGAAGTGAAAAAATAAAAATTGGGAAAATCAATAGAGTTTTCGAAAAAAAAGAAAGTATTTAGGGCAGGTAGAATACCAATAAGATATCCAAATATAAAATCATTAGAGTAAAGGGTATAAATGCTTGAAGTTCAATTGTATTTAACCATTCTGATCTGGAAATCCGCTTTTCTTTAGAAATTTTTTTTCCACCAATGAATATTTACGAGGGTTCTTACAAAAAGTCGGAGCTAAAAGAAATATAAGAGAAAAATAAATATATAAGAGAAAAGAATGAGAAATTAGAAAATTTGCTAGCGGAACAAAATAGAACAATTGTTAAAATGCAAGTGGAATTGAATAAAAATAAAATAGTCACTATTGGCCATGATAAGCAGAATAAAAATGAAACGACACTTGAAGAAGAAGTTATTACTCTTTTCCAAGGCCAATTGAATGTAAATATTAACACAACAGATATTGATGAAGTTTTTCGATTAGAAAAAGATCCAAAAGCTCCTATCAAAGTAAAGTTTATGAGTTTTAAGACGAAGAAAGATATCTGTAAAAATCGCAGAATGCTGAAAGGACCAAAAATTTTTATTAACAACAATCTACTACGAGAAATAAGAATAAAGATAAGAACTAGGAAGAGAAAGATCTAAACTGAAAGAGCAATTAAATGTAAAGAAGAAAAGAAATAAAACAGATCATCAATCTCCTGAAGAAGGAGATGGTCAAACTTACAGAATTCAACCTGAATACAAGAAAAGCAGAAAAGGGCGAAGTATTTCAAAACTTTTTCTACGCTATTAGTAAAAAAAATTAAGCAATAAAACAAATTATCCCTATGTAGCTAATAAGTATAAATTAGTTTTTTGGAATATAGAAGCACTTTTTTCTGAATTAAAAAATTATGATATTATTGTATAACTAAGTTATTTTAAAAAATTTGATGTTTTAGGTTTGATTGAAACTTGGTTATCAAAAGATAAACCGTAAGAAATTGAAGGATTTAACAGTATTGTAAATGTGAGAAAAGGTTATTCAATCGAGGTAGAAATCCTGGGGGAATTGCAATATTTTATAAAAATAGTTTAGAAGGTACAGAAATTTTAAGCGATTTGAATAACGTTTTTTTTGGTAAAAATAAGTTTTAAGGACAGTGTAATAACAGTTGTTGTAAAAAAAAATTTGTAAAGGCAAGAAACGAGAAGCGTAGGAAGCCCAAATCAATGAGCTAATAAATTCTATGGAATACAACAGTAAATGTCTTTGGTCTTACATAAAAGGAGATACCAAAATTTCAAAAGGACATAGCCTGGTCACCACACAAGAATGGTTGCAACAATACGAATCAGTGTACAAAAATCAAATAATATGTCCCGATTCAGAGGATATCAAGTGTATGCCGAGAAAAATAAAAAAACTAGCCTGGGCATTTAAAGAAGAAGAATTACGTTAAAATATTGAACATTGAAAGGTATCTTCAACAAAATTAGTGAACTAAAATATTTCCCTGAACAGTGGTCAACAGGAATATGCAATACATATAAGGAGAAAGGGGATAAGAAAAATGTAAACAACTACAGAGGTTTAACTCTACTAATATTGGGAAAATTTATACTAAAATGTTATGAGTTATGAATATTATTTATTGCAAGTTAAAATGCTTATTTTCGGTTGAAAAGGAACAACGATAGACAAGCAGTGTTATATTATAACATTATCTTTGTTTACTGTGTATTATATCTGCATTCATAATATTTAAAAAAAATGTGTATAACAAACAAATTTTTTTTATCATTTAAGAGGGGCGATTCTCTTATGTATAAGATTCTATTATACTTGGAGGGAGAAATTGAAGAACGATAGAGAATATTATTGTTCTTTTCTACTTCGTCTTTCAAGCACTAAACCTGAATGAAAGCAAATTTTCCAAATATTCTTCCACCATTTTAATGGGAGGGTATTTTTATCTGCCCTAGGACTATAGAAATGCTTATTCCACTCTACAAGGAAGTGAAAAAATAAAAATTGGGAAAATCAATAGAATTTTCGAAAAAAAAGAAAGTATTTAGGGCAGGTAGAATACCAATAAGATATCCAAATATAAAATCATTAGAGTAAAGGGTATAAATGCTTGAAGTTCAATTGTATTTAACCATTCTGATTTGGAAATCCGCTTTTCTTTAGAAATTTTTTTTCCACCAATGAATATTTACGAGGGTTCTTACAAAAATTGTGAAATCTCACTCCAATTAAAGAGTGTTCAAAATTTGTATAGAACAGCAAATTTTAAAAGATTGAATTTGCATTTTATATCTATGTGTGCATTAAACTGCTCCCAATCAAAAGATATGAAATATGTCGATAAAAAAGATCGCAATGAATTTTTCGCTTACTATCCTACGCTACCGAATTACCAACTGTTTATCTCCCATACAAAATATAGTCCATTATAGTTGTTGAAATACTGTTTTTATTGAAAAAAGTGCGAACAATTTGTAGTAGTTCGCAAATGAGTCATTTGATACCTTTTTATATGAACAAAAGTTTATATGAAGAAAATAGTTTCTAATTTGGTTAAGTACAATCACTTTCAGGGAAGGAAGCGAATTATGAGACGCTGTGTACATGATTTGGAAACACAAAAAATTAAGTAGAGGGGAAACTTACTGTTGCCAAAAATAAGAACTTCAACTTGTTTTATTAAGACAACCCTGTAGTTAACATCCGGAATTGAATAATGAGTAATAAATTAACAAAAGGGCCAAATATAAAGTTATCCAGTACTAAACAAAATTTTTATGAAAAGTCCACTCGTTCTATAGCTCAGTTCCAAATTTGATTTTTTTATATATATAATTTATTTTCCCTATATAGGTGTGCTGTATTTACTGCTGAACAAAACAGATTATTTGAATATCATGAAGATTTATCTTGTTATTATGAGTACGGATATGGTAATCAGAATTCAAAATATGTTGGCTGTCGAATGATAAAATCGATGATTTATTATTTTATGGATATTGCTAGTAGTGAATTAAATGAACCAAAAGCGATATTAATATTTACACATCGTGGTGCTATGGAAGCATTATTTGTAATTTTAAATGCGAAAAAGGATCCATATGTGTTGAGAGGTGATAATTTCGAATATGCAACTAATCGAAAATGGAAAACAAGTGATAATATTCCATTTTCAGCTCATGTAACTGTTACATTTTATTCGTGAGTATATTTATATTCGATTTTAGTATTTCTCAATGTCAATTTGTGTATTTGTTTCCTGATCCATTTTTTACGTGACAACTGCATAAAAGGTCGACAACATAACAGATATACCTAAAGCCCCAGAGGCTAACATGAAAGTTGAGATATTAAGTAAGATTTATCCATATTTAAAGATGCACAATTAAATATGACTATCTATCTGAAACAATCTGACCATCTGTATTAATATTTTGACTCGATATAGTTTTTGGGAAACATTGTTCCTATACTCGTCTAACTCGAAGAGATAAAACAAAAGCGAATTATAAAATTTTTCGAGATCTCGCTTAGTTTTCAAGATATTGATGACTGAAAATTTGCTTATTATTTATACCTCCATAGTATTTGTAAGTCAATTTTTAAGCATTTTAATTGTGTTCCGTTAATTAAATTGGCTAGCTCGAGATGAGTTTGGTTTATTATACCATGTATATATGAAATATACATAGTATATTAAGTTTAGTCCCAAGTTTGTAACGCTTAAAAATAATGATGCTAGGAAAATAATTTTGTCATAGGTGTTCATAAAATCACCTAATTAGTCCATTTACGATTGTACGTCCTTCCGTCCGTCCGTCTGTGGACATCAGCGTACTCAGGACGTAAAAAGTGAGGTCAAGTTCGTAAATGAGCATCAAAGGTCCCATCTTGTAAACCGTTAGAGATAGAACAAAAGTTTAAGTGTAAAAAATGTTCCTTATCAAAAATTAAACAACTTTTGCTTGAAATTTTTTCGTAAACATCACTGTTTACCCGTGAGGACGCCAATAAGGCGTAAATTTTATAATATGTACTATACTTGAATATCAGTTATGTATGTGTCACATGTTTGTATGTGTAATGAAATCAACACTGACTATGCATGGTATTTCAACAATTAACTCAGTCAATCGTTTTTTTCACTTTTTAGCTTACTTTTAAGTTGGAGGCTTGTATTAATTGATGTGTAGAGTATAATTAGTTTGAATATAAAATATTTAAGAAAAATAAAAACACCAGACTGAGTAAAAATAAACTGAAAAGAAAAACACAAGTACAGCAGTTTACAAAGCGACTTTAACAGTCGGGACCCATTAAAATCTACACTGGCTCGAATTTTTACAATATTGGGTTCCGACTGTTAAAGTCGCTATGTAAAATGCTGCACTTGTTTTTTTCTTCACAGTTTAGTTTTACCCAGTCTGGTTTTTTGATTTGTTCAATAATATTTTTTATTTTACTAGTTAGTAAAGATTTTCGAATACCTATTCAACGATACCCCACTTACCATAGTTTGTCGACTTTTATTTTCAGCGTATGTATGTATGATTGGTCTTTGAGGCGCTCTAGAAACCAAACGCGTGAACTTACTTCAATGACTATTACATTAATCGATTGGTCTATTTAATAGCTATTCATTGATGGCCCACTTGATTTAGTTCGCTGACGTTAATTTTTTTCTTTTTAACAATATGACGTTTGGTAGTCGCCATATTGAATTTTCACTACGGTATATCTTCAGTCTTACTCGCAAGGTTAATACAAATCAATTGACGTCAGAATCATCAAAATCGATCCACGCGATTCATACCTTCTTTTTTATATTATGGCGTCTGGTGGTCGCCATATTGATTTTTCGTGACTGCCATAACTTCACTAGCACTCGCAAGGCCAACACGGATCGATGGACATCAGAATTATCAAATTGATCTTTATATCATACGCTTTTCGTCTTTAGTGTGTCACATATATTCAGTAGCACTCGCATGGTTAAGACAAATTGATTGGCTTCAGAATCATCAAAATCTGACGATGCGCTTGCTCTCTAGTGTGCCACATAGAAACATACAAACATTCTTTTTTTCAGAATAGAGCGTCTGGTGGTCGCTATATTAATTTTTCATTACTGCCATATTCACTATAACTCGCAAGGCCAACACAAATCAATTGACATCAGAATCGGATGACACATTTGGTCTCTAGTGTGCCACATAGAAACACACATACCTCCTTTTTCACAATATGACGTCTGGTGGTCGCAAAATTAATTTTTAATTATTGCGATATATTCAGTAGCACTCAAAATGGTAAGACAAATCGATTTACGTAAGAATAATGAAATTTACGTTTGGTATCTACTGTGCCACTAAAGAATAGACATAGACTGATAAACACAGTAGCGATGCTCAGTCGGGTAAAAATAGTTTCAGTATTATTTAAACAAAAATAAAATATGTATATTTTTTCAACATAATGCAGCATCCACCCGCTGGTAGAATGGCAGGTCTGCCTGTACTAGTTTGTCTATTCATTTCCTTGTACGCAATTTTACGTTACTTAAGTAATAATTGTAAGTTCGGGCATTAGTTGCAAATTGGCTGTGTTCTCTAATATTGACTTTGTTTTAATGGTATGGTTTACAGTGTGGTTTTTTACAATATGGTTGATTATGTATTTAATTACATAGCTATTGTGAACTTAATTGCTTAATTTGAACTTCGGTTAGCGTTTCCGGTTGATCTAGTCTATAACAAACACTTTATTATATTGAAAAAATATCAATATATTATTGAGTTTCGTTTTTTATTTGGCCGAATTATCTAAATAAGATTTAATCGTCAAATTTAGCCGCCTTAAAAATTAATAATTTTTATCGTCCATGGTTACATACCGTCGATTCAATTGTCAAATTTTTTCGGTTACGAAACCACAATCCAGCTTTTTTTCACTTTTTAAAACGGATCAACTGATCAGTTTAATTTGATGGGCGTATATTGCTGGAAATCCGCAAAGTAACATACATTACTGTTTATTTAGATAATGCCTTATGTATTCCTTATTTAAGGAGTACACAAAACGTGCCAACTATGAAAAGTACAAAGCACAGTATAGGACTTCCCATACATGCGAAAAGTATGTGCTACACACTTAAAACATGGTGAGACGTTGCGGGACTGCCTAAAATCAAACTTTGCCCTTTATATACGTAAAAACATTTATTATGTTTCGATTAAAATAGATATATGCCAAAATTCGTTTCAAGGAATGTACTTTTTAAAAAAACACATCGACAAAAAGATTTTTTGTGTTTTCACAGACTCAATTTCAAACTCTAAAACTATATTCTAAATAAACAATTAAAAACAAACAATTGACAATTGTTGTAAATTGTTGAAATACCCTGTATAGGAAGTGTTGAATGTCAGTGCTTGTATTCTTTTTTTTTAATTAGAAAGAGCTTAAAACACCACCCCTTTTCGTTTTTAAGTTATTGTGATGATTGACGGACAATCGCAAATGGACTTATTAGGTCCACATTGTCTTGCCTCTATCATGTCGCCAGTGCTGTGAAACGGAGATTGCATATAGTCGAATAAACAGCAGTAACTGGGACATCTGAGTATGGGAACTTTTTGACCGTAGGAAAAAGTATGATCGAGAAAATTAAAGGTAAATAATGATTCAGAAGGTGTATGGAATTAAAAGAGTTGACCAAATTAATAAAATTTTGGAGGTTAGCCCGATTAGTAAACTTTGGACTTTGGGGCTTGGCGCCAATAAGAAATTTTTAACATATGACAGTAAAATCCTATTCCTGGCTCCGGCGTCTTGATTTCTCTATGTGATTCGTTTTGAGGTAACTCACTAAAAAAATTTTTGGCGATTTGGTGCACTTGAAAAATTTTAACACCTGTGGAACTGTAAACTCTTTTACCCAGACCGTGGGAATGATCCAACTGCAATCAACTCCTATCTCTGCCTTGATTTTTCTATATTATCCGACTGTAGTAAACTCTTTTATTTGGCTTGATTTCTACATATTATCTCACTGCAGTAAACTCCTAAACCTTGATTTCTCTATATGATCAGATTACAGTTAATTCCTATACCTGAACGTCATACCGAAGTATAAGCTTATGGGTACGGTGGGGCGAGTGGAATTTGTAATGCATTTTGCATCGAATGCAAAATGCACTCAGTGCCCTTGAATGAGTTTTATCATGCGTATTTGAAGAAGAATCTCATATAGCTTGTGAGAAAAATTTGTGACATCTTATTTTATTAAAAAGAATATTATATGATATCCGGTCCCGTGTATTGAGTTATATTATTTTAAGCCGACATTCGGTGTGCGCGAACATGTCAGAACTAGTTTCATCATGTATATTTACATAACCGTGTCTTATTACATCATATGTATCTGCTGAGGCATGTAATTTTATAAAAATAATAATAATATCATATTACAACATAAGTTTAAAATTGTCGATTAGGCAAATTCTTCACGTTTCTCAAATAAGTCTCCACATAATGCCAAGTTACATCACTGACTGGCTACAAGAATATTAGGTACTATTCATTCTTTAAGTCACTTAAATAAAAGAAATCATTAAATTAATTAATATTAATCATTTTATTAAAAATAATAATATTATTCTATTCTATGAAAACATTCTATAATACATTTTTATAAACATTTTAAAAGCTTTTTTTTAACTTGTAATGTATGTAAGGATGTTACGGTTGATTTTTGGAACTTAATTTTGAAGTAGATATCTTCAACCGATTGAGCTGAAATTTTGCATGCATATTTAGTTTGGATGACAATACATGGTAAGGTTGTGCCGTCCTGATTTTCCCCTCGCTTTCACCATATTTTATATAAATACATTTTTTTATTAAAAATTTTAATAAAAAATACTTTTTCAGGGAAAATCTATTATTGTACTAAAAAGAAGAAAATAATTTTATCTATAAGTCGCTCATACCCGACTATTTGTAAAAGCTTGCGGCGCTTAATATCAAGGATGGATCGAAAAGTAACTAGGCATGTGGAGTGAATGAGGCGTTCCGATTCATTTTTGACGTTTTAAATTTACCGCCTCAAGCTTTTACACATTTTTTTATAAAGAATTCAATACACGTGACCGGATGTGGTATAATTGAAGAATGGAGTTTATTGAAGTCGGATCACTGAAGTCCATCATTTTTTCCACGGGTGTTAAAATTTCTTAATTGGCCAAAACACCCAAAAAATTTTCTAGTGGATTACGCCAAAATGAAAAATGTAAAGACATCAAGCCATTGGAGTATAGGTATAGGATAGGATAGTAAAAATTTTCAACCCTAACTTCTAAAATTTTAGTAATTGGGCCTACCACATAATTCGATATGCCTGCAGCCTCATTAATTACCTTTAATTATCTCGGTCTTTTTTTTCCACGGTCATCAAAAGGGTCTCACACTCAGGTGTCCGAGTTACTATTCACAGCGACTCACAGCGTTGAGTAGTAACTGGTTGCCTAGTTCATACTATTGATTTTCTACTCCCTTCATGCTTATCTCCCTTGTGAGGTCAGTAGTGTCATTCTGAGCAAAAGGGAGTCACGTTTTCGATTACTACAGTCGATTCCTGTAGAAGTAACTGTCTATATGCTCGCTTAAGGTCGCTTGGGTTCACTTACAAGTGATCTTCCCACAAATCTCTTTTAACAGTTCTGCAAATGTGTTGTGATGAAATATTACGTTTACAAATGGAAAAATGCAATCTTTCTAATATGTTAAAGCCAAATGGGTATTTTTTGTATTTTATTGGACTTGCGTAGTAGGTAATGAAATTTTTCGAAATATTCTTTAGTTTGGATCAATTGATGAAAATACCATACTTCAAGTATATAGCGAACTGAAAAACGTAGATTTTTGCGGGGGGAGGGTCTTGGTTACGATAACGAGAAACTCCACAGTTCCATGTTTAAAGCATATCTAAATTGCTTTTATTTATACAGATCAGTGAATGTGTCAGTTAGTCTATTAGTCAACTTCACTTGGAGTTAAAAATGTTATTCTCTAAAATTTGCTGCATTTTCCCGATTTTAATCGATTACAATAACTTCTAGTTATTGTTTTTTTGCAAAAAACGGGAATAAGAGGTAAAAGTTAGAAAAAAACCACATAAATTCGCTGTATGTTATATTTTATTACAGAAGTTGATTGGTTATTGTCTAGTTAACATAGTCCAATTGATTTTCTGATAATGAGATTCATAAGTAATATATTATATATAAATAGTTTTCTCGTGTGGTTAGCAGAAATAATTGATTTGGTTTGTAAGGTTATACAGAGTATTCTCAAAATAGATTCTTAGTAAATTGAGCTAACATGAATATGACCACTTAATCAAAATAATAAATCGAATTATTTTGTATTGGCGTGCGCGATGATTTAAATATTTAGACTGAATAGGATAAAATATTCAGTCTGAAAGGTGGGCCGAAGTAAAAAGTCACAGTAAGTATTAAATAAAATTCTGTTTGTATTCTATAATAATAAATGTAGAAAATATGCTCCTTGTACTTCCTACAAGCATTGCCTCCCTTATATTATTACATTTTTCAAAACTTTGCATTTGTAATTTTTCGATAAGGGGGATTATTATGTCAAATAATTCGAGGCCTAGGAGGCCGCCTACCAGACCTTATAACTACGGTCCAAACATGCCTTATTACTGGTTGTATGTACTGATGCACTATCTTGTGTTACCCATAATCCGCTTTCTATTCACAGCTAACCAGACTCGCACCCTTTGGAGATGTAGTGGAGTCTCAGCAAACGTATGAGTAATTTCGGTGTTCTAGGTATGATAGGTTTGATAGTAAAGAACGTATTATCAAAGCGATCGTTCCTCTTATACGTTTATTGACACCAAAACAGAAAATGAAAGACAGTCGAATGATTAGCCTTTCACAAAATGCAACCAAAGGGTTGTTTAGCCGTAACATTTGTTAAACCATTCACATTTTATACGGTTTCATAAACAGTTTTCTTCTGACAGTTTGGTACATTCTGGTTTTGATACCTCAGTTTGTTGAGACAAATCTCTTATCGATTTTTTTGGACTTATGTAGCAGTATTTTTACATGTTTCGAAAATAACTAATATTCCATTACATGATCCGGATATTTTGCTCTTTTTCTCTAGAGCACATAGTTGTATTGAATGCTTATATTCGTTTTTCTCATTTTTGTGAATACCATTTTCAAATCTAAGTATGAAAACATAACAAAAATCTATGAAACAACTGCTCTATATGAATAAATTTAAAATTTAAAATATCTAGGCTTATAATAAGGGTAAAATGTATCAGTGATCAATGTACAAGTAATCAGTTGTCCATTTTAGAATAAAATAAATAACTGATTAATAAATTTAACACTCAGATAATTATCCATAAGTTTATTCGGCAAGCCAAATACTTGAAAAAAGGCGATTTTAACCCAAATGTACTCTTAAAAAAACCAAACTGGAAAATAACTGAATTCGACAGTTTATATGAAATTCAACAATTAAACCAAAAATGTTTGCTTTCATTATCGTCGTATCAAATTATCTCACTATTCAAGTAATACATTCATCCATTAAGTGGTGGATAGTTTAAAATTTATATATGTATTAATTCTTATTTTGTATACAAATTCGTTATTTTGTACAAGCTAAACACACTAATTAACATCTAAGAGATTATTTGCCATGCTTGGTATCAAAATTAAAATATGCAAGACCGCATTCCATTTTTAATATCAGAATAAAATTAAAATAAAAGGGAAAACAAAAAAACAGTGGCAGAAGTGGGGGGGGGGGATAAGGATTACTATTTTAATAGAAGTACGATGTATTATTATTTTTTCTATTTTCCCGTCTTTAGGCCCATTTAATAGTATACAATACTAGCCATGCCTATTATCTCTTTTCTTATGAGAAAAGTTGTCTCATCACTTAGTGTCATAAACATGAATTTGAGGTAGCATAATATTAAACTGTACTATCTTTTCAGGTGTGATGATAATGGAAAATATGTACAATTTATTTTAAATGAAGAACCATTGGAATTAGATTTTCCAGGATGCGTACAAGGAATATGCCCATGGCAATCAGTCCTCTTGGAGCTCAGACCAGCTCTATTGTTTTGTAAATAAAGTGGCATTACATCGTATAATTATGTTAATTTTGCATCCAAATATGTATACTTAGAATAATAAATTAATTTGCTAAAAAATGTATCATTCTTCCGGTACAGATTTTTGACCTCGAACTGCGCTAATTATTGAATTGTATTCATAATAAAAACTTTCAAAAATCTCCATCAGTGTTTTTTTCTACCATTAATATTTATAATCAATGCCGGCTTTGTAGTAACTTTTAAACGTGTTTTAATTGTATTCTGAAGATTAAAATTCGTTATTTTTTTAAAAAACCTATAAAGGGGTTAAATGTTATTTCTTGTTTTTATAATTACTGATTTTTGACTTGAAATTTTCGTGTAATAATTATTTACATACAAAATCTATATTAATAAGATAGAACTGTTTGCTTATTTGTATTTTGAAACCGGCGAGCCCAATTCGATGATATTTACAAAGGAAGAGGCTTAAAGAATAAAGAAATTGTTTGTTACGTAAACACAAATTTTGAATTGCAGAGGGCAAAGTATGTTTATTGTATATTTTTTACATTTATTTTAACTTAATTAGCCATTAGGTTAGGTTAGGTTAGAGTGACTGTCCTGGGGTAGGACACACTCACACCATAGGATCCGTTGTGATACCGAAACCATTTGGAGCTGTTTAAGAACAGCAGGAGAGCTTTGACGTCGACGGACTCCAGGTCGGGGAGGTCGTCAAAGAGAGGCTGAAAGTAAGTCCATCTCCTTATGACAAGAGCTGGGCAGTCACAGAGAAGATGAGACATTTTCTTATTCTGCTCACCACTGTGACAGCTCCTGCAGTACTCGTGATACACTGCCAGGCCCAGGCGTTCAGCATGCCTGCCGCCGAACCAGTGTCCTGTAATAGCCGCAACAACTTTGCGAACTGAGGACTTTGGAAGTGATATAAGATCTTCGGAACGCCTGCGATTGTACACAGACCATATCTGTCTTGTAGTACCACAAGTACGTTCCTCCCTCCATCTAAGATTGGCCGTTTTAAAGATTCCCTCTTTGAGGATAAACTTGCAGTTCGCAAATGGAACTCCTGGATATTTATTGATGCTTGTGTCCGACAGTATTGTGCCATTTCTGGCAAGCTCGTCGGCTTCGCAATTTCCTGGAATATCTCTGTGTCCCGATACCCATACCGGGTTTACATTCATTTGTTCCACCAGCTCATTTAAGGACGTACGGCAGTCCTGTGCTACCTATGACGTTAGATAGACTGAGCTGAAGGATTTAAGAGCTGCTTGGCTGTCGGTTAAGCTTGTAATGTCCCTGCACCTAAGGGTATTCATTCTTATACATTCACATACATCACGAATAGCCTTCATTTCCGCTTGATACACGCTACAGTGATCCGGTAGCCGAAATGATAGACACATATCGAGATCTTCAGACAAAATCCCACAACCCACCTTCTTCTCTAACTCAGACCTGTCAGTATAAAAAAAGACGCCCTGTGGCTTCACCAGGTTCTCATCCCAATCCTGTCTGCAGGGGATCTTTACTGAGAACCTGTTCCCGAAGTTATCAGAAGCTAAAACGTAGTCAAAAGATCTTGGAAGACGTTGGGTCCCCAAAGCAACTTTTTGTCAGGGATGATACCTAGATATTTGGTTTTTTCCGATAGTTTAATTTTGACCGCCCTTTGGGAGGATGAAGGTGGGAATTTTGTATTTCCTTGTAATGAATGCCAACTCTATTTTGTCAGGGTTCATCCCAAGGCCAGAGTTGGAGCTCAATTGTGCTAGAAATTTCCCTGATGCTGCTATCGCTACATCGTCTGCGTACCTAATTATCTCGCATCCCGAGCCTTCAAGTTTAAGGAGAATCTCATTTAGCGCAATGTTCCATAGAAGGGGTGAAAGTACATCACCTTGAGGTGTACCTCTCCCTACATATCGATGTATGACCGAGTCGCCCAATTCGGAGGTTACCTCTTTGCTTCTAAGCAAAAGATAAATAAACTCAGTGGTAGGTTCTTCGATATTCAGATCATAAAGTGCTCTGATTATAGTTTCAGGCCTGATGTTATTGAAGGCACCTTCAATGGCTAGAAAGGCTACCAAAGTGTATTCCTTATAGGTCAATGATTTTTCTATTGTACACACGAGTGAATTCAGAGCTGTATCGACAGACTTGCCTTTACAGTACGCATGTTGTGAATCGGATATAATTCCTGTTCTCATGCTTTTGCGTATGTGGATATCCAAGAGCCTCTCCAATGTCTTAAGTAGAAATGATGAGAGGCTTATGGGTCGAAAGTCCTTGGGGGTACTTTGTGAAGCACGCCCCCGTGTGAATATAAAAATAACCTTGACCTGTCTCCATTTTTTCGGGAATGTGAGTCAAGTCTATGCAGGCCTGCAGGCTTGCAATTCTGCTGGGATGATACCATCTAATCCTGTCGACTTGTATGGTTCAAACTCAGAGATATGCCCCATTTGATCTTTTCTCTATCGATCAACGCTTGGGCGATATTCCTTAGATTTATGACCTTCAGAAATAAAAGTTAAGTAAATCGTGGGATATAAAAGTTCTAGAGGAAAATTCTTTTAGATTACCTTTTAGATTACTTTGGTGACATCGGCCAATGCTATAAATAATTTTACTACTTTCATTATTAAACATTAGTGACCTAAGTGGTTTGTCTGTCATAATATTTAATGTTTTTATATGGTTTGTTTAAAAACAACTTGCATAAACTTATTTTATAAATTACTAAAAGTTCATTTAGAGTCATTTATGTTTTTTAACATTTTAAATTGGCCTTTAATATACATTTAAGTAGATATAAATATAGATAAAGAGAAGATTTGTATTTTTTGGGATTTAAAGTATGATCCCGATTTAAATACTTTAAGTAGTTTACAAAACTTTAAAACTTATAGCCCGTAATTTGAAGATGGATAGGGTTGTATTTGTTTTTACAAAACACGTTATACATGTCCCCATGGTAATGTTTCGTTTAATGTGTCTCAAATTTTTTTTAAATGAAACAACAAGCCTAGAAGTGGTAAAATAATTGTGTATCGGTTAGTATATAAGCCTATAAAATATATAAATATAAATATATAGAATTTTATTTTCAAAAAGAGAACATAAAGTTGAAATTTGGAAAAATAATAAAAAATGCTGGCTTGCGTTCTCTTGAAAAATTAATTTTAAATTCATGTTGAGGTAAAGTTAGCCAAAGACAAAATTAATTAAAAATAATTATAATAAACAGCTGCCAATAATTTTGTCATCTAATGTCCAATCCCTCAATTAAAGTGAATGATGTCCGCGAAGTTAACGATGAAGTTGTTGTGGTTAACTAGAATTATAGCGAGGAAGTCGCCGAATCGTTACCCAATAGGTATTAATGTTTGCATAGCAGCTTATACTACCACGCAAGCTTGTCTTAAGCTTTATAGTGATTCGCTAGTAGGTGTTGACAATGATTAATGGCTGAGTTAGCTGTTCGTTTCAGAAGAGATTATTCAAGTTTATTTGATTTCCCTTGTAGCGAGAAGAACTGAAGAATGAATTTTACTTACAGTGTTAATAACGTCAGTGGGTAGAAATATGATGGAATATTGTTTAGTTATTTTATTTGGACATTCTTACATTATGGAAGTGAGCAATCATTTCTAGTTAAGTGGCATGCTCCGTCAATTTATCGACTACTGCTTTATACAATTTCCTAGGCGCGATACTCATCACTTTTTAGTTAATGACACCCGCGATTTGCGAACGATAAAAAAACAGTGCCGACACCCATTCAGACGTTCAAATGTAAACCGAATGCTTATCATAACCTTATTGCTTTCGGAATGCGTCTCAGAGTGCTGTATTAAACATCAAAATACAAGTACATAGCAAACGCAGTACACTTGATGGATTTAATGATTTTTGATGGATGATTTGATGGAGATGATTTAATGATTTTTGATGGATTTATTCAGGAGGTAAAAGTTATCCATGTTTACACTTTTGTTTCATGATGTCCAAGATACGCAAGAGGCTGATCGTAAATAATTGATAAATATAGTCAATTTCTATCGAGTTAATCTGTAAGATCTTAATGGATGTATTTTTCACATTTTCGCTTGAGGCCTGGCTATTTCAGAATAACAGGGCTGCGTAGTTTTTTGAAGTAATTCCAAAATATACGAATATCATGACCTAATTGAGGACGTCCGATACGATTCACTGGTCGAGTTTCATTTACATAGAACGTCTAGCCGAATAGAAGTAGTTCGGTGATCTCTAGTAACCACGCACACTGGTACTAGATAACCCTTCCATTCGCCGCAAGTGTCAAAATGCTTTTCAGTGTACGGTTTGTGATATTTGGCTATGCTTTTCAATGTGCATTGATACTTTTCTATGCAAAAACACATCTCCATCACAAATCTTAAATTTAATTTTTTACATCTGTAGTCTTTGAATTGCTATTTTGTTAACGCTTTTTAATTCTATATTATTTTTAATTTTTTTAAGATAGGCCCTTCAATCAATAAACTTATATGTCGCTAAATATCGAAAAACTTAAAAATAAATATGCAAAACATTAACAATTACAGTCACGATTTATCAAATAAAAAATGAAAAAATTATCACAAATTTGAAGAATAAAATATCTCAGGACCACCAAATTTTTTGTAAACATTTCACAACAAATTATCAAGTAGGTTTGAAAAATTATTTTATCGACCTTAATTTATATCTAAAATTTGGTATTGTTTGGGAGATGGATGCATCCAAGTTTGCTATAACTGACGGGAATTGTTTTATGGATTTACCTTTAACAGTCATCCATTTTATCAATTCAGAGTCAGGTATAGGGCCTTTATCCTAGTTGAGAATCTTATTGCCTGTCTTGTGTATGAAAATACTTTCGTAAGCATCTAAACTATTGGGATGCCTAGCAGATTTAATTAACTTGGTAGGTAGAATTTGGTGTTCTATGCTTAGAGGTCCACAATGCAAATTTTTCGATTCGATGATTTTTAACATCGCTTATATGTTCTTTCTCGAGAATTGAAATTTGTCGCTTGGTTTGACTCAAATAAATTTTAGGACAATTTGAACAAGAAACCGATAGTAGAAACCGATAATTGGATCCTTTATTGGACTTATGGCGTGTTGTAATTTTTGAAATGTAAAACCAACTGTGATCTCTCGTTCAAAATTCTACCTTTCTTGTTATTACAATGATTTTTAAATATATCTCTAACCCACTTTTCTTTTCGGAAACTTGCTCAAATTAGGTTGTATCCCTAATTTCTTTACGCCAGTGGCATTTTCGAAGGATAAAATCTAAATTTGAGTAACCATTAAAAACGGCAACGTTTTTAATGTATTTTTATTCCTTAAGATAAGAGGATCTAGAATGTGGAATATTTATTAATGTATTTATTAAAGAATGAAAAGCTGCAAATTTTTGGCTTTTGCAACAATAAGGATCTGATGTGAAGTATCTGCCAGTATGAGTCGGTTTTCTATAAACATCAAAAGCGGATTTGTTTTTATGGTCTAAAAATATTAAAGTAGCATTCGCATTATAGTGAAATTTATGTTTTCGTGTTCGCCTTTAAAGTGTTCCATAAATTCTGAAATATTTAATTTGGAACTATCATAGACGGTGAAAACGTTGTCAACAATTGGTATTACTATGAAGAAAATTATAATAAAAGCATGAGCTGTATTGCGTACATATCTCCCGTGGCGCTAACACTTTTCTTGAGATTTAACTTGATTACATACCATCTCTAGTTGTTCGTAAAACATATCAGCATTTTCTTCTAAAGCTCCTGCTGTAGGTGCATATACCATGATAAAAACCAACTTATGAGGCTTACACGAAAGTCTTACCATAGTTGGTCTGTTCGAAATGTTCCAAGACCGTATTACTTTATGGCAGACACTTTTCTTGAAATAAATCAAACCCCGTAATCATGCATTTCTCCTCCACAGTATAATCATATATACCCAATAATCATCTGCTTCAAAATTTACCAACACCAGTTAATATTGTTTCGCACACACCAAAGATATCAACATTCAACCGTTTCATTTCTTTTGTAATATTAGATAGCTTTCCAATTTGATACATTGTTTTCTACTCTTATTTATTAATGTTCTTCTACTTTTTACTTAGGTGCAACTATTTTGGATATCAAACTGTTAGTCTAGTTAACATGTACGATTTTTTCTAAATTTTTTGTATATTCTCCGAAAATTACGAAACAGGTGTCATTCGATTCGAAATTTTATGTAGAAAGTTTACTGAAAAATCCGAAATGGCGCTGAAAAAAATTGCAAAAGTTATAAACAATTAAGTGAAAAATAAAATAGGGGGCTCAGTTTTTTTTTAATAACTCAAAAAATATTGAAAATTTTCTAATTCTGAAAAAGATCCAAAAAGATGAAGAAATTTCCTAAAATAAAGTTCCGATTGCCGAAATTGTATCTCCATATTTATAATTTTTACAGAACCTTGAAAATAGCGCAAAATACGGCAAGTTTGGCTCTCGCGCGCGTTCTGTCTCTGAGACCTACTAACAAAAAAAATTATTTAAACATATAAAATATGAATATTAATAAATAAAAAAATTAATGTAGTTTTGAGATACATGAATAAACAATAATCCGTGGTTTAAAAATTTTTTTCCCAATTTTTCCATTAGTTATGTAATTGTTAACTAACAAGTTTTTCTATACAGAATGTTAACATAAAATCTCCGATAATTATTAAATTAAAACCCCAGAATTTTTTTCCCTCCGTGAAGTTATTATTATTAGGCTTACAAATAAATTACCGTTTTTATAATTTTAAAATTTTGATTTTTCAATTTGTAATTAACATTTAAAAATTAACAAATGAAAAAAAAAATTTTTTTTTAAATTTTTTAATTGTTTTAATTTTTTATAGTTAAAAGCTAAATAAAAATAATTTTTTCAAATTTTTTACAATTGTTTATGAGTAAATCGAAATTTTTTTTTTTTTTGCAATATGTTCATTAACACAAATTATGATCTAAAATAAAAAAACGGTTTCTTAAAAAAATTTATTTGTTGCTTATAAATGCGTTTGTTACTTAACATTCTTTTTAGCTACTAATTATTAATATTAAGAAATTTTCTTTTTTTTTTTTTTAATTTTTAATTGTTTTAATTTTTTATAGTTAAAAGCTACATAAAAATAATTTTTTCAAATTTTTTACAATTGTTGTTGAAAAAATTGTTATAAACAAATACATTGTTTATGAGTAAAAAATTTGAAAAAATTATTTTTATGTAGCTTTTAACTATAAAAATTAAAACAATTAAAAAATTTTAAAAAAATAATAATATTTTTTAATATTAATAATTAGTAGCTAAAAAAGATTGTTAAGTAACAAACGCATTTTTAAGCAACAAATAAATTTTTTTAAGAAACCGTTTTTTTATTTTAAATCATAGTTTGTGTTAATGAACATATTGCAAAAAAAAAAAAAAATTAGATTATGATATGATAGATTATCAATTTCATTATGAGTTTTTCCATCCGGTGATTTCCACGTCCATCTTCTCTTAGGATTTTTTTGAAAGAACGAATTACAGATTTTATGCTTATGTTCTGCCGAAAATTGTAGTAGGAGATCTCCTCTTTCATTCCTTGATCCGTAACCATGGTTTCCTATTTTCTTCACCTGACTGTCTTTTGCCTATTTTACTGTTAAAATCTCCAATCACGAAAATAAGGTCAAATTTTGTTTTTGAGATTTCATGCTGAATTTTATTATAAAATCGGCGAACCTCATCAACGGGATGGCCTTCAGTAGGAGCATGGGCTTGTATGATTAGTAAATGTTAAAAGACGGAGGGTATTCATTATAGAACATAATTAGTGAACTACTGCTGAATCTTCACTTTCAGTACCATGTGCCACATCTAACGAATTTGCTTGTTCATCATAATCTTCGTCGTCTTCATCATCCCATAACTCCCCTTTATCACTATCGTAATCTCCAACACGGTACAACCAATACACCATTTAGATGATCAAGAGTTTTTTCTAGGGATTTTGTTAGGGGAAATTATTTATTAATAAACGGCGGTCAGCAGGATTTACAAGCTTACGGATTACGGGTTTCGTATATACGCAGCCGTTTCCATTGCCAATTGTGATTCATCTAGTACCACTTTACATGATGAAACGGAAGTTCGCAAGTAGACGGTTCGCAGTCCAACACATGGACTGCGATCTCCAACTTCTGTTTCATCATGTAAAGTGGTACTAGAAGAATCACAATCGGTAATGGTAACGGCTGCGTATATACGAAACCATTTAACAACTGCTGTTCTGGCTAAATGATTCATATATTGTATAACACCGTAATGTTGTAAATCCTGCTGACCGCCGCTTATTAATAAATTATTTTTTATAACAAAATCCCTAGAAAAAACTCTTGATCATCTAAATGGTGTATTGGGTATAATTGAGTACATTGAATATTTTTCTCTATTGTGCCATCTTGTCAAACAACTGTAGCTACGCTTGACCTACAAAGTATTTCAACTAAAAATAGAAGCCCAGGTTTAGGTGGCTCAACATCCATTGTTATAATTTTGGATGACGGCCTTAATTTATGTTTTTTTTCATCTTCTTTTTTCAAACTTTGGTTGATAATGCTGGGATAATCTTACATTGATTTCTTACCCTCGCTGTTGGCTTAGCCCTGCCGTTGCTACCGTTGTTTGTGACGGAACTTGTTTCCAATTCTTCAGAAATCCATTTTTCATCATCGATTAAATCTTGACAAATATTTTCTGTAATAAGTTCATCCATTGTTGCTTCTGGTGAGTTCAAGGTAATATTTGTTTCAGAAGTGGTAGTATGTTGTTCTTTTCCTCTAAACAATTTCGATTGCCTTTTCAACCACTTGAATTTCGTATCAATTACATCATCATTTTTTTCAGTCAAATAATGTCTATCACCAATTTAAGAAGTATATTGTTTCAAAAACATTCAACATTTTCAAATTTTTCAAATTTTCAAATTTTGCATCACCAGTAACTAAATAATCAGGTTGTGACAGCGTAGTTGCCTGCAAATTTTCGATTGATCCTTGGCAATGCCAACGCACACCAACATCAACGTACATCATGTTTGTTATTCTTCAATAATAACATGGTGTCGTTTTTTTGATCGATGTGTTTCTTTCGAACCATTTCACCAACATACCATTTTCTATTCATTTGATTTCACAGTTAATATTTGCCCATTAAAAGCCCCGCATGGTGTAATGGTCCAACGATGTGTTTCGGTTCGTTTTAAATTACATACATTACCATGAGATAATTCAAATCGTACAATAACACTTGCCAGTGGTGCTAAAGAGTTGCATGACGCAACTTTTAATAGTGTTCGATGTTCTTTTACAGATCCCACCCACGGACCCAAGCATGCAACTAAATCCAGTTCATAACGATCAGGTGGAATGAGCCGTGTATTTGGTACCGATGATACCACATATTTTGTTTTGTGGAACATCCGCGTAAACGGTAATTTCCCTACAATAGCCATGTTGACTATCAGACGCCTTTGTTGCTACTAACTTTCTAACCACATCTCCCGGCATTAATGATCTACCGGCAAGTCCTACCGCTCTTTCTTTAACAATTTTTTAGAATCCATGATCATCAGAATCATCACTCTCGCTTTCATTAACTTCATAATTGCCAACAACCATTCCAAAATAAACCTTTTTATCAGTTATTTTATATACAATATCTTCATAAAATACTGAATATCCACGGCAATGGTGTTTGAATCGGTAGTGTTAGTATGTGTAGCGTCATTCTTGTTTGAGGTAGCATCCTCTTCAGTTGTCACCGACACAATATTATATGTTACAATAATTTGTTCCGAATTCTTGCTATAATTTCCAGAAATCTGATACTCGACCTGTATTCTGTAGAAAAATCACTTATTTTTAAAGGACACTTATTTAAAAGGGGATATCGAACAATATGTGAGAATTGTAGAGAATTGCACTGCTAGACATAACCTACAAAAGATTGGTCATAACAATTAAGGATAGGCTAGAAAAACTGATCAAAAATGAAAAAGGAGGCTATCAGTGTGGTTTTCGTATTAACAGGTCCATTCTTGATCTAATTTCTATAATAAGGCAGATACAAAACAGCATTTACGATCAAACTGTCCCACTACACATTTTGTTTATTGGTTTTAAACAAGTATATGACTCCATTAACAGAAAGAAGCTTTTCGAGGCTATGGAAGAGTTAAATATATCAGCAAAGTTGACAAGACTCATAAGAATGACACTAACTGAAACCAAAAACAAAATTCTTGCTGATGGCTGATGGTCTCCAAAGGATTTTATATTAAAAATGGGCTAAGGTAAGCAGATCCGCTATCTATTACTCCTATTTAACATACTTTTAGAAGTGGTAATTAGCGAGAGTGGGATTAACACCAAAGCGATAGTGTATAACCATCAAAACCAATGCCTGGCTTATGCAGAAGACATCTCAATCCTGGCAAAAACCAAAGAAAACATGGCAGCCGCTTTTAAAAACTTTGGTAAGCAGATCCCCTATCTATTACTCCTATTTAACATACTTTTAGAAGTGGAAATTAGCGAGAGTGGGATTAACACCAAAGCGATAGTGTATAACCATCAAAACCAATGCCTGGCTTATGCAGACGACATCTCAATCCTGGCAAAAACCAAAGAAAACATGGTAGCCGCTTTTAAAAACTTTGGTTGATTATTAATGAAAAAAAGTCTAAGTATGTCAAAGTTCGATCAACAAATAACCCGTCGGATACAAGCAATAAATGACGACGCGGTTTGCGTTACTACGGTTTTTGTTTATTAAAAGTGTGTTGATTGTCAGTAACCTTAAGTTTTTAGTTTAAAATTTGTTATTCTAAAAAGTATTTATACAGTTAGTATTTATACGGGTATACCTTACTGATTTTTTTAAATCGGTGGTTGGCTGTGTGCCAGAACTTTATAATTATTTGTTTTGTATAAACCCATTACAAGTTCAGAAATTGTTGTTTCTCGGTGGTTGGTTAGGCTTAAAGATAGTTAATTTTTTGTGTATTTTAAGGATTGTGAGTGATCATTGATATTTTAACTGTTTTTTTTTTTTTGTTTTGTTTTGTTTTTTTTTTTTTTTTTTTTTTTATCAAAGTTATGACAATATGAACATACTAAACACTAAATACTGACTCGGATTGAAAAAACCAAAAGCAGATGGACGCATGCCGCCTAAGCATCCAAGCGACTTACAGGCCTGTGTGCTGTTATATATATATAAGTGCCCGCCATTAGCGTAATCGATGTGAACGTGAATTTGTGACATAGTTGTTTATCATTAGTTTATAGAATATTATGCATTATTTTCATCGAATTAGTTTACCCTTTCCTATAATTGTTTATCCCTTAAATTGATAAATTTGATAAAATTTTTGAGTTTGGACACAGTCAGTGAACTGGCGTCAACCTACAGGATATTGAAACTTTTGATATCCTTTAATTTATCTAGCGCAATACATAATTTTAATTCAATAGTATTCAGTCTTGAAAACTATATCCGTTAGCGAAGCCCCCACACTGACTGCCAAATATTAGATGGTTCAATTTATCTTTAATTTAAATTTTATTTATTTTATTTCCGCTGCGATGAAACTACATAAATATTAAAACTTAACTTACTTCTTAGAGGAAAAAATCGAAACGTATTGAGCCGATGCTCATAATATCCAGTTGGGTGATACCCCCCTGGACCCAAAAATCTACCACACCAAATAAAAAAATAAAAACCCAAATTAATTAAAATTAATTATTACTAGTTTAATTGATACCAGTTGGGTCTGAGGAAATTAATTAAAACCTTAATGAGCTTCGGTTTAAATTCCATATCATCCCCCAAAACAAAAACAAAACAAAAACAAAAAAGTATAATATATTTTAACAACAGTTTATTTTATTTATAAGGTTATAAGTACCGCAGATGGTGCCATAAAAATAAGAAATATGATTTAAAAAAATAATAATAATAATAAAAAGTTACTCAATTAATGAGAAGTAATTTCCAAGTCAAAAGTATTACATTAAAATTGAAAATATATTTTACAAAATAGAATACAAAAAAAAAAAAAGATTCGTAACATTCAAATCTAAAAAATTAGTACATGTTTTTTTAAAAAAGGAAAATGGCCAGTAGAACACCGGAAAGCGAAACAAGCGACGCATTAGCATATAGAACGCACGCAAAATCAAGGGTCATACGCACGGCGCGAAAGGTCGTAATTGGGCCAAGCACCGATGGGCCAAGCACCATCGTGCCAAGCACCGATGATGGATGAATAACAAGTTTTGCAACAACAACAGCGGGAACGAGGGTTTTTTAATTGACCGATTTCTCTGATACAAGCAAGACATAGAGAGTCAGTTAGAATCTAACACGGATACATTTATTCTAAATCACAATTTTTCTTGGTCATTACGTTAAACAAGTCACATAAATTCTTAGTATTATGGGGTTTTATACTCGGGTTCACCATTTATGGGGTTTAATGGTCTTCTGGGTGGGTGATCGGTTTATATATAAAACACCATAATTATTATTATATTTATTTGAATACTTTTTTCAATGGATACTTTTGTGACCGCGTGGTTTGTTGTACTGTGCACTGCTGAATGTACATGTGTACTGCTGAATGCTGTGTATCGTACTGGTTTGGTACGGTGGGTTGCGTTGCCTGTTGGGTGTGTTGTATGTGTGTTTTTGTATATGAGGTGCGTTGGTTGTGTAGTTGGTTCAGGGTGGTGACGTGATGAACGTTATGAAGTATAAGTGGTGTATTCTTGTGTTTCTGTATGTCGCAACAATGCTCACCCTTGTAGAGAAAGCGTTAGGTTAAAAAGCGTGCCGGAAATGTTACTTTTCGACCTGACCTGGTTATTTTTTCGTTTTAGCTTTTTAGGCAACTTTTGATAGGTTTGGGATCAGTGGTGGATGTTATAGGTTGTTGTTGTGTTTCTGTGGGATCTGCAGTGTTGATTGGTTTCCTGCGTCGTTATTTTCGTGTTGTTTGTAATAGAACGCAGGTTTTAAACAATCTCGTTTTTGCTCAATACCTCGAAAGGGCCTTGGTAAGGTGGCGTGAATGGCTTTGATCTGCACGAACGAAAACGTGAGTTGCTTTGTCAAGAGTTTTTGGTATATATGTTGCTTTTTTACTGTGATCCGATGTTTGTTGTGGGCGTAAGACTTGCATGTGTTCTTGGAGAGTATTTGCGAATGATCACGGATCATTTTGGATGTTGGTATGGCAGTTTGTAAAGACATCACCGGGTAATCATAGTGATTGACCGTAGAGTATTTCTGCCGGTGATGTTTGTAAATCCTCTTTGATGGCGCATCGTAGGTTTAAGAGTAATATCGGTAACGTTTGCGTTCATTTTGGATTGTTTTGACATTTAATGGCTGTTTTGAGGCTTTGATGCCAGCGTTCGACCAGCTCGTTTGCTTGTGGATGATAGGGGGTCGTATGAATGTGACGGATGCCTATTAGTTGCGTGGTATGTCGAAAGAGAGATGACTCAAATTGTCTACCCATGTCGCTGGTAATGGTGATTGGGACACCAAAACGGGAGAACCATTGAGATAACAGTGTTTCAACTATTGTTTGTGCTGTTACTTCCTTTGGAGGATATGTCTCTGGCCAACGGGTAGTACGGTCTACGCATGTGGGACAGTATGTGAAACTCTCGGAAGGTGGAAGTTGTCCGATGATGTCAATATGAACGTGTTGGAAACGCTTGCTTGTTAGTGAGAATGACTGATGTGGACTTTTAGTATGTCGATTGATTTTGTATTTTTGACATTGGATGCAGGTTTGGGTCCAATTTGTACAGTCTTTGTTTATACAGTGAATTGTCTATAAGAGTCAATATAAAATATACCTCTACATCGTCGTCTTCATCATCCCATAACTCCCCTTTATCACTATCGTAATCTCCAACACGGTACAACCAATACACCATTTAGATGATCAAGAGTTTTTTCTAGGGATTTTGTTAGGGGAAATTATTTATTAATAAACGGCGGTCAGCAGGATTTACAAGCTTACGGATTACGGGTTTCGTATATACGCAGCCGTTTCCATTGCCAATTGTGATTCATCTAGTACCACTTTACATGATGAAACGGAAGTTCGCAAGTAGACGGTTCGCAGTCCAACACATGGACTGCGATCTCCAACTTCTGTTTCATCATGTAAAGTGGTACTAGAAGAATCACAATCGGTAATGGTAACGGCTGCGTATATACGAAACCATTTAACAACTGCTGTTCTGGCTAAATGATTCATATATTGTATAACACCGTAATGTTGTAAATCCTGCTGACCGCCGCTTATTAATAAATTATTTTTTATAACAAAATCCCTAGAAAAAACTCTTGATCATCTAAATGGTGTATTGGGTATAATTGAGTACATTGAATATTTTTCTCTATTGTGCCATCTTGTCAAACAACTGTAGCTACGCTTGACCTACAAAGTATTTCAACTAAAAATAGAAGCCCAGGTTTAGGTGGCTCAACATCCATTGTTATAATTTTGGATGACGGCCTTAATTTATGTTTTTTTTCATCTTCTTTTTTCAAACTTTGGTTGATAATGCTGGGATAATCTTACATTGATTTCTTACCCTCGCTGTTGGCTTAGCCCTGCCGTTGCTACCGTTGTTTGTGACGGAACTTGTTTCCAATTCTTCAGAAATCCATTTTTCATCATCGATTAAATCTTGACAAATATTTTCTGTAATAAGTTCATCCATTGTTGCTTCTGGTGAGTTCAAGGTAATATTTGTTTCAGAAGTGGTAGTATGTTGTTCTTTTCCTCTAAACAATTTCGATTGCCTTTTCAACCACTTGAATTTCGTATCAATTACATCATCATTTTTTTCAGTCAAATAATGTCTATCACCAATTTAAGAAGTATATTGTTTCAAAAACATTCAACATTTTCAAATTTTTCAAATTTTCAAATTTTGCATCACCAGTAACTAAATAATCAGGTTGTGACAGCGTAGTTGCCTGCAAATTTTCGATTGATCCTTGGCAATGCCAACGCACACCAACATCAACGTACATCATGTTTGTTATTCTTCAATAATAACATGGTGTCGTTTTTTTGATCGATGTGTTTCTTTCGAACCATTTCACCAACATACCATTTTCTATTCATTTGATTTCACAGTTAATATTTGCCCATTAAAAGCCCCGCATGGTGTAATGGTCCAACGATGTGTTTCGGTTCGTTTTAAATTACATACATTACCATGAGATAATTCAAATCGTACAATAACACTTGCCAGTGGTGCTAAAGAGTTGCATGACGCAACTTTTAATAGTGTTCGATGTTCTTTTACAGATCCCACCCACGGACCCAAGCATGCAACTAAATCCAGTTCATAACGATCAGGTGGAATGAGCCGTGTATTTGGTACCGATGATACCACATATTTTGTTTTGTGGAACATCCGCGTAAACGGTAATTTCCCTACAATAGCCATGTTGACTATCAGACGCCTTTGTTGCTACTAACTTTCTAACCACATCTCCCGGCATTAATGATCTACCGGCAAGTCCTACCGCTCTTTCTTTAACAATTTTTTAGAATCCATGATCATCAGAATCATCACTCTCGCTTTCATTAACTTCATAATTGCCAACAACCATTCCAAAATAAACCTTTTTATCAGTTATTTTATATACAATATCTTCATAAAATACTGAATATCCACGGCAATGGTGTTTGAATCGGTAGTGTTAGTATGTGTAGCGTCATTCTTGTTTGAGGTAGCATCCTCTTCAGTTGTCACCGACACAATATTATATGTTACAATAATTTGTTCCGAATTCTTGCTATAATTTCCAGAAATCTGATACTCGACCTGTATTCTGTAGAAAAATCACTTATTTTTAAAGGACACTTATTTAAAAGGGGATATCGAACAATATGTGAGAATTGTAGAGAATTGCACTGCTAGACATAACCTACAAAAGATTGGTCATAACAATTAAGGATAGGCTAGAAAAACTGATCAAAAATGAAAAAGGAGGCTATCAGTGTGGTTTTCGTATTAACAGGTCCATTCTTGATCTAATTTCTATAATAAGGCAGATACAAAACAGCATTTACGATCAAACTGTCCCACTACACATTTTGTTTATTGGTTTTAAACAAGTATATGACTCCATTAACAGAAAGAAGCTTTTCGAGGCTATGGAAGAGTTAAATATATCAGCAAAGTTGACAAGACTCATAAGAATGACACTAACTGAAACCAAAAACAAAATTCTTGCTGATGGCTGATGGTCTCCAAAGGATTTTATATTAAAAATGGGCTAAGGTAAGCAGATCCGCTATCTATTACTCCTATTTAACATACTTTTAGAAGTGGTAATTAGCGAGAGTGGGATTAACACCAAAGCGATAGTGTATAACCATCAAAACCAATGCCTGGCTTATGCAGAAGACATCTCAATCCTGGCAAAAACCAAAGAAAACATGGCAGCCGCTTTTAAAAACTTTGGTAAGCAGATCCCCTATCTATTACTCCTATTTAACATACTTTTAGAAGTGGAAATTAGCGAGAGTGGGATTAACACCAAAGCGATAGTGTATAACCATCAAAACCAATGCCTGGCTTATGCAGACGACATCTCAATCCTGGCAAAAACCAAAGAAAACATGGTAGCCGCTTTTAAAAACTTTGGTTGATTATTAATGAAAAAAAGTCTAAGTATGTCAAAGTTCGATCAACAAATAACCCGTCGGATACAAGCAATAAATGACGACGCGGTTTGCGTTACTACGGTTTTTGTTTATTAAAAGTGTGTTGATTGTCAGTAACCTTAAGTTTTTAGTTTAAAATTTGTTATTCTAAAAAGTATTTATACAGTTAGTATTTATACGGGTATACCTTACTGATTTTTTTAAATCGGTGGTTGGCTGTGTGCCAGAACTTTATAATTATTTGTTTTGTATAAACCCATTACAAGTTCAGAAATTGTTGTTTCTCGGTGGTTGGTTAGGCTTAAAGATAGTTAATTTTTTGTGTATTTTAAGGATTGTGAGTGATCATTGATATTTTAACTGTTTTTTTTTTTTGTTTTGTTTTTTTTTTTTTTTTTTTTTTTTTTTTATCAAAGTTATGACAATATGAACATACTAAACACTAAATACTGACTCGGATTGAAAAAACCAAAAGCAGATGGACGCATGCCGCCTAAGCATCCAAGCGACTTACAGGCCTGTGTGCTGTTATATATATATAAGTGCCCGCCATTAGCGTAATCGATGTGAACGTGAATTTGTGACATAGTTGTTTATCATTAGTTTATAGAATATTATGCATTATTTTCATCGAATTAGTTTACCCTTTCCTATAATTGTTTATCCCTTAAATTGATAAATTTGATAAAATTTTTGAGTTTGGACACAGTCAGTGAACTGGCGTCAACCTACAGGATATTGAAACTTTTGATATCCTTTAATTTATCTAGCGCAATACATAATTTTAATTCAATAGTATTCAGTCTTGAAAACTATATCCGTTAGCGAAGCCCCCACACTGACTGCCAAATATTAGATGGTTCAATTTATCTTTAATTTAAATTTTATTTATTTTATTTCCGCTGCGATGAAACTACATAAATATTAAAACTTAACTTACTTCTTAGAGGAAAAAATCGAAACGTATTGAGCCGATGCTCATAATATCCAGTTGGGTGATACCCCCCTGGACCCAAAAATCTACCACACCAAATAAAAAAATAAAAACCCAAATTAATTAAAATTAATTATTACTAGTTTAATTGATACCAGTTGGGTCTGAGGAAATTAATTAAAACCTTAATGAGCTTCGGTTTAAATTCCATATCATCCCCCAAAACAAAAACAAAACAAAAACAAAAAAGTATAATATATTTTAACAACAGTTTATTTTATTTATAAGGTTATAAGTACCGCAGATGGTGCCATAAAAATAAGAAATATGATTTAAAAAAATAATAATAATAATAAAAAGTTACTCAATTAATGAGAAGTAATTTCCAAGTCAAAAGTATTACATTAAAATTGAAAATATATTTTACAAAATAGAATACAAAAAAAAAAAAAGATTCGTAACATTCAAATCTAAAAAATTAGTACATGTTTTTTTAAAAAAGGAAAATGGCCAGTAGAACACCGGAAAGCGAAACAAGCGACGCATTAGCATATAGAACGCACGCAAAATCAAGGGTCATACGCACGGCGCGAAAGGTCGTAATTGGGCCAAGCACCGATGGGCCAAGCACCATCGTGCCAAGCACCGATGATGGATGAATAACAAGTTTTGCAACAACAACAGCGGGAACGAGGGTTTTTTAATTGACCGATTTCTCTGATACAAGCAAGACATAGAGAGTCAGTTAGAATCTAACACGGATACATTTATTCTAAATCACAATTTTTCTTGGTCATTACGTTAAACAAGTCACATAAATTCTTAGTATTATGGGGTTTTATACTCGGGTTCACCATTTATGGGGTTTAATGGTCTTCTGGGTGGGTGATCGGTTTATATATAAAACACCATAATTATTATTATATTTATTTGAATACTTTTTTCAATGGATACTTTTGTGACCGCGTGGTTTGTTGTACTGTGCACTGCTGAATGTACATGTGTACTGCTGAATGCTGTGTATCGTACTGGTTTGGTACGGTGGGTTGCGTTGCCTGTTGGGTGTGTTGTATGTGTGTTTTTGTATATGAGGTGCGTTGGTTGTGTAGTTGGTTCAGGGTGGTGACGTGATGAACGTTATGAAGTATAAGTGGTGTATTCTTGTGTTTCTGTATGTCGCAACAATGCTCACCCTTGTAGAGAAAGCGTTAGGTTAAAAAGCGTGCCGGAAATGTTACTTTTCGACCTGACCTGGTTATTTTTTCGTTTTAGCTTTTTAGGCAACTTTTGATAGGTTTGGGATCAGTGGTGGATGTTATAGGTTGTTGTTGTGTTTCTGTGGGATCTGCAGTGTTGATTGGTTTCCTGCGTCGTTATTTTCGTGTTGTTTGTAATAGAACGCAGGTTTTAAACAATCTCGTTTTTGCTCAATACCTCGAAAGGGCCTTGGTAAGGTGGCGTGAATGGCTTTGATCTGCACGAACGAAAACGTGAGTTGCTTTGTCAAGAGTTTTTGGTATATATGTTGCTTTTTTACTGTGATCCGATGTTTGTTGTGGGCGTAAGACTTGCATGTGTTCTTGGAGAGTATTTGCGAATGATCACGGATCATTTTGGATGTTGGTATGGCAGTTTGTAAAGACATCACCGGGTAATCATAGTGATTGACCGTAGAGTATTTCTGCCGGTGATGTTTGTAAATCCTCTTTGATGGCGCATCGTAGGTTTAAGAGTAATATCGGTAACGTTTGCGTTCATTTTGGATTGTTTTGACATTTAATGGCTGTTTTGAGGCTTTGATGCCAGCGTTCGACCAGCGCGTTTGCTTGTGGATGATAGGGGGTCGTATGAATGTGACGGATGCCTATTAGTTGCGTGGTATGTCGAAAGAGAGATGACTCAAATTGTCTACCCATGTCGCTGGTAATGGTGATTGGGACACCAAAACGGGAGAACCATTGAGATAACAGTGTTTCAACTATTGTTTGTGCTGTTACTTCCTTTGGAGGATATGTCTCTGGCCAACGGGTAGTACGGTCTACGCATGTGGGACAGTATGTGAAACTCTCGGAAGGTGGAAGTTGTCCGATGATGTCAATATGAACGTGTTGGAAACGCTTGCTTGTTAGTGAGAATGACTGATGTGGACTTTTAGTATGTCGATTGATTTTGTATTTTTGACATTGGATGCAGGTTTGGGTCCAATTTGTACAGTCTTTGTTTATACAGTGAATTGTCTATAAGAGTCAATATAAAATATACCTCTACATTGCGAATATTTCTTGCGAACAGTCTCTTTATAACGAATTTTCAACTATAATAAAAAATTTAAATACCTCTAAATAACGAAATTCGTCAATTCAAAACCTTTATATAACGTATAAAGTCCCACCAATATATGACAGTTAGTATGCTCCATAGTATGTAAGTCATGTCGCGAGAGGTTCCGACACTTTTTTCCTCTTTATAACGAATTTTAGACCAACTTAACCTCAATATTACAAACCTCAGTTTAATGAATTACTTGATATAACGAATATTTACTGGTTCCCTTCAGATTTGTTATATCGAGGTTGCACTGTATTTGGCAAAAAATACTTTTGACGTATTATTTTTACGGTTGCTTTTGTACGTAGGTGAGATGTGCCGTGTAAAGCGTCAAATACTATTCGGCGGTGCGATAGTGGTACTAGCGGTCGGAGAATGTTTTTTGAATTTTCGCAGTACACTATCGTTGTGCCTGCCATTGAGGTCGCGAGAATAAAGCGATCGGGTGCAGACGCGAGAAAGTTTTGTACTTCGTTGTCCGTTTTTTGTGCGTCGCTTAGTGCTTTGAAATCGATCGTTGAAGGAATTGATACTTCCTCTATTCTTGAGAGTGTATCGGCTACGATATTGTTTTTTCCCGGTAAGTGTTTTTGTCCGTGGAAAATTGCGAGATAAATTCTAAATATCTGGTTTGGCGAGGAGAGCTTCGATCGGATTTTTGTTTGAAAGCGAAAACTAGCCGTTTGTGGTCCGTGAATATTGTGAATTGTCGCCCCTCTAATAGGAATTTAAAATGTTTAATGGTGGAGTAAATCGCCAGTAGTTCCCGATCGTAGCAACTGTATTTTATCTGTGGTGGTTTTAATCCGCTTGAAAAGAAACCTAGAGGTTGCAGTTTGTTGTCGATGATTTGGTGAACTACTCCTCCTATGGCGATATAAGAGGCGTCGGTTGTTATTGATATCAGAGCTGATGGTTTTGGGTGTGCTAGTGAGACTGCGTTAGGCAGTAAGTTTTTGATTTTTTGAAAAGATTCCTGTAGCGCTGTCGTGCGACTTAAAGGTGATTTGTGTTCTTTATTTTTTCCTTTAAGTTCGTCGTTCAGTGGTATTTGAAGTTGTGCGACATTTGGAAGGAATCGGTGATAGAAATTGAGCATTCCCAAAGAACGGCGTAGGTCCGCAATTATTTTTGGAAATAGGAAATTTAGAATGGGTTCTACTTTTTCACGTAGTGGTGATTGATTCGCAGGAAATTGAGTGGCCTAGGAAAGATACGTTTGCATGTCCTAGTACGCATTTGGTTTTATTTATTTTTATGCAATGTTGTTCGAAACGTTTGAATAAAATTTTGTGGTGATTTCCATGTTGTTCTGCAGTTTTGGATGCTACCAAAGTCGTCTTAATAGGGGAATACAAAATCGAGAACCCTAGTAACCTCGTGTATAAAACTTTGAAAGTTGGCGGCCGAATTTCGTAAGCCGTATGGCATGAACGGAAATTCGAAAAGTCCGAAAGGAGTAGTGATGGCTATTTTGTGAATATCTTGTTCGAACACTGGTATTTGTTGGTATGCCCGTTCTAAGCCAATTACCGAGTATATATTTGTTTCGTGTAGAAACTTGTTGCAATCCGTTAAATATGGGATGGGGTAACGGTCTACTTCGGTAACCGCGTTTAGTTGGCTATAACCCCGCACGGTCTCCAGGATCCGTTCTTTTTTTTAACCATGTGTAATGAACTGGACCAATTGCTACGGGATGGATGACATAAGCCTAATTTCATCATGTTCGTGAGTACAGTTTTAGCGTCAGCCAATTTGCCTTCGAGCTCATATGGGATGGGGTAACGGTCTGGTTCGGTAACCGTGTTTAGTTGTCTATAGTCCCCGCACGGTCTCCAGGATCCGTTCTTTTTTTAACCATGTGTAATGGACTGGACCAATTGCTACGGGATGGACAACATAAGCCTAATTTCATCATGTTCGTGAGTTCAGTTTTAGCGTCAGCAAATTTGCCTTCGAGCTCTAGCGTTAACTGGTGGACCAGTAGTTTCTATGTAATAGTAAGTTTTGTGATTGTGTAAAACGTTTGAGGTCGTTCCACTTAGTATGTTGGGAAATTGTTGAATAATTTTCCAGAATTCAAAGTTTTTTTGTAATAAAGATAGCTCGAGAGAAGCAATTTGCATTTTTGTTCCATCGGTTGTACGAGATTGTTTGCGATCGATTAGTTGCATATTTTTTAAATCGACTAGAAATCCTTTGTGTTTTAATAGGTCTGAGCCGATCGGGATCGTCGCATCTTGATGATTTCCGAAGAAAGCGATTTTATTTTCTCTTCCAGTTTGTTGATCATGTTTATTAGATCCGTGTCAGGTCGAGAATGGTTGTTGTTTGTAGTGGCACATATTTCTACGGGTGATGTTTCTAGAATGCGGTTGGCCATGGCGGCGTGTTTGTTGAGTTGGTCCTAACTAGCTGAAAGTATTTGTTGGACGTTGAGGGGTAGGCGTTGTATCCAAAGTGTTTTAAGTATTCCGTCACTGATGGATGTTCCTCCTAGCTCACGCATTTGTCGCAGTTAGAATGATGGTCGGTTGTCGCAGAGGTCCATGCCACTTAATAAATGTTTGATTTTTTGTGTTTGTGTTTCTGTGTAACTCTCGATAAGGCGGTTTTTTAGAGTTGTGTACTAGTTTTCGGCAGGTGGTGACATTTTGAGGTCGCTGACTTGAGTTAAAACTTCGCTGTCTTTTGGAACCGATAGCTACGTCGAATTTGGTTTGATCGGATGTGACGTTCGATGTGCGAAAATTGGCCTCCATTTGTGCAAACCATAATGCAGGGTTTGATTTCCAAAATGGCGGAACTTTGACCGCTATTCGAGAAATTTGTGTTGTTACGCCTTGAACTTGGACAGCACCAGTGTTTGGGATATCGGGGTTATCGTTTGGCATTGTGTTTGTTTTCTTGGTAATTTATTGAATGAATGTAAATTTTGTTGTACAATACCTTGTGTGTAATGTTGAGTGAAATTTTGTTGTTGTTTTATTTGATTGTGATGAATGTTAATTGCTTTGTACGGAGATATTGTATGTTTTTTTTAAGACACTGCAATTTGTTTATGTCACTTGTTGTGATGCACTTTGGTTTATATTTTATAGTTTGTTTAATTTTGAAATTTTAAGTTTAATATTTAATTTGATTGTGCGATGTAAAATATTAATTGTGTACATGTGTACTGCTGAATGCTGTGTATCGTACTGGTTTGGTACGGTGAGTTGCGTTGCCTGTTGGGTATGTTGTATGTGTGTTTTTGTATATGAGGTACGTTGGTTGTGTATTGAGTTTAGGGTGGTGAAGTGATGCACGTTATGAAGTATAAGTGGTGTGCTCTTTTGTTTCTGTATGTCGCCACAGTATCGAGACGATTTTTAAACGAAGTAATCAACAGAAGCCGCCAATAAAATACGTTACAACATTCGACGTGGTTCACATGGCGGTATTATTGAATTATCGAGTAACCGAATTGGCTACCGAGTGATAAAACCATCGGTTTTTTGGCAGCCAACATCCGCGCTTGAACCAACACAACCGTAAAGCGGCTTGGGATCAACATACTGATCGTTTACTGATACGTTTATGTAATTGGACCAAATAACAAACAAGAAACAAATTAATTTAAGGAGAATCACCTGGTGCGTTCATCTGTGTGCTGCTGTATTCGTTGCTGGCTATCCGGTTTTTCGGCACCGGTTCGACTTCAATTGCTGCGGGTACTTAATTGATTTTCTTGTAAGTATTAGGTGATGGTAAAGTCGATCCAGGCTGGCTCAAAGATCCATACACCTTGCCCGCACTGTTACGGTAATCGGCCCCAGACCGAATCGTTCTATCATCTGCAAACGACAAATAATCATTAATAAAATTACAATAAATTGTATGTGCAATAATTTTTTTGGAATCGCCAGGTATCGCTGCTATTTTTTGTTTGTGTATCCCTTTATTAAACGTTGGATAATTTTCGAAAGCATTCGTCTTTAAATATTGTTTATTTTATATCTATATGAGATTATATATCAGTACTTGTTAATTGTAATTTTTTTATATAGGAATTTTTATTATGAAAAATATAAAAAACATTTCACATTTAAGTGAACGACAGGAATAAAAAAGAAAACTTACACGTTTATGAAATTCTTTCAGTGAAGCCATTTATTTGTTTCGTCTATTCCAACCTAAGAAGCACGCATAAACAACCTGTTGACATTATCAACTGGTATTATATTGCATACCAACTCAAATCGCTCACTGAATGTAGTATAGATACCTTTTTGTGTTTGAATTTGCGCGTCATTCTCCAAAGATCAAAAACTTTAATAGAATTGAATCCACTGCGCAATCCTTCAAAGTTCGTTTCTCGGAGCGAGTTAGTCTTAGGTAAATCTTTAATATTTGTTTTTTTCCCCTTCTAAGGCCCATTCCGAAATGAGAATCGTTACAGTGTGTTGGTGTCGAGGCTAACAATAAATAAAATAAAGTTAATCAAATAGCGATGATTAATGTATCAGATATCAATATTCGAAAAAAATTTTAATAACTGCCAAGCAAACTGACCCCTTTACGAGCAGTTCTATTTAGTTTTGTTTTGTAAATATATTTGTATTTTATTTTTGTCAAATCCAAAAATTTGATTGAAACAGTTTTAAGTTAGTATAAGTTAATTGTATCATATAGTTGAGTTACGTCGAGTGAATGAGTGTTTAATATAGTATATTCCAGTTAGTTGGAATAGTTAATGAAAAATACTTAGCTAGGTACCATCTATTTAGTTCGAATATGCGTATAAGTTAGTAATGTGGCACACATTACTTCAGATTTGTGATAAATCTAGAATATAGGCCATTTCAGTTATTTTGGAAATAGTTGTAATGTAAGTTTTAAACAAAAAATTTAAGATATAAATTAAAAAAATTTTAGAAATGTATTTAAAAGGAATTTGAATGTTTTAAATTAAAATGTATGATCCTTTTTGAAGAAAAGGAACATTTAATTTAAAACAAAATGAAGCTATCTAACAAGATTGAAATAATTTGTGTATGAGCAGAGTTTGTGGAAGTTAAAATTGAATGGTAGTTGAAACCTCGTGGAGCATTGAAAAACCAACACATTACATTCCCGGGCTCATGAAGGAATATTAGAGATCAGATAGATCGTTCAGGCTTAGCGCGTTCTAACACTAAAATAAAAAGTAGATAGGAAATGGAAAGTAAAAATATCACTACTATTATTTAAGGTAATTCTGTTAAAACGCATAAACATATTTTATTGCTTTGTCATGTACAAGAAAAATACTGAACATAAAGTCCCCTCTTTATATCCTTAAGTTTAAAGTTATAAGAATAGTCACTATGACATTTATTTGTCACAAATAAACAATTTTTTTTTTTTTGTCACAAACATGCAATATATATTTGATTTAAATTGAAATGAAATTGGTCAGAAGTGGTGAGTACAAAAAAATAGATAAATATATTTTTAAAAAATTTACTAGTAAACATTTAATGAGTTTATAATAATGAAAGATAAATTTTACAAAATTATCAAGGTTAAACATGTTAGCCAACGAGATTATTATTCTTAGTTTTCCTTAAGTGTATTAATGTGCATACTTCGGTTTGGAAACACGCCAGTAGTCGCCATACATGAAATAATGTTAGCTATTTTGCACCAAAATCAAATCTGCACAAGACTTTACTATATCATTTGAAAAATGAAAAGTATCTTGGGTGGTTTTATTTTTGAGTGTGTCAATCACATCCTGAACTTCTTTCAGTTCGACATCGTGGAAAAAAACGAATTTAAGTTAAAACCAGAACTTATGAGGGAGTTCGAGCTTGGTCCCAAGTAAATAACTGGGAGTTCTTTTGATGTTTCCATCCTCATTAATTATTTCTTTCAAATATTGGGAAATATTTATACCTGCTTCATTTTTAATAATATTTCAAATAGCCCTATAGTCACCTTTTGCAGAACTTTCTTTTCTTTACATGCATTCAAATACTTTATGCCCTCTTCATAAGATGCATTTCTACAACTGCTGGCAATTATTTCATAATTATTAACAATTACGGCGTCCAATTCACGATTTTTTAGCCAATGCTCCGTAATACGAAAAAAATTAGGTAAATCATTGTTTCCACTTGGGCGTTCCAATTAAATTTTCAAGTTGAAGCTGTTAAGTTCGAAGGCTGCGTATATTTAGTAAATTCAAACAAAATTTACTTTTAATGTTAATATTTCTATCAGGTGTCTCAAGAAGTTTTTTGCAGACCTCCCGACTCTCAACGTCATTCCAACATTGGATGGCATGCTGGATCCACTATTAAGGTGTGGGGAAGCGCATGTCAACATTTTGATTAGAAGAAGAACCAGTAGCGTGACGCACGTTAAGCTTCTTTTTTTGTTTAGGTTCAAAAGCACAAAATAAAATACAAATTTTATTTTGTGCTCTTTTTCGAAACAAGCACACCCCATCTATAAAATCAAACCTATGTAATAACTTATTTAAATGCAAACATATTTTGGACTTGTAAAGCTCAAGTTCTATTAATTTATTAATTGAAAATATAAGGTGATTTTTCCGACATAATCATACGCTACTGTCGAAAATAATAAATTTTTATTTGAAATTTGGCTGATAAGCCAAGAGAATTTATCCTTAGACGCTCGTCCTCATTAATCTCATTTATGATAGACGAACTAAATAGAAAAATTACAAAATCAGATTTAGTGAATTCGCTAGTCTAGGTAGCAAATCCTTTGTTATATTTTTACACCTCCACCTGGTTTAACTATGGAACAAACTTTAAATCGAGTTGGTAAAGATTTCTTAAGTGTGGATGACAAATCGCTTGGCAACATATTGCCAACTATTAAAATATTGGGATCAATCCTAGGAGATCACACTGATGCCTTCTTAAGACTACGTTATTTTCAATTAATGATGATTTCGAATTAAAACTTTGTTCTAACTCAGACTGACTTGTGTCTATTGAAATCTTCATATCAACCTGACTTTCCTTCTCGGTCACTTCGATATCGGTCTGAATAGACCGATCGACATACTGAGTTTCCTCTACTTGATTTTAATTATCTACAACTCTTACTTGTACTACATTATCTGTTTCTACGGAAGCTTCCTTCGTTATTATATTAAGAGTGAATGCGACATCGTTCGTTTGCGGCGCTGCTTCATTGCATAAACTCGTCGCTGACTTCCTTTAAAAAAATTTTCTTCTCATCTAAAGTAACGACTTTAATATCCCTATCCTTCACGTCTTGTTGCAGCTTTGCAATTTTTATAATTTGCTCAGTGATCTCAGATTCTGCAGCTGCAAGCTTATAACGCAAATCGTTAAGTTGTGTTACGTGGTCTATTTCATTGTTTATAATTGTACTATAGCTGGCATTAGGTTTTGGATCAGACATACTTACTGTAAGCGACTTGTAGCTTCTGGTTTTTCGTGGGATTACAGGAAAGCTTGCGTGCGAATACATTGGCATTGTCACTTAAAAACCTACTACAAAACAAAATAAAAAACGATGTAATGCTGTAAAAATTTACGACTATTTGAAACAATACTTATATTATTTTAGTTTAAATTTGTTGAGAACGCTGTCCCAAATACAATTAAACAAAAATTTCAAAATCAAAAATTTCACCTTAAATTTAAAAAATTTTTTTCTAAACAACAATTATTAATAATAAAAACCAAATTATATTATTTCAAGTTTGCAATATTGTTAATTGCCGTATGTTATTTGTTACGAATTTAAATAACTATTCAAATACTTTAATATATTTATTAATATAATTTATTTACAATTATTTTCTCTACGTGTATTAACTGTGTTGATGTTCTATGTTTCAACTTTAGAAATTCATTAATTTTGTCCCTCGTCCGCATGTACCATTACTATATAGCGTTTCATGCTGGCTGTTTTATAGAGTTTCAATTTGGCTGCACCTTGTTATCGACATCCTAACAAATTTAAAATTATAATTTAAATTTAAAAAAAGTAAACAAATTCTGTTCTGTTGCAATTCTATGTAAAATTAATTATTTATTTCAAATATCTTTCAATAAAGCTGTATAAAAATTAAAAGAACTTTCACAAATTAGGTTAAGAAATTCCTGTGCAACAATCCCCCGTAAAACATTTGATACAGTTCGTTGCTCAGGAACTGTTTTTACAGAATAACCTGCTGTTCCGGCTGTGTTTCCGTATCGAACATTATGAATGATTAGAATAGGTATGTTAATAAGGGTTTATTAACAACATATTAATGAACGGGTATTACGTGTGTTAACCTCAAAATTAATGAATGTAAGCGGTGTACAACTGTGCCTTTTTATATAGAGCATTTAAGATTTTATAAGGCACGCCCATACAATTTGATAAGTCTATAAGTAGAAGAGTCAGGTCACTCCTGGCACAAAAGAATGGTACACTTTTCCAAAAAGGGCAAACCTAGGTGAATGTTGGAAACCTCAGTTGAAGGCGAAGTTGGAGGGGATAGATGACGTCATTGACCAATAGTAAATCAAGATGGCGTTGGGAGGTGTGGTGGGGCGTGGCTGACAGAGCGTTAGTGTGTTTCTTGGTGGAAGTGGCTTAAAGTGGTGGGCGTGGTTGACAGGAGTGTGTTTCTTGGAAGTGGGGGTTAAAGGGGGCGGGAATTGGACGTTAGATGAGATAATCGAGCCCACTCCTGGCGCAGATGGATGGTACACTTTTCAAAAAAGGGCAAACCTAGGTGAATGCGAAGTTGGAGGGGATAGATGACGTCATTGACCAATAGTAGCGCTGTAAAAATCAATATGGCGTTGGGAGGTGTGGTGGGGTGAGGAATGGCTAAACGGGGGGTTGGCTTTAACCAATAGTGGCGGAGAGTGAACAGGGGGCGGGACGTAAGGGCAAACCTAGGTGAATGTTGGAAACCTCGGCATTGGCCAATAGTAAATCAAGATGGAGTCGGGAGGTGTGGTGGAGGAGAATAATGGCTGCCTAAGCATTGATGACGTCATTGGCTTTGACCAATAGTGGTGCTTGACGGGGAGTGAACGGGGGGCGGGACGTTGACATTAGTCAGCAATTTTCAAGAATATGTTAATTTGACCTTGAAAAATATTGTAATTTGACACTTTAAATATACATGATAAAATTCAAGATACGTGACCGGATGTTAATATTTTTTTTTTATTGAGTCAGCGATGTAATATGACACTTGAAATTTACATAATAAAAATACATGTTCAAACTTGTTTGAATGGACTTTGATCTTAAAATAATTTTACACGTGTCAGCAATTTTCAAGAATATGTTGAAATAGATTTGACCTTGAAAAATATGATATCATCATCTTGTAACAAGTTCAAACTTGTTTGAAATAATTTTACATGTGTCAAAACACGTGACCGGATGCTAATATTTTTTTATGATTAAGCAATGTAATATGACACTTGAACGTGTTAGATAATAATTTGCAAATCTGAATTCCAAGAAAAGAATATTATGAGTCTGCAATTTTCAAGAATATGTTGAAATAGATATCATCTAACCTTGAAAAATATTGTAATTTGACACTTTAAATATACATGATAAAATTCAAGACACGTGACCGGATGTTAATTTTTTTTTATGATTAAGCGATGTAATATGACACTTGAAATTTACATAATAAAAATACATGTTCAAACTTGTTTGAATGGACTTTGATCTTAAAATAATTTTACACGTGTCAGCTATTCTCAAGAATATGTTGAAATAGATTTGACCTTGAAAAATATGATATCATCATCCTGCTACAAGTTCAAACTTGTTTGAATAAAAATACATGTTCAAACTTGTTTGAACATGTTTAAACTTGTTTGAATCGCATTAGATCTTAAAATAATTTTACACGTGTTATGAGATTAGAATAAAGGTTTTATTTAATAAAAATCTTATAAATATTTTTTTTTTTTATTTATTAATGATTAAAATTTACATTAAAAAAAAATTTACAGAAAAAAATTATTATTATGAATCTGAAAAAACACATAAAGTATTGGTGACACTACAGTTCAATAAATTCATCAAATCCATTCCTATAACGACCCGCATTCATAGAGAAATTTTTCATTATTACAACAAATCCATTTGGTGAACTCCAACAATGTCGACATAAATCATGAAATTTTTGAAAATTCATATCAGAGCCAACATGATCGTAGAATATGTGTTTTAGATTCATTTCGTCCGTTTTGAATAACACCAAGCAATTACAATAACACCATTGTCCCTTATGTTATGCTTTGGAACACGTGCGTAGCTCTGACATAGGTAGAAACAATCAATTTTTCGATGACGACCCATACTAAAGTATTCTCTAATTCTCTGTTGTGAATGACAGCTCACATCATCAAAAATGAAAAGACTTTTTTCTCGAGCTTCATTCGGACTAAGAATTTCACTAGTATCACTAAATGGAAAATATCCAACCCCTTCCACTAATTTTAAAGTCTCTTCTAGTAATTGATATTTCGGTTGGTAAAGAGATTTACTGTACACATAAATGTTTTCAAAGCGTAAACCGTTTTCATCATAAATTAAATTCAACATAACATTGGTTTTACCACAACCACTAGGGCCACATATTATTGTTCGTAGTGAATCTGAAAATAGAGGACCATGATATGTTTGTGTGTCTGTATTTTCTGGTATTAAATTTTCAACACTCAGAGCGGGTTGTTGTTTATGAAAACGCATTTTTAATGTAACTAAGACTAAAATTTCAATACAACCCATTTTATAAACATTTAAATATATGTGAACTTAATTGTTTAAATCATTTAGTAGTATGTCACATCAGAAGCAACAACACAAAGGAAGAGGTATTGTTAACACACTTATAAATAAATTACCGTTTGAGTTACACATACCAACTTATCAATATTGTGGACCTGGAACTAAGCTGGCAGAACGATTAGCGCGTGGTGATAAACCAAAAAACGCATTGGATCAGGCTTGTATGGTACATGATATAGCATATTCAAAAAGTAAAGACTTAAAGGAGCGTCATCTAGCAGATAAACAATTAGCTGAAGCCGCTTGGAAACGTGCCAAAGCATCTGATTCAACAATTGGTGAAAAAGCATCCGCTTTATTCGTTACAGGCGCCATGAAGGCAAAAACTTCACTTGGTATGGGATTAAAAAAGAAAAAGATGAAAAAGACAAAGAAAACTATAAACTTTACAGCATCAGTGCGAAAGGCACGAAATGCATTGAAAAAATCACAACCAACGGACTTAAAAGCAGCAGTAAAAATAGCAAAAGCAGCCGTGCGAGGTCAACGTATTAAAGCGCCCACACGTGTAATACCAGTTCCAAAGTCTGAAAGTTACAAGTATGTTCATAAAAACGTTCCACTATAAAAGGAGACTTTTTTTATCAATATATGAATCGTGTAAAGAGTCGAACCCTAACCACCGGACTTTAACTTTGGATCCGCGTTTAGCTAAGACCTTTTCCACTAAATAAATGTTTGGATCGTGAACTTTTTGTAATTCTTCGGCATAGAAACCACCCTTTATATCTTCGTTGTTGTAGTCCTTCAGTAAATATGTTCTTGGGTTTGTAAGTTTCACCTCGCGAATGGTGAATATTTCTGGTGTCCATGATGGATGAAAACCACGAGCAAACATCGTTCTAAATTTACTTATCCTTACATGATCACCAACTGTAAATTTTTGTTTTGGACCCACCATCTTAATATGATTGTATGAATCTTTTAAAATCCGTTTTTCGTTTCGTGTATTGACTTGTGATGGCTTCATCCTGATTGTCCGATGGTATGAATTATTGTACTGTTTAATCAATTCCGGTAATACTTTTATCCATTTATAATTACCATACAAACTGAAATGTTTGTACATCATCGATTTCAGTGTGCGTATAAATCTCTCTACAATACACGCCTTTTTAGTTGAATATACAGAATAATGGTTTATGTTGTGCTCTTTCATCAATCTCTTAAATTTTTCATTATAAAATTCCGTACCATTATCAGTTTGAAGGTTTTTCGGTGTACGATCTTTTATAATCTGTTCCATGGCATTAGTGACATCCACCGCACTCTTGGACTTTAGTGGCATAGCCCAGCTATATTTAGAGAAGCAATCGATGACCACCAAAATATATTTAAAGTTGGTATTTTGTCTTGCATACGGGATCATTTCTACCAAATCAGCTTGAAATAAATCATTGAGTCCCTTAATGATTACACGCCTTCTTGGATAATTACATCGAGCTGGTTTATGTAGCTCATTCACAACAATTCGTCTTTTATCCATCTATTAATTTATATTTTATACCAATGTCAACATATAGTAACATGGAATCAGAGTTTGTAGTCATGAAACTCTTAGGAATACCAAACGTTAAATAATCGTTTGATTTTAATGTATTAAGTTTATTTTTATCTATAATAGTATCGTTTTTGAAGACCTCACAGTATGTTGGTTTAATATCTAAATGTTGTATCATCACAGAGATTGGGAATCTAAATACAAAAACTCTTGTATTATTTTCCAATATATACCATGCAAAATTAGTAGTTGGATCTTTATAAAATTTTGTTGGTTGTGTATTACGTATTAATATTTGAAAATAACCATTTAATTTTTTCAGACTCTCGTTAAATATTTCAGTAGTGTTATTGATTTTATCACTAACATGATTGATAAGGGTGTATAAATCCACAGCATCAGTTGAAAATTCTGGACTTGCTACATTACTTATTTTTTTATTTTTTGCGTCAAAGTATGATTCTTCATCATCTAATGACAAACACTGCCCAAGACTTTCTCTAAATATAGCTGGGCTATGCCACTAAAGTCCAAGAGTGCGGTGGATGTCACTAATGCCATGGAACAGATTATAAAAGATCGTACACCGAAAAACCTTCAAACTGATAATGGTACGGAATTTTATAATGAAAAATTTAAGAGATTGATGAAAGAGCACAACATAAACCATTATTCTGTATATTCAACTAAAAAGGCGTGTATTGTAGAGAGATTTATACGCACACTGAAATCGATGATGTACAAACATTTCAGTTTGTATGGTAATTATAAATGGATAAAAGTATTACCGGAATTGATTAAACAGTACAATAATTCATACCATCGGACAATCAGGATGAAGCCATCACAAGTCAATACACGAAACGAAAAACGGATTTTAAAAGATTCATACAATCATATTAAGATGGTGGGTCCAAAACAAAAATTTACAGTTGGTGATCATGTAAGGATAAGTAAATTTAGAACGATGTTTGCTCGTGGTTTTCATCCATCATGGACACCAGAAATATTCACCATTCGCGAGGTGAAACTTACAAACCCAAGAACATATTTACTGAAGGACTACAACAACGAAGATATAAAGGGTGGTTTCTATGCCGAAGAATTACAAAAAGTTCACGATCCAAACATTTATTTAGTGGAAAAGGTCTTAGCTAAACGCGGATCCAAAGTTAAACCGCAACATTTTAAAAGATTCCAGTCAGTTTGACCATTGTAACATAACAAATTTGAAAGTCTATTTAAATGGTGAAGCCTACCCATATGTGAATTTGTATCTAAATTACACAAATAATCAAACAGCGTTACTGTATGAAATGTATTGTAATTTATGTTATGTTACAATGGTCAAACTGACTGGAATCTTTTAAAATGTTGCGGTCACGATTTGTTTGGAAACAGATAACAGCGTAGTTAGGACATTCTACACTAGTTTTAACACTCCACACATGTCTATCAGTTAATGGTAGTTCTGGTATAAGTAGACATTCCATTGATCGAAACCATAACCTCAAATCATCATTTTGATTGACTAAGTTGTATAATTTGACTCGCATTTTATCAGACACTTTAACGTATGGAACACACCATTCTAATTTGTTAATTTTAATTTTAGGTTTGCTTGTTGCGGCAGTTGAGGTAAAACAATTAATATCATCATTTGCACGAACAATAACGATTTCTTGCTTCATGTTTACGAGAATTTTAGGATAATCTTCAAAAAAACCCATATACATTTTCAATGGAATACGAACATTGAAGTAACCAGCAGCATTCTTTTTAAAATTTTCACCAAAGCCAGCATTCTCTAAAGCTTTACTTTGATTTTCGTTTAGGGATAGATAGTTTTTTATAGTGCTAACGATGCCTACGTTATTAATCACATCAATTACCTTACCACCACTTTCATAACGAATTTCATGAAACATAAATGATATAGCATTCGATATGAAGCTGGCTGCATTTGTAGCATCATCATCAGTCACTTGACCTTCGATATTTAAAACACTTTCACTTGGTAATGTGTACAAGTCTTGTGATTGAATGCAAATTCTACTCTCATCGCTTGATTCAAATTTCGATGAATTATAAGCTTGGTGGTTGTGATACTCTAGTCCTGTAATAACATTATCGTACTCAGGTACATTGGTCACTTCTAGTATTTCTGCCATTCTTCTTCTTCTTCTTAATACAATTGAATTTTATTCGTATAACTGATTTCTTTATTTTAAACCAGCAACTAAATTTTACCCAACAATTGGCCGTTTTAGTTTTAAGCCAATTGATTGAAGAAATTTTCTATGTTCGTATGATAACTGTTTGTGATTATTTATTCTATTGTTGCTCGATTGAGGTTGTTTTATGAGACGGTTTGTAGAAACACTGCCTCCGGCATAACGTGTAGGATGATTAAATACAAAACCCATTATATCTTTTTCAAGTGTAATCCAATTGTAATGTTTTCACCTCGAAAGTTAACTAATTTACCAGTTTGGTCCACTAACGTGAGCGTAATGTTGCTTATAGTTTGACAGTTGATTGGTAAATAAATAACATTCATAGGATGTATCACAATTTTATAACCTGGTGGTAGATTTGGTGAAAAATGAAACAATGTGTGACTGATTTCATTGTTATGATACGATCCATTTGTAATATTACATTGAACATAAATTGTTTCTACAGGTAAAATATTAACTGTATTGTCACTTTCATGTCTTTTATTTGCATCTAGTTTTCGTTTATTAAATCCCAACATGCGACAAACAGAATCTGATGGTTCACAGTTTATTATCACAGTACACTTTATTTCACATTTTAAAGTATTTGTTTTAGCATTTATTTGTAATGTCACCTCATCGCCTACAGCTTCTTTTAAATAACGTTCAATATCTTCAACTTCATAAGATCCTGGTGGTATTTCTATGACTTTATCATCGTAATAAAACATGTTATTGTGGCTGTGTATATTAGGTATGGAATTGTACCCTTGTAAATCTACTAGACCCATTTCATAATTTTCATTTTTATCTAATTCAATTGGTGGAGAATAGTCTGTTGTTAAAAAAGAGCTATTCCCTGTAAATGTAAGCATGTATGACATCTTGATTTTGAATGAAGTAAATACAAGACTTGCTGGTTTATTTATTTAATAAAAATTGTATACATAGATGTCCACAAATCGGAGTATTAAACTGTTGTTGCCTATCAAAATTATATTGAATGTCACATCCGTTAAAATATTTAATGATTTCCACTGGCGGTCTCAAATTTCCAAAACTATCATAATAGATGACACTTCGATTGTACTTTTTATATGCCGTCCAGTGTGTGCCACTATTTTTGGATACATCATGGTTGATAATTCCTGTTTCATATTTATATGGTCTTTTGGGTAGGGTGTCACGCATAAAAACACCACGAAAATACGGAATTTTAAATTGTTTAGCATACGCACGTAGCTCCGTATCGTAAAGTGCTCTACGTGGTAGCGTTTCAATTAGTTTTTTGCTAAATATAACCCCATGCCTTTGTTGTACGGTCTTAAATACAAGCCTTTACCCATTGCTATAGCTTCCATTGTTTTGTTGTGTCTTTGACTCTCATTAAGTTGATCACGAGCACTTTTATAATTTGTAACGGCTTTAGCAATACCCGACGCTCCACCAGCCAAAGCACCTAAAGCAGAGAGTCCTGCGAATATTGGAATTAATGGAAGTATACCTCCAGACTTTGGAACTGGTATTACACGTGTGGGCGCTTTAATACGTTGACCTCGCACGGCTGCTTTTGCTATTTTTACTGCTGCTTTTAAGTCCGTTGGATGTGATTTTTTCAATGCATTTCGTGCCTTTCGCACTGATGCTGTAAAGTTTATAGTTTTCTTTGTCTTTTTCATCTTTTTCTTTTTTAATCCCATACCAAGTGAAGTTTTTGCCTTCATGGCGCCTGTAACGAATAAAGCGGATGCTTTTTCACCAATTGTTGAATCAGATGCTTTGGCACGTTTCCAAGCGGCTTCAGCTAATTGTTTATCTGCTAGATGACGCTCCTTTAAGTCTTTACTTTTTGAATATGCCATATCATGTACCATACAAGCCTGATCCAATGCGTTTTTTGGTTTATCACCACGCGCTAATCGTTCTGCCAGCTTAGATCCAGGTCCACAATATTGATAAGTTGGTATGTGTAACTCAAACGGTAATTTATTTATAAGTGTGTTAACAATACCTCTTCCTTTGTGTTGTTGCTTCTGATGTGACATACTACTAAATGATTTAAACAATTAAGTTCACATATATTTAAATGTTTATAAAATGGGTTGTATTGAAATTTTAGTCTTAGTTACATTAAAAATGCGTTTTCATAAACAACAACCCGCTCTGAGTGTTGAAAATTTAATACCAGAAAATACAGACACACAAACATATCATGGTCCTCTATTTTCAGATTCACTACGAACAATAATATGTGGCCCTAGTGGTTGTGGTAAAACCAATGTTATGTTGAATTTAATTTATGATGAAAACGGTTTACGCTTTGAAAACATTTATGTGTACAGTAAATCTCTTTACCAACCGAAATATCAATTACTAGAAGAGACTTTAAAATTAGTGGAAGGGGTTGGATATTTTCCATTTAGTGATACTAGTGAAATTCTTAGTCCGAATGAAGCTCGAGAAAAAAGTCTTTTCATTTTTGATGATGTGAGCTGTCATTCACAACAGAGAATTAGAGAATACTTTAGTATGGGTCGTCATCGAAAAATTGATTGTTTCTACCTATGTCAGAGCTACGCACGTGTTCCAAAGCATAACATAAGGGACAATGTTAATTGCTTGGTGTTATTCAAAACGGACGAAATGAATCTAAAACACATATTCTACGATCATGTTGGCTCTGATATAAATTTGCAAAAATTTCATGATTTATGTCGACATTGTTGGAGTTCACCAAATGGATTTGTTGTAATAATGAAAAATTTCTCTATGAATGCGGGTCGTTATAGGAATGGATTTGATGAATTTATTGAACTGTAGTGTCACCAATACTTTATGTGTTTTTTCAGATTCATAATAATAATTTTTTTCTGTAAATTTTTTTTTAATGTAAATTTTAATCATTAATAAATAAAAAAAAAAAAAATATTTATAAGATTTTTATTAAATAAAACCTTTATTCTAATCTCATAACACGTGTAAAATTATTTTAAGATCTAATGCGATTCAAACAAGTTTAAACATGTTCAAACAAGTTTGAACATGTATTTTTATTCAAACAAGTTTGAACTTGTAGCAGGATGATGATATCATATTTTTCAAGGTCAAATCTATTTCAACATATTCTTGAGAATAGCTGACACGTGTAAAATTATTTTAAGATCAAAGTCCATTCAAACAAGTTTGAACATGTATTTTTATTATGTAAATTTCAAGTGTCATATTACATCGCTTAATCATAAAAAAAAATTAACATCCGGTCACGTGTCTTGAATTTTATCATGTATATTTAAAGTGTCAAATTACAATATTTTTCAAGGTTAGATGATATCTATTTCAACATATTCTTGAAAATTGCAGACTCATAATATTCTTTTCTTGGAATTCAGATTTGCAAATTATTATCTAACACGTTCAAGTGTCATATTACATTGCTTAATCATAAAAAAATATTAGCATCCGGTCACGTGTTTTGACACATGTAAAATTATTTCAAACAAGTTTGAACTTGTTACAAGATGATGATATCATATTTTTCAAGGTCAAATCTATTTCAACATATTCTTGAAAATTGCTGACACGTGTAAAATTATTTTAAGATCAAAGTCCATTCAAACAAGTTTGAACATGTATTTTTATTATGTAAATTTCAAGTGTCATATTACATCGCTGACTCAATAAAAAAAAAAAAATTAACATCCGGTCACGTATCTTGAATTTTATCATGTATATTTAAAGTGTCAAATTACAATATTTTTCAAGGTCAAATTAACATATTCTTGAAAATTGCTGACTAATGTCAACGTCCCGCCCCCCGTTCACTCCCCGTCAAGCACCACTATTGGTCAAAGCCAATGACGTCATCAATGCTTAGGCAGCCATTATTCTCCTCCACCACACCTCCCGACTCCATCTTGATTTACTATTGGCCAATGCCGAGGTTTCCAACATTCACCTAGGTTTGCCCTTACGTCCCGCCCCCTGTTCACTCTCCGCCACTATTGGTTAAAGCCAACCCCCCGTTTAGCCATTCCTCACCCCACCACACCTCCCAACGCCATATTGATTTTTACAGCGCTACTATTGGTCAATGACGTCATCTATCCCCTCCAACTTCGCATTCACCTAGGTTTGCCCTTTTTTGAAAAGTGTACCATCCATCTGCGCCAGGAGTGGGCTCGATTATCTCATCTAACGTCCAATTCCCGCCCCCTTTAACCCCCACTTCCAAGAAACACACTCCTGTCAACCACGCCCACCACTTTAAGCCCCACTTCCACCAAGAAACACACTAACGCTCTGTCAGCCACGCCCCACCACACCTCCCAACGCCATCTTGATTTACTATTGGTCAATGACGTCATCTATCCCCTCCAACTTCGCCTTCAACTGAGGTTTCCAACATTCACCTAGGTTTGCCCTTTTTGGAAAAGTGTACCATTATTTTGTGCCAGGAGTGACCTGACTCTTCTACTTCTATACTCTGATAGCTATCCAATAGACTTGAACAACAATTTTAAAAATTGATATAAATACAAATACAGCAACAGTTTAATTCGCAACGATGATGTATTATAGGTAAAGGTTAGGCTAGGAACTATAGATTCTAGGACGTATTGTAATTCAACATTGTAAACTGACGAAATTAATAAATAATTTAATAACTTCAACTTTTAGACGCAATTGAACGTATGACTTTGTAGTATCAAAATGTGTAATATAAGTTGTAAATTTAAAAGTAGGTAATCGTCAACGTAGTAAAAATGGTATTCAACGGGTTTGGAGAGGTGGAAGTCGGCGTTTTTTGTGGCCAAAACGTGGGCAGGATACAAAATATACAATCATTTTTGAATAATTCTTCACACAAAAAAAAAAAAAATAAATAAATAAAAATAACAAATTCACGTACATCAGTGTTTCTTGTTAAAACATTATTATTTTTCTTAAATAGCTAGAACCAAGTAAAATTGCTCGTAAATAAACTGGTGGCAAAGCATCAATTACACCAATTACTAACGAACGCCGCATGATTATCGTCCTGGTATAGAAGCACTACGAGCAATTCGTCGCTATCAAAATACTACTGAATTGTTAATTTGTAAATTATTATTTCAACGTTTAGTACATGAAATGCACCAGATTTTAAACAGACTTACGTTTGCAAAGTTCAGCTCTTACGGCATTACAAGAAGCTAGTGAAGCCAATTTAGTAGGTTTATTTGAAGATATCAATTTATGCGCAATCCATGCAAACGTGTAATAAGTATGCCAAAGGACATACAAGAGCAAAACGTATTCGTGGAGAACGTGCATAAGCGTTTAAAAGAAAGCGAAAAAAAAATATTTTGCGTCCTATTCACAAGGCCAAAATATATTATTAAATAAGAGTATATTTTTATTATTATCCAGTCAAATTCATCCATAAAATATAAGTAAGGTTACAAAAATTCCCATAGAGCTAAAAATTGGTACGAATGTTCAGAATAATATTATAAATGAATTGTGAAAAGTCCCCATCAATCCCTATTGCTCAAAAAATTTTATTGAGGGGGGAAGTTTGCAAAAATAGGCTTTTCGCGTTTTTCAGCAAAACGATGAGTTTCACAGCAAAAATAGTTAAGACAAAAATTATAGATTATCCGATTTTCTACCCAAAGTGTCTCAATACCTTTTTTCAAAGAATTGCACAAATTATTTTTTTCGTACTACATTTTTGAACCGTTATACGAGTAAAAATATGAGGACTTATTTTTGATGAACCAGCTTCTTCTTCTTGGTGCTGTGTTTTCACAGCATCAATGCTACTCTTTCGAGTATAATTTTTTCATCACTGCATATGAATTTTTACAGATGTCTGGTCTTTCAGACACTCCGAAAATTCACCACCTCTTTCAATACTTACGACCAACAGTATTTTGTGGAGTATGAGACCTTTGAAACGAGGCAGGTATACGAGCATCACCACGCTGACAATTGAATGGAAGACAGATGTTACTCAGGCCATGCTACTAAAAAAAAATAGGGACGGAGTTCTTGACGTTGATTTATATTCTAAAAATTTTTAAATTTGTATATATTATCATATTTTTACTCGTATAACGATTCAAAAATGTATAGAAACGTGCATATTACGAATAAAATAATTTTTTCAATTCTTTGAACCGTTATATCACGAAAATGACAGCACTTATGAAAAAAGGAGCAGAGACACATTTTAAATGATCTACAATTTTTGTCTGAACTATTTTTGCAGTTAAACTCACCGTTTTGATGAAAAACGCGAAAAAACTATTTTTGCAAACTTCCCCCCTCAATAAAATTTTTTTCACAAGGGGAATTGATGGGAACTTTTCACAATTCATTTATAATAGTATTCTGAACATTCATACCAATTTTTAGCTCTATGGGAATTTTTGTAACCTTCAAAGTGTAATTTGACTGGATTAAAAAATATTACACATAAATTATTCAAATGAAATAAAACATTATTAAATTTCTGATATAATTGTAATATAAGCTATGCCAAATACTAACTTTATTTCATATAAATATTTATATTATTTTATTCAATTGAAATTTTAAAATCTCTTCTCCTTTTGAAGTAACCAGGCCATGGTATGAATTATTAATGCAATAAATTTGTGAATTTTTTTACAAAAATAATGTTTGGTAATTGAAATATAATATAAATAATTAAATAGAAAATTTATGTAAGTCAAATAATTTAAGTAGTGTCCATTTTTGAATGCAAGGGCTGAAAACTTCAGAACCCAACCAACTGCTCTATCCATAGTAGAAAAAATTACCTAAATAGAATGTAAGTAATTTTTATACACTAAAAATAAAATAAAAATATTTAATGGTTAAATTACATATCCATAGTAAGCTTTTTAATAAAAGGTCACAAATTTCTTTTAAATATGAATATTGTTTTAATAAATAATATTATGTAAAAAAATGTCATAAAAAAAAAGATTAATTAACTTTATATTTACTCTCTCGAGGGAAAACAATTGTGTTTTCGAAAAAACGTTTCAAATAAAAGTGTCTTATTTTTATGTAAGGAACATGTTTTATACTTAATTTTTTTTTATCTCTTACGGTTTTTGCGAAAATAGTAAGTTAATATTTTACTTAGTTTGCTCTTCACGGGAAAACAATTATTTTTACGAAAAAATGTTTCGAGCAGTTCAAGTTGCTTATTTTATTATGAGAAACCTTTGCATATATATAAAAACTTTTATGGTTTTTGAGCTACAAAGAAAATAGAAATACAATTGAATTTTAATCTATTTTCTGTATGGTACGAAAAACAATTATATTTATAAAAAAATGTGTCGAACAAAAGTTGTTAATTTTTATGTAAGAGGATTAACTGAATTTCACCGGTTTTGATTGGTGATTTAGGGTAAACTCTGAAAAAGGGAATTATGAATAAATCACCAATTGTCGGCTGATGTTATTCTACCGCTAATATATTGGTTGTGATCCAAGTTCACTTAATTTAATATAATTGTTTGTATTAAAATTAACTATGTTTTGAATCACTAAAATTCCTTCGATATTAAGAAATAAACTCAACTAGCTGAATTAATTTCAAAAAAACTAAATTTACATTAAACTATTCCAAACTACCTGGAATGGACAACTTTTAAAAATACAAAACCAACTAACTGGGATCGATTTTAAACTAACTGAATATATTTTTTACAAATAAACTAGTGCCGACCTAATAATGTGTCGGTTGATTTAACTAATTTTTATTTATCGATATTTGATTTGATTCGATTAGTCTAGGCGCCAACATAGCCCCCCCCCGCCACCTCCATTCAGAACGATATTTTTTGAGCCAACTCAGAAAAACGCTTCTGAAACTAATAATTTTTTCATACGATATGCAATGAGCAGTCTAGAGTATATAATAAGTCTACAACGCAACATAAATAACCAACCAAAGTGTCAAATAATACACAGTACAATAACTAGTAGACTTAAAGTTACTAAATGTATTTTAAAATAAAGACAATTTAATTTTATATTATCTGAAATTATAATGAAAATCAAAATCAAAATATCGAAAAACCGAATAACTAAATAGTGTTATTGAATTTGTAAAAAAAAAAAAAAAAAAACTAAAACTAAAATTACTAAAGTGATGGTGGGCAAAACCGATGAAAACCTTGATTATTGGGACATAACTTCACAACTGGTCGTTTACATAGACCCGATTTAGTTTTAACCTCAGCGACCCGAACAATGCCATCTATGCCGGGGAATAATTTTTCGACCATACCGACTGGCCGACGAAGAACGGGTACGTTACCTTGTATAATAATAACCAGGGTTCCTAATTGGATAGGAGAACATTCCATTTTTGCCGTTCTTTCAATTGTGTCAAGTCATCTTTTTTCCACCGTTTCCAGAACCCTTCTACCAAGTGCTCCAATAATCGTTTGCGATCGAGCAAATTTACCGGATGGTTTGGAGCACTTGATGAAGGTGATGAATCTAATGGGGTTATAGTAAGAAAATTAGCTGGTGTCAAAGGTATGGAATCGTTAGGGTCCGTACTTAACCAGATAGAGGCCTGGAATTTAGTTATGCCTCTATTTGAACCAATACCCTATTCATACCCAACAACCTTGTAAAAATGGGTCTTAACACATTTTACTTGGCATTCCCATATTCCGGAAAAGTGTTGGCTAAGCGGGGCTTGCAATTTCCAGATGATTTTCCGATGAGCTAACTAGTTAGCCCATTTTTTTTTCAAATTCATCGGAATACAATAATTTGTATAAACTTTCTAATTCGTTTTTGGCTCCAATAAAGTTAGTACCACTATCGGAGTATACCACTGAACCCGCACCCCTTCTGGATAAAAGGCATCTGAATGAAGCCAAAAATAGATCGGTTAATAAATCCGACACAAGTTCTAAATGGAGAGCTTTGGTACATAAGCCTATAAATAAACATAAGTATGCCTTTTGACTCTTTACTTCACGATTCCGACTCATAGTAATGAAGAATGGTCCTGCCAAATGAACCCCAACATGCAAAAAGAATTTTGAAGTTTGTGCAACTCTAACTGAAAGTAAATCCGCCATTTTGGGAAAACAGATTTAATTTAAAACAATGGTTGCACTTCCTCAAGTTATGCCTAATTGTATTACGGGCGCCAAGTATCCAATATTTTTGGCGTAATATGGATGAAACTAACGATGGCCCTGTATGTAAGTTTCCTCTATGACAATTTTTAATTAATAAATTAATAAAATTATCCCTTTTAGGGAGAAGTAGTAGATGCTTTTGCTCTTAGTCTTAAAGACTAAGTGGTCGTAAATTAGCAGTGGAAATACTACTATTTTTCAACGATCGAATATCGCAAAATGGTGATTTTGAATCATCCTAACTAATAAGGCTAATTCAGCTTGAACTAAATAGGAGGCTAATGCTTCCATTAGAAGACAAAATTTTTATAAATCTTAAAATGGAAACGGTTGTTCGAATCATTTTTTTCCAAGAAGAAATTTTCTGAATAAATGAATATACAGAATTTTCCTGCCCTTGAGTAGAAATCATAACCGTTAATTTTTCTTCAGGCATAACGTCCAAATTAACAGTTATTTTTCTTATTGGCCAAGATGAAGGTTCTAATGTTAACCACTCTTGACCCGTAATCCAATTAGGCATTTTCATGAATTGAGATGGACTTAATCCTCGAGAAAGTACATCGCTAATATTTTGTACCCCCTCTACATGAAACAAATTTTCGCTTGGGATTCACGATTGTATTACTGAATCTCGGTTGGCAACAAATGTTTGCCAAGGATAGGGTGTGGATCCAATCACATTTAATATTATTGTCGAATCGTTAAATGCAAATAATTTTCGAACCTGAACGCGCGGTTCCAAACTGGACATAACCAATTTCAGCAATCTGGCCAACAAAACAGCCGCACACATCTCCAATCTTGAAATGGATACCGTTCGCATTGGAGCTATCTTGGTTTGTGCTCATACTAGATTAATCAATATTTTATTAGTCGGTGTAACCGTCCTAATGTAAATCATAGCGCCATAAGATTCTAAACAAGCGTCGCAAAATTCGATTAACTCTACCGGTAAATCTTTAATTACCCCAAAATAACGAGGAATTTGTAACGATTTTTTAACGAAAAATTTTAAATCAGTTTGAAAATTTTCCAGAATGTACAAAGTTCCCTATCAGGAGCCTCGCCCCAATTCAATTTTAAAATCCATGATTTTTTGAATAGTTTTATCAATAGTGTTACAGGTACTAATATACCTAACGGATCAAACGATTGTCGAGAGTACATTACGTTTAGTGCAGGGTCTAAGTTCGGCATTAATACTAAAAGTGAAAACATCCGAATGAGGGTACCACTGCATACCCAATATTTTTAAACTGTCTGAATCATAGGATACTATTTTTGGAGAACGGTCCTTTTCAGGCACAAAAGCAAAAAATTTCTGAGAATTTGTCGCCCATTTTGTTAATTCCAATTGGGCCGATGCAAATAAGTCAATAAAAATAATAATAATAATAATAATTCCGAATAATAGTTGCGAATATAGTTCCGTAGCTTCCTTGGCTGTGTTGTCGCTTGTGACCAAGTCGTCTATGAAAAAATCACGTTGAACAATTAACGGAGCTAACGGGTATTTGTCGGCTTCATCTAACGCCAATTGTTTTACACCAAACATAACCTCTTTACACCAAAACTAATCGTGTCTAACGAATATACCGAAATTTAGTCAGTTTTTAAGAAGCGCCATAATATTAATTGATATTTTCTATGATCTGGATGCATTCCGATTCTCAAATACATTTGACGAATATCTGCTGTGAATGCGACCGAAAACAAACGAAAATTTATAAATAAACATCCGATTGTAGTTAAGCGCCAGTATAAAGCAAGCCATTCTAGGATACTTGCTTTGTAGTTTTAGCGCTTGCATCGGACCCACATCGAAGGGGGGTGGACACACTGTCCGGTATAAACACACCATGTTGTGGAATGAAATAATGAGGGATAGAAGGGTTATTTTTTATTGAAGATATATAACCCTTTTCTAAATGTTCCCTAATTACGGCACTGTGTGTTCCCTAACTATGGCAATTGGGTTTTTATCGAATTTATATTCAAAAGCTTTAAATCGTTTTAAAGCGGATGTGTACGACTCGCCCAATTTATTGGCGCTATATTTAAATGTTAAATTTACCACATAACGTCCCGAATTCTCACGCATTATGGTCGAAGCAAAAAATTTCCACATCTTCTGGACTCTGGAATTTTTGTGTTTGAATGTCCTCTAATTCCCAAAACTTACGCACCAACTTTTCTAATGGCTGTTTCGCCTGAGTGTAAAAAGATTGTACTGACATGGATGCTAATGGAAAATTGGGTACACAGCCCATTATTTCGAAAACCAATTTTGTTTCAAGGCAATAAGTGAATTTACTTTACTTTCAATTTTACGTGATTCTAACAAAGTGGCAAACATTTGAGCCCCTAATATGCCCTCTATAGTACCAGGCTCATAAAATTTATTATCCGCTAATGGTAGATAATAAAAATGTTCCCACGACTCGAAGTTTCTTAGCACAATTTTCCGTCAAAAAATTCCCCTGGCCACCAAAACTAACAAGGAACGTACACCGACATGATTGTAGACATGGACAATTACCGTTGACAACAACACTGTAAACCTGTATTTGATTATAGAATCATCGACTGTCGAACAAAATGCTGACGTTGAGCTACTCCGGGGCTACTTGGACTGTAAGAAGAACCACTTTGACCCACAACGGAACTTCCCTGACCTATACTTATACCATTATTACATACGCTGACTTTTCCCTCCTTGTTTGGGGGCTTGACGAAATGTAGCAAACTATTGTGTTTATATTGGCGTTACATACGGACAGACTTTTACATTGTACAACCTTGTGATTTGCAAAACAATTAATGCACATACCTTTCCCTTTTATTATTTTAAATCTATCCGATGCAGATTTATCTAGAAATTTTTTACAATTTTTTATATCCGTATGTTGATTGAAGTTACAAATTAAACAACGATTTCTTACCCGATTGGTTTCTCCAAAAATGCGTGTGATTTCGATTTTGAATTTCGGTATGTCAAATTGGATTTTCCATAACCTAATATGCCATTGTATATTTGAATCTGGTGCTTGATAAATGCAGTAATTTCCGCATAAGTGAAAATACTGGAATTTCTTCGAGTATTTTCAAACATATTATGCGAATCTGGATCTCATTTCGACCACAATAAATATGCGTAGGTAACATCTAATAAATCAACTATGTCCAATTCCCGTAGGGCACGGTATGATGCATCACATCTGTCTAAGATATTATCCAAATTTTTGCCAGAAGCTGACTATGCAGGTTTAAAAGCCAAAATTTGTGGCAGGTACGAACCGGTCAGGATACGTGGGTTTTGATACCTTTCGCAGAGCTTGTCCCAAATATTTGGATAATTCGATCCAACAGGGGGTACGCCTGTACAAACATTTTTTGCCCTCCCCCAAAGCTGTCCTATTAAATAATTTATTTTGTCCGCATTACTCAATCGACTATTAGTGTGAATGGAGGACTTAAAACACTCATAAAAGAGTGGCCATTCTTGGCTATTACCGGGCAATGTAGGCAGAGATAATTTAGCCAGCTTAGGCATCATTCGAGAAGATCATTCTAAACTGGAAGCAGATGCCTCTTTGACTTTGACTTCGACTTTCGGAGTAATATCTTCAGCGCAAGTTAACATTTCACAATATAAATCTTCGAAAGCCTCGAGTAGTTGAAAATTGGGTACAAAATCGAGATTCATTTTTAAATTCAATTCATTTATCCTTTCAATAATATCGAAGTAACTAGCCTTGGTTTCCTCTAAACATTTGATTTTTGTAAGGAAATTTTTACACACTGTTACATTATCGATACCCTTAAAGTAATCGTGTAATTTTTTAATTTTTCGGAAAACATTTCTTTTCGTCTATTGAGAAGTTTCAGTTTAGCCTCATTACTACTCGCCATTTAATCTTTTTCGTTTGCCAAATAATACTCAAATGTAATAAAAATGTAAACTAAATATGGGAATGAAATATTAAAGAATTGTTATATGAATACGAAATAATAAATAATTTAATTAATTAAATATTAAAACAATTAAATACTAAATTGAATAACAGGTAGATTGGAAACGGATAATTTATCAGAATCGAATAAAACTGGAATAAGCTTTTGAATCGAAAATCTAAAATTATTTTATGAAATCTAAAATAATCGACAAATGAATAAAATTGAAGATAATATAAAAATCGAAAATAATCCTTAATTACAATAAATATTTCAGCAATAAATATTTAAAATTGGAATAAGCTCTTGCATCGAAAATCTAAAATAATCGTCAAATAAATAAAATTGAAGATAAAAAGAAATTCGAAAATTATCAATAATTATAATAAATATTTCAACAAATGATTGAATCAAATTATTGATTGTTACTACGAAATAAATTTAATTATTCAACAGATTTTTGTAAATCACTGCTATATAATTTGAACACACAAATTCTATTTTATTTTTATAAAACAACAAGTCGAAAATCACGTAATACAGACCGCGTGTTTGTTATCCAACCAAATGATAATTTCGATTAAGTATGTTGAAGGTTTAAATTAAATCATACTAAATCGAATTAATCGAATATCGATATTGTTTAATATAACATCCATTAAATATTAAACGAAAAAATTCTAAATCCAAATTGAATCAAAAATGATTCAATATGATCCGGTTTGAAGGATCAAATGTATGGACACGCCTAACTGCAACGTCCACAAGTGTGGACTGTATGCTAACGAAAAAATAATTTGATTCGAAACCTAAAAAACAATTATAAAAAAATAAATTCGTTTTTGACTTACCTTAACTGAATTTCACCGGTTTTGATTGGTGATTTAGGGTAAACTCTGAAAAAGGAAATTATGGATAAATTACCAACTGTCGGCTGATGTTATTCTGCCGCTAATATGTTGGTTGTGATCCAAGTTCACTTAATATAATATAATTGTTGGTATTAAAATTAACTTTGTTTCGAATCACTAAAATTCCTTCGATATTAAGAAATAATCTCAACTAGCTGAATTAATTTCAAAAAAACTAAATTTACATTAAACTATTCCAAACCAACTAGAATGGACAACTTTTAAAAATACAAAACCAACTAACTGGGATCGATTTTAAACTAACTGGACTATTAAATGTACTAATCGAGATTTTGTACAAAAACAAAAAAAATAAAAAATATTTTTTTTTTCAAATAAGCTAGTGCCGACCTCTTAGGTATCGGTTCATTAAACTAATTTTTATTTATCGATATTTGATTTAATTGCATTAGTCTAGGCGCCAACAGTAAGAAACATTTAAACTTTTCTTCTATCTCTTATCGTTTTTGAGCTATTTCAGAAATGATAAACTAATTTTTTGCCACACTTTGCTCTCTCACGAGAAAACTTTTATTTTTACAAAAAAATGTTTCAAGCAAAAGTTGTATTTTATTTTATATAAGAAACATTTTTTACATTTAATTTTTTGTTCTTATGATTTAAAAATCAAAAAATGTGTGCTCTACATGGTATTTTGGATGAGTGGTATTGTAATACTGTAAAATTTAATAAAATATTATGAGAAACGAATTTTTAGGCGTAATTTAATTTTCCATACAAACTGTTTATTGAGAAAAACCAGCTATCTGATTGGTTCATATTTTAACATGGTATTTTATATGGAGGTAAATGCACCTTTAATTAGCAAAATTTCTCATTTTGCGTTCTGTACCAAACCGCAACCTTATAACACTTCTCAGTTTAGCTGTGAATTTATATGAGTGAGAGAAAATTTTATGGCGTGGCCTATTTTTGACGCGTTATTGCTCGGAAACGATGAAAGACGTGAACGTGAAATTTGATATACGGCGTTCCCGAGTATATCTCAACTAAGTGTAACATTATGGCTCAAGTGGTTTCTGAGATACAATGGCGTGAAAAATGGCTATTTAACATCAAGAATATATAGTCACAGCATTTACATACATATATCATATACATTATACATTACATTTTCAATTTTCGACTTTCGATTTTTCATCTTAATAACTATCTACGGCTAGTGCACTGCTATGCTATGATTTGAATTATAAAACTTTGCTGATGCCAAATATATATTTCAATTTGCTAATAGATGTAATTAGATAAAGGTCATAAATTTGGTAGAAAAGTTTTAAAGAAATTTAGTTATAAATTTTGTAAATAAAGATGTTTTAAATTTAAGTGAATCAAGCATTTCTTTTAAAGATAATAAATATTCAATTTAAAGAAAATTCATCTGCGTACCACAGTAAAAATAACTTGTGGTTTATTATTAAACTTGTGGACACATGGATAAGGGAGATCAGATCCCGTTTAGATCTTATGGCTTTGCACATTTCCTAAAAATTAAGGTAATATTAGGGTTAGGAAACACACTAGGAGAAAATAACTGCATATATAATTGAAAAGATGACATTAATTAACATTAAGTTTATTCTGAAACATATTATTCTTTATAAATTTCGATTTTTGCCCCAATTTCCTAGATCAGTTTTTTGTATTTTTAAAATACGTATTTTCGACTACCAAGTAGTCATCATCAGTAAGAATTAGCTAGTGAATGTTGCTCTTTGCTAATTTGGTGGCGGACTGCACACTGTTACTTTCGTGTATTTACAATTTATACTGTTCACAGTATCTGTCAAATTGTAATATTAGTGGCGCTAGCCAATCAACTTTCATCAGTTGACTAATGCTGGCCAATGAGCGTGATACTTGTGCGCAAGCCCATTCGAGTATTTTTTGACGTTTAAAATAATAAATTACAAATCAAACCTAAATTAAAAAACTATAAATAAATCATAAAAATAAATAATCCTTTATTTTTATAACGTATTAACAAATTTTAGAAATTCAACCTTGATTTTGCAATTTTTATTAGATCCGAATTTGGAATAGGTTCTTTGTCCAAGTTCATTGCTTCATTACCCATCATTTGAATGAAGATGCTTTCATAAGCGTCTAATTCGCAAGGATTGGGTACTGATTTTAGGAGCTTAAGGTTTGATTTGTCAATTTTGTGGTCGTTTTCGATAACGTGAGCGGCTACACATGATTTTTCAATTCTTCCATATTTTAAATGGCCCATATGTTCTTTGAATCTTGTGATAATTTGTCTTCTACTTTGACCTACATACTTCTTGGAACAATTTTGACATCCAATGCAATATATTCCCGATTGTTGTTCCATGTTGATTTTATCTTTGGGATTTCCAAGTAACTGTTTTAATTTTGTTCTACTAATGGGTGCTATTTTTAGGTTATGTTCTCCCAGTTCTTTTGTTAATTTGTTGACGTATGGTTGAAAATATGTAAGTTTGCACCATTTCTTTTTATCGATACTGTTTTGTTCTTGTTTCAAAGTTGTTGAATTGTTTCTTTGTATTCTTAATTTTACTTTTCGGATCATATTCTTGATTATTTGTGGATCAAATCCGTTGTATATTGCAACTTGGTGGATATGTTTTAATTCTTTGAAATAGTTTCTGGTGGATAATGGTATTTTTATTAATCGGTTCACTAGGAAGTTGCAAATGGCTAGTTTGTGTTGTGGTGGGCTGTTTGAATCTCCTGTGATGTATCTTTCAGTGTGTGTTGGTTTCCTGTATATGTCAAAATCTAGTTTCTTAGAATTTGTGTTTTTGGAAATTCTTATGTCAAGGAACGGAATCGAACCGTCCTTTCCGATTTCTGTTGTGAAATCAATTGAAGGGTACATGTTGTTCAGCTTATTAAGAAAATCTTGTGGATTTTCTTTTTCTGTGTCAAAAATATTGAAGATGTCATCAACATACCTGTACCAGACAGCGGGAAAATAACTGAATGTTTGTTGGGCTTGTTCTTCGAGGTCTGACATGAAGATGTTGCTCAAGAACGGAGATAACGGATTGCCCATAGACGTTCCAAATGTTTGTTTGTAGTATTTACCTTCGAAGGTAAACACATTTTGCCTCATGCATAGGCGTGTTAATTTTACCAATTCTGTTACTTCATCCATGTGTAAACCTTGATTTTTAAGCCATTTTTCGAACGCTTTTATTGCTTCTGGTATTGGAACACTGGGAAACAAAGCTTTGACATCAAATGACATTAGAACTGCACTTGGTGCCAATTCCGTATCCTTTATTTTGTTAATTAAATCAATACTATTTTTGACGGAAGACGAATCTGATTCGTTATTTAATGTTTGGAATTTGTTTACTAGCCATTTTGCAATTTTGTATGTTGGAGAATTTATACCTGAAACTATGTGTCGCATGGATCCATCTTGTTTGTGTATTTTTGGTAAACAATATAGACGAGGTGTTACAGGGTTCGAACACTGTAATTGAAATTTTAGTTGGTTGTTGATCAACTTTGGACATGCTTTTAAAGTGTCCTTTACATCGTTTACGATTGTGATTAATGGATCCGATCTTTGAACTCTGTATGGACCTTCGTTGAGCATTTTTTCTATTTTTGCTGAATAATCATTTTTGTCCATTATGACGATTGAGTTGCCCTTGTCTGCCTTCAGGTAGTGTACATCCTTTTCAGTAGAAGAGTCAGCCCACTCCTGGCCGAAAAGAATGGTACACTTTTCCAAAAACGGCAAACCTAGGTGAATGTTGGAAACCTCGGTTGAATGCGAAGTTGGAGGGAATAGATGACGTCATTCACCAATAGTAAATCAAGATGGCGTTGGGAGGTGTGGTGGGGGGGAGGAATGGCTAAACGGGGGATTGGCTATGACCAATAGTGGCGCTTAACGGAGAGTGAACGGGGGGCGGGACGTTGACATTAGTCAGCAATTCTCAAGAATATGATGAAATAGATACCATCTAACCTTGAAAAATATTGTAATTTGACACTTTAAATATACATGATAAAATTCAAGACACGTGGCCGGATGTTAATATTTTTATAATAGAATAGGATGAATCAGCAATGTAATATGACACTTGAAATTTACATGATAAAAATACATGTTTCAACTTGTTTGAATCGCATTTTATCTTAAAATAATTTTACACGTGTTACATAATAATTTGCAAGTATGAACAAGTCTGAATTCCAAGAAAAGAATATTATTATGAGAGTGTAAGAGATTGCTCTTACATATGAAAATGTAGAAATCTAAAATACGAAATAAAACCAAAAGGACTATTAATTATTCAATTATAATTAATAGACGAGGAAGGCTGTGACGATGCATTTACCATAACGACATAAATTGTATAAACATTATTCGATTAATAAATTCTTAACTTTGAGTTTGATTTATTATTTCTTACGCGTCTTTCAGCAGAAGGTTCAAGTGAAGTCTTCATAAGAGTCAGCAATTCTCAAGAATATGTTGAAATAGATAACATCTAACCTTGAAAAATATGATATCATCATCCTGTTTCTTAAAATAATTTTACACGTGTTATGAGATTAGATAATAATTTCTGCTGGTGGGGGATTCTTGGAGTGGTGGTAATCATATAAAAAAGGTGCCTTACATGACGGTAATATCAATTCGGTTAGTTTTTTTCTGAAGCATATTTTTACATTTTTTTTTTTCACATCTATATATTTATTATTCAGAACCTATATAATTTTATAAAAAAAAAATTTTATTTCATTTATTAGTGGACACCAGTGTTGAACGTTTGGTAACGTATATTTTTAATTGAAATTTTTGTTTTAACGGTAAGTGTACACTTTATTAAAATATCATTATTGTGTAATTAAATATAATTGTTTCAAAAGATGAACACCTACGAACAACATGTTATGCAGATGGTAAATGCTACACCCCAAGGTGGTAGCACGGTTATGACAAAGAAAGTGGAGAGAGCGTTGAGGCTCATCAAGACGGTAGAGGAAGCTGAGCGTAGGAGCACAATAAATAAGCAAAATTTACGTTTGTTTAAGCGTTTGCTTGCTTTAAAGAAAGAGAATCCTCTACGTCTTGAAGCGAATATTGGACTATGTAAATCATACCAGCGGCAACTTCACCAACGGCGTTTTGATTTAATGAAACAAGGTGGTGGGGTGGTTAAACGTCAAAATAGACATTTAATCTGGGAATTAATCGAAAATCACCACCAAGTCCGAGTGAAGACTGGTATGATTACCAATTTGGATTATAAAGATCCAAATATATTTTTCAACCGGGCATTTCCAATGTTTAGAAGACACGTTCGGCGTGAGCTAGTGAAGCATCCAAGATTTATAATTAAAATAATCTAATGAGATCGTAAATTTTATTTCAGGTGTATATTGTGTTCACCGGCAATTTTATTTAGCCCATCACCAAAGAGGAGGATGTGAAAACATTTATAACGCCAGCGAAGGAAATGTATCTGACTACGGACATGCAGGAGTGATACACTGATCATGTCAAAAACTATTTATTGAAAAAATTGGAAGAATTCCAGGAACGCGATAGCGGTTGGGCTCTTGACATGATCATAAATATTCGAGTCCACATGAATAAGTACTCTCCGATCACAGCTGGAACATTTTGTGAACTACCATCTGCAATTAAATGTAGAAAAGCTGTGATTAATGTCCAGAATGATGACCAACATTGCTTTTTATGGTCGATAATGTCAGCACTTTACCCGGTTGAAAAGCATCCTCAACGCTTGAATAAGTACCCGCACTATAAATATCATTTAAAATATGATGGATTAAAGTTTCCCATGTCTCTGGATCAAATTAATAAATTTGAAAAGATGAACCCGCATTTATCGATTAACGTGTACGGTTACAATATCTCTTTTATTCGTGGTTTAGAAATTTTTCCTGTACGCGTTAGTTCGAACACTGCGGGGCAGAAAATTCATCTATTGGCTGTGGAGAATGGGAACAGTCACCACTTTTGCTGGATAAAAAATTTAGCAAAGTTTGCTCGATCGAGTGTAAAGAGTGATAGGCATAAAATATTTTTATGCGATCGATGTCTCAACTATTTTTCAACCGACGATAAACTCCGGCAGCATTCAGTAAATTGTGGTGAAAAAGAAGTGGCGCGGGTACGAATGCCTGAAACCGATGATGAGCGGTTCGTTGAGTTCAAAGATTTCAACAGCAAGGAACGTGTTGAGTATATGGTGTACGCTGACTTTGAGGCACTGTTGGTACCACAGGACCATGAACACATGGAAACGGATCATGAGTCTTATACACAAAATATTCAAAAACATATACCCTACAGTGTGGGGTATTATGTACATTGTACTCATGATCCTAACCAATCATTCTACAAGGCATACCGTGGTGCTGATTGTGTCAAGTGGTTTGTTCGTGAACTGGAACAAGTAGCGTACTCATTAGAGCAAGAAAAAAACACGTTAAACCAACGTGTCCGCTCACCGTCGAAGAAGAACTGGATTTTATGTCAGCAGAGAAGTGTCACATTTGTGGTAAAGATTTCGTCTCCAATTCCATACGTGTTCGCGACCATTCACATCGCACAGGTAATGCAAGTTATTTATTATTTTTTTAATTTCTAATTTTATATATATAATCTAATTTTATATTAATCTATTTTAGGTATCTACCGTGTAGCAGCACACCAATTTTCTAATCTGCATTATCAAGATTCAAGGGTGATACCTGTTGTGATGCACAACTTAAGTGGATACGATTCGCATTTTACTATTGAAACTCTGCTGACGGAAATCGACGGTCAAGTTGATATGTTGCCCATCAACAGAGAAAAGTACATCAGTTTCACAAAGCACGTCTCAGACATTCAACTAAGATTCATCGATTCCTTCCGATTTCTCGCAGACAAGTTAGAAAATCTGGCCTCATATTTAGATAATGATAAAAAATCCATTTTACATAAATAGGTAAATGATAACAAATAAATAATTTTAATACAGGGTTGTAATTTGTTTTCTAATTTTTTATACGTCAGTAATGATGAACAATTTCAATTGCTGAAGAGAAAAGGTGTATTTCCATATGAATACATGAGTAGCTGGGGACGTCTCCAAGAGACAAAATTACCACCAAAGGAGGCGTTCTACAGTGTGTTAATAGATGAACACATAACGGATGAGGATTATAACCATACAGGTATGGAACACATGCAATTTACATACACTAGGTGATTATTCAGACCTGTATATGAAAACTGATGTGTTACTACTTGCGGATATTTTTGAAAATTTCCGTAACACTTGTATTCATAGCTATGGCCTCGATCCTAGTCACTATTACACACTTCCTGGCCATACGTGGAGCGCCATGTTGAAATACACCAATATCAAATTGGAATTGTTCACGGATATTGATGACTTGTTGTTTATCGAGAAAGGAATCAGAGGCGGTGTAAGTCAATGTTCTAATCGCTATGCTAAGGCAAACAATAAGTACATGGAAGAGGGGTATGATAAAACTCAAGAAGATGTCTACCTTATGTATTATGATGTGTTGAACCTATATGGTGCAGCAATGTGTGGATTCCTTCCAACAGGAAATTTTAAGTGGGTCGACACACCAAACATCGAGGATGTTGCAGAAGATTCACCAGTCGGGTACATTTTAGAAGTAGACCTTGAAATACCCCAACATCTACATGATTACTTTAGCGATTTACCGCCATGTCCGGAGACAACGAAACCACCTGGATCAAAACAAAATATCTGCTGTCAAACATTTACAATAAGACCAACTATGTCGTGCACTACAGGAATTTAAAACTGTATACACAACTCGGTGTTAAGGTAACAACATACCACCGTGTGTTACAATTCGATCAATCTGCATGGTTGAAACCATATATTGATTTCAATACCGAAATGCGCAAGAACGCCTCAAATGAGTTTGAAAAAGCATTATTCAAACTCATTATTAATGACATCTTCGGTAAAACCATGGAGAATGTGAGGAAACATCGGGTTGTGTACATACGAAAAAATTGGGATGGAAAACATGGTGTGAAGAAATTAATTGCCAAACCCAATTTTCATAGTATGATGGTGCTCGACAATGACGTCAGTATTATTGAAATGAAAAAAACACAGATACGTTTCAACAAACCCATCTACATAGGCTTCACAATTTTAGACGTATCGAAAACGTTTGTGTATGACTTCCACTACAACTATATGTACCAACGGTACAACCCCACAAATGTTAGGTTATTATACACAGACACCGATAGTCTAATTTATAGCGTGAGAAATACTGACGTCTATGATGTCATAAAACAGGATATTAATCGTTTTGATACGGCTGACTATGCACCCGACAACGTCTATGGTATACCACTGCGTAATAAGAAAGTCAAGGGTTTAATGTCCGATGAAAATAATGGTGATGTTATGCTAGAATTTGTCGGATCACGTAGCAAAATGTATGCTATTCGGGTGCAAAATAAAAAAGAGACTAAACGATCCAAGGGTCTCAAGAAGTCAGCTATCCGAAAACTTACTTTTGAGGACTATAAGCGGTGTTTGCTTGAGAACCGTAACTTTTACCGTGTTCAGCAAAGCATTAAATCCAAGCGACACCGCTTACATACCATCAAACAGCAGAAAGTGGGCTTATCACCATACGATCAAAAACGATACATTACTCACAATTCATGTGAAACAAAACCATGGGGTCACTATAGCATTATTTGTTCAGTGTAAGTATTTTATATTTTTATGTTTTTAATATTTATCTAATTTTTGCTGTTATTTCAGAAATGTGTCCTGCTGTTGTTGTTGTGATGATCCTCAAAGTGGTTCGGTATTGTGATAGGCGTACCAACAATTGATAGAGTAGTGCGCATGAACAATTGATAGAGTAGGGGTGGGAAGTCAAAAAATTGATAGTTAGGTAGAATTATTGTAGAAAACAATTTAGTGTTAGTTTAAACATACAAAATGCAAGACTTTGGTAATCATAATAGTGATAACAACTGTATTGTTAATATGATTAAAGATAATTGTAGTTTAAGTACTATAAACAATGTGTTAACAAAGTATTTTAAAACATTAGTTAATATGGCAATTAAATGTGGTCGACCGGAAACTTTAAACTTTCTTATTGATAAGGTAGAACAAATGGGCTTAGAAGTGAAATTTTCCCCATCGTCAGACAATGAAGACGAAAAAGTTTGGAACTGGATTTTAAAAAATATCCGCTCTGGACAAACAGATGGAATTGTAGGACTATCCATTTTTGAACAATCTTAATACAGTGTATTTACAACAGACGAGTTATCCGACTATGTTCAAGTGAAAGAAATGATTGAAAATTATCTTATGAAGAAAGGTGATGATGATGACAATGGACACTTTTCAGAATAATAATTATAATAATGTATTTTCGATAATTTATAAATATATATTTTTTAAATATTATTATAATACAACTCTGTTTTTATATGTTATAGATAAAATTTTATAATAAATAGTTTTACATTCTTATCTTTTATTTGTTATCATATTAAAAATACATTTCCTTTTTTAAAGCACAAATATGTTCACAAAAGCGGTCCACTATGACAAAATTTTTTTTGTTACAAGTATGTTCGCAAAAACGTTCCACTATAAAAGGAGACTTTTTTTATCAATATATGAATCGTGTAAAGAGTCGAACCCTAACCACCGGACTTTAACTTTGGATCCACGTTTAGCTAAGACCTTTTCCACTAAATAAATGTTTGGATTGTGAACTTTTTGTAATTCTTCAGCATAGAAACCACCCTTTATATCTTCGTTGTTGTAGTCCTTCAGTAAATATGTTCTTGGGTTTGTAAGTTTCACCTCGCGAATGGTGAATATTTCTGGTGTCCATGATGGATGAAAACCGCGAGCAAACACTGTTCTAAATTTACTTATCCTTACACGATCGCCAACTGTAAATTTTTGTTTCGGACCCACCATCTTAATATGATTGTATGAATCTTTTAAAATCCGTTCTTCGTTTCGTGTATTGACTTGTGATGGCTTCATCCTTATCGTTCGATGGTATGAATTATTATACTGTTTAATCAATTCCGGTAATACTTTTATCCATTTATAATTACCATACAAACTGAAATGTTTGTACATAATCGATTTCAGTGTGCGTATAAATCTCTCTACAATACACGCCTTTTTAGTTGAATATACAGAATAATGGTTTATGTTGTACTCTTTCATCAATCTCTTAAATTTTTCATTATAAAATTCCGTACCATTATCAGTTTGAAGGTTCCACCACACTCTTGGACTTTAGTGGCATAGCCCAGCTATATTTGGAGAAGCAATCGATGACCACCAAAATATACTTAAAGTTGGTAATTTGTCTTGCATAGGGAATCATTTCTACCAAATCAGCTTGAAATAAATCATTGAGTCCCTTAATGATTACACGCCTTCTTGGATAATTACGTCGAGCTGGTTTATGTAACTCATTCACAACAATTCGTCTTTTATCCATCTATTAATTTATATTTTATACCAATGTCAACATATAGTAACATGGAATCACAGTTTGTAGTCATGAAACTTTTAGGAATACCAAACGTTAAATAATCGTTTGATTTTAATGTATTAAGTTTATTTTTATCTATAATAGTATCGTTTTTGAAGACCTCACAGTATGTTGGTTTAATATCTAAATGATGTATCATCACAGAGATAGGGAATCTAAATACATAAACCCTTGTATTATTTTCCAATATATACCATGCAAAATCAGTAGTTGGATCTTTATAAAATTTTGTTGGTTGTCTATTACGTATTGATATTTGAAAATAACCATTTAATTTTTTCAGACTCTCGTTAAATATTTCAGTAGTGTTATTGATTTTATCACTAACATGATTGATAAGGGTGTATAAATCCACAGCATCAGTTGAAAATTCTGGACTTGCTACATTACTTATTTTTTTATTTTTTGCGTCAAAGTATGATTCTTCATCATCTAATGACAAACACTGCCCAAGACTTTCCAAGTTCACAACATCTTGCTTATTTATAGCTTATTCATTATGTGATGTATATGAATCTTGATAATTTTTGAAGAGAGGACATCCAAATTTATCTATGCCGTTCATATTGAGTTCTCAATGGTTAATGATGTAATTTTAATAATTACTTATAATAAATATAAAAATCTAAACAGGTCTGTTTAAAAACAGCTCGGTTTAATACTGGTCGGTTTAATACTGGTCTGTATCTAAACAGGTCTGTATCTAAACAGGTCTGTATCTAAACAGGTCTGTTTAGAAACAGATCTGTTTAATACTGGTTTTGACCGGTTTAATACTGGTCTGTTTAGAAACAGGTCCGGTTTTCAGTATATTATATTTTCTTCCCTTAACTCTTGTATCAAACTATTTATCTCATTTTGGTGGCTGAAATTCCCCGCGTCACGTGATGCGCATAACAGCCGTAATCTATCACAAAGTTCGTCAATTGTATTCCTGTACACATAATCTATGGGATTATTAGTTACTCGTGAAAATGTTAGACCGCTACCAGAAGCAGGAGCCGATAGGTATAGATGTTTCTTAAGGTAGTACCAGCATGAAATCACTTTTCGACAGATTTGGCCGAATTTTTTTTCTCGGGTTTATAATAGCTTTATTTATGAATTCCTAAAATTTCATAATTTTTGACCGTTTAGATCGCGAGATATTTAAAGACAAAGTTCGTGATTTTGAGGGTTTATACAATAAAATTCTAAAAAAAAAATTTAGAAATTAATTTTCACTTTCGAGATATTAATTTTGACGTAAATTGATCGAAATTGGGACGTTGGCATAATTATTTCCCATTTTAAACGGTCAAAATTTCTGAAACTTTGGGAATTAATAGTAAGCATTATTAAATTCTTAAATTTAATTTTTCGTTAAATTCTGTCGAAAAAAAATTGTACCATTGCTTTAACATAGAAACTGCAAATACCATGCTGGAAATACCTTAATGATATTTTTATACTTTAAACTTCTAGTTCCTTGAATTTGACCCCGAGAGTCATAATTCCGTCTATTAGCGTTTGTTGATGTTACAATTTCTAAATAGTTACGCATGTCTTGCTTGGAATAATTTTTTGGTATCTGTTTTACTAAAAGCTCATATAAACCTGATGTCCCGTCGTACCATTTTTCGTTGACTTGTATAGCGTTATGCGAAATGTGATCAACTGAATTACCTACATATAATCTATCAGCAGCATTATCATAACGTAATCCGTAAATATTATCGATAAGCTTATCATCTTTATTCGATAATATAAAATAAATGTATTTACCGGCCACATCTCCATAAGTCTTTGTAAAATGTTAAAGTGCATGATGATTATTCCCTGGTGATTTTATAATCTTTCTAAATACCACATCACGAGTGTGTAATGCCTCATCCTCGTAGGTGTCAGATAGATTTGTTTGTTTTGTCACTACTGGAGTATCTTCAAATAATTTTCGAGCCTTCATTGGCGTATAATTTAATAGTTCATCTTTATTGTCATCTTCCATCTTGCGTTTTATATTAATTCGAGTAAAATCATTTTTGTTCTCTTGTTTTTCTACTAGCTTATTCAACGGATCAGTGATGGGCTTAAATGTTTTTTCTAATGAAATGGTCGCTGTTTGTTCATCAGCTTTGAGTGCGTTATTTTTTACTTTTTCTGTATAATATCTCCAACTTAGCTAGCTGTTTCGTTGTCTGAAGCATTTTATCACATAAAAGATCACAAATTAAATGACCTATACAGTTGATAAACAGCGCTTAATAACCTAACAAGCATCATCAATCAACCTAGATAATATGCTCTTTATAAGGAATAATAATAAATCAACTTGTACTACAGACTAGATAAAAAAAATTTTATTTTAAAAAAATTACAATTTTAGATTAAAACAAAATACAAAATATAAATAAAGACGATCATTTTATTTTTTAATATTATTTATTGTTATAATAATCAACAACAAGCACCTCCGTATAAAGATCTATTAAAAAAATAATGTAATAAATACATAATAATATTTGTGGTACAATGTTTATGTTTATAGATGATGCATAGAGCTTTTGATACACTGTCATTCTTATGGAGCGGTTTTCCACCATCCAAATTTTCAATGTGGACTGCCCTTGTTGAATTTCGAATTAATTTTTTTATCCAAATTTTCTTTTCTTCACCTTTGCAGTATATAACATTATGATTAGCAATGTGTGTTAAAATGGTTGATAACTCGCCATAATCGGTGGCTCCTTGATTTCAGTATAAGCCATGGTAATTATTTGAGAGCCAAATTGCTTGTTTCTTATCCGAATCACTTAATGTGTTAAATGGAAATGGCGGTTTGAATACATAATGTCCAAAGTGGTTACCATTTGTATCCACAAAACTAAGTTCTTTAACGATGAATTCATTGTTTACTTTGCAGCCCTGTACGTCCACTATGTACGCCATTTTAAACTACTCTATTCACAATATTCGTAAGTGGATTGTATTTAAATAATCGATCATGGAACACTATACAATACGCACGCGTTTTAGCTGGGAAATTAACACTAGCTTCAAACTCAACGCGCAAGTCCACTGTTGTAGATTAAAGTGACTCTGGGTGCTTAGAACAGTCAATGACAAATAGAGGTGATTTATTTATAAACGTTTCTTTATCTAGCAATGGTTCTGTTATAGAGCGTCTATAGTACGATTTTTGAAAATTACAATACATTTCATACAGTAACGCTGTTTGATTGTTTGTGTAATTTAGATTCAAATTCACATATGGGTAGGCTTCACCATTTAAATAAACTTTCAAATTTGTTAAGTTACAATGGTCAAACTGACTGGAATCTTTTAAAATGTTACGGTCACGATTTGTTTGGAAACAGATAACAGCGTAGTTAGGACATTCTACACTAGTTTTAACACTCCACACATGCCTATCAGTTAATGGTAGTTCTGGTATAAGTAGACATTCCATTGATCGAAACCATAACCTCAAATCATCATTTTGATTGACTAAGTTGTATAATTTGACTCGCATTTTATCAGACACTTTAACGTATGGAACACACCATTCTAATTTGTTGATTTTAATTTCAAGTTTGCTTGTTGCGATAGTTGAGGTAAAACAATTAATATCATCATTTGCACGAACAATAACGATTTCTTGTTTCATGTTTCATGTTTACGAGAATTTTAGGATAATCTTCAAAAAAACCCATATACATTTTCAATGGAATACGAACATTGAAGTAACCAGCAGCATCCTTTTTAAAATTTTCACCAAAGCCAGCAATCTCTAAAGCTTTACTTTGATTTTCGTTTAGGGATAGATAGTTTTTTATAGTGCTAACGATGCCTACGTTATTAATCACATCAATTACCTTACCACCACTTTCATAACGAATTTCATGAAACATAAATGATATAGCATTCGATATGAAGCTGGCTGCATTTGTAGCATCATCATCAGTCACTTGACCTTCGATATTTAAAACACTTTCACTTGGTAATGTGTACAAGTCTTGTGATTGAATGCAAATTCTACTCTCATCGCTTAATTCAAATTTCGATGAATTATAAGCTTGGTGGTTGTGATACTCTAGTCCTGTAATAACATTATCGTACTCAGGTACATTGGTCACTTCTAGTATTTCTGTCATTCTTCTTCTTCTTCTTCTTAATACAATTGAATTTTATTCGTATAACTGATTTCTTTATTTTAAACCAACAACTAAATTTTACCCAACAATTGGCCGTTTTAGTTTTAAGCCAATTGATTGAAGAAATTTTCTATTTTCGTATGATAACTGTTTGTGATTTTTTATTCTATTGTTGCTCGATTGAGGTTGTTTTATCGGACGGTTTGTAGAAACACTGCCTCCGGCATAACGTGTATGATGATTAAATACAAAACTCATTATATCTTTTTCAAGTGTAATCCAATTGTAAAGTTTTCACCTCGAAAGTTTACTAATTTACCAGTTTGGTCCACTAACATGAGCGTAATGTTGCTTATAGTTTGACAGTTGATTGGTTAATAAATAACATTCATAGGATGTATCACAATTTTATAGCCTGGTGGTAGATTTGGTGAAAAATGAAACAATGTGTGACTGATTTCATTGTTATGATACGAACCATTTGTAATATTACATTGAACATAATAGTCCAGTAAAGAAGAGTCTGAAATCATGTTTTTCTCTGATACGGATGAAATGATATGAAAATTATCAGAAAAATGCATAGAAAACGATGGACAAAGTAAAAAAGTTCTCGACCCCCCGGGAAAGGGGTGAAAATTATGAAAAACTATCCCGAAATACGAATTTTGGGTTATATTTTGGAAATATCAAAAAAGTTTCAAATAAAAGTTGTAGAGCATTAAATTTTAGGCCTAACTCTTTCCGACCAATTTTTCCTTAAAATGCACCCTTTCACCCCTAGAACGCTCAGAGAGCTAAAAAAATGAAATTTCAGAAAAAAAATATTAAAATTGGACTTCTTTAATTGTTTTTTTTTTTTTTTTTTTCTAAAAAAAAATACAGACAACAATGGTAGAGAAAAAAAATTTTTTTTTTCATCTCTTCTCTTAAAAGTGAATCTGACTGACTAGAGTATAGTAGCTCTAGGGCACTTCTAGACATGATAGAAACATGCGGTTTTTTGCATTCGACATAAAATCGCTTGAAATCTACAGGAAAAATCGAAAAACTTGTACTTTGTCATTGCAACCCCCTCCCACCCAAGTGGGAAAAATCACCCCAAAATAACAATTTTCTGTTCAAAACACCCTAGAAAGATGACTTTTTCTCTCATCGACTCAAAATTAAGTCAAATTAACTGAATACGTCGAAAAATATCATTGAAAACATCGCAGCCACCCGCAATAATGAAAAAACAACCCTCAAAATTGCCATTTTCAGTTTATAAATGCTAGAAAGATGAGTTTTTCCCCAATTGACCCAAAAAATGTCACATGCACTGAATTCTTCGAAAAATTTCCTTATCATCATCGTAAAATCGTCGTTATCCCCCCGAAAAATCGCAAAAACAACCCCTAAAATTACGTTTTTCTTTTGTTTACATGCTCGAAAGATGGGATTTTCACTAATTACCCGGAATTAATTTCGCATTAATAGAAAACTTTGGAAATTTCCTAACCCACATGGCAACACCCTCCCCCCCAATCATAAAACCTCCCGAAAATTTGAATTATAAGTTCCATTTATGCTAGAAAGATAAGGTATTCACCAATAGACACGAAAAAAAGTAAAATTAACAGAATTCTTTTAAAATTTTCTCTATCCACATCGCAGACCCACGAAAATTCGAAATAAACACCCCCTAAAATTTTTTTTTCCTTTTATACATGCTAGAAAGATATAATTTTCACTAATTGACCCGAAATAGTTTCGCATGAATAGAATACTTTGATAAATTTCATTACCCACATGGAAACAGCCCTCTCCCCCCCAAAATAATAAAACTCCAAAATTAGGATTTTAAGTTCCATACATGCTAGAAAGAAAGGATTTTCACCAATACACACGAAATAAAGTAATATTAACAGAATTCTTTTAAAATTTTCACTGTCTACATCACAACCCCCCGGAAATTCGAAAAATCACACCATAAAATTACGTTTATTTGTTGTATACTTACATTTTTCACTAACTGATAAAAAATAGTTTCGTATTGATAGAATACTTTAAAAAATTTCATTAGCCACATCGCAACCCCTCGGAAAATCGGAAAATCCCCCGAAAATTAGGTTTTATGAGTTCTATACAATGTAATTGGTGAATATGGGATTTTCCCAATAGATCTGAATTAATGTTAAATTCACAGAATACATCCAAAAATTTCATATTATACATCTTTACCTCTCGAAAAGGGAAAAACACCCCCAAAATTTCCCCTTTAACACACTTGCAAAATATAAGGAATTTGCATGGCGCAGTTTTTATATTCACGGTTAACCCATGCGCAGAACTATAATAAGTGAGAAACCTGTGTGTACCGTCAATATGTAAGATGTCTTTTTGACATGCTTGCTCCGTCTCAGTGAAAACTGTATGGTAAACGTGGTAAAATACTTTTTTTTCAAGAGTCTCTTCTTTAAGACTCTACTTAATAATTAATTTAATATATATCTCGTAACAAAATGTAATTATTTAATTATTTAAAAAAAAAAATGGCATAGAAATAATATATTTTTGAATTAGATCCTTCAAATCTTGAACAGCCCGTTAGATCTGTTCCGTAATTTATGTCGGTTAGAGTACATAAATTACGAACACAACATATTACATAAAATAATGGATCTATTTTCTTATGCGCAGTGATCGCTACGCGGAGGAATTTACTAACCTACTTGTTTGAGTATTGATTAGGAGCTCTCTTCGATTTGGGCTCTCGGACAGCAAGGATCGCAATGTAAAAACAGTAATGGATCCTACATTCAATGTACAATTTTAAATTATTTGCACGTGGCACACTTAAACAATATGTGAGCTAACAGTGATATTTTTATTAAATTATCTGGTATGTTTCGATTTATTATAATTATTGGGTTTTTGGAGATAGTTTGAAATGTTTAATTTCAATATATTATGCATCCGTTTAAACCTTTGATATAAGTTTATTTAAGGTTTCTAGGTTTAAAATGACTTAGAATTTATTAATCGTTATTCGTAAAACACTTTAGAATATGTGTATTTATTAAATACTTGATTTATGTTATTCAGTAAACACTTAATGTGTTAAATTTCTATACTTTGTAAATTTTCATAATGACGCTTAACGCGTTAAATTTGTATTTGATTATGTTTATATAAAATATCGTTCAAGTTTAAAATTACCTTTGATATTGTATTTAACTCTTTCCTTTTGGACTTTTTGTTTTGTAGATGTGAAATTCAAATCCATACGGTAACTTTTGGAAAAGTAAAGAAATGAAGCCTTTACTTTGAACACTAAACATACCTTTCAGTTCTGATCTTAACCTCTGGACCTGTCAGTTTAAATATCAGGATGGCTCTAAAAAGTACAATTATCCCGGAAAACTGCATGGGTTGGGCCCTCTAGCACACTTTTCAACTCGTAACTCCGTTAATCTTAACTAATAATTATATTCTCTTTCATGAAACCCCATCATGGGTTTATTTAATTTTTTTTTGCTTCAGATCCTTCAAACCAACAGTCATCAAAAAAGGCTCAGTTGTAAAGCTTAGTAAAAAGTAGCAGCTAAGAGAGTATAATCATATTTTTTTTGTTTATCATAGAAAAGTGAGCGAGATAAAATATCTTAGCAATTAATGTAATTATTGGAAGTGTTCTGTTAAATTAACTTTATTTTGGGTCTATTGATGAAAATCCCATCTTTCTAGCATTGTATACAACTTAAGAACCTAATTCTCGGGGGGTGTCTGATTTTTCGAGGGGTTGCGATGTGGGTAATGAAATTTTCCAAAGTATCTATTAATGCGAAACTATTTTGGATCAATTAGTGAAAATCCCATTTTCGCAGCATGTAAGTATACAACAAAAAAACGTAATTTTATGGTGATTTGATGCGTTTGAGGAAAATTTTTAAAGCATTCTTTAATTTTCACTTTATTTCGGGTCTATTGGAGAAAATCCTGTCTTTCTAGCACGTATAGAACTTAAAACACTAATTTTGGGGGAAATTTCTGATTTTTCGGAAGATTGCTGTGTGGGTAATGAAATTTATCAAAGTATTCTATCCATGCGAATTACAATTATTTCGGGTCAATTAGTGAAAATTATATCTTTCAAGCATGTATACAACAAAAAAACCCGTAATTTTAGGGTTTTTTTCGAATTTCCGGGGGTTTCGATGTGGATAATGAAAATTTTGAAAGCATTCTGTTAATTTCACTCTATTTCGTGTCTATTGGTGAAAATCCTATCTTTCTAGCACGTATAGAACTGAAAACACTAAATTTTCGGGGGGTTTTCTGGTTTTCCGGGAGGATGCGGTGTGGGTAAAGAAATTTATTAAATTTACTAAAGTATTCATGCGTAATTATTTCGGGTCAATTAGTGGAAATTAGATCTTTCTAGCATATATACAACGAAAAAAAATAAAAATTTTTAGGGGGTGTTTATTTCGAATTTTCGGGGGGTTGCGATGTGGATAGAGAAAATTTTAAAAGAATTCTGATAATTTTACTTTATTTTGTGTGTATTGGTGAAAATCCTTTCTTTCTAGCATGTATGGAACTTAAAATCCTAATTTTGGAGTTTTATTATTTTGGGGGGGAGACGGCTGTTTCCATGTGGGTAATGAAATTTATCAAAGTATTCTATTCATGCGAAACTATTTCGGGTCAATTAGTGAAAATTATATCTTTCTAGCATGTATAAAAGGAAAAAAAAATTTTAGGGGGTGTTTATTTCGAATTTTCGTGGGTCTGCGATGTGGATAGAGAAAATTTTAAAAGAATTCTGTTAATTTTACTTTTTTTCGTGTCTATTGGTGAATACCTTATCTTTCTAGCATAAATGGAACTTATAATTCAAATTTTCGGGAGGTTTTATGATTGGGGGGGGGAGGGTGTTGCCATGTGGGTAAGGAAATTTTTCAAAGTTTTCTATTAATGCGAAATTAATTTCGGGTAATTAGTGAAAATCCCATCTTTCGAGCATGTAAACAAAAGAAAAACGTAATTTTAGGGGTTGTTTTTACGATTTTCCGGGGGGATAACGACGATTTTACGATGATGATAAGGAAATTTTTCGAAGAATGCAGTGCATGTGACATTTTTTGGGTCAATTGGGGAAAACTCATGTTTCTAGCATTTATAAACTGAAAATGGCAATTTTGAGGGTTGTTTTTTCATTATTGCGGGTGGCTGCGATGTTTTCAATGATATTTTTCGACTTATTCAGTTAATTTGACTTAATTTTGAGTCGATGGGAGAAAAAGTCATCTTTCTAGGATGTATTGAACAGAAAATTGTTATTTTGGGGTGATTTTTCCCGCTTGGGTGGGAGGGGGTTGCAATGACAAAGTACAAGTTTTTCGATTTTTCCTGTAGATTTCAAGCGATTTTATGTCGAATGCAAAAAACCGCATGTTTCTATCATGTCTAGAAGTGCCCTAGAGTTACTATACTACTATAATATTTTTTTCTGAAATTTCATTTTTTTAGTACTCTGAGCGTTCTAGGGGTGAAAGGGTGCATTTTAAGGAAAAATTGGTCTGAAAGAGTTAGGCCTAAAATTTAATGCTCTACAACTTTTATTTGAAACTTTTTTTGATATTTTCAAAATATAACCCAAAATTCGTATTTCGGGATAGTTTTTCATAATTTTCACCCCTTTCCCGGGCTTTGAGAACTTTTTTACTTTGTCCATCGTTTTTTATGCATTTTCCTGATAATTTCCATATAATTTCATCCGTATCAGAGAAAAACATGATTTCAGACTCTTCTTTACTAGACTAATAAAATGTTTCTACAGGTAAAATATTAACTGTATTGTCACTTTCATGTCTTTTATTTGCATCTAGTTTTCGTTTATTAAATCCCAACATGCGACAAACAGAATCTGATGGTTCACAGTTTATTATCACAGTACACTTTATTTCACATTTTAATGTATTTGTATTAGCATTTATTTGTAGTGTCACCTCATCGCCTACAGCTTCTTTTAAATAACGTTCAATATCTTCAACTTCATAAGATCCTGGAGGTATTTCTATGACTTTATCATCGTAATAAAACATGTTATTGTGGCTGTGTATATTAGGTATGGAATTGTACCCTTGTAAATCTACTAGACCCATTTCATAATTTTCATTTTTATCTAATTCAATTGGTGGAGAATAGTCTGTTGTTAAAAAAGAGCTATCCCCTGTAAAAGTAAGCATGTATGACATCTTGATTTTGAATGAAGTGAATACAAGACTTGCTGGTTTATTTATTTAATAAAAATTGTATACATAGATGTCCACAAATCGGAGTATAAAACTGTTGTTGCCTATCAAAATTATATTGAATGTCACATCCGTTAAAATATTTAAGGACTTCCGCTGGCGGTCTCAAATTTCCAAAACTATCAGAATAGATAACAATTCGATTATACTTTTTATATGCCGTCCAGTGTGTGCCACTATTTTTAGATACTTCATGGTTGATAATTCCTGTATCATATTTATATGGTCTATTGGGTAGGGTGTCACGCATAAAAACACCACGAAAATACGGAATTTTAAATTGTTTAGCATACACACGTAGCTCCGTATCGTAAAGTGCTCTACGTGGTAGCGTTTCAATTAGTTTTTTGCTAAATATAATCCCATGCCTTTGTTGTATGGTCTTAAATACAAGCCTTTACCCATTGCTATAGCCTCCATTGTTTTGTTGTGTCTTTGACTCTCATTAAGTTGATCACGAGCACTTTTATAATTTGTAACGGCTTTAGCAATACCCGACGCTCCACCAGCCAAATCACCTAAAGCAGAGACTTCTGCGAATATTGGAATTAATGGAAGTACACCACCAGACTTTGGAACTGGTATTACACGTGTGGGTGCTTTAATACGTTGACCTCTCACGGCTGCTTTTGCAATTTTTACTGCTGCTTTTAAGTCCGTTGGTTGTGATTTTTTCAATGCATTTCGTGCCTTTCGCACTGATGCTGTAAAGTTTATAGTTTTCTTTGTCTTTTTCGTCTTTTTCTTTTTTAATCCCATACCAAGTGAAGTTTTTGCCTTCATGGCGCCTGTAACGAATAAAGCGGATGCTTTTTCACCAATTGTTGAATCAGATGCTTTGACACGTTTCCAAGCGGCTTCAGCTAATTGTTTATCTGCTAGATGACGCTCCTTTAAGTCTTTACTTTTTGAATATGCTATATCATGTACCATACAAGCCTGCTCCAATGCGTTTTTTGGTTTATCACCACGCGCTAATCGTTCTGTCAGCTTATTTCCAGGTCCACAATATCGATAAGTTGGTATGTGTAACTCAAACGGTAATTTATTTATAAGTGTGTTAACAATACCTCTTCCTTTGTGTTGTTGCTTCTGATATGACATACTACTAAATGTTTTAAACAATTAAGTTCACATATATTTAAATGTTTATAAAATGGGTTGTATTGAAATTTTAGTCTTAGTTACATTAAAAATGCGTTTTCATAAACAACAACCCGCTCTGAGTGTTGAAAATTTAATACCAGAAAATACAGACACACAAACATATCATGGTCCTCTATTTTCAGATTCACTACGAACAATAATATGTGGCCCTAGTGGTTGTGGTAAAACCAATGTTATGTTGAATTTAATTTATGATGAAAACGGTTTACGCTTTGAAAACATTTATGTGTACAGTAAATCTCTTTACCAACCGAAATATCAATTATTAGAAGAGACTTTAAAATTAGTGGAAGGGGTTGGCTATTTTCCATTTAGTGATAGTAGTGAAATTCTTAGTCCAAATGAAGCTCGAGAAAAAAGTCTTTTCATTTTTGATGATGTGAGCTGTCATTCACAACAGAGAATTAGAGAATACTTTAGTATGGGCCGTCATCGAAAAATTGATTGTTTCTACCTATGTCAGAGCTACGCACGTGTTCCAAAGCATAACATAAGGGACAATGTTAATTGCTTGGTGTTATTCAAAACGGGCGAAATGAATCTAAAACACATATTCTACGATCATGTTGGCTCTGATATGAATTTTCAAAAATTTCATGATTTATGTCGACATTGTTGGAGTTCACCAAATGGATTTGTTGTAATAATGAAAAATTTCTCTATGAATGCAGGTCGTTATAGGAATGAATTTGATGAATTTATTGAACTGTAGTGTCACCCAATACTTTATGTGTTTTTTCAGATTCATAATAATAATTTTTTTCTGTAAATTTTTTTTCATGTAATATTTAATCATTAATAAACAAATATTTATAAGATTTTTATTAAATAAAACCTTACATTACGTCGTAAACAATAACAATAAAATATATATATCTTGCAGTAATAAAATTCAATATAGGAATGATTTTAAAATAATGCTTGACGTTCTTCCATGTCAACACAATCTTCGTCAACATCGTCTTCCCGCTCACGTGTCCTTGAACGATTTTTATCATGTAAATTTCAAGTGTCATATAACATTGCTGATTCATCCTATTCTATTATAAAAATATTAACATCCGGTCACGTGTCTTGAATTTTATCATGTATATTTAAAGTGTCAAATTACAATATTTTTCAAGGTTAGATGTTATCTATTTCAACATATTCTCGAGAATTGCTGACTCTCATAATAATATTCTTTTCTTGGAATTCAGACTTGTTCATACTTGCAAATTATTATCTAACACGTTCAAGTGTCATATTACATTGCTGAATCATCCTATTTTATTATAAAAATATTAACATCCGGTCACGTGTCTTGACACGTGTAAAATTATTTTAAGATCAAAGTCGATTCAAACAAGTTTGAACTTGTAATAGGATGATGATATCATATTTTTCAAGGTCAAATATTATCTATTTCAACATATTCTTGAGAATTGCTGACTAATGTCAACGTCCCGCCCCCCGTTCACTCTCCACCACTATTGGTCAAAGCCATCCCCCGTTTATACCATTCCTCCCCCCCACCACACCCCCGACGCCATCTTGATTTACTATTGGTCAATGACGTCATCCAACTTCGCATTCAACCGAGGTTTCCAACATTCACCTAGGTTTGCCCTTTTTGAAAAAGTGTACCATCCAACTGCGCCAGGAGTGGGCTGACTCTTCTACTCTTTTCTTTTAATGATTTAATTATTTTGCTTTGGGTATCTTGACTGTTGTGTGGTTTGGAATTTTTTTATTATTTTTGTACAATTTTTTCTAATTTGGTTTTTGGTTGCTTCATCTAATGCTTTGATTCCTGTTTCAATATCCACAGCTATATTTACGGAAACTTATAAGTTCCAGTTAATGATGACAAAAAATTTAAATAATTGTGAATTCGATAACTGGCTCAATTGGTTTAGACAAATTCAAATAGTTATAAAACATAAACTCAAAACAAAAACAACAAAATTGTACAAAAAACTAAAAATGCTAAAAAACAAAAATAAAAAACCAGAATTAATATTCAAAGATCAACAGCTCGCCCATAACACAACCAATATCAAATTCTCAGATGATGAGATTAATCTATTTAACAAAGGATTGTACTTTTCAATCCAGAAAATTGAATGTCCGTCCGTAAATATAGGTGTGGATATTGAAACAGGAATCAAAGCATTAGATGAAGCAACCAAAAACCAAATTAGAAAAAATTGTACAAAAATAATAAAAAAATTCCAAACCACACAACAGTCAAGATACCCATAGCAAAATAATTAAATCATTAAAAGAAAAGGATGTACACTACCTGAAGGCAGACAAGGGCAACTCAATCGTCATAATGGACAAAAATGATTATTCAGCAAAAGTAGAAAAAATGATCAACGAAGGTCCATACAGAGTTCAAAGATCGGATCCATTAATCACATTCGTAAACGATGTAAAAGACACTTTAAAAGCATGTCCAAAGTTGATCAACAACCAACTAAAATTTCAATTACAGTGTTCGAACCCTGTAACACCTCGTCTATATTGTTTACCAAAAATACACAAACAAGATGGATCCATGCGACACATAGTTTCAGGTATAAATTCTCCAACATACAAAATTTCAAACATTAAATAACGAATCAGATTCGTCTTCCGTCAAAAATAGTATTGATTTAATTAACAAAATAAAGGATACGGAATTGGCACCAAGTGCAGTTCTAATGTCATTTGATGTCAAAGCTTTGTTTCCCAGTGTTCCAATACCAGAAGCAATAAAAGCGTTCGAAAAATGGCTTAAAAATCAAGGTTTACACATGGATGAAGTAACAGAATTGGTAAAATTAACACGCCTATGCATGAGGCAAAATGTGTTTACCTTCGAAGGTAAATACTACAAACAAACATTTGGAACGTCTATGGGCAATCCGTTATCTCCGTTCTTGAGCAACATCTTCATGTCAGACCTCGAAGAACAAGCCCAACAAACATTCAGTTATTTTCCCGCTGTCTGGTACAGGTATGTTGATGACATCTTCAATATTTTTGACACAGAAAAAGAAAATCCACAAGATTTTCTTAATAAGCTGAACAACATGTACCCTTCAATTGATTTCACAACAGAAATCGAAAAGGACGGTTCGATTCCGTTCCTTGACATAAGAATTTCCAAAAACACAAATTCTAAGAAACTAGATTTTGACATATACAGGAAACCAACACACACTGAAAGATACATCACAGCAGATTCAAACAGCCCACCACAACACAAACTATCCATTTGCAACTTCCTAGTGAACCGATTAATAAAAATACCATTATCCACCAGAAAATATTTCAAAGAATTAAAACATATCCACCAAGTTGCAATATACAACGGATTTGATCGACAAATAATCAAGAATATGATCCGAAAAGTAAAATTAAGAATACAAAGAAACAATTCAACAACTTTGAAACAAGAACAAAACAGTATCGATAAAAAGAAATGGTGCAAACTTACATATTTTCAACCATACGTCAACAAATTAACAAAAGAACTGGGAGAACATAACCTAAAAATAGCACCCATTAGTAGAACAAAATTAAAACAGTTACTTGGAAATCCCAAAGATAAAATCAACATGGAACAACAATCGGGAATATATTGCATTGGATGTCAAAATTGTTCCAAGAAGTATGTAGGTCAAAGTAGAAGACAAATTATCACAAGATTCAAAGAACATATGGGCCATTTAAAATATGGAAGAATTGAAAAATCATGTGTAGCCGCTCACGTTATCGAAAACGACCACAAAATTGACAAATCAAACCTTAAGCTCCTAAAATCAGTACCCAATCCTTGCGAATTAGACGCTTATGAAAGCATCTTCATTCAAATGATAGGTAATGAAGCAATGAACTTGGACAAAGAACCTATTCCAAATTCGGATCTAATAAAAATTGCAAAATCAAGGTTGAATTTCTAAAATTTGTTAATACGTTATAAAAATAAAGGATTATTTATTTTTATGATTTATTTATAGTTTTTTAATTTAGGTTTGATTTGTAATTTATTATTTTAAACGTCAAAAAATACTCGAATGGGCTTGCGCACAAGTATCACGCTCATTGGCCAGCATTAGTCAACTGATGAAAGTTGATTGGCTAGCGCCACTAATATTACAATTTGACAGATACTGTGAACAGTATAAATTGTAAATACACGAAAGTAACAGTGTGCAGTCCGCCACCAAATTAGCAAAGAGCAACATTCACTAGCTAATTCTTACTGATGATGACTACTTGGTAGTCGAAAATACGTCTTTTAAAAATACAAAAAACTGATCTAGGAAAATGGGGAAAAATCGAAATTTATTTCGACATATCCTAGAGTTCTCATTTATTATCTTCGATAATATTTATACTATTCTTTACATAAATTCAACAACAAACAACGAGTGATTTATATTAAACTTTGGTTTACGTTAACAAAGATATTTGAACATAAGAATTTAGATAACACAGATTCACTGTACATGACACACAATAACCTCTGAATTATTATTTACAAAATATTTCGAATTTTGAATCAAACAAATGCAAAAATTATTGATTTAATATAAAAATAAATGAATTCTCATGCAATCTTCTATTTTAAAATTATATCCAGTGAATTACATAACGATTGTGAATATATTTTCTCATACGTACAATATTTAACCAAAATGAAAATATTTAGAGGTAATAAAATTTAACATTGGATTACATAACAATTTACGCAAATAAAATTATTGCATTGTAAATAGAAATTTAAGATATGAAAGTCGTTTTGCGAAAATATGCCGCGCAAAGAAATATCGTCCACAAAATTATTTAATTGTGTACCGGCAATCAATAAATTGTAAAGTGTGATGATATCAGATAAACCAATTGGCCAAAAGAAAGTTGGCATCTCTATATACGTGGATCATGTCAATTTAATTAACACAACTTCTGTATCAAGTATGACGAAAATAAAAATGTTTGCTAAAAGATCCAACTGTAACAACCTGGATTTCAATTTAATCATTGACCCAATGTTGGACGGTCCAAAAACAGCATTGGTAATTGTTGGTAAATGTGGAAATTTATAGGAATAAAAGGTTTGTAAGGAAAGTGGACTGTAGGTTATTTAACACAAAACACTATTTATTCCATAATTAATAATTTATTGAAGGTTGATTAGTTGAAAAGTTACATTTCGTTTCTGCACACAATTAATGCATCCGTATGTTACGAAGCCTACTGCAGAACTCACTGCTCTGTGCTCTATTTAATTGTGTATAAATTATATTAGTTGCAAGCTCAAACTTGTACATATTTATTCTGTTTTTACTTGCAACATCAAACATATACGTAAACAAATATATTATTATAGCAACAAATTAAATATTTTTATAAAAGATTGAACATCCTCCCGACACGCAGAAGTTGTGTTGTTTAAGAAAGCTTGGTTTAAATTTATAACATGAATTTCTATTATGTAAATCAAACCAAACTTTAACAAAGTAAATAATAAATGCGAATTAACAAATTAAATCATGAAAGAAATCAAATTTAAAATTAACAATATTTACTTACTTTTAATATTTTAACAAATTTAATTTTTACATTTTTATGTTTCAATTTCTACATTTATAGGTAGCACTTGGTAATTGATCTCATAACTTGGTAATTGATCTGGTAAATTCACCTTTTTGAGTTTTCACAATAGCGGATCTAGCGATATTATTCTTATCTTTTATCAATTTTGAAATTCGCGCTAAAATCCATTTTAATGGTGGAACACCATCTTCCTTAATTAATACTAATGAACCAATTTCCAAATTAGGTTGCTTTTGAAACCATTTTGGTCTTTTTTGCAATAGTGATATATATTCTTTATAAAACCTTGACCAAAATGATTGCCTCATTTGACAAATCTGTTTCCATTGAGATAATCCACTCCGTCTCTGTTCCGAAATATTTGGTTCGGGATAACTGGTAAAACTATCTCCGATTAAAAAATGACCTGGACTAAGGTATTTTAAATCATCAACATCGCTTGATAATCCACACAAAGGTCTACTATTCAAAATACTTTCTATGTAAATTAAAAGTGTATTAAGCTGTTCATACGTGAGAACATTTTCGCCTATTACTCGTTTTAGGTGGTATTTAATCAATTTGATACCACTTTCGCATATACCGTTCATATGTGGAGCTAAAGGAATAGAAAATTTCCATTCAATATTTTTACAATTCATAAAGTCAATAATCCTCTTGTATGATTCATCATTTTTAAACAAATTATACAATCGATGAAATTCGTTATATCCGCCCTTAAAGTTAGTTCCATTATCAGAATGAAAACATTTAATTATACCGCGTCTTCCAATAAATCGCGTTACAGCTGCTATAAAAGTTTCTGAAGTGAGATCCGAGCATAATTCAATATGATATGCCTTTGTCGCAAGACATACAAAAATGCAAAACCATGCTTTTGTCGTTATTACGCCCCTAATACGAGATTGTTTTACTAATACTGGACCCCCAAAGTCTATTCCTGTTTCTAGAAAGTGCCTAGATAAATTAACACGTTCTTTAGGCAAATCTGCCATTAATTGCTGTTGGCCTTTTGCTCTAAACCTATAACATTTTACACATTTGTTAATTACTTTTTTTACTTCACGTTTTCCATTTATGATCCAATAATTTAACCGAATATTTGCTAATAAGTTTTGTACACCTGCATGTAACATCATTTTGTGTTCAAATTCAATAATAATATTGCTTAAATAACATTTAGGAGGTAGTATATATGGATGTTTTTGATTTTCTAAAATTTTATCACACTTTACAATCCTCCCCCCCCACTCTAAGTAATCCATTTTTGTCTACAAAGGGATTTAAATATCTTAAAGGACTTTTTTTGTAGGTATATAAATCCGTATTTTCCGATTTACTATTGAGTTCTTTTAATTCTATAGAGAAATGTTTATTTTGTATTAATTTTATAATAAATTCTCTTGCATTAATAATTTCTAATAAACTCAAATGACCAAACTTTTTGGCTTTAAAATTTTTAAAATTATAAATTGCTCGATTTACCCAAGCTATTCTAACTTGCAATTTCATATAGTCTGATGTACTATTAATTATATCATAAAATATGTTATTATTTTCGATTTTCGTAAATAACACAGTAATGACTTCATCTTTTGTTTCATGTAATGTTAATTTACTAAGATTAATGTTTGATTTTGGCCAATGTGTCTTTTCTAATGTTAACCATTCCGGACCATGGAACCAAACATTTTGAAAATTCAAAAATTCTGAAACACTTAATCCTCTACTTAACTTATCTGCGCACGAATTATATTCCGAATTCAAATGATACCAATTCAATGAATTTGTTAATTCTTGAATACTAAAAACACGATTTGAAACAAACATTTTTAATTTACTTGGATCAGACTTAATCCATCCATAAATGATACTTGAATCTGTCCATAAATAATATTCTTCAATATTCAAAACATCCTCTAATATTATTTTAATTTTATTAAATAATTTTGCTAATAGTACAGCACCTAATAGCTCACTTCTTGGTAAAGTGGTTCCTTTTAAAGGTACTAATTTTGTTTTTGATGCAATTAAATTTGTAGTTACACTACCATCTTCATAAAGAGACCTAATATATACGCATGCGCCATAAGCGTATTTGCTACTATCACAAAACCCATGTAATGTATGACTTTTAATTAAAACATAATTATGAAAATAATGCCTTGGAATTTTCACTTTGTTTAGTAATTGAATGTCAGAAAAATTACTTATAAATTCATTATGTAATTTTGTTGGTAGAGGCGTATCCCAATTCAAATCTTTAAACGTCCAAATTTTCTGAATAAAATATTTCATTTTTACAATAACTATTCCAATGTATCCTAGTGGATCAAAAATTTTACTTATACAAGATAAGGCTAACCGTTTTGTTAATACATCAAATTTTTCCATTTCTGGTACATTTATTTTAAGATAATCATTTTTTACACTGTATTTCAACCCTAGCGAACTAACAAGTTTGTCTGATTCGTAGTTATTTAAACATTTTTCTTGTTTTTCTAATGGTATGGTATTCAAAAGTTCTTTACAATTTGAAACCCATTTATGGCATTCAAATCCTGCACTTTCTAAAATTGAAACTATATTATCTTTTAAATTTAACAGTTCTTGAGCTGAATTTGCTCCAGTAAGACAATCATCCATGTAAAAATCACGTGTTATAACTTTAGCTGCTTTAGGAAAACAATTTTCATTTTCTTCGGCTAATTTATGTAAAACTTTAATTGCTAAATACGGACTAGAAGTAGCACCGTATGTAACCGTAGTTAACTTTAAAATTTGTAATTTATTTGAATTTTTATCTCTCCAAAATATTTTTTGTAATCTTTGATGATTATCTGCAATATTAATCATCCTATACATTTTCATAATATCTAACGAAAATACATATTTATATGTTCTATATCTTATTATAATATCAAAAAGCTCTTGCTGTAATGACGGACCGGCATACATCATGTCATTGAGTGACAATCCGTTATTCGTTTCGCAACTAAAATCAAATACAACGCGTAACTTAGTTGTAGTTTTATCTGGTCTAAGTACTGCATGATGAGGTACAAAATATTCAAAACTATCGTCAGTTCCGTATTTTTCTGTCGATGTGACATCTATTACATGACCCATATCAATATATTCAGAAATAAATTTTTTATATTCTTTATACAAGTCATCATCCTTAATAAATCTTTTTTCTAAAAATTCAAACCTTTTGAGGGCTTGTTGATAAGATGAACCTAAAGTTTCAACTCCTTTCTTTAAAGGTAACTGAACTATAAATTTTCCGGAAATTTCATCACGTTTAAAAGTTTTTTCAAAATGTTCATCACAAATTTTATCTTCATTTGATTGAATTTTTACTAAAGGCAATTCTTCTAGTGCCCAAAATTTTTTTACATTCTCATTTAAATCATCTGATTTACAATGAGACGTCAAGTGACAACTTTTAATTAACGAACTATTTTTATTCAAAATAGGACCCGCTATTATATAACCGAAAACTGTTTTATGTAACGATAAATTAAATTTATCTAAAGGGACATGTGTTCCCCTCAGTATTTTAAAGAACAGATCACTTCCAATTAAAAGATCAATGTTATTTGGATAATTAAATGAGGAATCTGCTAATTTTATATTTTTTGGTATAAATATAGTTATTAATGCTACATGTGGGATAAGTAGCAAATAATCTGACAGTCGTGGTGTTGCGGCGTGAGCGTAAGGTTATGGGACATTCTTATGAAGACGAGTGTGGTAGATGTCGCTACGAGCCGTAGGCGAGTTGCGACAACCACACGAGTCTTCATAAGAATGTCTCATAACCTTAGAGCGAATGCCGTAATCACGACTGTCGTATTTGCTACTTATTCCGCAAGTAGCATTCAATACTTTTTACAACAATCGCTCGGGAAGTTGACTTTGAGAGAAATTTATCAATTTGAGAAATGATTTATTTACTTATTTTAAATGTAAATTATGTTAAAATTATTATGTATAAATAAATTATGTTAAAATATTAACATAAATTATTTAGTATATTATGATGTTCATGTTATTATCGCGGCGTCAGATGGCGTGTCAGTAGTTTCTAGTAAAGTGAGAAACGTAATACAGACAGTATCCGTGAGGTTATAACATATTTTATAGTAGTATAGTGTATTAGGAATCTGTGCAGTTATGTAGTCTATAACCGAACATGTGCGTTTATGAAACACATATAGTTAAGTATGCGATTATTGTGTATTTTGAAGGTGACATACAGCGCTCGAAAAGTCTACTTCTCGAGCGGGCGTTGTAAAAATTTTTTTTTATCTATATATGAATGTGGCAATGGCACCGTAATATTATCTAAAACGAAACATTCTATATCAGCATTAAATGATGAATGCAACGAATGTATTTTAATATTAACTGATTCAGTAACTTGAACTTTATGACCTGACAAACCTTCAATATTTAAATTTTGTCTTTGTTTACATAAACCTAATCTGTCAACAATAGTTTGACGTAGAAAATTACTTTCACTCGCACTATCTAATAATGCTCTAACTATAAGATATTTTCCATCTTTTCCGAAAATTTTTAATTTGACCGTCGGTAACAATGTTTCATGTGTATTAGATTTAATATTTTGATTTGAACAACAACTAACTTGTTCGCCATTATTTTTATTTAAATTTTCTTTACTAATATTTAATTTATCACCTTTTTTATATTGAGAATTATGATCCTTATTATCCAAAACTTCAAGCGATGTATTTGCATTTTCATAGTGTAACATGTCATTATGCCTTTTATTACAAATACGACATTTCATTTTGGATCGACAATTATATATGGAATGTTCATTTAAACATAGAAAACATAACCTATTTTTAGCTACAAACTCTCGCCTGTCTATTTTCGATAAATTTTTGAATTTAAAACATTTCAAAATACCGTGATTATTTAATTTACAGTAAAAGCAACATCTTTTTGTTGTATCCGTATTTAATGGTAACGAAATTTGTTTTTTATTATTATCATTTTTTAATTTATTAACCGAATCTAATGACAAAATTTGAAATGCTTTTGCTCGATGTTCCAAAAATTCTAACAAATTATTTAATTTCGGAATATTTTTCCTATCTAATTGTAATTCCCATTCTTGTCTAGATATGTTATCTAACTTTTGTACAATGATGTAAATTAAAATAAGATCCCAATTATCAACGGGTACTTTTAAACTTTTTAAAGCTTCGAAATGTAATTTAAATTTTAAAGTTAATGCCATAATAGAATGTTCTTTTGATACACTCGGTAATTCAAGTAATGATTTTATGTGACTATTGATAATTAATAAAGAATTTTCATATTCATTTATCAACAAATTGTATGCTAAATCATACCCTTCTTCAGTAACACTTATTGAGGAAATAATACTTAACGCTTCACCTTTTAGCAAAGATTTTAAATAATTTAATTTATCAACTTTTGATAAATTTTCCTTTCTATGAATAGTCGAATCAAATGTACTTTTAAATTCAACCCACTTTAAATAATCCCCAGAAAAAGGTTCAATCTTTAATATTGGCAAATTCACTATTTTTGCAAAAGAATCTTGTTGATTTATATTTACATTTTGACTGACCCCATTCTGCGTCGTAGTATTAATATTTAACCTAATTTCAAATTTTGAATGTAATTCAAAATATTTATCTTCAAAAGCATCTCGCTCTTGATCATCAAGATCAATCTCTTCGAGATTCTCAATTGCCGCCTGAGTTACTAAAAATTCTTTATAATCCGCAACTAATTGCTCATTTCTAATTTTAATATCCATTTGGTTTACTAACTCACTTGGTTTCTCTAAAAACTTATCAAATCGAGAATGATTTCTTTTTTAAATCCCTCTAACTTTCTTTAATTTGGCTAATTCTGCCATATTGAACCAATATTATATTTCGAAACAGAACGAATGAATTTTCTGAAAACAAATTTTTCAATAAATATTGAAACTTACCAACTTCAAATAAATAATAATAATAGAAGTTTAACTTCCTAATATAAACAAACAAATAGCTTTATCTCGCTTTCACTAATATGATTTACACAGTACATCATATAAATAATAAACACAAAAAATAGAATAGCTTTTTCTCTCTTTCACTAATATAATATACGCAATACGTATATATAACAAAAACAAACACAATATAGCACTACACTCGTCTCAGTCCATCACACTCACTTTGGCTATTGTGATGAATAATTTGACGCTGCGCATGTGTCACAACTGATTTTATCCTTTCTTGGAATTCAAATCAAACCAAATTTTTTTCCAGTGAAAATTTCAAATTTCTTAAACAATTTTCCATAAAACTTAATAAGTTTCCCAAATTTTTGTTATATAACTTTATAATTTGATTATATAACCAAACAAACAAACAAAAAATATAAATACCGCCAAAATATATAACGGTTTCCAATATTATTTTCTTATATGATGAAGATTCTTCATTGAATTCTTCCAAATTTTCCCAATATTAATAACTTTTCAATAAACAAACACTTCAATAATTCCAAAATTCAACAAACTTCAATATTGAATTCAACAAAACATTCCAATAACAATTTTTTACCACATGGTTTCCATATATCCGGCTCGAAGGACCAAAAATGTTGGTAAATGTGGAATTTTATAGGAATAAAAGGTTTGTAAGGAAAGTGGACTGTAGGTTATTTAACACAAAACACTATTTATTCCATAATTAATAATTTATTGAAGGTTGATTAGTTGAAAAGTTACATTTCGTTTCTGCACACAATTAATGCATCCGTATGTTACGAAGCCTACTGCAGAACTCACTGCTCTGTGCTCTATTTAATTGTGTATAAATTATATTAGTTGCAAGCTCAAACTTGTACATATTTATTCTGTTTTTACTTGGAACATCAAACATATACGTAAACAAATATATTATTATAGCAACAAATTAAATATTTTTATAAAAGATTGAACAGTAATAGAATATTACCAATCATCGCAACTCGCAAACTTTTGATGAAACGACATTCAAACTAAACAAATTTTTTGGTAAAGAAAGTTTGTTACGTATATAAAAATTGAATAAAAAAAAATTTATAAAATAATGAAATGCTTTTATTCGCAAACTATATTTATTAAAAAAAAAATTGAAAATAGCGAGCAAATCGCCCAACGTCGTGTCAGAAACGTTTGTGCCATTATTCGATAATAATTAATTTCTTACCTTGCGACGTTATATTTTTATACTTAGAAGGTAACATTTTTATACAAACTTGACTTGACATAATTTCCATAGCCTTTTAAGGACATTTCTATAAAAAAAAGTACTCGAACATAAATACTATGAATAGAATATAATTCGAAAAATAAAAATTGTAAGATATTGCTACCTGCATGTTTTAAATTGTATGAAGAAAACAAAAATTGACAAGGACAAAACTAATAAAATCTTCATTTAAAAAATATTTGGTTTTAAACAAAATTATTTTATTTAATGAATATGCAATGCGAAATTCAAAACAGTCAAATCATAATTTCTTTAAAAATGATGATAAATCATTAGATACATCTTTTTTTTAATTGTAGAATTCTAATACTCTTTGATGCTCTCAAATGTTCATTCAAATTGAACAACAATAAAATAGAGTTTTAGAGAACAGTAGGACCAAATATTGGTATCCATTTTCTAGTATAACTAATAATTTCTCTTTCATAAAACTATTTATATACAACAGCGTTTTTTTTTATTTTTTTTAAGAACAATATGCAGACACGTGTTCAAGGTATTTCTAAGAGCAGAAAAAAGTTGTAAAAAGCAATTTTCGCTGCCCCATTCCCACCCTGTGAAACTTTGTATTATAAAACCCCAAAGAAACACCTTAATCTGTGGTTTCTTTTTCTTTCAAAACTTCAAAATATTAAATGGATATTGATAATAAATATTTAATCTCCAATAATTTGAGTAATATTTTCAAGTTCCATTAGTTGGGTTTTAATTGATAAATCGCTATCAGTTGGCATTGAATTCAAATGTGTTACTGAATCCTCGATGGTACTGTAGTTTATACTTTGTGCCATATCAAACTGTATTAATATTACTAAATATGTTGTCATTGCACCAACAATCTGAAACCAAATGCAAGTTAAACAATTAAAATATCTGAAAATGCTAATACTTAGCTGAACACGCAAGGTTAAATAATTAAAATTAATTAATGAGAATTGAAAAAAAAACACATGCAATGAATCGAATTCGAGAGAATGAATTATGCGAGGTTTAGCAATTATTTCTTGAGAATGTATAAATCTAGACCATTTTGTTTTATATATTTACAATGCGTTTCGATCAACTGTTTTTGAGTTTGAAATGCTTGTGTCTGAAAAGCCTATTGTGATACCATATAAGTGTTTTACCACCTTTTCCGCTGATAATTTATTAGCTGCTCATTTAGTTTGAGAGGCTGAAAGCACCTCCTTCATGCATATATCATGCACTACACCAACTGATCACAAATATTAATAAAATTAATTTTTATTGTGACGGCGGGAATCGAACCTGCTACCCTAGACTAACTTCGAACGGAATTGGTTACGCTTAAACTGAGCTACTAAGGATGACATCATTTATGATACTTTAATATCAGCATATAATAAAATGTTTTTTCTATGATTGGCATATCAGAGTCATATTGGTATATGTCGTTCACCAGCTCGATAATATTGTAGCCTTACTATTCAAAGATATATGCATACTTGTATATCACCAATCGGCTCAGGGGTCGGGCGATCTAAATTGTTTTTAGATCGTTCGATCACTGACTGGGGGTTGCGGGTTCAAATCCAGGCAGTGGCAATGTGAGCAATTATAATTAATGGGGCGGTAAAATTGATCACACTGTCGTCACTTAGATAATAACAAAGTAGCCGAGTCCATTCACATCATAGAAATTAAATTGAATATGGGATGTAAGTTAAAAATAAATAAATAAAAATTATAAAATAATGATGTGAATGGATTCTGTTATAGATAATATCTGAAAAATGGAGGTTAAACCGCGTAATTATTTTTATCATTTATTATTGTAGATAACCAAAGGTTTCAGTACATTTCATAGTATCACATTGAATAATACAAGTGAAGCTTCTATCATTTTATATGACAATAAAATTACATTATTTTTTGTGATAAAAGAATCCTAAGCAGTTAAAAATACAAACGTAAGTGGTATACAAACTATCATCACCGCCTCTATCACCATGTCAAGTTTTATTAAAATATCTTTTATACGAGGATTATTCCCAAGTAGCAGGACACTTTAAACATTCTCTAGTTCTTTCAAACTAGAATGTGTATTTCTACGAAAATTTGAAGGTCAAGTTTAAAAAAATCAAAGTTCCTTGTCTAAATTACTTTTGGGTGTTGAAGAAGTGAAATAAAGATATTTTTACACTTACTGAGTATAGGATTGTGAAATCCAACGGAAATAAACCACAAACACTAAACGTAATTTTTTGATGTAATAATTGCAGTGAATATATTTCTGTCTGAAAAATATATAAGAAAAGATTTGATATCTTCGAAATTTTGAAAAAAAAAAACAAATCAGTTGAAGTTCAATCTTTAATTTGTCTATTTTTCAATTGATCATAAGTACTTGTATAACTAAATAAAATATTTAGTTAATAAAAGGTTTATTAGGTTTCCAACTATTTTTTTTTTTTCAATTTGTAGCTTAGCTTTAGAGAGAAACCTATGTGCACAAGACATAGACCTTACGCAATAGAACCATTATTACAGCACCATTATTAGCATTCAAATAACTTTTTCATTACCTAACACCTGAGGAGAAATGATACAGTTTTGTCATAGAGCTTACATACAAACGATATACTTATGAAAGAAACAAAATTGTACAACTTTACTTTACTGTTATAATTGACTAAAGTATATTAAAGATTCAACGTTTCAGAATTGTTAAAATATTGCTCACTGCCATTCTCATTTCCATGAGTTTCTCGTCCGTGATGCGGTGTAAAATGATTCGTATGTACTCCGACTCTTTAAGAACATTCTCACATGGAACAACAATACATAGCAGCAAAAGAATATGTTTAGCAATCACACTAATAAGAATAAACCGTTCAAATACTGTCATTTGTAACATAACCACAATCGCATAAATTTTCGTTAAAATACTTAAAAATAGATAAATAAACACGAATAAAATTTGAAAATTGTAAAAAAAATTCACCTCTTTTGTAACTTCACATAATTTATCATGTAAAGCAAATATTTCATGTAATTTATGTAAATGTCCCCCCACGCCATTATGATGTCGATCAAAATATAATTTCAATAATATTTGGTTCAATATATTAAATCTCTGTTGTATTATAAATAATAGTATTGAAAAATTGGCTATCATTTGTATTGTTGAAATGTCAGAGAAATTCAGAATAAATTTATAAATAAAAATTGCAATAAAATTAGAATTTTCATCAACATTTTTAATATTCAAAAATTTAAATAAAATCAACGTAAATACGACAACGATAATAAAAATGAATATACACTGCTTTAAACAAAAGTTTTTAGATTTTGTATAATCTATGGTTGAATACAAATTAGTTTTAATTCGTTCATCTATTGTTTCAAGTTGTGTAAATAATAAATGATAATATTTCACATACACACAGGGGATGAATATATTCATAATGATTGTAACATACACAGTATATTCTGTTAATTCAGCGGTAAATTGTGCAATATAATTTTTGGTAACAATTAAATTCATATGAAAGGTTTGTTCTTGATTAATTAAATAAATTATGGATACAATTGTCAAAATTAATATTATAATTGGATAAATAAATTGTATTTTTGGCTTCATTTTAAAAAATAATGTTGTTGATTTTTCTTTATAAATTAATGGTAAATTTCCACATAATTGTCCATACAAAATTATAGGTAATATTGATTCAATATTACTTTTTGGTTGTTTAAATAATTTCTGAATTATTTTTAACATTCTGTTTTATTCGTTAAAAACAAACTTTGTAAGTAAAACGTTGTTTTATTTAAATGAGTCTAAATTCTATTTACTATTAACATTCATTGGAATAAATTAATATCTGTGTTTCCCCCTCCTCAAAATACTCAAACCCTACTAAAAATGTACCGAGAGATTCATTAAAATTTTTGTATCATATTTAAAATATTTTATTACAGTCGTGCTATGTTTTTGACGATTAACAGAAATAAATAGCATAAACCTAACAAGCAAAAGTTGTTGTTTGGAACAAGTTTTGACTTTTACCTTCAGAATAGGCCAATAACTAACCGTTCGGTAATATTTATTTTATCACGTGATGACACATATGCTCGCGCGTTCTGCACATATATCAAATATTTCGCGCGATGAATTGTATATAAATTATTTTTTAATTCGCTAGCCTATTACAAATAGTTTGATTACGTGATTATTGAATTATGTTTGAGAGTGAGATAATAAATATAAATATTGGACTGAATTTATTTTGACGAATTTCACCATGTTTCCATCGCAAGTTAATTTAATTAATTTACTGAGTACGTTTTATATTAAACTAACGAGGAGGCCCAAAAATTTCAGAAGTTAATAATTTTTTGCTTTAGCTTTTACTCTCGTGGTGAGATTCTCATAATTTCTTAAGGACTTGAAACTAATGTATGGTGAATATCTAGCATAGGTTGAAATCTGAAAAATTCAGAATTCGAAAATTGTATAGAAAAATTATATTATACTGTAAAAGTATATGAAGATAGCAAAAGTTATCTTATTTTGAAAAATAAAAATTTTTTTTTTTTTTATAATCGAGCATGAACAAAATGTCCATAACGCGAGTGGTGACGGGTTACGTATGCAGAAATGAAATACCATACTTTTGTTCGAAACTACATAGATACTTACAAGCGAGATTAACTACTTATTCAACTAAATATTTAAAAAATACCTTTTAAATATCCCTTAGCTGAAAGTACGTACTTTCTGGCCACATTTGACTCCATAAAGAACCACGCTTGTGGCTTATTAGAGCTAATAAAGTTTAAGTGTCCTCTTATTTTTGTATTCAAGATGGCATAGCAACATTCAATTTACATGAAATGTAAAATTATATTTGAATAAATATAAATATTAATTCACACAGTCAGCTAATTAGTAATATATATTTGGTCATTTTCGTTATGTTTTCGGTAGTGTCCCCTAGGATGTCCTAGACGCAGGGCCACGTCGACCCTGTATCCAAAGTGTGTGGGGCACACAGACGCCGAGACAAAGAAGGTGCCCCCACTGAAATGTCATACTTACAAAACAACATACTCTTTGTAGTTTAATATCGATAACTAAGTAGGTAAATAGGCGTAACATATGTCTTGTAAATAACAAAACATATAGTATTTACGTTTGTGGTTTTCTTTTACGCTTTGGGTTTTAGTTTTTATTAATTACTCAGAGCTAAACGAATCAAAACAACAGCCGCTGGGCCGTGAGATTTGTGAGTGTGTTTATGAACGCAAGCCGATGCGATTTGTGCGACAAAGTTTAACGAAAGAGAACTCCAACAAAAATTAACAATCTATTAGTCGAAAGTGTGCGCAGGGTGCGCGTGCGCATTGAGTTCTAGCACTAAGAAAAATATATTATAGTGTGTACCATTCTGTGTTACATTCTGTTGAACGTGACGAAAGTAATAGTAATCAAGACTAAAAAAAAACTTATCTGATTACTAGAATCTTATAAGGAAAAGAAAACAGGAAGAACGTTGTAATATGAAACTAAAATAAGTTTTACCTCTCTACCATCCACTTCCAAAGAATTATTAGAGACAGAAACCAGTCATTTTATCGATGAAGAGTTTATTAAATTGAATTCAAGGAACGCTTCATGTAGTGGTAAATTCTTTGTATTTAATTCTATACAAATAATTATAGCTGTCTGTCTTTAATGTCAAAATAGACAGACACGAAACTATCAAGGATATTGCAAACAGAAAAGCGAGAAAAGTGGAAATAATTTAATTTTAGTATTTTTATATTCTTACACATTAAAGACTTTTTTTAAATATAGCATACGTAATAGTTAAGTCATCTATTTTATTATTAATATCTAAGTATACAACAAGATATAACATCATAAATAAAGTATGTAACAATTTAATTCGCGTTTTATTTTTCGTAGTAATTGGCAAGCTAGCGTTTTACCTATTTAGAAAAATTTTATCTAAGTATGTTTAACGAATTACATTTTTCTTTCGATAAAAAAAAATACGTTGAAACATGAAGATAGCTATATTGTTTGCGATTCTTTGATTGGTGTACTTTTTGCAAGTTGTCAAGATGTGTTCTATGGTGATGAGTTCGTTACAAATTACGCATAAAGGATTGGAACCTCTTGATGACAGGTGTACCATTTGATAATTTTACTTTCAATAATTGTACATTTTACGCCACAGCATTTACAGTTTCTATTTAATGTCTTGCAATCTTCTTAATGAAATGTGGGAAGATCACACCTACTTTCATAAATGGAAAAGGTTTAAGAAAATTGTATTTATGACTAATAAAATTGAATTGTACCTTGGCATTTATAGTTTCATTTACATTTCTTCACAATTTTGCATTCCTCATGGTAACATGTTAAAATGCTTTCCCAATAACGTTAAGAGATTTTCACATTCGAATTAATAATTTTCTCTTACTCATAGTTTTTTTTATGAAATATACTATATTTTAAACATTTCGCTAATCAATCCACGACCAGCAAGTTGGTTGCCCCGGCGTGTATGTTATAAAGCCTGAGAAAATCCAACTTTCTGGTATAGGGGCGTTATATACTATTTATAAATTAATATATTTTTTGACTGATAATAATTTTATTTTTGACTGATAATTTATCATCATACATAAAAAATATATGTTATACTATAAAATCAAAAAGCCAATGTAAGAAATCACAGAAAAAAATTTTAATTGAGCACAATACAGAAAAATATAACATTTTTTATTTGAATAAAATCATAGAAAAATATTACATTTCTTTATCATTAAAAGAAAATAACTCATTCTATAATGCAATTTTATCAATAATTAAAAATTTTCATTATTTACAGGAGTGTAAAGCTAGCGTAAATTTATTGAATTATTATTTTTGAAGTAATTTTGAGTAGACGTTGTTCTTAGGTAGTCAACAACACTCAGCAAGGACACTGTTGAGAGTGCTGCCCTTTTATGGTACGTGGCCCAGCAAATTGTAGTTACTTTACTCCACCAGCTTAAAATGGATAAATATATACATGTCGATGTATAGATGAAAAAAAAGGAAATTATAACAATAAACATTTTTTTATAATTTGTACAAAATATTTAAATTTGCAGCTTTATGTTATTCACTTTCGATTTTAGAAGTTCTGATCAGGATATATAAAAAAGTATTTAGTATTTTCAAAATAAAAAATTACTTATCAAAAAGTACCTAATAATAATAAAAAAAATTTTTTACGAAAAGTACCTCAAATACAAGTATGAAATACGTATTTGGTTTTTTTCAAATACTTTTATTTCAAATAAGTCGCATCTCTGATTATCAAATACACTTAAGTTTATTCATTCATAAAATATTGCCGAACAATGATTGTTTTGGTTGTATTACCTGAAATAGAAGGTTTTCATATAATATTTAAAACTTTAATAAGGACGCAGGATTTCAATATAGAATATTATTTATAAGTATTCTGTAGAAATTTTCAGAATCTAAAATTTTTAGGGAAGAAATTTTGGATGGAGCACTCTGTACTATGTGATGTTTAGATATATATTTATAAATTTGTTGATTAACTTAAGGAGCGTTGGCCAATTTAATTAGAAAAAGACTGTGTAATTCTGGTATGCTACCTTTTATTTACTCATTTTGAGAGTATTGTATCGAGATCATGTTGTTTCAGTTTAGAACAAAACAAAATTTTTTTTTTAAATCTTAATATATAAAACATAGTCAGGTTAGTAAGACCATTTACAACTCAAGAACAGCTTGACCGATTTTAATTCATCATCGCCCCCAATAGCCGATCATCATCATCGCCCCCAATACCATTTCTCACCGATTTTAAAAATTATTTCGTAAATAGAATGTTACATTGTCAGCAAATAACATGGGCTATATTTTATTTGCTAAAAAATTAAATGATCTCGGCTCCATAAAAATTAAAACTCATGAAATTTTGAGCCAAAAGGAGACAAGTGAGGGTAGGGAGGTGAAGGCTGTAATGCAGTAGTCTTTGTTTTCAATGTTGAAACTGTCCAGCGAAAACGACATTTACTGACTGTTAGGCGGTACGCAGATCAGGTAGTCGAGTATAAGAACAAACTCATTTGTAAACTAATTTTATTTCGAATTTTGCTTCCGAATCTATGCATGGCAATATGGCTTAGACACAAGCTATAGATATTGGTTCCGTTAACTTCAATTTAATATTTAAGATTCTGCTATTTTAGATTCCAGTTATTTTGAGTAGATACTTGGTGTAAGTCTAAACACTAGTTATCTTTGGTATTTTTATTATTTTATCATAAGCATCATAACGCAAAACTCAAACGTGATACAGATTAATTTTTTAATTGTGAATCTCAAAGACAACGTTTAAAAATTTTCATCTAAAGATTTTTCCTTTTCCAAAAATTCGTTAGTAAACTTTCGAACTCACATAGTAAATTATTTTTTAATTGTTGTTAACAATAGCCTTGCTGCTAACAATAGTTTTGTTTCAAATTCCTTTCAAATAAGTAGTAAAAAAGTTCAACATGTCATCAGAAAGATTTCATCTTCGAAATTGAAAAAAGCATCCTCATATTTCTGAAAATAAAATGTAAATACGAACTTCATTGATTTTGTGAATTTAAATATGTACTTTATTAATGAGTTTATATTAAATCAAGACATGTTATGACTTACTATTTTACTATTTTTAGTTTTGTATTTAATCATTTATCTCGAAAATGAAAAGGTATCTTTGTAAAAATGTTCACCTAAAATTATTTTCTTATTTTATGTGAGAAATTTATCATTACCCCATCAATATCAAAGTGTAACACATTACATACTTAGAGTATTTATTGCATAATCTATAGTGGTACTACAAACTAGTCTCTAGGCAGAACTGCGGCCGAGGATCCAGTACTGTAAATATTAAATCCAAATTTATTTATTTTTGGCCTTAGTCCAACCCGTTAGGAAAATTTTTTGAAAAGAGTCGTCACATTTTAAAACGTAACAAAATTATAAGGTGTAGATCTGTGTATCGAAAGAGCATAATTATCTGAATTTTTTTATTAGGTACTCCAGGTTTTTCTGAGATTCACCTGGTAGGTTAGTGTATTCAGTTCGATGTATTTTTGATGATGAATTAAATTAAACTGATCTAGAGCTTCAAATATGGACGTTTGGAGCTTCTTTGAGCAAGATAAAGGTTGTAAGTTACTGTCTTCAAAATAAGTGCTGCACGATTATATCAGATCCAGTCTTCTTGAACTGAAACACACAAACTGATTTCTGTGGATAATTAGCAATTCAAACTCTTACCACAGTGCCACTTGGTCAATGCTACAGAAACCTGTATTAACGAAGCATAACCTTGAAAATAGAAGCTGACGTTTGGTTATTGGTGCAAAAAATTATGTCTTATTGTTTTCCAACTGCAAGGCTTCAAAATGTAACGAATCTTTTATGTAAACTAATTTATGACTAAAAATGCATGTATATGAAGAAGGCTTTTCATGAAATTTGATTTAGTTTTATTAATTTTTAATATAATCAAATATCCCACTAGAACCCGATATAACAACCACAAACATACAGTTCAACTTTTTGCAATTATGTGATTGAATTATTATATTCCCCATTTCTATTTACGCTTTGGGATTGAACTGTTTGTGTAGAAAAAAACACGCATTGATATATTTTTCGAGTTCCGATTAGGAACTAGACATTATTATTGTAAAATGACAGAATTTTACGATATACCTAAGGCATACATGTCAAAGATTGCAACTCGAGTTAGTCGAAAAATGGTAATTTGTTTTAAACTATCCTAATGTTTTAAGTCATGCCACAATCACTTGGGCAATTTCAATTCAGTTTATCATAAAGTACTATTTCCTAAACTTAATTCACAGGTTTTAAGAGAATTTTCATTTTATTATGGTATTTCACAGTGACTCTTTGTTATACGCTCCTGTTTCGCTATCAACTAATGAAATATTTGTTTAATAAATGAGTTTATTTGTTTTTACAAATATTATTAAATAAAATCAATTGGAATGTTGGAAGTAATGATTGATTGTCTGTCAATTTAAATGAAATAAGTAATTAATTTGTTCAAAATTGATAATATTTTGGGTTATGAATATAATGAATGACTTTATTAATATTAACCTATATCATTACTATAATAATATAGGTACTATTGTTTGTGGGATGTAATGCATGTAATAAATCTGATGGTTTTATTTGTTTTTTACAGAATGATTTTTTTCTAAAAAATGCTTTTAATAAATTTAAAAGCATGTTTTTTGAAAAGCAATTTTAATTCGATTAAATCTTGTTTTTATCAATTAATTTTATTCATATTTTTTTTCAATGACAAGCTAATACTCGCGACTTTTGGCACAAATCTAAAGTCCGTAAGTCTACATGAAGTATTTCCTCTATACCTTTTTTTAATAATTCTAGTCATTTACATCTTATTCTCATCAAATACATTTAAAAGTTATAATGGCAGGGAGTGTACACTGTGAGTTATTCATTGAAAAAGTATTAATGTAGTTTAAATTTTCCAAAGTATGAAGATAATTCAAATCGATCAATAAAAAATTTACTAAAATATTTTCAATGTACAGTATGGATTCCATCGCCGCCTGCCTTAGTCAGCAGACGCTTTTTGTCAATTTTCCAATTGTTAAAAGTAAATAATATTTGTAGCTTATGGTAATTACTGAAAAAAGTACACTGTTTATGAAAAAAATGCTAAAAGAAAAAAAATTAATGGGAGCTGTTTATTTTGGTATCCTAAAAAATTGCGGACCGACAACGGTCACGTTTTGCGACTTTTCCTTTTTATTTCGAAAACTAAAGGTTTTATGAAAAAAGTTTCAGTCAAAAGTTGTAGATAGTTAAATTACGTACAATTTTTTTATGAAACTTTTTTTTTATTAGTTTTCGGGATATGATTTTTTTCCGTCCTTTTTTTAATCGAAATATGTCAAAAAATGGTTATTTTTGTGTTTTCTTTTTATTTATGTAAATCAGATCTTTTTGTATATCAGAATTATAATATATATTTATACACTAATACAATTTAATAAGAATTCAATCTTGGATAGTAGCTACTTTTTCGTAATTTTCAGATGGTGTGACTGCACTTTGCACGATCAATGCGTCGACATCTTCGACAGCTATGGCCGCCTTAATTCCACGAACTTGAAATTTTCGCATCAGTATTTCGATTAATTGCTGTTTATTTTTATTATTAGATCGAAATGATGTCAAGATGACTACGGTGACAACGACGATGTGATTGATGCGATGCGGAAACAAGCAAAGTTTAACAGAAATGCAGAAATAAGCAAAGATAACGAAGATTGGTTTATTATTAAACTGAATTATTTTATAAATATATATTTAATAGTTCTGATAATAAAAGGCTGTTAATCTGATAAATATTTGAAACAATTATATAAAAAAAAAAAAAAAAAAAAACAAACAAACAAACAAACAAACAAACAAAAAAAGAAAAAAAAAAACAAAACAAAATAACCATTTTTGGTCATTTTTCGATAAAAAAAAGGAAGAAAAAAAATCATAGCTCGAAAACAAAAGGGTCTATAATCAAAATTTTCATGCAAAAATTGAGGGTAATGCAACTATTTACATCTTTGGATTGCAAATTTTTTTCATAGAACCTTTACTTTTTGAAATAAATAGGAAAACCGAAAAACGTGACCGTTTTTGGCCACCATTTTGTAAGCCATGCGTAAAAAATCTTAACATTGAAATATGTTTTTCGGGATACCAAAATAGACAGTTTCCTATAATTTTTTTCCTATGAACATGTTTTTCATTTAATAATAATTTTAATTATTTAAAAATACCATTGTAAGCAATAATACTGACACAGTTTAATAACAATGTGCAATAGTTAAATAAATAATCGAAAAAAATTTCTCAATATAGTTAAAATACATTTTGAATATATTTGTGCAGAGCTCATCAATTTGTGTATGAGGTCAGTGTGTTTTTTATTTTGGAATTTTATTTTCATTGTTGAGAATTTTTTTCTGGATTATGCTACGACGTCATGCATATACATATTAAAGCATGCCAAATGATTCCACAAAAGTCAATACTTACAATAGTAACAAAGACAATTAACTAGAATTTTCTCTCAGGGCCAGATTAGGGCATTATCATGTTAACCTTACGACCAAGGTGTAAGTCAGGCCTAATCAGGATTGCCTCATATGGTCTTAATTAGGATTGCATTACATGGTCCTCATCATGTATTTTTTTATACGGGACAGGTCAGGATTGCCTTACATAGTCTTGCTCAGGATTTGCTTACATGGTACTGTTCAGGATTGCCTTACCTAGTCCTGATCAGAATTTCTTACATGGTATTGGTCTGGATTGCCTTACATAGTCCTGATCTGGATTTTCTTCTATATGGCCCTGATCAGGATTTTCTTATATGGTACTGGTCTGGATTACTTTACATAGTCCTGATCAGGATTTTCTGATATGGTACTGGCCAGGATTGTCTTACATGGTCTTAATGAGAATTGCCTGATATGACCCTGACCTGAATTTCTTTTATGTTGGTTCGACGAGAGTACTCGATTAGAATAAAAATCAACATTATTTTAAAAAATACGTTGAAATAAATATTTACAAAAAATTTTTTTTTCGAAATTACATTTTATTTTTAAAATAACAAAAACTTTAATTTTATTATACTCTTTCTTAAATTATTTAAATTATACTGTTTATTAAATTATTAAAAAATTGATTATTAAATAAAAAAATATGAATTTAAATATACAGTGCCCCTTGTTATCCGACAAACGTTTTGCAGAGCAGTGTCGGATTATCGAATTTGTCGGATTATACTGCAGAGTACTGCCTAAGACCTCCTATAGTCTGGAATGTTTTACAACAAAATACCTTGTAATCCGACAAATTATAGATCAAAGTGATAAGATTTGAATCATTTTCTAATTTCTGCCACGGAAAAATCATGTATTTATAATAAATCTGCATTGTAATTACCGTTATAGTTGTGTCGGACTACAAGGGGTAATACTGTACTATTATGTTATTCGGATTTTTCCGTTGATTCCGCATTCTTCTCAGTTTCTTTATTTATTATCATGGTTGCTTTATTTATCCTCATGCATCTTTGACCTTCCCAATCTTTGACGTTATTAATCACAGATTGCAAAGATTTTTTGATTTGACTATGTGATAATGGACATGATGGATTACTAGAAAATTTTTTAGTCGACACTTATGAAATAAAATGAAATACGTATAATGTAAATATTTTCTAATTTATTTATTTTCTTAATTATATTCAAAATTAACCAGATAAGCATTCGAAAAAATTAGTTTGTGTAAAAACTATTTTTCTCCAACTTTCTCGAAGTAAATTGTAGTGCTGAATTTATGGCAAAATATGTACGCAAAATGCATCCAATATTACGGGTCATTCCAGTATTATCGTCAACTATACACAATAAACGAAAAATCTAAAACAAAAGTACTTCAATTGCACAGAATCATCGACTTGAAAGTATTTTAATTAAAGGAATAATAATTGTTTACCTATGAAAAAAAATACATAATACATTTTATGAAGTAGTTAAATAATAATTAAATTTTGAATTTTAATTTCAGCTTGATATCTTTAATTATTGTGATGACGAACAGACGGACAACCGGAAATGGACTAATTAGGTCATAAAAATTTTTTTTTAAATTAACTTGAAATTTAATTTTAAACTTTCTTAATATTCTTAAATAAAGAGTTAAATAGTGCTAATCAATTATACTTATTTAAAAAAAAATTCTTACAATGTTTCTTCGATAAGATTTCTCTGATGATATTTTTTGTTCATTGAATTTATCTAATGTTGCAATAGGTAGTGTGATAATTTGTTATCGTTTATAGTAGTATAGTCAGCCCACTCCTGGCACAGTTGGATGGTACACTTTTCCAAAAAGGGCAAACCTAGGTGAATGTTGGAAACCTCGGTTGAATGCGAAGTTGGAGGGGATAGATGACGTCATTGACCATTGCTGTAAAAATCAAGATGGCGTCGGGAGGTGTGGTGGGGTGGGGGAGGAATGGCATAAACGGGGGATGACGTCATTGGCTTTGACCAATAATGGCGCTTGACGGGGAGTGAACGGGGGAGCGGGACGTTGACATTAGTCAGCAATTCTCAAGAACATGTTGAAATAGATAACATCTAACCTTGAAAAATATGATATCATCATCCTGTTACAAGTATGAACATGTCTGCATCGACTTTGATCTTAAAATAATTTTACACGTGTACATTAGTCAGCAATTCTCAAGAATATGTTGAAATAGATAACATTTGACCTTGAAAAATATGATATCATCATCCTGTTACAAGTATGAACATGTCTGAATCGACTTTGATCCTAAAATAATTTTACACGTGTACATTAGTCAGCAATTCTCAAGAATATGTTGAATGATTCGGCAAATGTAATTTGACACAAATATACATGATAAAATTCAAGACACGTGACCGGATGTTAATATTTTTATAATAGAATAGGATGATTCAGTAAATGCATAGAATGTAATATGACACTTGAAATTTACATGATAAAAATCGTTCAAGGACACGTGACCGGATGTTTATTTTTTTTAAAGAAAGTAAAATTCGCGGATGACATAGCCATTATGTCAGTGGACAGCTAGCTAAGTTTAACCTGTTTAGATACCGACCTGTTTAGATACAGACCTGTTTAGATACAGACCTGTTTAGATACAAATCTGCTTAGATACAGACCTGTTTAGATACAGACCTGTTTAGATACAGACCTGTTTAGATACAGACCTGTTTAGATACAGACCTGTTTAGATACAGACCTGTTTAGATACAGATATGTTTAGATACAGACCTGTTTAGATACAGACCTGTTTAGATACAGACCTCTTTAGATACAGATCTGTTTAGATACAGACCTGTTTAGATACAGACCTGTTTAGATACAGACCTGTTTAGATACAGACCTGTTTAGATACAGACCTGTTTAGATACAGACCTGTTTAGATACAGACCTGTTTAGATACAGACCTGTTTAGATACAGACCTATTTAGATATAGACCTGTTTAGATACAGACCTGTATATTTATTGAAGGATTACAACAACGAAGATATAAAGGGTGGTTTCTTTGCTGAAGAATTACAAAAAGTTCACGATCCAAACATTTATTTAGTGGAAAAGGTCTTAGCTAAACGTGGATCTAACGTTAAAGTCAGGTGGTTAGGGTTCGACTCTTTACGCGTTTCATATATTGATCAAAAAAGTCTTATTTCATAGTGGACCGTTTTTATGAACATACTTGTAACAAAAAAAAATTTGTCATAGTGGACCGCTTTTGTGAACATATTTGTGTTTTAAAAAAGGAAATGTATTTTTAATATGATAAAAAAATAAATAAAAGATAAGAATGTAAAACTATTTATTGTAAAATTTTATCTATAACATATAAAAACAGAGTTGTATTATAATAATATTTAAAAAATATATATTTATAAATTATCCAAAATACATTATAATTATTATTCTGAAAAGTGTCTATTGTCATCATCATCACCATCATCATCATCATCATCTTTCTTCATAAGATAATTTTCAATCATTTCTTTCACTTGAACATAGTCGGATAACTCGTCTGATGTAAATACACTGTAGTAAGATTGTTCAAAAATGAATAGTCCTACAATTCCATCTGTTTGTCCAGAGTGGATATTTTTTAAAATCCAGTTCCAAATTTGTTTGTCTTCATTGTCTGATGATGGGGAAAATTTCACTTCTAAGCCCATTTGTTCTACCTTATCAATAAGGAAGTTTAAAGTTTCCGGTCGACCACATTTAATTGCCATATTAACCAATGTTTTAAAATACTTTGTTAACACATTGTTTAAAGTACTTAAACTACAATTATCTTTAATCATATTAACAATACAGTTGTTATCACTATTATGATTACCAAAGTCTTGCATTTTGTATGTTTAAACTAACACTTAATTGTTTTCTACCCTAATTCTACCTAACTATCAATTTTTTGACCCCCCCCCACCACTACTCTATCAATTGTTCATGCGCACTACTCTATCAATTGTTTTGGAGTTACCACTTTGAGGATCATGACAACAACAACAGCAGGACACATTTCTGAAACAACAGCAAAAATTAGATAAATATTAAAAACATAAAAATATAAAATACTTACACTCAACAAATAATGCTATAGTGGCCCCATGGTTTTGTTTCACATGAATTGTGAGTAATGTATCGTTTTTGATTGTATGGTGATAAGCCCACTTTCTGCTGTTTGATGGTATGAATTTTGTGGCGCTTCGATCAAATGCTTTGTTGATGATTATATGATTTCCGATTCCCTATCAAACATTTTTTATAATCATCAAAAGTAAGCTTTCGAATTGCTGACTTCTTGAGACCTTTTGATTTTTTCGTCTCTGTCTTGTTTTGCACCCGAACCGTATACATCTTACTTCGCAATCCAACAAATTCCAACATTATTTCACCGTTGTTTTCACCAGACATTAAACTTTTTACTTTCTTATTACGAAGCTGTATTTTATAGATGTTAACAGGTGCGAAGTCAGCAGTCTCAAAGCGATCAATATCCTGCCTCATGACGTCATAGACGGAAATATTTGATGTGTCATAAACTAAACGGTCGGTATCTGTGTATAAAAGCTTAACATTTTCACGACCGTATCGAGGGTACATGTAATTATAATGAAAATCATACACATACGTCTTCGATACATCCAAAATAGTGAAGCCTACACAGATTGGTTTGTTTAAAAATATTTCAGTCTTTTTCAACTCTACAATACTGACGTCATTATCGAGCACTGTCATACTATGAAAATTGGGCCAATTTTTTCGTATGTAAACAACCCGGTGTTTTCTAATATTCTCCATGGTTTTTCCGAATATTGCATTAATCATCAATTTGAACAATGATTTTTCAAAATCATTCGATGCGTTCTTACGCATTTCGGTATTGAAATCAATGTATTGAAGTCAATAAAAATTGTATACATAGATGTCCACAAATCGGAGTATTAAACTGTTATTGCCTATCAAAATTATATTGAATCTCACATCCGTTAAAATATTTAATGACTTCCGCTGGCGGTCTCAAATTTCCAAAACTATCGTAATAGATGACACTTCAATTATACTTTGTATATGCCGTCCAGTGTGTGCCACTATTTTTGGATACATCATGGTTGATAATTCCTGTTTCATATTTATATGGTCTTTTGGGTAGGGTGTCACGCATAAAAACACCACGAAAATACGGAATTTTAAATTGTTTGGCATACGCACGTAGCTCCGTATCGTAAAGTGCTCTACGTGGTAGCGTTTCAATTAGTTTTTTGCTAAATATAATCCCATGCCTTTGTTGTATGGTCTTAAATACAAGCCTTTACCCATTGCTATAGCTTCCATTGTTTTGTTGTGTCTTTGACTCTCATTAAGTTGATTACGAGCTCTTTTATAATTTGTAACGGCTTTAGCAATACCTGACGCTCCACCAGCCAAAGCACCTAAAGCAGAGAGTCCAGCGAATATTGGAATTAATGGAAGTACACCACCAGACTTTGGAACTGGTATTACACGTGTGGGTGCTTTAATACGTTGACCTCACACGGCTGCTTTTGCTAGTTTTACTGCTGCTTTTAAGTCCGTTGGTTGTGATTTTTTCAATGCATTTCGTGCCTTTCGCACTGAAGCTGTAAAGTTTATAGTTTTCTTTGTCTTTTTCGTCTTTTTCTTTTTTAATCCCATACCAAGTGAAGTTTTTGCCTTCATGGCGCCTGTAACGAATAAAGCGGATGCTTTTTCACCAATTGTTGAATCAGATGCTTTGGCACGTTTCCAAGCGGCTTCAGCTAATTGTTTATCTGCTAGATGACGCTCCTTTAAGTCTTTACTTTTTGAATATGCTATATCATGTACCATACAAGCCGGATCCAATGCTTTTTTTGGTTTATCACCACGCGCTTATCGTTCTGTCAGCTTAGTTCCAGGTCCACAATATCGATAAGTTGGTATGTGTAACGCAAACGGTAATTTATTTATAAGTGTGTTAACAATACCTCTTCCTTTGTGTTGTTGCTTCTGATATGACATACTACTAGATGTTTTAAACAATTAAGTTCACATATATTTAAATGTTTATAAAATGGGTTGTATTGAAATTTTAGTCTTGGTTACATTAAAAATGCGTTTTCATAAACAACAACCCGCTCTGAGTGTTGAAAATTTAATACCAGAAAATACAGACACACATCATGGTCCTCTATTTTCAGATTCACTATGAACAAGAATATGTGGCCCTAGTGGTTGTGGTAAAACCAATGTTATGTTGAATTTAATTTATGATGAAAACGATTTACGCTTTGAAAACATTTATGTGTACTGTAAATCTCTTTACCAACCGAAATATCAATTACTAGAAGAGACTTTAAAATTAGTGGAAGGGGTTGGCTATTTTCCATTTAGTGATACTAGTGAAATTCTTAGTCCGAATGAAGCTCGAGAAAAAAGTCTTTTCATTTTTGATGATGTGAGCTGTCATTCACAACAAAGAATTAGAGAATACTTTAGTATGGGCCGTCATCGAAAAATTGATTGTTTCTACCTATGTCAGAGCTACGCACGTGTTCCAAAGCATAACATATGGGACAATGTTAATTGCTTGGTGTGATTCAAAACGGACGAAATGAATCTAAAACACATATTCTACGATCATGTTGGCTCTGATATGAATTTTCAAAAATTTCATGATTTATGTCGACATTGTTGGAGTTCACCAAATGGATTTGTTGTAATAATGAAAAATTTTTCTATGAATGCAGGTCGTTATAGGAATGGATTTGATGAATTTATTGAACTGTAGTGTCACCCAATACTTTATATGTTTTTTCAGATTCATAATAATAATTTTTTTTCTGTAAATTTTAATCATTAATAAATACAAAAAAATATTTATAAGATTTTTATTAAATAAAACCTTACATTACATCGTATTACATGTAAATATAGTCGTAACAACAAAACTTATCTGCACAAGGTCAAATGTTATCTATTTCAACATATTATATATATATATATATATATATATATATATATATATGGTTGTGGAATGACCATGAAATTTTATTGAAGCACTTTTAACTAACACAAAACAATATAAAAATATTGTTGTAATACAAATGTATTTTTGATTCATGTTTATTACTTAAAATTTATAATAATATTCTAGAGAATTGCTGACTCTCATAATAATATTCAAACTAATTATTTTTTCTTGGAATTCACACTTGTTCATACTTGCAAATTATTATCTAACACGTTCAAGTGTCATATTACATTCTATGCATTTGCAGAATCATCCTCTTCTATTATAAAAATATTAACATCCGGTCTCGTGTCTTGAACTTTATCATGTATATTTAAAGTGTCAAATTACATTTGCCGAATCATTCAACATATTCTTGAGAATTGATGACTAACGTACACGTGTAAAATTATTTTAAGATCAAAGTCGATTCGGACATGTTCATACTTGTAACAGGATGACGATATGATATTTTTCAAGGCCAAATGTTATCTATTTCAACATATTCTTGAGAATTGCTGACTAATGTACACGTGTAAAATTATTTTAAGATCAAAGTCGATTCAGACATGTTCATACTTGTAACAGGATGATGATATAATATTTTTCAAGGTTAGATGTTATCTATTTCAACATATTCTTGAGAATTGCTGACTAATGTCAACGTCCCGCCCCCCGTTCACTCCCCGTCAAGCGCCACTATTGGTCAAAGCCAATGACGTCATTCCCCGTTTATGCCATTCCTCCCCCTCCACCACACCTCCCGACGCCATCTTGATTTTTACAGCAATGGTCAATGACGTCATTTATCCCCTCCAACTTCGCATTCAACCGAGGTTTCCAACATTCACCTAGGTTTGCCCTTTTTGGAAAAGTGTACCATCCAACTGTGCCAGGAGTGGGCTGACTGTACTACTGTTTATATCATCTATTACATAACTATCTATATTTCTAGTAATTTGGCGATACTTTCTTCCATAATTTCTATTCGAACAATAACATCTGTAAGTTTTCCATTGATGGCAGCTACCTTTTTCGACAGGCTTTGATAGTATTTAGGAATTAAATTGACCAAATTATCTAATGAAAGTAAATAGACATATATGAATTAAATCAGAAGATGTATAATTAATTTATATAGAAAACTTTAATTTTGTTCATGCCTTTTTCTGTATCATTACTAACAGAATTAGATAAATTTACTGGAACTTGTTTGTTTTCTTGTTGCTTTTGACTAGTAAGCCCTGACGACAATGCTACTAATTTATTATTCTTTGAATAATCGTCACCATACTCAGTTGTTGAATCATCGGTCTGAAGTAGTTGTGAAAGTTTACCTGATTCTTTACAAAGTTAATTTTTTGTAAATACTTCTTACTTCAGTATCTGATAAATGAGTAAGAGTACAAGTGGATGATTGAGAAACTATGACGAAAATTAAATAAATGAAAAGGAGTTATTTAGATAAAACTATTATAAAAATTACGTTGATCGTTAGGTTGATCGTCATTTAAGTTTACTCTCGACGATTTTCATTTCCTATCCAACGTTTCCGAATCGACTCGAGTAGACATAACTTTTAATGCTTTTCTATCTTCTCTGGCATTCATAGCAGACGTCTTCCCGTAGTCACTATTATAAACATTTTCTTCGTTATGCAATAACATCACTTTAACTTCAGCTTCATCATATGATTCTATGTATGTAATAAAAAAGTTTGTCATTAATTGTATAAATAGTATAAAATAATAACAATAAAATATTTACTGGCTCTTCCATTTATTTCTATGGGATAGGTTGGCCAAGACGTATCTGGTTTGCAATTAGTTGATACCATTCTTTTCAACTTATTTGCTTTAGCCGTTGAATAAGGTGGTGGCATAAACTTACAAAAAACTTTAATTGGCTCTGATATTTCGTGGATTATCCAGGATATTGGAACAATGTCAATAAGCTTTTTAGAATCTTGCTACATATCTGCTTTAAATATAACGATTCTGTAATTTTAGTCCATATCTGCCAAAATAAAAACATTTTAAAATTTTATTCGCTAATTTCTAATTAATTTCGATAAACATAAATTTAATACGCATTCTTTTGGAAAATAAAACTAAAATTTATTTATGTCTAGTTCTACCAAGCTATTATTTAACTATTACCTGGCGATACTACGGTTCGTACAACGCCGTGATTTGATGGTTGATATATTTAGATCTCAAGAAAATAAGATGAAAAGTAATAATAAAATTTTCTGATATTTGACTTAGTTTTCGAGATATTGATTTTCGAATATTGATACTTAAAATTTTATCGAAATCGGTCAAAAAATAATCCAGAAACTGTTATATTCGATATTTCGAAAAGCGTGTTGGCACTCGGTACGATGCCTTGATCTGTTTTGTGAGCCGAGAGTAGGAGCCAGTAATTCTTGTACTATTCACTAATACATTCCAACAACTGATACATAGACACACAATGTGCTTTGATAGATGTATAGTTATTTTATTAATATAAGCATTGAATTTCGTTTCTTTTTTTCAAATCTTTCGGAGTCAATCAACTATGAAAAAAAAAAAAAAAAATCGTCGCATTGTATGAACCGTAGTCTTCCCTACTTCCTTTTAAAATTCAAATACATTTTAATCTTTAGATAATCTGTGAAGATATTAAATTTATAATTTAATTTTTGATACTTACTCACCGACATACAATGGATAGCCAATTAATGTATATACAATAATAAGAACCAATTAAGAAAATCCCTTATTTTCATAAAAACTTTTTTTATCACTACACTGGAATATCTTTTTTTATTTATTTCAATTTTAATTCGTTATAAAACTAATAATTTTTGCATGAATATTTTAAATTTAACTGTGACTAACGAATTTTTGTTTGTTAATATAACGACCAACACTGCACGAGGAACTAAGAAAATGTAATACACACAGAGAATATATCGGAAAGAAGCGAAAGTCAACTAACTAAATTAGTATAATCGTCAAAATAGATCTCATTTTTATCTTATATAATAAGGTTCTTACCTTGAACAGTAAGCTTAATGTCTTGCACAAAAATGGTATTTATTCTATATGCATTAACATTAGAAAACATTATATTTAATTAACTATGAAAACTTATTTATAAAATTCAATTATAATAAGTTTATCTTATATTTTTCAAACTCAATTAAATATTAATAAGTTTTCTATTGTCATGCAAATAGGATGAATACCATTTTCATATCTCATATATTTTACAAATATTAAATTTTTAGCTTTTATTTTGTGTGTTCTCAACTCAAATTATAGTCCTTGCAGTCTCTGCTCAAATTTGTATAGAAATACATATAGAATTAAGTATAATTTCATTTTGTGATGAACCTGAAAATAATAAATTGAAACAAAGAGACTCTTTTTAAATAATCTATTTCCGTATTATGGAATATACTTTGCGGTCGAACAAAAAATCGTAGAAACCAACCAGATTAATTAAAATTTTGATTGAAGGTGGTTTCTAGAGTAAATAAAAAATATTTAAATTATAAGAAAAATAAAGAAAAGAAATAATGATTACTCGTAGTTAGAGGAAAACCACGTAAAAAACTTCAATCATATAGATTAAAATAACATGAAAATAATTGAAAGCGAAACGTCAACATAGCAAAAAGAACGAAAAATATTAAAAATTGATATCTAGAAAAGAAATATTGATATGAAAATATCTATAATTTTTAAATCAATTTGACATAGTTTCCTAAATATAAAAATAAAATACAATAACAACAATAATAACAATTACTGGCTTAAAGATCACTAAGCCTCTCACTTAAATTGAGCCACTAAAACACTCATTGAAGTTGAGTAACTAACACTCTCACTAAAATTGAAAAGAATGAAGAACGACTCTAGGTCGATTTGATGATATTTAAAAATTGATGTTCATCCAGTGGCTTGTAGATATTGTTGATATTTTTTTCTTTTAATTGTATTTTTTTCTTTTAATTGTATTTTTTCTTTTAATTGTATTTTTTTCTTTTAATTGTATATTTTAATCATTTTATTCTACACTTTGTTCGAGTATTTAAGTTTTATCATGCATATTTTATATATTGTATCTTTTAAAGATTATTACAATAAACGCTTTTAATCTGTTAAAAAAAAACGGAGCGTATAATTGTCCCGGAGACGGCGCGATCCGTTGTTGTTCGTATGATACGTTCAGCACTTCGAGCAGTCTACCTTGCTAGAATTCTAGGAAAACCCGATCAGGGAAAAGCGTACTCCTGTACAAATCTTAGGGAAGCGAGCAACCACTTCCTGCTGAATGGGCGGTACACTCGATTCTGTGATTACCGCTTTATCCACCGAGCCCGACTCGTCGTCGTTCCATTAAATGGAGCACGGCGATTCGGTAACGGGGATAAACGATGCCGACGTTGTGGCTATGTCAATGAGACATTGCCACACGTACTGAATCATTGTACCATCCATTCAGCGGCGTGGCAACGGCGGCATAACGCCGTTCAAGACCGTCTTGCTCGCGGATCGCGTCTACTCCCGGGTGCTGTCTTAAATATCAATAGACAAGTACCCGGCGTGCGGAGTACTCTTCGTCCTGACCTGGTGGTCCTGGATGAGGCTAGTAAGGAAGTTAAAATCATAGACATCTGCATTCCATTTGAGGGTGCCCCAGATGCCCTAGAGGTGGCTCGGCAGCAAAAGCTCGATAAATATAACCAACTTGCTGCTGAGTTATCCTCGAAAGGCTATAAGATCTCATTGGATGCTTTTGTCGTTGGTTCGCTCGGGTCCTGGCTAGCCCAGAACTATAGAGTTGCGAAGTCTTTGGGAAAATCTCCAAAATATACGCAGACCATGGCACGGTTGATGGCGTCAGACACGATCCGCTAGTCTTGTGACATTTATATTGAACACCTAACCGGACAGAGACAGTACCACGATCAGCCTCTGCGACCCTGCACACAGGTATTGGATGGCCCGAACACCTGAGCCATCCCTCCCCACCTCCATCTGTGATATCAAGTGCTTCAGTGATATGTGTGTGCCGTGTGTGTGAATCTCTTAATTGTTCATTAACTGTAATATTGACACTTATATTCTTTTGATTCTTTTAATGACTTTTTATTCAAAATTGCTTTTTTAAATGTGTAGTCCTATCATTTTATTTATTGTATAACTCTTTTAATGTGTTCTTTTTTTCTTTTAATTGTATATTTTAATCATTTTATTCTACACTTTGTTCGAGTATTTAAGTTTTATCATGCATATTTTATATATTGTATCTTTTAAAGATTATTACAATAAATAAACGCTTTCAATAATTCGACGCTTCGTCTCAACAAGTGCCACTCAACAGCCCCCGCCCCCTGAAACCGGTAATGGCACAGGGGCTGCTGTTGGTACTGTTACTGAAAGGTTGTGTCACGATGTATCGATGGATCCCCACACTGATATAGACCCACCGCATTCAGATCGCTTGGTTGGCATAAACTCTCATCCACTAGGATCACCACCCCAACCACTCATCTGAACTAGATCACCCGCTGAGCTAAACGGTGTCACCAGCATTATGCAAGAAACAGAGATCGAACTTCCACCGGCTGCTACAGTCACCCAAAACCAACCAGACCTTGTCACCATTGACGCCAGCGCTACCCCAGTAGTTGCTGGAACCAATGTTGACGAGTTACCAACACCAATTCCACCCGCCGACTTGGCCGACAGTCAACTGACCAAGAACTAAGTTCGGTGGCTCGCACTATTGAATAACGCCGCCAGCTGGGAGGAATTTGAGGCGACAGTAGCAACCATCACAGCAGATCTTGCGAGAGGCAGTTCAGGCCACGTTCCAAAATAGACCTCGCCCTATGAGGAACTGCCTCCGTCGCTCACAATTCAACCCTGCGGACGCGGCGGAGATTCAGAAACTGTATAAAATTATAAAAAAAAAAGCCATGACCAGCATACTGAGTGTTCCAGGTAGCTCACCATTTTGTCAAGTCAACACGGAAACGGTTCATTCAGAGTTATCCTCGAAAGGCTATAGGGTCTCATTGGATGCTTTTGTCGTTGGTTCGCTCGGGTCCTGGCTAGCTCAGAACTATAGGGTCGCGAACTCTTTGGGAATATAGCCAAAATATACGCAGCCCAATGCACGGTTGATGGCGTCAAATACGATACGCTGGTCACGTGACATATATATAGAATATCTAACCGGACAGAGACAGTACAATGATCAGCCTCTGTGACCCTGCACACAGGTATTGGATGGCCTGAACATCAGCGCCATCTCTCCCCACCATCATCTGTGATAATAGTGATACCGTGATATGTGTGTGCTGTACAAATTATTAACTTCTTATTATGACTGTGATATGACACTATTTCTCTGTTTTCTTTTTATTTCAATCTATTTTAATTATTGATTGGTTTTTAAATGTGTAGCCCTATTCTATTTATCTGTTTTTAACAATTTTAGCTTTGTTTTTATTTGTATATATTTCATTATTATTATCTACACTTTGTTCGATTATGTAAGTTTTAACATGTATATTTTAATTATTGTATCTTTTAAAGATTATCACAATAAACGCTTTAATCTGTTCTTATCAGCTTAATTTTTATTAATTCGACAGTTGAAAGTGAAAAATGTTTAAGTTTTTCATCATCATTATGGATTAAAGCGGCATCGACTTAACAAAAAGGCCAGTTCAACAGGCCGAGAAGACAGGAGGAAGTAAGTGTCATTGTGTCATAATCTTTTTTTTTTTTTTACTTCAACGACCCACCGCCGCCTTTGGGCCGTCGCACGGGACACTTATTGGAGTGTACACTCTCCTAGTGGGAGTGTGCACTCCTTCACTGTTCAGTATGGCAACTACAACAGCTCAAACAGTGAGGTCAGGATGTTCTGAATCTCTTGATCGAAATCGAAAGAAAAAAAATCTTACAATCACACCAACGAGGCCAAGACCTCACACATTATGCCCTCGGCAGAAGACGAAGCAGTGGAAGCTGCAGGGACGGTTAACACTACCATCATGTTTCCGTTTTCTGCAGAGTTCCGTTGCGAGATGTGCTGGGCTGATGTCCCGGATACACATCCGGCAGGTCGGGGTGGTGCTCTTGTTTCCACCTTCCTACTTCACCTCCTAGGTAGTCCCAGTCAGGAGCCTCATCCCATCAAGAACAACAGCTCCAAAAAATTCGACCATAATATTCGAAGGATCCTACATCGAATAGTAGACAGCAGCGACGACAACGAAACAACTGCAACCATCTCAACAAATGCCACTCAGCAGCCCCCGCCCCTTAAAACCGATAATGGCACAGGGGCTGCTCTTGGTACTGTCACTGAAAGGTTGTGTTGCGATGTACCGATGGATCCTCACACTGATATAGACCCACCACGTTCACATCACTTGGTTGGCATGGACTCTCGTCCAGTGGGATCACCACCCCAACCACTTAGCCGAACTAGATCGCCCGCTGAGCTGAACGATGTCACTAGCATCACGCGAAGTGAGAATGAAACTCCACCGATTGCTGCAGCCGCACAAATCCAACCAAACCTTGTCAACATCGATCCCAGCGCTACCCCGTTAGTTGTTGGAACCAATGATGACGAATTACCTACACCTACTCCACCCACCGACTTGGCCGAAAGTCAACTGACCGAAAACCAGGTTCGGTGACTTGCGCTTTTGGATAACGCCGCCAGCTGGGAGGAATTTGAGGCGACAGTAGCAACAATTACTACAGACTTTGCGAGAGGCACTCCAGGCCATGTGGCCGAAAGACCACCCCCAAATATGCAGCGTTTTCAGAATAGGCTTCGGCCTATGAGGAACCGCCCCCGCCGTGCACAATATAACTTTGCGGATGCGGCGAAGATTCAGAAGCTATACAGAATCATTAAAAAAAGCCATGACCAGCAAACTGAGCGATCCAGGTAGCTCACCATTTTGTCAGGTCAACACGGAAACGATCCATGAATATTTCCTTGAAATATTTGCTCATAGGGATCAGGAAATAACACCAACCCCAGAACAAATCCGGCAAATATTCAGACCTGACCAAAATGATGGCGGAGATGGAGACGAACGCTTCACGTTCCTACTGGACTTTGACTAAAACCTCTAACACCGTACCGGGGAAGGAGGGTATAAGGTACTCCTGCCTTAAACGTTAATGCCCCGTGAACCGTTCAATAAGGTTCAAAGTATTTTGATTGTAGGTTTGGTTGACAGTAATTAAAAATCTTTTAAATTAGAGCAATAAGCGCGATCAAAAACATTATACGGATTGGGACAGAGGAAGTAATAATCATTAAAAACACGAACACGAAGAGAAATATTTACAAAAGAAAAAAAAAAAAAATACAAAAAAAAAATAGAAATAAATAAATAAATAAATAAATAAAAAAAACCTATCTAAATCTAAAACACACACACAAATAAAAAAAAAATAAATAAAAAAAATTAACAAAATTAGTCAATTAAAAAAAAAAAAAGTGGAATTAAAATCACGCTAGCGTGTGAACGGACGTCAATACACGCTAACGTGTGAATAGCCACCATACACAATTATAAAAATTTAACAAACAAACAACGTAGTTCGGCGTATGAAGACAGAACGGAGCTAAAAAGCTCAGACAATTTTAAAGATGAGCCTCTTAAACAAATCACCTTTGAATGGTATACATCAGAGATAAATTTTATTTAAAATTAATAAAACGACACGTTTGTGCCCGCTAACGCGAGCACGTTTTTTAATATCACATCGACGGAATTGTGCTAAAGTGATACGATCGTGGAGTAACAAGGCTGGATGGAATTTCAATAATTTAATCTGGAAATAATTATAATTGGGTTTAACTTCAAAGAAGTGGACTTACATAACGATCAAATTAATTATACCTGGACATTTCATCAACGGCTGGTGTTGTTTGTTGCTTGGTTGTGTATCGGTCATCCTGTGGTGGTTTTGCCTAGATTTTTAAGGTACGGTTATTATTTTCCTTCTGTTTTAATCCGTATTTTACTAGTAATTGGAGATTTACCTACAAAAAATTCAAAAAAGTTTAATATACGTAGTTTTAAAATACGCAATTGAACAGTTCCGATTCGATTTTTAATTAAACACATAGATTTAGTTTTGTAAGTGAACCAATACCGCGCTTAGAAGTGTAGCTGACCACGAGTTTAGACAGCCCTATTTTGGGTGTCTTGATTTCTCGATTCGGCGCTGCACTTCGCGGAATTAAATCTTCGCTGTATTCTGCCCTGGGTAATACTTGAACAAATCGAGTCACGGGTCAGATACAGGGGATAGTGAATTGGTTCACTTCGCAGGAATAATTTTACACAGTATACGCCAAAATCGGAACTGTTCAATTCGAATTAGAATCACACATTTTAATAAAACAAAAAAAAAAAATAATAAAGAAACAAAAACTCACATTAGTAAGGTTATGTCGACTTGTGAAGTTGTTTTGAGAAGAGTGATTTTCTGTTAAATTTTATATCATGTTTAAACATTAATAAGTTCTTTATCGACATATTTGTAATTCTAAAAACCAGAAAAGAACATTTATATTTCAATTTAAATAAATTAACTTAAGTGTAGAAATAAAACTCACATGCGTTTTTGTTGTTTTCAAATAATTTGACGTTTCACTGATATAGTCCATAGAGTTGTAGTCGCTTTATAGACTTCTACTCCATCCTAGACCGTTCCTTTTGTCAACTCACTTTATTCTTTTTCAGATTCGATCACTATTACTAAGATCGCGGTTAAAAAACGCTTCCACTTGTCAACAAAGCCACAGTTGGTAATTTAATAGAAGATTTAATTAAAGTCTTCTTAAAAATGCCACAGTTGGTAGCATATAGCGTAGGGTAGTTTGATCGAGTCTGGATTAGAAAAAAAAAAAAAAGGATTATTTGCTCATAATTTAAAATAAATTTTGCAAAAAAGAATACATACTACTAATTTTTTTTTCATTGTTCATACGCATTGAGCGTAACGTCTAGGTGAACTGCCAGAGGATGCCGACTACACGGTCCAACAAACACACGACATCATCAGCAGATGTTCCAATGGTTGTTACAACAATCGTCGTCAACACAACAACTACAACAAGTAACACGGCTGGATTGGGTACCATTGTAGACGCAACTTCACCAAGTTACGCTACTCCGCCAGATATTCCAGGTGCTCATGGTATTACGACAATAGCACCATCAGTGTCGAAAGCCAATTCCACCCTACCCACGACAGTATTGGCTGGAAATGTACCACAAACAAATATTGGTACGAGTCCTGGAAACGCACCGATATTGAATCCTGCGCCTGGTATGGTTCCACCTGCGTCGTCTGCACAACCGCATCAGTATTTTGGTTATGGGATGGGGAGTGTTCCACAGTATGGACAAACTCTTCCAACGTATCCAAATCATGTGAATCTTGCGCCAATTACGCAATCGAATACAACTCCATCACATCACCCTGTTCTTGCGCCACCAGCACATGCAGGTCCGACTGGTCAACCTGCGCCAACAACAGCAGTAGGAGAGGAAGACGCCACACCATCAAGAGTTATACAGTTTATGCGTTCCCAAACACGGCTCAACGCATCACACGAGCATGATATTCACGAGGTAAATCTCCAATTAAAATATTTATGTGAATCCATAAGTAAGATAGCATGTAGCCAATCCTGCAATCAAAGTGCGAATAAGTCGTTAATAAATTTATCACATAGTAATTTAGGAGATAATAGGTACAAAATTAAGTATCAGGTAAACATAGATACGTACTTCAAAGACTTCCCTCGGTGTGACGGCTCCAGCAAACCGAACATAATAAAATTCCTGGAGGAAATCCAAAAGCTCGCGGAGCTACACGTCCTGGAGGAGAAACCTCTTCTAACACATCTCCTCCAGTTTTGTGACGGAAATTTTCAAAGATGGTGGGCTACAAATATCCAATCTTATCCCACCTGGGACTCCCTTCGCTTCAGGATATTAGATGTATTTTTTGCGCCGGCCGAAAGGTCCCTGCTCATATCAGAACACTTGTATAGATGGCAACGTCCAGAGGAATTATTCACGGCGTTCATTGATGATATTAAACTCAAATCTAAAATCATCGGAGCCAACCTTAGTGAGCAGGAGATCATTACAATTCTTTGGGCTCGCATGAATAGGGCGACATATGATATTTGTAAATTTAGGATGGTACCGGATTCATTCGAAATACTGGACCTAGTAGCTCAAGAGGTGCGTCAAATAACGGATAGACAAGTAATGTACGCACAAATGGAGCAGAACTCCAGTAGGTCTAAACCTACAAAAAACTAGTTGAAATCTCCAATTACAATACAATCAACCAAACCCCGTCTCGTCCCCCCCATCGTTGTCTAATGGGACGTCGCAAACTATTATCAATTCGTGCTCAACGCACTAGCCTACCTACAATACCCGTAACCATAGGGCCTTGTACGTACGATTGCCTTCTGGATTCAGGGGCCACTCATAGTTTTTGTGATAAAAAACTGGCAACAACTACAGTAAAGCTTGGGTTAGGCAAGATCTCCACCACAACGCTCCAAACGATATTAGCGGATGGTACTGTCACTAATGTCCATCAGTTACTGACGTGTTCTATCAGAATTGGCGGATTTACTTGGAAGACAGCGTTTCACATAATACCAAACCTAACCTTCACTTTAATCATGGGTGTTGATCTTTTAAAACACATGAAGGCTATTTTAAATTTCGAAAAATGCATAGTGACCTTCATGTTCAACCCGAAAAAACCCATCCCCATGTGTCCAGGGACAATCTGTACAATAAATAACATCGTCACATCACCTACGTTGCCGAAAACTCAATCTTCCCGTCTCGAAACGTTATTGAATCGCTTTAGTGACACAATCACCAATCAAATCGGTTGTGCTCGTGATTATTGGTACACCATACGTTTAAAGGACAGTATACCGGTACGGAGCCCACCCTATCCACTTTCACCCCCTAAAGCGCTTGAAATGGAGCAACACATCAACGGCCTCCTGGAGCAAGGCATTATCGAACCTTGCCGGAGTGAATACTCGGCTCCAGCCTTTTTAATAAAGAAAAAGGATGGTTCAAACAGGCTGTGTATCGATTATAGGCGACTGAATGCGAAAGTTATCTTCGACGGCTTTCCCTCCCCTAATATGGAGAATGTTTTTCAGAGCTTGAGTGGCTCACGCTGCTATTCAGTGATCGATTTAACTAGCGCTTACTATCAAATAATGCTGTCCCCTGGGTGCCGAAAATACACAGCGTTCTCTACGCCAACAGGCCAATACTTGTTCCGGACTACTCCCTTCGGATTAAGTGTCAGCCCAATGGCTCTAAACCGCTTGATCTTCGGGTTATTCGCAGACCTCCGCTATAAATGTGTTATCCCTTACTTCGACGACATTTTAATTTACAGCTCGAGCTTTGAAGAGCACCTAAAACACCTGGAGATAGTGTTCACTAGGTTACGAGATACCGGCTTAACGGTACGACCGGACAAAATGCAACTATGTCTACCTAGCATTCAATTTCTAGGGCATGTAATATCCGCGTCAGGTGTAGCTTTGGATAGGTCGAAGGTAGCGGCTGTGTTGGACCTGCGAATACCTCGCAACATTAAGCAACTGAGATCCTTCTTGGGGATGACTTCCTTCTTCTCGCGTTTCATCCCCAACTACGCCGAAATAGTTGCCCCGCTGAACGCACTCAGAAAAAAGGACGTGGTGTACCACTTCGGAGATGACCAAATTAAAGCATTCAACGCGGTCAAACAAGCTCTTACAGAAGCTTCAGTACTTGCCTTCCCAGATTTTAAAAAACGCTTCATCGTACAAACCGATGCTTCAGGTGTCGCAATTGCTGCTGTATTGCTTCAGGAACTAGACGGAGGCCAAAGAGCCATCCAGTACGCTAGCAGAAAATTAACCCCTGCGGAGGTTAAATATTCTGCATACGAACTGGAGAGTCTCGCTGTCGTCTGGGCCCTGGAGAAATTCAAACAGTACTTACTAGGAACACGGTTTCTACTCAACACCGATAGCGGAGCCCTAAGCTGGGTCATGAACCATCCAAAACAGCTTGGCCGAGTGGGAAGGTGGGTACTAAAACTCTCACGTTTTGAGTTTGACGCTCTTTCAAGGCTATTTTCAATTAAAATATCAAACGACGAGAAAAGTCCCACAGACAACTTCCATAAAAATTTGACAGACGGACATACAGGTAAAATTTCAGTTTTAGACGAGGTACCACAAACCTTTACCTCTCTGCAACGACAGCAAGAGGAAGATCCTGAGCTACGGCTCATCATCCAGCGCCTACGGGCCGGAGATGATGTGATAGGCTATGAGTTACGGGACTCCCTTCTTCTAAAAATTGTAGGGAAGAATAGGTTGCGACGTATCCCTGTACCTAAAACTATGAGACAAATGCTTCTCTACTATCACCACGATGGAATAGCTTCAAACCACCCCGGCATTACAAAAACTTATAGGGCCATTGCCCGTCGCTTCTGGTGGCCACGACTGTTTGAGGAGGTCCGTGGTTATGTTAGGTCCTGTCCGGAATGCCAGCGGTGTAAACCACATAATAAAGCACCTGGGGCCCCATTAGCTTCTAAAACTCCAGAACACCCGTGGGAGAGGGTCCACATAGATCACGTTGGCCCCTTAGTCATGACTAAAAACGGGTTCCGATATGTGCTCACAGTGGCGGATAGCTTCACGAAATGGTTGGAGGCCATTCCCGTAAAACGTGTTACGGCGGCCAACACCGTCGACAAGCTCAATAAGGTCTGGTTACGCTTCGGTCCACCTCGACACGTCATTACGGACAACCATAAGGCATTTACAGGCGAGAAATTTAGGCTCATGTGCCTTCGATGGGGTATCAAACACATTCTGGGCGCACCTTATAGACCGTCGAGTAACTCTTTCGTCGAAAGAATCCACAGGGACCTCAAGAGTGGAATGACTATTATGCTACGTCAATACGCAAACACCCACAAAGAATGGGATCAATTCCTCCCATATTTTCAATTTGCACATAAAAGTCAATTCCACGAATCGATCCAATGCAGCCCCTTGACGGTATTTTTAGGACGAGCAGTTCCAACTCCATTGGACCTCCGGTGGAATTTGCATGAAATAATCCATGATGATCCCCCACCAGATCTCGATAAGGTCCGAGAGTCATTGGCAAAGGCACATGACAAAATGAAACGCTTCCATAACGCCAAACGTCCACCAGAACATCCTTTCACAGAGGGCCAAATTGTGCTACAGAGAGACCACGGTGGTCCCCAATTCGACGAGGCCAGAAAATTTATTCCCCGGTGGACGACACCCAGGAGAATACTCCGCTTTACAACCCCTGTTTCATGCGATCTCGAAGACTTAGAAACTAAAATAAGGTACAAAGCCCACGTCGAGGACCTGAATCCGTTCATCGAAAGAGAAGAAATCAATTAATAAATTCCGAAATACAATAGTATTTCTCCCTAAAAGTGGGGGAGACTGAACCGTTCAATAAGGTTCAAAGTATTTTGATTGTAGGTTTGGTTGACAGTAATTAAAAATCTTTTAAATTAGAGTAATAAGCGCGATCAAAAACATTATACGGATTGGGACAGAGGAAGTAATAATCATTAAAAACACGAACACGAAGAGAAATATTTACAAAAAAAAAAAAAAAAAAATACAAAAAAAAAATAGAAATAAATAAATAAATAAATAAAAAAAAAACCTATCTAAATCTAAAACACACACACAAATAAAAAAAAAAAAATAAAAAAAATTAACAAAATTAGTCAATTAAAAAAAAAAAAGTTGAATTAAAATCACGCTAGCGTGTGAACGGACGTCAATACACGCTAACGTGTGAATAGCCAACATACACAATTATAAAAATTTAACAAACAAACAACGTAGTTCGGCGTATGAACACAGAACGGAGCTAAAAAGCTCAGACAATTTTAAAGATGAGCCTCTTAAACAAATCACCTTTGAATGGTATACATCAGAGATAGATTTTATTTAAAATTAATAAAACGACACGTTTGTGCCCGCTAACGCGAGCACGTTTTTTAATATCACATCGACGGAATTGTGCTAAAGAGATACGATCGTGGAGTAACCAGGCTGGATGGAATTTCAATAATTTAATCTGGAAATAATTATAATTGGGTTTAACTTCAAAGAAGTGGACTTACATAACGATCAAATTAATTATACCTGGACATTTCATCAACGGCTGGTGTTGTTTGTTGCTTGGTTGTGTATCGGTCATCCTGTGGTGGTTTTGCCTAGATTTTTAAGGTACGGTTATTATTTTCCTTCTGTTTTAATCCGTATTTACTAGTAATTGGAGATTTACCTACAAAAAATTAAAAAAAGTTTAATATACGTAGTTTTAAAATACACAATTGAACAGTTCCGATTCGATTTTTAATTAAACACATAGATTTAGTTTTGTAAGTGAACCAATACCGCGCTTAGAAGTGTAGCTGACCACGAGTTTAGACAGCCCTATTTTGGGTGTCTTGATTTCTCGATTCGGCGCTGCACTTCGCGGAAATAAATCTTCGCTGTATTCTGCCCTGGGTAATACTTGAACAAATCGAGTCACGGGTCAGATACAGGGGATAGTGAATTGGTTCACTTCGCAGGAATAATTTTACACAGTATACGCCAAAATCGGAACTGTTCAATTCGAATTAGAATCACACATTTTAATAAAACAAAAAAAAAAAAAAATAATAAAGAAACAAAAACTCACATTAGTAAGGTTATGTCGACTTGTGAAGTTGTTTTGAGAAGAGTGATTTTCTGTTAAATTTTATATCATGTTTAAACATTAATAAGTTCTTTATCGACATATTTGTAATTCTAAAAACCAGAAAAGACCATTTATTTTTCAATTGAAATAAATTAACTTAAGTGTAGAAATAAAACTCACATGCGTTTTTGTTGTTTTCAAATAATTTGACGTTTCACTGATATAGTCCATAGAGTTGTAGTCGCTTTATAGACTTCTACTCCATCCTAGACCGTTCCTTTTGTCAACTCACTTTATTCTTTTTCAGATTCGATCACTATTACTAAGATCGCGGTTAAAAAACGCTTCCACTTGTCAACAAAGCCACAGTTGGTAATTTAATAGAAAATTAAATTAAAGTCTTCTTAAAAATGCCACACCCGGTTGCATAGTGTTATTTTTGTTGATTTATTGTTATGACTGTGATATATGACACTTTTATTTCTCTGTTTTTTTTTTACTCTGTTAAATTATTTATTGTGTTTCTTTTAAATGTGTAGTCTAATTTTATTTATTTGTTTTTAAAAATTTTAACTCTTTTTTATTACTATTAATATTTTTTACTACTACACTATGTTCGATTATGTAAGTTTATACTTGTATATTTTATCTTTTGTATCTTTTCAAGCTTATGAATATAAATTGATTGAACTGATTTCAATATAAATTGAGAAAGATTGAAATATAAATATATCATCTTAAAACTTACTTAGAAATGAAATGTGTAAATATCATGTTTTTGTCTGTTCTAAATAACATTTTTATTTTGGTTATGTGAACGTTCTCAACACTTAACGAATGGAACACAATGCCATATTTTAATTTTATACCAAATATATTAAATTTAATGTGTCATTGTTTACAAAATAACTCAAGATTAATATATGATACTTAAATTGATACATGTAATATAACCTCTTTGAATTAAATTTTTCAGTTATTAACAAATATGACAAATTTATCAATTGTTACAAACTTAAACTTAAAATATTTTCCAACTAAAATATTTCAGTATTACCAACTTTTTACAATTTTTTTTGTTTTTATTTATAATTTACTAGCTTGTTACACCCTCTATCATCGTCAGTTAGAAATAAAAATCTCCTTAAACTTGCGCATTTAACTTATTCATCTCTTTACTGATATAGTCTCTGATACACACTTGCTGTCTCTTCTGAGTGTGCGGGTGTCGGGGTGTCAATAGATCTTATGTATATGAGTCTCCAAACAAGATATGACAAGTCAAAACAAGCAAGAATGGTTTGGAAATGGAAATAAACTGTTTCATATGCTATGCATTAAATAATAAAAAATAAAATCCATATTTTGTATAATAGAAGAGTTAGAGAAAATTATAATTTTTTCTACGTGTTATAAACAAATAATTTTATAGTTTTAATTAATAAAAAATTTTCTAGATACCATGAATGATTTTCAATATGTAAAATTTGCTGAATGTCGTCAAAATCACATTAGATTAATTTAACTGAATTACTCTATGTTAATCATAATAATCAATAACTACTTATAATTTAACTAGCAACACTACTAGAATAACTAGCTGTGAACACAACTAGAACAACTAGCTGTGAACACAACTAGAACAACTAGCTGTGAAGTACCGCTTCGCTAGAAAACTTCAATTTTAAATACAAAGACAATTGTGTTATAACCTTCACTTTATATGCTGTCACTTATCACTCTTTTTGTCAATTTTGTCAATTTCATTATTTTGGTGCGGGTACCTAATTTTAGGGCCAAAGCCCTAGCTATACAATGACACGCTTCGCTGTGACACATTATGATTGCATAGAAATGTATCAGAAGTATTTAGTAAATTTTATGAACTTTGATAAACCCTCGATAAAACAGTTCTCAACTTTTAAACGACTGAACTGACTTTCATGTAACTTGTGGTTTTTTAATGTATACATCATGCCCTTTTATTAGATACTATTTAGATTATCTCTAAATCTTCTTTTTTACACACTCCCATAATGTCTATGGAACTGTCCTAGCCTCTTCTAGAAACTTCATCCCTTTCAATCCCTTCTGTCCCTTTACAGTAATGTATGAGGTGCCTCACACTTTCCACTCCCCAACCACACAAACAACATATCTTCTCACCCTCTCCATTTTCCCTCTTGTTTTCTCACCCAAATCCATACAAATTTACATATTGCGCGCCCCGCTCATAATGATTCAGTGTCATATAGAATTCCAAGGTTTTTTTTTTCCATGGCCTCACTCAAAGCCCTTGCGAGAAAGTAATATTTTGCTTTTTCCTTCAAGATCTTCTTAACCCTACTGCCACTTCCCGACAATAGATCCTGCCACTTGATTCCCCACTCGTGAGCTCTATTCTTTATCATCTACATACAAATTTTCTGCATTTTCTTCTCTGATGAATGCACTCTGAAGTAGTAGTTCATACATTGCTGCAGGACAAATGCTTCTATAGATGTCAATACTAATTCTATATTGATCGCACAGTTTGGCGTAGATACAGAGATCCCCAATATTTCCTTATAGAACTTATAAGTGAAATTTTTTATTTCTATTCCACATCCTTCTAGACCCCACACTTCTCTACCATATGTTAAAATTGGAGTAATTATTGTTTTAAACATTTTAATTATAATGCTGACTGGAAAATCTTTGTACTTATATATAAATTTTCTGACACCCATTAGTGCCCTGTTCGCTTTAGTCAACATATTTTGTTGATGTAGTTTCCAGTTACCATTGTTTGTTAATGCAAAACCTAGGTATTGAAAGCTGAAGACATTTTCTATATATTCATTACTGATAATGAAATTTTCATTTTGGCTAAATTTCCTTCCTTTACTTATCCTAAGCATTTAAGTTTTCTTTACATTAACTACCATCTTCGAAGTATTGCAATAATTTTCAATGCCAGTAAGAGCACGTTTCATCCCTCCAATTGATGACGAAACAAGTGAAAACAAACAATTGACTGAGTTAATTGTTGAAATACCATGTATAGTCAGTGTTGATTTCTTTATCACATTACATATACCAACATGTGACACATACATAACTGATAATCAAGTATAGTACATATTATAAAATTTCCGCCCTAATTGTCGCCCTCACGGGTAAACAGTGATGTTTACGAAAAAATGTTTCAAACAAAAGTTGTTTAACTTTTGATAAGGAACATTTAAACTTTTGTTCTATCTATAACGGTTTACAAGATGGGTCCTACGGACCCAAGATCCAATTGACCTATGATGCTCATTTACTTGAACTTGACCTCACTTTTTACGTCCTGAATACGCTGTAAAAATTTCAGCTCGATATCTTTTTTCGTTTTTGAGTTATCGTGTTCACAAACGGACGGACGGGCGGACAACCGTAAATGGACTAATTAGGTGATTTTATGAACACCTATGACAAAATTTTTTTCCTAGCATCATCATTTTTAAGCGTTACAAACTTGGGACTAAACTTAATATACTATATATATTTCATACATACATGGTATAAAAATCAACCGATTGGTTAGATCTTAGATCAAAAGTATATTTGTTTTAATGGAATTGAATCACATTGACTCACGTTTTTATATACATAAGGTAATAAGTTTAAAATATTGTATATTTGTTTTTACGTTATGCAAGTAAAGACAGATTGTCACTTTACTACACTAAGTACCTAACACGTGTATCTTTCTTCTCACTTCATCAGTTACTATAGTGTATATGTTATACACAAACAGATAATAAAATCCCTTAAGTGACGTATATGTTTGAAATATACAATGTTGTTGCTATGCAAATAATTGATACTATGTGTTATATATAACATATCAATTATGTTCTGAACTAATTTGCGCTGTCACGGGTAAACAAAAAATGTTTCAAACAAAAGTTGTTTATTTTTTTGTAAGGAACATTTTTTAGATTTAAACTTTTATTCTATCTCTAACGGTTTACAAGATGGGTACTACGGACCCATGACCCAATTGACCCATGTTGCTCATTTACGAACTTGACCTCACTTTTTACGTCCTAAGCACTCTGTAAAAATTTCAGCTTGATATCTCTTTTCGTTTTTGAGTAATCGTGTCCACAGACGGACGGACGGACGTACGGACGTACGGACGGACGGACGGACGGACGGACAACCGGAAATGGATTAATTAGGTAATTTTATGAACACCTACACCAATTTTTTTTTTTTTTAGCATCCATATTTTTAGGCGTTACAAACTTGGGACTAAACTTATAATACTATGTATATTTCATATATACATGGTATAAAAAGTACTACATCGTCAGCATATAATAAAGTTTAAACTTCAGTATCTCCTAAGCATGGGGACAGAGTGTTGATATTTTCAAGATATTCCGGTAGATCATTTATATATAAGGTGAATAGAATCGCAGAGAGTTGACATCCTTGCCGTAATCCTCTATGCGTCTGGAATTTCTCAGTGGTCGAAAATCTATCAATACGAGCGCAGCAAGTAGGTTCTTTATATATTGATTTTAAAATATCTATCATGTTGATTGGCATTCCAAGTTTCCGAAGTTTGTTTCATAATATGTTTCTATCCACTTTGTCAAAATAAAAAATTGGAAGAAGCAGCTGTTAAAGGGCGGGGTTTTTATTTAAGACCATATCAAAAGATGAAGAAACCTTAAGATTACTACAGAAATTACCGATTCGAGCATTAACTGATTTAGAATTAGATAGTTTTGGTAAAAAATATATTAAACACTTTAGGGGTGTATACATGCGAAATACCCTACCAAAAAAACCTTTACAAAGAGAATGTGCTATAGTAAATCTTGCTAGTTCATCATCAAGAGGATCTCACTGGATTTGCTTCTTCAAGAAAAAGTCTAAAATATATTATTTTGATAGTTATGGAGATGTACCCCCACCACTTGAAATAATAACTTATCTAGGAAAAAATATTCTATATAACTATAACAGTTTTCAAAAAAGCGGATCAATTTGTGGACACCTTTGTCTAGCATTTTTACTATTTATTACAAATACTTAATATGGCCTACACATTATCCTTAAAAGGTAATCAATCGGAATTAAAGCAAAATTTTTTCCCTCCAATTCAGCTAGATGGTAATTATTCTTGCGGATTGGTGAGCTTCATTGCATTCAACACAATCCCAAACATTAGCGATTTCAACAACCATTTTAAATATGGTAGCACATCATATTATGTGCCTACAGGTACTTACGAAATGGATGCACTTATTAAACTACTTCCCTCAAGGAGAATTTCCCTCAATCAAGTTTACCGTAAACTTAAATACATACTAAATTGACATTAAAGGAAAATACACCATTCATTTCGAAGTAGAAAATACAATTGCAAAAGTATTTGGTTTTTCGAAAAAAGTATTAAAACCAGATATTAAGCACACATCTGATTTACCAATTGAAATAAGTGTTGTAAACACAATTCGAATATTATGTAATATTGTGGAAAATGCCTTTTTTCAAGATCAAAAACTTCCAATAATACACGAATCTCCAATAGTGGTAGAAAGTGGTTATCGCATTGTGGACATTCCTAGTGAAATAATATATTTACCTGTAAACACTAGGGAAATAACTCAGTTGATAGTCAACCTTGTAGATCAAGAGAATCGTCCTATAAATTTGAGAGGGGCAGAAATTCTTGTAAGATTACTTCTAAGAAAAGATGATTAACTTTAATAATTCTAATAAATATCTAACTTCACCAAAAAAATGTATCATTAAGAAAAAAGTGGTTAAACGTGAAACACGGCTGTTGAAAGAAAACATAGATTATTTAAAATCAATTGGATTAAAAGTTTTAAAACAATGAATAACAACATTTTAAACTTATCAGAGAAGGTGCATTTTGATAATGAAATAACATCAAAAGAGTTGATAAGTTATGCACCCTACAGCGGTAGTAGTTTATCACATGGAAGTAGTATACGAATTGGGATTCAAAATAAGGATGCAATATTATTATTATGCGAATCAGATCTTCTAATAGAAGGAACTATTAAAAAAGCAGATGGTACAAACATTACTTCAGCACTCATAAACAATGGAATTGCCCACCTATTTGAAGTTATATCTTATAAAATGAATGAACAAGTAATTTGTACAGTATACAACCCTGGTATTGCTTCAACATTAAATGGCTTAGCCTTGCTTACATCGGATCAGGTTAGGGGTTTATCAAATGCTTCATGGATTTCTGATGGTCAATTGGATGGAACAAAGTTAAATTCAACAAAAGATGGTCAATTTCTGTTTACTATACCTCTATCTCTACTACTCCCATTTTTTGCTACATATAAGAAAATTATAACCAACACCAAGCATGAGCTTGTTCTCGTGCGATCACGTAATGATGGAAATAGTGTGAAAAGTGATTCGGAAATAAATATTGATATTACAAAAATAGTGTGGAGAGTGCCCACAATTCATCTTAATGATGTTGCAAGATTACACTTGTTGGATTTAATAAAGCGCAATGTAACAGTTGATGTGGCCTTCCGAAGCTATGATTTAGTTACATACCCCACTCTACCAACAACACATAAGCATTCGTGGATGGTGAAATCAATAAATAATCTTAATGCTCCACGTTATGTTATTTTTGCTATGCAGACTGATAGGATAGATGATTTTAAGAAAAATAATCAAATATTCGATTTTAACGATCTAACTTCTATTCGCCTATTTCTTAATGAGCGTCAGTTTCCCGCTCAAGATGTTTTTTTCCAAAATTCAGGAGGATTTGCAACACTTTACGATATGTATATCAGATTTAAATCATCTTACAATAACCAAGAAAAATCTTATGAGAAACCGTTATTTGATATCAAAGATTTTATGAGATATACGCCTATTGTATGCATTGATTGTTCACGACAAAATGAAATTATTACAACAAACTCTGTGGATATTCGCATTGATTTTGAATGTAAAAAAGCTATACCTGATAAAACAACTGCTTATGTGTTATTAATTTCTGATTCACTTTTCGAATTTAAAATGCAGACAGGAGATATTAAGAGAATAATATAAATAGTTTGTTATACAGTTACAAACTATCATTTTTACAATGAGCATGCATAAGTTTGGTTATCGCAAGCTAGATGGAAAATCTGATAAAAAATTTTTGGGGTTAAGCACTCGAATGAATGATATAAAAATGGAAATTGATAGACAGGAAGCAAATATCAAAGAACTAGATAAGAATGTGAAGGAGCAATTTGAAGAAGAAAGAAAAAACATCAAAGATCTAAAATATCAATTAAATAATGAGCGAAATAGTATCCTTTCAACTTTAAGTAAATTGATTGGAAATGTGAAGGAAAGCATTTTTAAAACAATAAGTGAAATAAATGGAAATATGCAGAAAGATTTACTTAGAGAGAAAAGTATCCTCTTGAAATCCATGAAAGAATTGAAAGATCTTGTATCTCATTCAAAAAAAGACGTCGAATCGTTAAATACTAATATAAGCAATTTACAAACAAGAGAGATTGATGTCCTAAAGAGTAGTGTAACTATTTTACAAAAAAAGTGTATAAATTTGGAAGAAACAATTAAAAATCTTCAAGAACTACAAAAAATAGCTGCTAAAGATTTCTCAGAAAAAAACAGAAAACTGGTATAGCTTTACTAAACAAGTTGAAAGTTATTCCATAATAAAAAAACTTTTAGTTTATAATAATTTTATTTGTTAACATTTTTTACATAAATACTTGTATACATTTTATTAATTAATAAAAAAATTTTTTTTTTAACAATTTTTTTTTAATAAAACCTTATTCATCCTCAATCCCACTATCACTGCTATATTCCAGATTTATGAGTGGTATAGTTGTAAACAATTTGCGTTTTCTATTGATAGTGTGTTCTTTCTTATTGTTTGAAAACAGTTTCTCAACACGGTATTTCTCATAAAATAACAATGGGCGTCTTTCTATGGGTCCTAAGAGTAACATATCATCATCATTATCTTCTGGATATGAAGAGTGATATAGTGATAACAATTCTTCCAAATCTCGTTCTTCTATTGTTTTTAATGTGGGGTTATATTTTTTAATTAAATTGAAATAATATTTAAACGTTCCATTGGTTCGTAATGTTGAAAATAGATGAGGATGATGATATAAAACATAGTCATACATTGTATTGAAATTACGGAGTTTTTTCCAATATTATAACAAATTCTCTCTCATATTCTTGAAATTTTCTAGCGCTTTCATCAATTCTATAAAAAAAAAAAATGTATTTTAAAAATATGAAAGTAATATTACATTTACACAAATCTTACATTTTTAAAGAAGTAATAGCACTCATTTTAAGTGGTCTCACAACTTTAATTTCAAAGCATGAGATGGTGCTAATCATAAGTAATATGTCTCGCTTATGTAGTAGATATTTATCCATATATGATTGACTTCATTTACATATACTCCGATAGATGGTGGGAGTGATGTCATGTTCACTATATATTTACATCTTTTTAATTCAAAAATTATTAATTAGTAACCATCGCGAAACTGTAAAACGTTAACAATGGCTCAGAAGCAGGTTGATCAATATTATCTAAATATGAAAAAAGATGTATTATTAAAATCTTTAATTCAGTTGAATAAATGTGAAACAAAATTTATTATTATTGGAATTTCACCTTTTGATTTATCAAATATAATGCAAATTAAAACACATCGTGGTCAATTTATAAGTTTTACTAAATTGCAATGGATACAACTCTTAAATAATCAACAAATTATTTTGGATTATATAAATAATATAAATAACTTTCTGGTGGATATTGTAATTGGTGATGTTACTATTTCTCCCATGATTGTTATAACAAGAAAATAATTAAGTTTTCATCGGGTAATTCTACTATCTTTCTGGGTGATGAAACAGTTAAAAAAATGTTTAAGGTAGAAAAAATTATTGACATTCAATTTTCAATATTGGAATCATTAAATATTCCTGGTTATATGCAAATGGTGACTAACAAATTCCTGGCAGAGGAAAACTCACAAGCACAATTTGGGAATTGGCGTTCAAATATTTCATCAGTGATTGAACAAGAAAAAAATCTACTATTGAAGAAATTTTTATTGGAATTGTTAATGGAATATCCCGACATTATAGAAAAAAATTTACAAATTTCTCCTCTTACCTTAAATTATTATATTGATTATTAACAATTTTGTACTATTATTTAAAATAAATATAACCTGAAAAAATTAAAAAGAGGTTGTTATTAAGTAAAACAAAATCCTTATTTAGATGATATTTTTATTAAAAACATATATAATTTATGAAAAAACATACAAAAAGTAAAAAAATTCACAAAAGTAAAAAAATTGATAAAAATGTTATAAAATTGATAAAAATGTTATAAAATTGATAAAAATGTTATAAAAATTGATGAAAAACATCACAAAATGGTAAAAATTTAAAAAACCTTACTTAAGTTTGAGTTTTATTCAGTTCATTAAGTAGAGCATAAGATAGGTAATCTAGACTTCTCAATATTTCTTCCCCCACACTCATTAATCCAATTAATTCCTCATGCGTAATGTTCCTTTAAGAATAATACAAATTAGAAAAAAACATATATTTAATGAAGAAAAGTTAAGGAAAAACTTACATCCTACTATCCATCATTTTGCTGTAAAACAAAAAAATATTTATTATTATTATTATTTTAATCTAAACAAGAAGCCTTACCTCATATTAAACTCGTCATCTTTCATATATGTTTCTCTAAAAACAATTTTTTTTTTTTTTAAGAACGTATAAATATAGCTAATCGAACATGAAAACTTACTCTAAATGTTTTTTTACTGTAGAATCATACTTAAACCCCTCCCTCTCATTTTGTCTCTCCATACTGCAAACACAAATTTTTTTTTAGTAATTTAAAGCATATGTGATTTAAAAAAAAACTACAGATAAACTTACTGCACAGTCGAATAATAAAAACAAAGAATATATAATATATTTAGTGTAACAAGAATAATTAGCGCAATCACAGACATTATCTCTTTGAAATCCATTTTTTTTCTTGTTTTCACTTCTACTTGTTTTCACTTCAACTTCTCGAATTAAAATGAAGTGTTAAGAGACAAAATTCTTAACGTTAGGATACATGTGAAAAAATTTGAAGATTAAGCATAAATTAAAGTATATGAAAATGAATACGTAATATAATAAATAAATAAAATCTCTATTAAACAGAAGCACTTTTGATTATTTTCTTTATGATAAAATATTATGCCTAATAAGCTTGAATATAGATTAGTGTATTCATATTTTGCTTACTGATTTTATCCTAATTCAATGATGGATGAAATATTATACTACATTTTACGTAAATTGAATAATAGCTGCATAGTATATTTCGGATAAAACAGAATATCTAATTTTTTATATGGCTCCCCCTCCTGCTTATTATTTTCTATATAAAAGAAAAACACATATGGGAAATCAATATTTATTGCATACTGATATTTTCTGATGGAACATATTATAGATATGAGTTTGACTATTGTTGATTTGCATGAGTTTAAAGATGATGATAATAATTTTATTTTAAAAGAAATTGCAATTCTAAAAAATGGTGATGAAATTTTACACTTTATAGTGAAACCACCATATAGAAAGGAGTTTCTGGGGCGAAAAGCACAAAGATCGAATCAGTGGTTGACCAACTATTACCATTGCCTTGATTGGGAGGATGGTTTTGCAGAATTAGAAGATGTGAAATTTATTGTTAATTCCATTTTAAAAAAAGAAGAAACCATTATTGTGAAAGGTACTGAAAAAGTTGAGTGGTGTGCAGAGTTATTTAATGCTGTGGTATCAAATATTGAAGACATGTGGCATTTTGACGAAGAGCTATATAAAGAAAGTGAAAAAAAGTGTTTCAATAGATGTTTAATGCATAAGGGTAAATGTGCAATTACAAATGTTTATAGAATCCATGACTCTTATCGCGAATAGATAAATTATATGTATATGGAAGTATAAAAAAATAATCATACAAAGAAAAAATTAGAAGAGTCTATTTTAGTTGATTATTAATATATATATATGTAGTAATCTGTATATGAAAGTATTAAAAAAATTAAATTCTTTCTTAATAATCATATTCTATAATAATAAATAATGATACAATGTAAAAAATCATGTGTGGTTGGTCATTAGTAATAAAAAAAATTATTGTATACCATGTGTATTATTTAATGTAAATTTAATGCACTGTATATAACTAATGTATTTAACGTTAGCCATGTATTTCTATCTATGTCAAATAAATTATTATAATTATTATTATTTTGATTAAAATATATATTTTTGTTAACCTGCAAATGTTTGAATATTGGGAGGGATTTTTTTGGTGATATAAAATCGCGTTAATTGCTGTTAAAAACATCTGTTTGAAATATCTTGGCTAGCTTACGTAAGTTAACAATTGAAAGCCTCAACAATGAAATACAACAAGATGAATATAATGTGCATTTAGAGTTCTACATTGCAGCGCTTCGATATGGTAATCTTGAGCTAATAGAATACATTTTAGCAAAATATCCAAAATTTATTCTATCAAGTTTTTTATCTATGGCTGTCAAACGAAATCATCACCATATAATTGATTGTTTAATTAAATATAAAATAATACACATCCACCAACTCAAACAACATTTTCAAGAAATTAAGGAATCATTCAACGGATCAACTGAATTTGATGGAGTAATTGAAGTATTTTTAAAGAAAAATAGCTTAGACAAATATTTGTATGATGGATTAATTACATGCATAAGCCGTGGTAGAGTTAAAGCATTAGAATGTCTTATTAATACATGTAAAGCAAGAAATATAAACCTGAAATTTTATCCATTTTCAAAAAATCTAGATATATGGATATGGTTGTTGAAGAAAATTAAGTCTCCTGTGAATGCTAATGGTGAATTTATACAAATAGATCAAACTGGGGAAGATGTTTGCGGGAGTGAGAATTGGTCAGCAAGCAATAATATTAGTGATTATCTAAAAATAAAGGAATTATTATTAAATGAGTTTAAAATTATACAATAAAATAAATTTTTTATACTTTGAAAAAATAAACATAAATATTTACATAATTAGTATTTTTTTTAAAACACCTCTCATAATAACCATCTGTGACCAAATTTAAAATACCGATTTACTATATGTCAACGTACTATGGGTGTACATATCAAGTTTCCATAAATACTTCAAGTTTATTGAAAATAGAATAGAATAAATTAAAGATGTCCTTCACTATTTTCAGGTGCAAAGTTAATTAATTAATCTTATCAAAATAATTATATTCATATTATAATTGAAAAAACCAGTTTTGAATAGTAATATGTAAATTTGGTAATATTAGCATTTCAAAATTTTTCCATTACAATATATTAGATTAATTCTGTTTGTTTCATTTATACAACTTTTTTGCTGTATACTTAACTAGCCTCTGTGGTCGAGTGGTTACGTATTCAGACTCGCACCCGGGAAACCAGCGTTCAAATCCCACTGCTATCTCTTGTTTTTTTAAAAAAAGTATATTTCTATACTAACATCTTCACTTCATACTTCAATTGGGCAGCAACTACCGAGTGAGAAGGTTCTCATTGTTGAATTAATTGTTGAAACAATACGTCATCATCAGTTCAATGAACTCAAAATTGCATTCCTAAAAGTGCATCCCAAAAGTAAACAATGCAATGACCCTTCGGGCAATGCACTTTCCCAAAAAATGCATCCAATGCGTTTCAATGACCTCTCAGACAATGCACTTAAGGTCGTATAAGAAAACTACGTCACAGTCCAAAGTCCAAAATGTGCCAGAATCCGCAATTTACCCCTACTCTTGTGTTTTTGGACTTTTTCCGAACTTTTCTTGTACAAAATTATTGAAGATGATAAATTTTTCAAGTTCGTTTTTGCTAATTATTAATGCTACGTTCAGTTCTTTTCTAGTGCTAGCATTTTTTCTATGTTGAAATTCCGCCGTTAGTTCGTTCAATCCACTCATTTTATTTTGATGGTTTTGGCGTTGTGGTTGTTACTGTTGGTTTTGTTGAATCGTTTGATTCTGCATGTGTTGCGTTGCCGTTGTTGGGTAATTTTGGCTATTTATCCAGGGGTTGATTTTTGGTATTGGAACCGGTGAGTATGCCTATTTGTTTTTGGATGTTTGTCTTGTTTGGAGGGTTTTATTTTATGTTCCAATTTTTTAGGAAACTGGAAATTCTTTGCGGTCAAGGTCAAGTGATTCCCTTGACAGTTTGCACACTTGATGTTTTTGGTGGTGGGAGAATCTGTTTTTTTAATATGTTCACAATCTCTGGTTCAGTGGCTCTCTTCGCATTTACGGCAGGTTGGCGTGGACTGTTAGTTCGTTGTTGAGTTTCCCTAGGCTCGACAGCGCCTACACTGGATGACGGGGGGATGGTAATGTGCCGCTTTTCCCACGTTATTTTTGTTCTGTTTATATATCGAACATTTTTCGCTAGATATTTGAATGAAATGGTGTCATCGCACACTACTAAGAATAACCCATTTTTGAGTTTTTTGGTTTGAAGACCTTTTCGATGTTTAAGTTGTGCTTTACTTCGAGATCTGCTTTAATTTCACCTGTGTCTGTGGCGTTATCCATGCCTCTGAGTTTGAATGCATGTTTTCTTTCATTTTTGGGGAGTGTAAATGTGATATTGGAGGTTCTGGTTGGAGTCTATTATTTCAATATATTTTTTGTACTTCTTCGGAGAAGAACCGGTGTTTTCAACGTGGTATGGCTGTTGCTAGTATATATATTATATTAATTATTTATTTGACAATAAATAGAAAAAGAAAATAAAACTGGCTTCAATCAAAATGAAAAACTTAATAATAATAATAGGAATAATTATAATAATAATAAGGGCAGGCAATGCATAACCTCACGTCCATGCCTAACACAATGACACGTGCCATACCCGGTAACCATCAGTTCCGCTCTCAAGAAATGGGCCAACGAGGTGGGTCCGCGCTGACTCAGCGGAGCTAAATGAATCAAATCCAAATAATGGCAAATTTGAGAAAAAGATTTTTTGGTCCTCAGGCGGGTAGTAGTCGACCTAGCCCTACAGAACCCCACCACCTGCAGGTGACGCTTCTACCTTACCTATAGGGGGTAGCTCTCGCGGATATGAGGGAGAGCAATCAAATTTGCATTTGGATCCCCAACTAGTCCCAGAGACTAGACGTGTCGCTGACGACGAAGAACCTTCTCAAGGCACTTCTCAAGAAATTCGAGCGAGCACCCAAAACAGTAACTAAAGTAACTATTGCAACAGCTCTTAAAAATCATGAAATTACTGAAAAAATTATTATTAATTATAACCCACAACTGGATAACCCAGAACCATTAGAATTTTTAATTTTTAAATTTCATCACCATTTTGATGGAATTATAGGCAGTAATACCTTAAAAAAATTAAGTGCTAACATAAATTATAAAAATGATACAATAACTTTTGATAGAGTTCAAAACAAATTGTATAAAAAAACATTGCATCAGTATCAAATATACCATTTGGAACCTTATCAACAAAATTATATAGAGGCTCCAGTTAGCGTAAAAGATGGTGACGTGTTTTAACCATGCATTAAATTTAACGAATTATTAAAAATAATAGATGGCTTGTATAATGTGATAAACAATAAAGCACACTGTTCTATTAGTTAATAATTCTGATTCACAACAGAGTATTATAATTAGTCAACCACTTACAGCAGAAATTATAAATCGCTACCAAACTTTAACCAACATAAACGAACAATTTGATAACGTATCAGATAACGAATTTGCTATTCAGAATTTACGTGTTAGTCATCTAACTAACGAAGAAAAAAATGCTTTAATACAGTTGTGTTCTAAGTATAGAAACATTTTTTACTCAACAATAGAAAGCATAACGTTCACGTCCGATGTAAAACATTCCATACATACCAAGACGAAATGCCTATATATACTAAAGGATTCAGGTTACCTCATTCTCAAAAAGAAGAAGTAACAAAACAAATCAACGAATTTTTTGAAAAAAACATCATACGATCATCCAAGAAGTCCGGGTTCGAGTCCTGGTTCGAGTGTATTTTTTTCAATTCTCTTTAATTAAGATTACTAGACAAGATATTTGTCAATGTTTAGTTTACGCCTGTATGTATCATATTTCATGAAATATAGTCGGATAGACCGTGATGTAAATAAATATCGTATGCATGATTATAAGTAAACAAAAAAACAACAAATTATCCTGTTTTTATCGTGAGTAAAATCGTGAGTTATCATACATTGGAAAAAACGTATTAGTATATATGGATGATATAATTGTATTCTCTTCTTCTTTACAAGAACATATTGAAACTCTTCAAAAAGTGTTTGATAAATTACGACTGCACAATTTTAAAATACAATTAGACAAATGCGAATTTCTACGTAAAGAAATTGAAATACGTAAAGATATATCCACTTCCAAAAATTGTCACGGAAATCAATCACTTTTAGGACTAATCGGATATTACTGCAAATTCATTAAATATTTTGCTAAAATAACAAAACCGATGACTTCACAACTTCGTAAAAATAAAGTAGTAGATTATAAAAATAAAGCCTATATAGAATCATTTGAAATTTGTAAAACATTTTTAAAGGGACATCCAATTCTCCAATATCCCGATTTTATAAAAACCTTTTATTTTAACAATAGACGCGTCTAACTTTGCTATAGGAGCTATTCTATCACAAGGTACTGTTGGTTCTGACAAACCAATTTGACATGCTTCTAGAACATTAAGCAAAAGCGAACAAAACTATTCCACAATTGAAAAGGAATTACTTGCTATCGTTTGGGGATGTAAACAGTTTAGACCCTATTTGTACGGGCAAAAGTTTAATATTTTAAAGGGACCACAATCGCCCAAAATGGTTATTTTCCTTAAAAGAGGCCAGCTCGAAATTATTGAGATGGAAAATAAAACTACTCGACTATAATTTCAATATAGACCATAAACCTGGTAAAATAAATACTAATGTAGAAGCATTATCTAGGGTTCAAATAAACCATTTAAGTAGCAATAGTACCCAACATTCAGCCGAAGAAAATCTTAATCCCGGTATTAGAATATCCGAATGTCCATTAAATGGATTTTCACAACAAATAATAATTAATTTAGGAACAAAAAATGAAAGAAAAGTAATTAAATTCTTTAAAACAAGACAACATGTTAAATTAACAATACCAAAAATAGACGAATCCATAGCTATTAAAATTTTACAGAAACGGTTTACAATATCCAAAACGCTTTCTACACAGAAGACAATATCTTCAATGTAATTCAAAGAGCATATGTAAAATATTTTGATTCAAAATTAAAAATCATTCGGTGTATTAAATTCTTACAGGATGTTGAAAACATAGATGAACAAACGAAAATAATAAAAGACAATCACGAATTATCAATCCATCGTGGGATTGATGAAACACTAAATCATCTTAAAAGGTTATATTATTTTGACAATATATAGTCAAAGATTCAAAAATATATAAATAATTCTGTTGTCTGTAAACTAAACAAATATGAAAGGCATCCACTAAAAATCAAATTGACACAAACACAACAGGCAAACAAACCATTTGAAATTTTACACATAGATATATTTCATGTAGATAACACAAATATTTTAACTATCATAGATAAATTTAGTAAATATGGAGAGCTACGTTTATGAATCCCGGTATGGAATTCGAAGGCAATGATTTTAACGATTTTCTTATTCTTTATAGTATTGGTAATCACATTAGTTGTGATTATCATAAAAAAAAATAAAATAAAAATAAAAACTACTCACAAAAATCTGACAATAGTATAGAGCAATTAGATATGGCTTTATTAACTTATAATAATGCCATACATTCAAGTACCAAGCTTACACCTTTTGAATTTATAAAGGGAATGAGATATAATCAAATTTTAAAACCTACCACCGATAATATACATTCTAATTATGCTAATAAACATACCGAGGAAATACAGATTATAAAAGATTTAATCACTAAACAAATCGATAAATAAAAGCAACTATTTTAAGTCCGAAACAAAGATCGAATAAACCCCCCAAACGTAGCAGTAGGTGAAAATGTTTTTGTACAGAATAGACGAAACAAAATAGCACCCAAATTTACAAAAGATAAAGTAATAGAAAATAATGGTAAAACTCTTAAAGTAATAAATGCTCAGAAAGTACAAAAATATCATAATCGAAAAATTAAAGTGAGAAAAAAATAATTGGTTTTAAATTATTTGTTACTTACAACGACATGAGCAATACTCAAGGACTATTCGCATTAAATTAGGAACATACAACATAATTACTGTTATTTAATTAGAAAAAAAAACGTTATTTTTAAATACATTTTGAGTTATAACAAATTGAAATTAATCCAAACTTATTGTTAGTTATAAACATATATTATATTAATTTAATAAACTTAGAACATTTATATAAATTGTTAGAATTGAAAACATTAAATTGTATACTTAACGACTATGTATCCTATCCCTACTACTATAAGAGATGATAATTACAAAATAATGGCACAAGGCTATATTTGTTACCCAACGTAATGCTGAAATATTGGAAATTAATATGGAAATGAACATCTACACATAGAAAATATAGAAGATTTGAAAATACAGCAGATTTGGAACTGGCCTAATTTATATTCTAAGAAGGGAGGAATTATATATCTTCTATTAGTTATATTTTTTTAGATACTTAAAACCATAATATAATGTTACCTGTTCACGTTACGCATTTGTTAAATAAAAATTTATTAGCTTACATAAATTAGAAAAGTTATTTTTGAGAGTTTATTTTGAATATTGCTATACTCAATTAGTTTCTCAGAAAACTGATATTTAAATATTATGAGAAAGCTGACCTTAAATATTAAAATAATATTAATGTTATACCATCTGGACGGTCACAATTGTTGTACAAAAGTTAACATATACATATATAAAGTTAACTATCTAAGGTACAAATCAGACTTGTTACGCAATCTTTTGGCATAAGTTTGGATTGTTAGATAATTTGTTTCATTAAAATATTTTAAATTTTTAATTGTTGTTACTTAACGCTTTATACAATTGTAAATTGAATTGAAAATTTATTTAAATAAATATATTTTTATTTAAATATCTGGTCTACGAGACATTAATTTTGCGAGAAGAAACTGGTTACCGTTGTGGTCCCCCGACAGATAGGAAGCATCAAGCAACTCATCTATTCCATATGGATAACCTGAAACTTTATGCTTCTTCTGAGAGCAGTCTACATCAAGCTTTCAAAGCTGTTCATCAGTAAACGAAGGCCATTGGCATGGAATTCGGCCATTGTAAGCGGGGTCGTGTCCCTGATTACGATGCCGTGTAGCTCACAGATGGAAGCATCGTGAAACATCTCGATGTAGAAGAGCTCCACACATATTTCGGTGTCGGTGAAAACCACATTCAAAGTGTGTCAACTGTCAAGGAAGCTCTTCGCGGCAGGTATAGGCACCGTCTTCGACAAATCTGGCAATCAGAATTGTCTGGGATCCATAAGGTGCTGCTAATATGCTTGCAATTCCCATCCTCTCTATTCTTTATTCTTTTGGTTCCATCAAATGGACAATAGAGGAGCTCAAGGAACTGAATAGAGGCATTCGCAAGTTCATGAACGTCAATCGTAGTTTGCACCCACGTGCTTCTGTACCCCGTAATTACCTCCCACGCCAGCAAGGAGGTAGGGTTCTCCTATCCGTTAAATGTCTACATGATAGGGTAGTTTAAGGTATAGCTTGTCAGTTCATAAATAGTTCTGGCCCTCTTATGGAACTCGTGTGTGATCACGGGTTACAGGGTAAAGGAGCATTCTTGTTCTCTGCAGCACAACATGCAGCGTCTAAATGGGGCCTTCCTTTTGATCCGTCTAATCGTGATCTCGATGATAACGTGGCACTTCTCTCCAAATCTTGACCTCGTTCAGCTGTGAAAGGAACTGATATACGCTCCCTCTTCGAAGATCATCGGAATCGTGACCAACAGGGAATGTTCTACCGCCATTTAGACACCTGAGTCTTTCCGTTGATCTTACGTTCTCTTTTCTCCGACCAGCTAGACTGAAGTCCGAAACAGAAGGCTTATCATCACTGCTCAAGATGGTGTGATAGCGACGCTAACTCACCAAAAGTATGTATGTAAGGAAGCAGTCTCCACCACCATGTGCAGAGCGTGCAAATCTCAGCCGGAGACGCTGATACACCTCATCTCGGCATGTCCTTCTTATGCCTCGAACACCTACATACATCGCCATAACGTTGCCCTCCGCGTGCTGTACTACTTCTTGAGACACAAGTATGAAGTAGACCCTACGCCAGTCCTACCATATGCTCCAGGCGAAATCGAGTCCGGCGTCAAGAACGAGAAATGCATTGTCTTCTGGAATTTCTTGTTCCCAACTTCCAGGCAGCTCTCTGCTACTAAGCCTGATATAGTGCTCCAGGATATCTCATCCAAGACTATGTACGTCATCGAGTTCTCTGCGCCTGTAGAAACAAACATAGTCACGAAGGAGGACAAAATATCTTGATCTCTTACAAGAACTACGACAACTACACCCTGGCTACTCAGTCAAAATGGTTGTCCCCATTATCGGTTGCCTTGGCGGAATTCGTCCCACTCTCTGAGACGAATCTATCTCAAATTCCGGTCTGCAGGTCTCATCTTCATCACCTTATCTCTTCTATGCAGAAGGCTGTCGTCATAGGCACCTTTCATACATTGAGATCGCATCAGACTGTCTTCAAGTAACAGCCCTTGAAGTTTCTTTTCTATTTTTTAAAATTTAAGTTCCACATCGCTGCGGTAAAGGGACGGAGCCTGCTTGACCAGGACATCAGACAGACTTACGTCCCCCGACTCGGAAGACAGACGGACCAACGGACGTCGCGTTGACTAGCGGACATACAGACTACACGGCCACAAGTCAGTGAACTTTCTTCAAAAGTAGTATAGTTTCATTTTGCTAAGCCCTATGACTAATATAAATAATTAAAAAATTTATTATATAAATATATTTATTATAGTATAAGATTTCAATTTTAGAAATACTTTTTTTGTCAATAATGAAAACGTAATATTATGAAATTTGTTAATCGAACATTGACGTTGACGTGATCGTTTTAATGCATAAACAACATCCATGGCTGTAACTGTTTTACGTTTTGCGTGTTCAGTATATGTAATAGCATCCCGAATATCATTTTCAACGAAGACTTTAAGTTCACAACGAGTTTCTTCATAAATTAAACCAGAGATACGTTTTACTCCACCTCGTCGTGCTAAACGACGAATTGCAGGTTTTGTAATACCTTGGATATTATTTCGCAAAATTTTTCTACGAAGTTTTGCATCCCCTTTTCCAAGACCCTTTCCACCTTTTCCTTTTCCAGTCATTTTAATATAATTTTATTTACAATATTTTAATGAACGGATAACACGTCTGTTAACCCCACAAGTATTGTAATGTATGTGAGCGCCGAAATTTCAAATTCAAATCTATTAATTGATATTGAGTAAATTGTTTTTTTTTTTACATTCGTTACATATGTAAATAATATGACTTAATTTAAGTTCCTTACTACCTTAATATAACATAAAAGTGTTTTGAATAAAAATGTTAATAATATCTGTAGTTGATAAATACTTAAATTAAGAGGAGAAAATTTTCAAAAACCTCATTAATTATTTTTAGAGAGGGTTGGAGTGTGGCAGAGCCTTTATTGATCCTCTCGTTTGTTAACAAATGCTTTCGATAGGTAGATGTATTTTTTTGACTACCTGGAAAGATTTTTGGAGTTATGTAATGTGTTAAGTATTCGTGTGATTCAGTATTTTCATCTTGCTATTTAATGTCCGCTTTTTAATAATGTCTTCAATTTTGTCGGTGTTTGTGAGCTCGTGGTTTGTGTCACTGTTATTGGATGAGTCGTCATCTTACATCAACTTGAGCTACCTGTTTAGATAGCTTTGAATTTTTTTGATAAATGATTTGGCCACTAGAGGGCCCCACACATCTATTGCGTACGTTAATGTGCCAAGTATACAAGCTTTATAAAGTTGTATTTTTCTCGATATGGGTAGATATTTGCTTAGAAATAGTCGTCTAATTTGATTTGCAATTGCCTTGGATTTGGTAAGACAATTTTTTGCCGCGAAGTTTAGCGTCCATTTCAACTCCAAGATATTTTATATAATTTTTAGTTATAATTTTCTTGTTGTTAAAGTTAATTGCTATTTTCTGAGTAATGCTTTGTTTAGAAAAAATGATAGCTTCGGTTTTGGTAGTGTTAATTTGAATATTATTATTTGTAAAGTAACTATTTATCTTTTTAAGGGCTTTTTCTACGTTTGCTATGGCAAAATGGTTTCGCGCTCTATAAAAGCTTGTATAGATGGCAGTGTCATCAGCTCGAATACTGATTTTGTTGTTATTAGATTTAAGAATATCATTTATGAAAATGTTCCGTAATTTATGTTAGTTAGTGTACGTAAATTACGAACACAACATATTATATAAATTAATGGATCTATTTCTTATGCGGAGATTGATCAGAGCGCGGAGTAATTCCTAACGTATTTGTTTGAATATTGATAGGAGTCCTCTTTCTACTTGGGATCTCGTACTGAACTGATTAAACAAAAATAGTAACGATAATGGATCTTAGATTCTGTATAACCTTTAAGTTATTTGCACGTGGCGTATTCTAAACAGTATGTGAGCGAGCTGAGGTATTTTTATAAAAACGAAATGATCTGGTATGTTTTGATTTAATCTAATTATTGGGTTTTGGGGTTACAGTTTGAAAGGTTTTAATTTCACTTTGTTATGCATCCTTTTTAAACATTTAATATAAATTTATTTAATTTTTCTAGATTAAAGTTGATTTAGAATTTGTTAATTGTTATTCAGTAAACACTTAATGTGTTGAATTTGTATACTTTATAAATGCTTGATTTAGAGCTTGTAAATTGTTATTCAGAAAAACACTTAATGTGTTGAATTTGTATACTTTATTAATACGTTGTAACTGATTATGGTTTACATAAAACACCTTTGAAACTTATATTTATCTTAAACTACCTTATATTTGACTCTTTCCTTTCTTGGATTTTTGTTTTGTAGATGTGAGATTTAAATCCACGCGGTAATATTTCGGAAAGTAAAGTATGAAGCCTTTGCTTTTTGGCTCTAAACATTCCTTCCAGTTACGATCATTTATTCTCTGGACCTGTCGGTTTTGAATATCAGGGTGGCTCTAAAAGAACAATTATCCCCGAAAACTGTATGGGTGGGCCTAGCACATTTCTTAACTCGCAATCCAAGTTGGATATTCTCTTTTCTAGTAACCCCATCAAGGGTTACCTTTTTATTTACTTTTTGCTTCAAAAATATTGAAAAGTGTGGGACCCAATACTGACCCTTGTGGGACTCCAGCAGGGATTGTTTTAAAGTGAGATTTGATATTTCCAATCTTTACATAATAACATCTGTCTCTTATATAATTATTTATAATGTTCGTGAGATAGGGTGGTAGTTTAAGATTTTAAAGTTATGCTATAAGTTTGTCATGCCACACTGAGTCAAACTTTTCTATGTCCAGGCAGACCATCAATGTTGACCTTTTTCTTTTAAAATTATTTATTATGTCGTGTGTCAGTCTGTGTAATTGATGGGCAGTTGCATGTTTTCTTTTGAAGCCAAACTGTTCGTTAATAATTATTTTATTATCATCGAGATGGCGTTGAAGACGATGGTGAATAATTTTTTCGAAAACTTTTGCTAACGTTGATAATAAACTAATTGGTCGGTAATTTGACGGAAGGTGTGATGGTTTGCCTGGTTTAGGTAACGCGATGATTGTGGCTATTTTCCATTTATTGGGGAAGTAGTTATTTATGATGATTCTGTAATCGTTCATCACCCGGTGATTTTTTGTTTTCAAATGCTTGATGATGCTTTTGATTTATGTAGTGGAAACTATATCAATTTCATCAAGCGAAGATTTTGATTTTAAAATTTTGTTGACTAATGAATTAGTTTTGATTTGTTTTTCTTGAGATGCAAGGTTGGCACTAAGTAAAAATGCATCTTGCATCTTGAAGGCCTCTGATAAAAGGTTTGCTTTATCCTGTGTTCTGGCAATAGGAGATCCGTTTTTGTTAAATAATGTTTCGTTAATTTTGTTATAATTTGTTATGAATTTTTTAAGTTCCTGCCAGATGGTCAAGTGGTTAATGTTTTTTTATCTTTCGTTTTGGGTGTGTATATTTAGGTCAGTAAGTTTAGCTTCAAGGGATCTTAGAATTAATTGTCGAGTGTTAAATAAGATTTATCGTTTCTTTTTGGGTATCTATGTCTACAATATTTGATGAGATTTTGTAAATGTCGAATTTCATTATTTATTGTAATGTTGAATTGCTTGAAGAGTGGTTTTTTGGGTTTGTAAAGTTTATCCGCTTCTGTTATGGTATCAGTCAGTAAATGTATAAGATTGTCAACGTCCGTTGTGTTGTTAATATGGGGAGTAAACGGTATGTTAAGTGAAATATGTTTTTAAAGGCCTTCCAATTTGCATTTGACAAGTCGTCTACCATGCGATTTTGAATTTTTGGTTGACTATGTTTAATAATATTTAATACCGGGAGATGATCAGATTCAGGACCATCAATTACCGAACATTTGATAAGATATAACGTATTGTGGATGGTTATGTCCAGTATAACGTCTGGATTTAAACGAGTAAAATCACCGGGTATGTTGATGGAAAAATCAAGATTTTCCTCAAGCCATTCTCCCAATGCTTTACCATTTTGGCGTTTGTAAAGTTTTTATGATGGGCATTGAGGTCCCCCATCATGAAAAATCTTTGACTATTATGTGTTATTATGAAAGATCAGATTTATCAAGTACCCGCTTTGGTGTATAGACAGCGTATAAGTTGGCTTCTAAACTGTTGATGTAATTGGCGACACATTCAATTGAGTTTCTATTTGGTACTAATAGATTGTGGCGTTGGATGCACTTTTTAATTAAGATGGCTACTCCTCCTCCATTTCCTGTAGTTCTGTCTTTTCGGTATATGTTGTAGCCTTTGATACCAAACTTGTGTTTTGGTTATAACCACGTTTCAGTGATAGCTAAAATGTCCACTTTTCACTCACTAGCATTGCTTTTATAGAGTTTGTTTTATTAAGTACACTTCTTGCATTGAAGTTGATTATTTTCATTTTTCGAATTTAGTAGCAAAAATGGCGAGGGCTTGTATTTGCGCCATTGGATCTGTATTTTTCTTCATTATTGTATTGAGTTCACGCACTGCACATATCAATTTTTTGATAACACATAGTTGATTTAGTTCATTGAGTTCTTTCAAAAGTGTGGAAAAGTCACTGCAATCAATATTTACATTATTTTGTTGATTTTTTTAAACATTTGCTTGTGAATTTTTACGTCCTTGTTGTTGTTGTTGTAACAGTCTTTGTTGCCAGACGTTATTTTTTGGTGCTGGTGCAGCAATGTTGCTTGGTTTGTAGTTTCTTGCTTTTCAATGTGTTTGATGAATGCAGGGCATTTTTTTCAGTTAGCCGGGTGATTGCCAAGATGCAATTGATATACATTTGGGTGCCGTTTCCGCTTCTTTTGTACATTCACTCGTGATGTGATGTTCCAAACATTTTACACATTTGGGATTCAGGTAAAAATTTCTTGCGCTGTGCCCGAATGCCTGACAGCGGAAGCATTGGGTTGGATCATCACCTCTGCGATATTTGACCCAGTAGATTTTGGTGTTTAGGATAGCATAAATTCTGCGTACATGTTGGAATGTGGTTGATGCTGGGAAATCCACTGTATAAAGATGCCTTCCTCTTGCTTTGATATTCATTTTCAACGGTGGCATTATATAAACCATGCAATACACATGATAACACTTTGTCTTCTTTTGAAGTAAACGTATGAAAAGGCAACTTTTCAAGTATAAATTGGTTTTTTACTTTTAAGTGGATTCTATGCCGTCCATTTCGACGTGTTTATGTTTTTGCACTTAACACTTTTTTTTTTTTAAAATAACTTCTCTTCTTTTAAAATATACAAAAAGTATATTTTAATAACTTTTTACTCTTATAATATTTATTTATGGTTATAACCATTTATTAAATAATTGCTTAACACTTGTAAGAACAGGCAGATATTTTCACTAGCTTTTACGATGTACGAATGTGAGCCATTTGTAAAAATATTATAATTTGAAAATGGCTAGAAACAAGCAAACTTCACGTAAATCAACTGGTGGTAAAGCACCAAGAAAACAATAAGCATCGGAAGCTGCACGAAAAAGTGCACCAGCAACTGGTGGAGTCAAAAAAAAACATCGTCCTGGTATAGTAGCTTTACGTGAAATTCGTCCTTATCAAAAAAGTACTGAATTGTTAATTCGTAAATTACCATTCCAACGTTTACTACGTGAAATTACATAATAGTTTAAAACCGACCCACGTTTCCAAAGTTCAACTGTTATGGCATTACAAGAAGAATTATTTTATATTCATTTGAAATTTTAGAAACTCTTCTCGATTTAAAGTAACCATGATATGAGTTATAAATGCAATAATATTTAAACAAAAATTATATTTGTTTGTTTATTAAAAAATATAATAAATTATAAAATAAAAAAAAATTTACATTTCTAAATAACATATACAAGGTGAATTTTCAATTCAAAAACATCTTTAATCATTAATATTATAACGATACATAAAAATTTACAATGTAAAGACAACGCAAATAAAATAACAATACATATATATTTTTTAAGGGCTATTAGCATAAGTTGCTTTCATCCCCAGCTGGTCAAAATTTAGCATAATTGCTGGAAAAAATTTTTTTAATAGTGTGAAATACCGTTAATTGGTTGTTTAGGAGTTTAGGTAGGATTTATAGGAAAAGGAAGTGGAATAACCTGTTTTACATTTTGAGCATGGTTTGGGAGATTAAATAATTTATTTATTTATTATAATTTTGTAAAATTCTGGAAAAAGAAAAAAAATAAAATAAGTAATATAAAATAAAATTACAACTATGTCGCCAGGGCGGGGAACGAACCAACGGCCTTTCGGCTGCATGCCCCAGTCGCCAATCGCTCAGCCACCGCGGCTTGTGGTAGATGATGATTAACGATGTAATAGATTCCCACTATTAGTCTCTTAGTAAGTGAGATATTTAAACTTATTGACAAGATGTCTAGTTAATCCCACCAAAACCATAAATGTGTAAAAAAGCGTAGATGTCACAGAATCCCAACTTATTCTTCAGATAAAAGTCAAGCACCTACTTCACAGAGGCCTAATTTTTTTTACTAAATTACGAAAATTATTGGTTTAAATTTCTTGCGTAAGTTTCTCCTTAGTACGTATTTATTTAATATTTGACTTCGCAAGTTTTCGGAATAGAAAAACGAATCTAAAAATAAAAAACTTGCGAAGTAAAATATTGAATAAATACGTACTAAGGAGAAACTTACACAAGAAATTTAAACCAATAATTTTCGTACTTTAGTAAAAGAAAATTAGGCCTTTTTAAGTAGGTGCTTCACTTTCATCTGGAGAATACTTTGATTGCTTAAATTTAAATTTTGATGTTTAATAAAAGTGAGAAAATTATAACGTCCTAACATAAGAGGGGAGGAGGGAGGTAGTAGGGGTTAAAAGATTCTCTTTTTTCTCCTATAGAGGTGCGTGTAGGTATGAAGTCACCGAAAAGTTGCTTATGTAATACCTTAATGCTTCCTTACGGATAAGTTACTGAATAAATTTATGTCATTTTTATTAATTTTTTTCGAAGAATTTTTTCTCTACGAGATTTCAAAATTTTTTTGGACTGACGTAATTGATTTTATTGGGATTCTGTGACATCTACGCTTTTTTACACATTGATGTTTTTGGTGGGATATCACTTCTTTTTGCAAGGCAATAGTACTTGGTTTGAAACAAGTGTTTGTAACAATTTTAACTCACCATTATGAATACATTGAATTACTGTTGAAAACTGAGCCTCATACGTCAAGAGTGATTCCAGATAAGATGCCATCAAAATAGTGTTATTTATAAATATTGTAATGAAAATTTCATTTTCCTATAACTGATATTTCCATTTAATAATACATTCTGTATAATTTACGCCTAATTTGCGTCCTCATGGGTAAACAGTCATAGTAACGACAAACTGTTTCATGCAAAAGTTGGTTATTTCTTTAAGGAATACTTTTTACATTAAAACTTTTGTTTTATCTCTAACGGTTTACAAGATGGGTCCTACAGACCCAGGGCTCAATTGACGTATATTGCTCATTTATGAACTCGACCTCACTTTTTACGTCCTGATTACGCTTTAAAAATTTCATCTTGATATCTGTTTTCGTTTTTGAGTTATCGTGTTGGCAGACAGATATTTTGTAACTGCAAATATTTAGGCCTTATTCATGGGTAATACGCACAGCTTGATTTCATATAATAGTTTTGCACATGGATTGATCCTGAATATTACAACGGCTCATACCGGGGCCTTAAATTTTGTAAGTATGCATATTTGGGTCTTATATATTGGTAATGCGCACACTTTGATCAGATATAATTGTTCTGCGAATGGGATAATCCGGAATAAAACAACTGCGCATACATGGACCTTAATTTTTGTAAGTGTGCATATTTGGGTCTTATATATTGGTAATGCGCACACTTTGATCAGATATAATTGTTCTGCGAATGGGATAATCCGGAATAAAACAACTGCGCATACATGGACCTTAATTTTTATAAGTGTGCATATGTGGGTCTAGTATATTGGAAGTGCACACAGATTAATCACAAATTATGGTTCTGCACGTAGATTTATCATGAATCTTACAACTGCGCATACGCTGATATTTTGTTTCTGCGGACATGTAGGCCTTAAATATTGCTAGTGCGCACATGAGGATTACATGTAATAGTACTGCGCAAGAGTTTACCTTGAATTCAAGCAAGTCTCTGTCGAATGTTCAAAATCGCATCTTTCTATAATTAAGAAGTCCCTTAGAATTGGTATAGCTGAATCATTCCCTTTATAGATAAATCAATTATAGTGGAAGTGATGGAAAAATAATAACGCCACTAACCTTACCATGTTTTGTTATCAAATCTAAACGTGTATAAAAAATTTCAACTCAATCGGTTGAAGATATCTGCTTTAAAATTGAGTTATAAGATTCCCCTCATTTAACAAAAAAGTCAACCATGCAAATTCAATGTCATTCAAAGTCAGCGTAGTTACGAAATTTCAACGCAATCGGTTGAGGGTGTCGGCTTCAAAATTGGGTTGCAAGAATATTTATTGTTGAACATAACAATACCATTGTTTTTAAGAAAATAAAATTCGTTACCATAGCAACGGTTAGTTGTGAACGCTACAAGAGATATGATCAAAATTGTTTAAAACTTCTTGTGCGATTATATTTATACTTTTTTAAAATTTAAGGACAAAAATAGTTTACTTTTGCATTAACCAAGAAAACAGGACTGGTTATTTACTTTCTCGAGGGCAAATGATTGTTTTTTCGAAAAATGTTTCATACAAAAGTTTATTTTTATGTAAGGAACATTTTTTACATTTAAAGTTTTGTTCTATCTCTTACCGTTTTTTCGAAAATTGCAATTTAATATTTTACTTTATTTGCTCTCCACGGGAAAACAATTACCTTTACAAAAAAAAATACAGAATTGTTTAATTTTATGTAAGGAACATTTCTTACATTTAAACTTTAGTTCTATCTCTTACGGTTTTTGTTATATAAAGGCAAATTAAAATTTTTGTAATTAATGTGACAAAATCATTTTAATCTGTTTTCTACATGGTACTTTGAATTTGATAGGGTATTAATGGTTCGAAATATAATATTTAATTTGTAAAACATTTAAAGTTGGAATACACAATTATTTTTTAATTATTTATTTAATATTTATGCAAATTTAATCAAAATTTAATAAAAATTAGATAAATAACAAATTTTTAAGCTTATTTTAGTTTTCCCTACAAAGTGTATATAGAGAAAAACTAGCCATTTGATTGGTTCATATTTTAACATTGATTTTTAAATGGGGTAAAAATGCACTTTTAATTAGCGAAATTTCCCATTTCCCGTTAAAAATTTTGATATTTGGTATTTTTTCTGGGCTATGATTTTTCTCTAATTTATTTTAACGAAAACTGCATCTTTATACCATTTCTCAGTTTTGCTGTGAATTTATATCAGTTAGTGATAAAATTTTGGGGCGTGGCCGATTTTTTACGCGTTATTGCTCGGAGACGATGAGAGCCGTGAACGTGAAATTTGGTTTACGGCATCCCAGAGTATATATCTACTTAAGTTGAAAAGCGCAACATTATAGCTCAAGTAGTTTCTGAGATATAAGGGTGTGAAAAAGAACTATTTTACGTCGTGTATATATAGTCACAGCAAAAGCATACACATTTCACATACATCATCATATATAACACTTTCAATTTTCGATTTTTCATTTTACTGATCTACGCTTACGCACTGCTGTGCTACATGATTTACTGTTGTGTAAACTTCTCCAAACAAACTTGTCAGGAAGTTGTATGTATTGTCGTATTGCAGGTAGGTTAGATAGTTTGTGTAGCGTGTCAGTTGATGTATACCTGTCTTTGCTTAGAACGAGTCTAAGGCATCTGTTCTGTAGGCGTTGTATGTGTAGTAATGAAGTATTCGAAATGTTACAACACCAGATAGGCGCGGCGTAACTGATTAGGGGGCGTATAATGGCAGTGTACAACAGCTTTTTATTTTGGGTAGACATTGGACTTTTTTTTATTAAGGAAAACAATATAGTGTACGAATAGCAAGATTAACCTTTTCTGAGACTTTTTCATGTGTGCTTTGAAATATAGTTTAGAATACAGGATTACTCCAAGATATTTAACATTGTGTTCTGTTTGTATCTTAGTTTTATTAATTTGTAGTGGAGCAGTAATCCTGGTGTTTCTAAACTTTCTTGAGAATATTATATGCTCAGTTTTATTTCCATTAAGTTTAATCTTCCAATCGTTGGTAAACTTAAGGATTTGGTTGAGATGGATTTGGGTTTGGAAAATAGCCACCTGTGCGCTAAAAAAAGTAGCTAGTATCACCGTACCATCGGCATAGTTGGCCATTTGGGTTTTAGAGAATTTAGGGATATCGTTAATGAAATAGTTAAACAGTATCGGTCCCAAAACGCTTCCCTGTAAGACTCCAGATTTAGAGTACTTTATTTGTGACAGCGATGTGCCTAGTCGTATTTGGAATTGTCTATTCCCTAGATAATTTTTTAGAAGTTGTATTAAATAAGTTGGGAAGTTAAGTTTGATGAGCTTGTAGACTAGGCCATCCAGCCAGACGGTGTCGAATGCCTTCTCAATATTCAATAGACACATGGATGTAATTTTGTGCTTGCTAAATTCTTCTTTAATTGAGCAGGTTATTCTGGCCGTCTGCATGGATGTGCTATGTCCAGCTCTGAAGTTGAATTGTTCGTCTATAACTATTTCATTACGGTGTTCGAAGGATTTTATTCGTTCAAGTATGACTCTTGCAGCCAGCTTTGACAAAGCACTCAGTAGACTTATAGGTCTGTAGTTTGCTGGGTTCGTATTGTCTTTGTTGGGCTTAGGACTGGGGACGGATAGTTTCCACTGATCAGAAAAATGCCCCGTTATTAAAATGGCGTTGATAATATGCATGAGTTGAACTATGGCTTTGTTTGTTAGGTTTTTAATTATTTTATAGTCTAGTCCGTCTAGTCCTGAGGATTTGTTATTGGGGAGGATTTTATTATGTTTTTAATTTCTCGGGGAGAGGTTTGAATTTTATATTGGTCTCTAGTGTTCTGTAGGCAATGGTTGTACTGGAATGACTTTATTCGTTGTTATGTTTCTATTCTATTATGTTTCGTTGACGGTAGTTTCAATTGGGGAATGGGTTGAGTTTGATTGTGTAGTTTCTAGGATGGTGGCGATAATATTTGCTTTTTGTTTATCGGTAAAAAATGTGTCATTATTAAAAACTAGAGTGAGGATAGGCTGTATAGTTTTTTTGAGTATTTTTGTCATTTGCCACAGGGTGTTATCTTTTGGGTTTATTGCTTTCAGTTTGTCATTGCAGTTGGAGTTACGAAAGGTTTGGATCTTGAGTGTTATGGAACGGTTGAGTCGATTTATGTCGTTTTTAGTCTCTGGGTTTATAGTGCTTTGATGTATTTTCCGCATTACGTTTCGTTTGTGAATAAGTTTTTTGATTTCATCAGTCAGCTCGTCTTTGTGGGGATTAATTGAAATTTGTTTAGTGTGTTTGTGTGTAAGTTTTGTCAGTATGTTCGTGTATGTGCGTGATTCGTCGTCTATTTTGTGTGGTGATAAAATGTTTTTGTTAATTTTAATTTTGTCGTCTAAATCTCGCCTGAACATTTTCCAGTCAGTGGATTTAAAGGATCTCATAATTTTTTTTTTGGTTTTCTTTACTGATGTTTTTCATTTGAAATAGGATAGGGTTATGGTCTGAGGTGAGCGCAGGAGAAGATATGGGTTTTGTAATGTCTTGAACGTTTTTGTTGACTATTATGTCTACATATGTCGGTGTCATATTGTTTGTAGGGAAATGTGTCTGGTCAGTTGTGTGTTGAATTATGATATTATTGTTTGTGGTCTATGTATATAGCGTGATTCCGTTTTTGTTGTTAGTGTGATTTTTCGTGTGTGATTAAGTCGTATGGCGAGCGATTAGGTCTCCTACACTGAGTACTTTATCTCCGACTGACATTAATATGTCTAGGTCTTGGAGGGTGAATTTATTGGATGGACGGTTGTACGCTGCAATTATATGCGCTTTGTTTTGCAGTTGAATGCATATCGTTTCTATCGACGACTTGTTTTTGATTTGCATCTCCTTGTAGGGGATACAGTTTTTGATTAATAATGCTACGCCACTACACCCCCGCGGTTTGGTTTCGTTAATTAGTACTATGTCTAAGTCAAGTTGCTGTAAGTAGGCCCTAAGTTCAGCTAGTTCTGGTTTGAGTCCGTTAGCGTTCCAAGTAATTAGTTTTATGGTCATTGCCTATTTAAAGTTTCTTTGACAGAAGGTATAAAAGGTTTTGAATTTTTCCAATTCGCTATTACAGTTTCTAAGAAATTTGTTTAGTTGTTTAACAGCATTAAACATCTTGTCTAAATTAATTAATTGTGAAAGTTCATCAATCTCACTTACCAGGCCGTGAAATGAAGCATTGTTGTTGGTTGTTTGTTGTTGGGTGCTGTTGCTGGTTTCTGCTGGATGATGCTTGGTTGAACGATCTGGTAACTGGACTGTGTCTGGCCCATGGATTAGTGGCAGGTGCTGAGGTTGGGATGTACCTCGATGCAGCAGATGTACGGTTTGGGTATGATTGACGTCGGCTTTGTATATAGTCAAGTTTTTGTATATATATTGTACATTTGGAGTTGCAGGGTGGTTTTCGCCGCAATTTGCACATTTGAGTTTTGTAAGGTTGGCTTCCAATCGGACTGGGAATTTTGTACTGTTCTTTGTCCAATGCTCCTCTGCACATTTTAGGCATTTTGGGGTAGCACGGCACATCGAGGTGGCATGTGATCACTGCTGATAACGGTGACATTGGATGATCATTTTATTATTAAATTGCTTTTTCCAATCGATTTTAACATTATAGACGTATCTTATGGTAGGTTGCAAAAATTTTATGGTAATTGTATGATATATCACTATGAGGAAGAGCGGGCTTCTTGTGTTTTTCATGTCACTATCTGTTTACTGTTTTTTTATTTAAATTAATATTGATTTAATTTATTAATTATGTCACACTAGCTACTTTATTAGATACTTTTTAATAATTATTCATTAAGGGCCTTTTTAAATTT